>NC_091709.1:30645000-31270000 GCF_041296265.1 Equus caballus
TTGCATAAAAGCCTTCTTAGTCTTCAGCACCATTCCTGTTCACTCCCAATAGAGCTCTATGATTATTCTTTCCCCTCATCATGCCCTGAAATCCAATAACTGTAAAACTTTCACCCAATCTATTACCCTCTAATGGGTTTGCTATTAAAATTCAAAAGATACAGTAACCTGTATTCCAGGTTACTACTAAAATTCAAAAGATGAGGAGGAGCTGTATTGCCAGGTTACTACAGTTTATGGAAATATTACTCCAGAGTCTAAGCAGTTTTTTCTCTAATCCAATTGTACCATCTATTAAAAGAACTGATATAATAAAAGGATTTATCCTGACACACAGACTGTGCACCATACAAGGATTAAGAAAGTGGGTCTATCTTAGAGGTGATTTTAGCATATTAATGACGTGCAAGATAAATAAAACCATACTGAATGTTCAGGTATTTTTCTGGACACCCCATGAAAAAAAATAATCAAATGAATTTAATGTCCTTCCAAATCAAAAATGTGATTTCTACACTATTCCAAATTTGAATAATCAACCACCTTAGTTCACTCTGATTTTCCAACACTATGTACCAACACTACCAACACAAACTGTTGTCCCTGGAACATCCCCATACATATTTTCTAATTCATATCTTTTCCTCTTCTCTACATACACCTTAGGATCCATACCATGCCTCACCCTCTTTCAAGAAGCTTCTACTGTATGCTCTAGCTCACACTTCCGTCTCCATAACTCCTATTCTTACAGCAATCCCTCATTTTACTTACATAAAAAGTCCATACCATCTGGTCAGAAATGAATTATGAGTCAGGATTGGGAATTTAAATGGATTTGTGGTTAGGGAAGAACTTCCAGGGAACAGGTGTCTAATTTTGATCATGTCGACTTTGGGTCCCCAAACAAACACCTATCACAGTTTCCAGAGTAAAAATGACCCCAACTACAAACCTGGACAACATCTAAAATAGTGAAATTCTGCCCCAAATTCTGATATATAGGTGAAAAAGATAATTTTATATATTAATAGTCATAGGTTACACCCAAGAAAAAGCAAACATCTTGTAAAGTCTACATGTAATACACAACAAGCTCATCTCGATTGTCTGTTTTGGTTTATACAACTCACAGTGAGACAGCTAAATAAGGACACTCCTTCAACAGCAACTTGACTTGCAACTTGTAATCTTTAAAGAAATTTAAAAAAAAAAAATGCCTGGAAGCCTGAAACTCAACTTCTTCCTGCCATAGACCCACTTGATAAATTTCTCCACAGCAAGAAATAATAAAAATCATTCACTGCCATCTCATGAAGCTGTCTCTTCTGTTACATACCCCCATATTTCTAAACTGTGCTTACATAGTAATTTTTTCATTTTTCCATTTTAGGTCTTCCTACAATGGAAGGTGAAATTTCACACTTGACCCCGCCCCCTTCCCAATCCCACCATCCGTCCAGGATAGTTCTATCATGTATATGGTATCTGTATCATGACTATGCCAATATTGCTGAGACTTGGGCAATAATGCATTCTTTCTTTTCATCTTACAACTTTTTCTCATTTTTTAAATTTTGGTTTTTCTTCTTCTCAAGTTAATACTTGCCCCATTTTAAAATTCGTTTCATTTACTCTGCAACAGAACTCCGAAACCACTCTAAGGTCAGGCAGGGCCATCAGGTAATGTATCAGTGCTGTTCTTTTCCTGGAGACCTCCTTCCTGGGAGCCTCCCCAATCTGGACTGGCTGCTCTCCAGACGGCTGCACAGCTGTTGCCTGGGGACTTCCCTTCACCATCAGGTTTCAAAGCTAAAGCTGAGGACTCGCTGACAGGAAAAAAAAAAAAGAAAGAAAGACTCCTGGGATGCCTCACCAGCAAGAGCTGAAATTTATCAAGGGATGTGGAAGAGAGGGAAATGAAGCCACTCAGTGACTACATTGATAAAAAAGAAAGAAAACAGAATTTATCCCCAGACTCCACAGCAAAACATATTGAGAGCCTTCTATGTCAAGCATTAAAATTTGAACATTTCATAACATCCTTTGATACTGAAATTAAAATGCATCTTAACTCAGGCTTTAGATTCACTGTCATCTTTATGTCATTTCTTACATTCATGATGCTTTTTTATGCATATTTTTTCTCAATGCCTTTTAGTCCTCTTTCATTAAACATACACGTCAAATTATTTTTCTGAAATGTATTAAAGTATCTGAGAAAAATTATTTTCCCTAATTTGACTTCAGTATTCTTGATGTAATTAACTCTTCCCGTCGTAATACATACAGTTATACTTTAATGGGTACTATTTGCGGATATTATGAAGACATGCTGTACCTAATTCACAGCATTAAAACTGAAAATTTTTAAGACCACAAAAAGCATTTCTCAGTCCTTTTCCGAGGGAAAAAATACATCAAAAATTTCCTATAATTTAGGGCTGGCCCAGTGGTGCAGCGGTTAAAGTGCTCATGTTCCGCTCGGCGGCCCGGGGTTCACGGGTTCGGATCCCAGGTGTGGACACGGCACCGATTGGCAAGCCACGCTGTGGTAGGCATCCCACAGATAAAGCAGAGGAAGATGGGCACGGATGTTAGCTCAGGGCCAGTCTTCCTCAGCAAAAAGAGGAGGATTGGCAGCAGTTAGCTCAGAGCTAATCTTCCTCAAACAAAACAAAAAATTTCCTATAATTTGTGATGGCATTAAGTCTGTCTAATATATTTAACATATTATTTACATAACTTTTAAAATGTAGTTCACTAATTAAAATATAATGAAAACTAGGGTTTCATGGCAAGAGCATAAGTTAATTTCAGTGAATTCTAGTTTTTATACTGAGTTTAAGCTACTCTCCTGCCCCAAAAAACCCTAGAAATTAAAATTAAAATTAAATCCTTAATTTAGAGCTGTCTGTACTACTCTAAACTTTTCCCTTACATTTTATATTCTTCATCTGGTTATAATTATCCACGTGGCATAAAACATGGGGCCGTTTCTAAACCCCACAAATCTTGCATAATTGTCATACACAAATTGTATTTTCCACTATAGCCCTTTGGAAAGCTATCTGCTGGCTAGAAGAGTAAACACAATCAAGAAAAGCTTTCAAGTGTTATATTTGTTTTGGGAAATAACATGATGAGAAATGAGTTCTAAAGACAAAAGGGAAAATCAGTTTCCTTTCTCTACTGGGGGTAGGAGGCCATGGCAAGCAACTCATGGCCTGAAAAAGATGTTCAGAAGTTGCCAGAATAAGAAGAGAACTTTGATGAAAGGTAATTTCTTTCTTGATTCCCCACCATACTCACTTGTAATCATTTATCTACACCAGAAAAAAAGAGAAAATTCCATGACAAAAGACAGAGCTTGAGCTTAGCTGGAAACATTATGGTTCTTCATGTTAAATTTACGTGGAAACAGCAAGCTAATAATTTCCAAGACTGAACTAGGCGGATGTAACCAGGAAGTAGCTATTCACTAGTTGGCACAGAAAAGTAAATGTTTCAGACCATGAGACGCGATAAAACGGGACCAATCTCAAACAGAGAGAGAGAGAAATTAAAAACTCAAGATAATATATATCCACTCTATTCAGCGGACATGTTATTAAACCTAAAATCATTTTTGTCTTCTTTTATAAAGTAGGTGAAAATGTGACCATGTGAAATTTAAGTTACATGGGCCTTTTTTTGCTTCTTGGATGTCAGCATCTGGTCTGTCTCCCTCTCTCTTTTCTCTATACATGGAAAAAAAATCTAAAAGTAATATAAAAGAAATTAAACAGAGAATATGCTTTTCATGAGTTTAGCTATTCATTATAAAAGCAAACAATAACTTACGGAGATCAGAACTCACTTGTATGGAGTACCTGTAATAATCTCCATTTTTTTGGTTTTAGTATCCCAGTAACTCTTGGAGAGAGCCACAATACATATACATAACTCAAACAGGGCTGGTATTTCATATAAAAATGGCAACCAGAGCAGCAGGTGAGTCCTGAGTTTCTACTCACCTTTTTTTAATGATTCAATGATTAGCTTAAAAATGTTTCCTATTCTCAAAAATTCTACCCTCAGTTGCCAAAAAAAAAGTCAAGTACCACGTGTATATACATAAAAGAAACGAGGTATATATTCAATGCCAGCCTGAAAATAATTATTTAGATTAAAAATGGTAACACAGTATCTATTCTAAGTGAATGGAAAAAACACTAATGCTTTTTAAAAACTACTACCCTTATTATGACCAATGACCTCTTCTTCCTGAAAAAAGTGAGCCATGTTCTATACACACTCTTTAAGGTCCCACCTTCAGGACTTTTCTTACCTTTTGTCTAAATAACTAAAATACATCTCCATTCTTGCCCCCTGTCCTTGAAATCTTGGCTCAAATACTACTTCTTGCCAAGTCTTCCTTAAATTCCTCAGCTAGAATCCCCATACCTACTAAAGTCTGAAGGAGGGACCACATTTCACCTACCTCCAGGGTCAAGTACAGGTTGGTAGTCAATAAATACTTATGCAATGAATATATAAATTACATATTTTATTAGTTATTTTTGTAGGACTTATTTCTCCATGAAGTCAACTGACTATTTCTCAAGCTGGAAATTTAGAGAAAAAAATATTTCAACTAGTCCCTTTATTATTAATAATAGAAAGCATGAATGCTTTTTACTCATTATCAATAAAAAACATCAGGTCTAAATGCAGAGGTATCTATCCTTACATTAAACTTGGGATCACAAATCAGTATTAAAAATTTCTCCATGTTTTAATATATACAATGAAACAGCACATATATTTTATTAAAGTAACTATAACATTTGCAAGGCCTTCAGGTAATAATTGCTTGTAAAAATCAAATGGATGCAAATGTATCTATTATGATGTTTATCCCAGTATCATTTACAACCACCACCACAACAAAACAAAGGAAACAATCTAACTGCCAAAAATAAGGAATAAACACATTATACTGTCTGCTGTTAATGCTAGATTAAAAATTGTGCTTTTAAAGAATATTTAATTTCATAAACAAAGCATCAAAAGAGTGTTAGGCGAAAAAAAGCAGGTCACAAACAGGAAGCACAGAATTATATAACTGTTAAAAATAATAAAAGCACAATATATATGCAAAAAAATATAGACTGAAAGGAAGCCAAATGGTTTTGTTTATTATTTCTTAGTAGTGGCCCCATTTTCTAAAATTTGTACAATGAACGTGTATTACTTTTGTAATCAGAGAATTTGAAGTACACAATTGCAATTCTTAGCACGTATTACAAATGAGATGCCTATTAACCTGACCATTCACTTTTCAATGCATTCCTGAGAAGCACGGGAACAATATCAGGTCAAATAAACTGAGATTCCCTTGTTTCATCTGTCATCTAAGACCTATGCTCACAAATTTTGTGTTGCAGTGAAACACTGACAACAGAGCACACCCATAGGGCATGACAGCAAATTCTCAAAAGTTGTTGTTTCTCTTTTTAATGACTCATGAGACTTAATGACTCTTGAAACCTATCTGCAGTAAAAACAGACAAAATTAAACATTTAACTAAGTAAATCATTCACGCTATCAGAGACCTTACAAAAGGTGTTAAAAGTCCCAGAAAGAAGACATAACAGGAGGTACAATCGTTAAAATAAGAAAATGAATCTAAATTAGAATTAGGGTCAACAAAAACCAGTAAGTTTTTCTTTTTAAAATTTGATTTATGAAAAACAAAACACAAGCCTTTCAACTTAAGAAAGCAAATCAAGCTGGAAGCTTAAATTTGGTAGAAGGTAAGAATGGACACATACTCTTCTAATTTGGCAGCACGGTGTTTTTAAAAATAAAATGTTTTCCCCTAAGAAGTTATCATTACTTTATAAAGCTCATAAAGCACAGCCATCCAGGGGCCAGCCTGGTGGTGTAGCAGTTAAGTTCCCAAGCTCAGCTTCAGTGGCCCGGGGTTCACCGGTGCAGATCCTGGGCGCGGACCTACACACACCACTCATCAGGCCATGCAGAGGCGGTGTCCCACACAGAGGAACTAGAAGGTTGCATAACTAGGACATACGACTACGTACTGGGGCTTCGGGGAGGGGGAAAAAAAAGGGAAGACTGGCAACAGATGTTAGCTCAGAACCAATCTTCAAAAAAAGAAGAAAAAAAAAGCACAAGTACCCATAAATAAAACAAATTAACAATCATTCTGGGTGCCCTTTCAAGCCTTTGACTTTTCTTCAACCATTACTACCTGATGGTGGATACAAAAATCATGTACTGATTTCTTAGTCCATCTTTTTCTGATGATAAAAGCAACTCATTTATTCTAGAAGTCCATAGAGGAAGGCTTAAATAAAATCAAAATCACCCGTAATCCCATTGTTTGGAGAGAAACACTGGTAAGGCTTCTCTTCCATGCATATTTTCTTTCACACATTTGAGAATCAGACTCTATATACTGGTTTTGAAGTATGACTAACTTGGAATATTCAAAGGTCCCACGTGGAAGCCACAGAAAAAGGAGTCTGATGTCTCTCCAAGAATAGCAATTAGCCTTCCCTGAAGAAGAAACGCCTAGGGATTCTAGTCATTCCTTATGAGAGCATGATGTAGACAATCCTTAAAAATACAGAACATTTAAGAATTTGCATCCCCCTTGTGTGCAGATGCCAGGCTCATCAAGCATCATTCCCATCATATATATGTATATAACCCCAGCACATGCATCTCCCAGGACTTCATAAGCGGTAGGATCTAGAGAATACAGAGGTCGGAGCGCCCCGGAGGAGCCAGAGGCACTGACTCGCTGTCACACTGGATTAATGTGGCTGGACATTTACAAGATTCCTTCAAGTCTACAACACAAATTTCTCCCATCCCCACCCCCATGATCAGCAGACATTTGATCCCGTTCAAAACGTTCATAAGCCATTAGGTCCACACCAAAAGGTCCTTGATATTTGGTCGTATTTGGTCCTGTCTAAAACATCCATGGAGACATTGGGTCCACATCAAAAGATCCTTAGTATTTGGTCCTGTCCAAAACCATTTGGTGTGGACCAAATGTGCTCATGGACGTTTTGGATAGGACCAAATGTCAAGGACCTTTTGGTGTGGCCCAAATGTCTTACAGACATTTTAGACAGGACCAAATGTCCCTCAAGGATCCCCATTCTTAAAATTTGGCAAAGTCTAATGTAACCTTCTTGAACATTGTTCTGCTATATGATGCATCTCAAGAGAATCATCGGGCCGGCCCAGTGGCACAGTGGTTAAGCACGCACGTTCTGCTTTGGCAGCCCGGGGTTCGCTGGTTCAGATCCCAGGTGTGGACATGGCACCACTTGGCACACCATGTTGTGGTAGGCATCCCACATACAAAGTAGAGGAAGATGGGCATGGATGTTGGCTCAGGGCCAGTCTTCCTCAGCAAAAAGAAGAGGATTGGCAGCAGTTAGCTCAGGGCTAATCTTCCTCAAAAAAAAAAAGAGAATGGTTGTTTGGTATAAATCCAAAAAACTACTCTGGTACAATATCTGTCAGAATACCTAATATATCCTTTTCACACTAAAGAAGATTAAGATAGCTGTAGATAATTCAGACAAAAGTAGTCACCAAAAAACAATGTATGCTTGTCCTAAAATTTTTATTAGAACAATTAAAAATAAAAAAGAAGATGATTTGACTACTTTCAGTTTCTCGTTTAATCCTATCTGAATAGTTTCCTGGTCATTACTACTTCTTTGTTTGAAAAGTCTTGAATCTAAAATGAAACAGAGTGACATTTAAGGTAGTAACTCTTTAATTTCTATTTGTTTTGGATTAAGTTATTAACCCGATTTTACCCCATAAGTCAACAGTAATTTATCTTATGCAATGTACCTCGCCTTTACAGGATAGACAAGTGCAGAAGTGTCAGTTTCAACAGTGGATCTATTACGCCATGAAGACAAGTTATTCAAGTGGAAAGGAGTTTCAACTCCCTTGCAAGAAAGGAGTCAAAGCTTTGCAAAGAAAATATTCTCTTTGAGCAAGGATAATGAGGTGCTTGAATCGCAAATGCGATAATTAATAAAATGTTCATATGATTAAGACAAATCTTACACTGTGGTTCCAGAGGCACAATCAAAAGCAAAGGGTGAAATGAGAAAACCAACTCGCTCTCAAGGGAAATCATCCGCTCCATGGGAAGAAAGTCTCAACAGTAACCTAATATACTTTCTCCATCTAGACAAGGAATGCAAGATACTGTAGAGCAAGTATGCCCAACGTAAATACACGATTTAGAGAAAATAACCCAGTGTAACACCGGATCCTGCATCTGACAGAAAAGACAAGAAGATTGCATGCTAGACATAACAGGCATTTTTCTCTCTTCAAGCTCTATTTTGAATTTTAATATGCTTAATGTCTAAGATAAGCTTATTTTGCTTTCTAGGTATCTCCTTTCTGAGAATTATCTTCAGGAAAATAATCTCTTTTGTGTAAAGGATATATTTGGATACAGCCAGAGAGGTCAGAGGGTATTCGTGGCAATGCTAAACAGTAATTTTCAGTTCGAGCAGCAAGTAATATATAAGAACGCTGCCTATTACTACCATAAAGTAGAAAATGTTGTCACATGGAGATTTATCCTGTTTCAGGGTCATGGTTGTCTCCTTTATGAACACAACATCTGCTGTGAGTTTGTGTGTGGGTGTGAGTGCGAGGAAGATTGGCCCTAAGCTAACATCCATGCTAATCTCCCTCTGTTTTTTGTATGTGGGATGCTGCCACAGTGGGGCCTGACAGTGTAGGTCCGCACGTGGGATCTGAACTCGCAAACCCCGGCCGCTGAAGCAGAACATGTAAACTTAACCAGTACGCCACCAGGCAGGACCCTACTGTGAGTTTTTAAAAAGGTGTTATTGATTGCCTCCAGTTCACAGTCTTTCCTCTGTGATTCGATTTTGTAAATCACGTGGTTATTTGCTCTAAAACAACTTTTCGTTAATACCGTAAGGAGCACTGGATTGAGAATCGAAAGATCTTGGGCTTCGGTCCTGATTCTACTACTAAGTCCCTGTGTGAGTTACATCCAACCTCGCTGACTCTCAATATTGGTGCCCGTGAAGTGAGACTGCTTAGAATGGAATTTTCCCAAATGGTTCCATAAAGCAGTTTATCACGATAAAACCAAATATTTTGACAGTTAATCATAGCATTAGCATAAAATCTTCAGACTTCATATTTAGATCTAAAGACATCAGATACATTTCTTGTTCCTTTTCGCAGTGGTTTTTCCCTGGGAGTTTCAACTCACTCTTGCCACAGGAGTAGACGGGGATGTACTTTTCAGAGATGGGGAGGCGTGGAGTAGGGGCAGGGAGAGTGGCTGGCAGAAGGGATCCAAGTGATCTGGGGTCAAAGGAAAACTGACACAACTAAGTGGTGCTATGGGAACGAATTACAGTCTTAATGGGGATTCTACCTTTTAGTCAATTCTCACACTTCTGAAATAGATTTATGAAGCTGGAGGATCTAAGCAAAATGAGGTGTTATGACTGTCATATCAGGTGTCATTAGCAATAATGCTCATCCAAAGATCTAGTACCAGTTTCCAGCGAGCTTAGATTCTAAAGAAAATGTATTTGAAACATTTCATAGAGTGGGCAAGTGAGAACTAAAGACACAAATCATTAACAAGGCCTGGCCCACTTGATTAACTGATTTGTGACCTACTTCCTATTTGTACTGAATTATATGGTCTCTTGGTGTAGCGACTAAGTTGGTTTGAAATACGCAGTTCCTGCAGACAGCTGATCCCTATATTTTCTTGAAGTCAGAGCTTTGTATCTAGTATTTAAACATTATTTATTTTCATCTTATTAAATCTTCACTTCTTGACCAGTCAGACAGAAAAGGGTGAGAGGCTTTGTAAAGTATTTAGGAATAAGGAATAAGGAGGAACAAGGAAACTCTTGAATTATCAAAAGTTTATGAATCTGATTTTCCACTCTCTCTATCAATGACATTGTGAGCAGTAAGTCCACAGAGGAAATCTTCATTCCAATGCCCAGTGCTTTCTATCAATGTCTCAAATTACGTGCATGCATGAAGAGTAATCAGTTTGCTCTATGACATACATGTTTGAGCAAGCATTATACAGATCTCTAGAATCCTCATTACCCTTACTTTCTCAGTTTGCTATTGGGAACTTTTTTAAAAGATCCCTTTTAGTTTTTACAAGAAGTCATTGGAATATACATCAACATTTGTCCACAGCCTCCATACATGGATCTCTATGTCCTTATTTACAACCATCTTACTGACGAATAAACTTATGGAAAACATGTAGATGATAGCTATCCAATCAATGATTGCCAATATCCACAAAGCCTGGTCAGATAAAAATATCAACTAGGAAGAGACTAATAACCAAGTCAGATTAAATACGGAGTATGACACTGTTTCCAGAGGAAGAAAGTATGATACCACATAAAACTCAATTGTTAAAATAAAAAAGTAAAATTTGAGGGCTATGAGAGAAACATACATTTAAACATTAGAAATCAAACTGTTTCTTCCAGTTTAATTAAGCAGGAAAAATAAATTCACCAACTCCAATACCCCAACTCTCGCCAAATAGAGTAGCCAGTTGTTTCAGAAAGAGATTTTTAAAAAATCAGCAAAATGTTGGAGCTCCACATTAGGTTCCTTCTTTTACAATGTCTGTGTGAAGAAACACACAAGGCCCTAATTCTACAAGTCCAGATAGTTAGCGTACATGAGAATCACCTATGGAATTTGATAAAATTAGGACTCCTGGGCCCCACCACTAGTCATTTTCATTCAGCAGTCCTGGGATTGGTCCAAGAATTTGTAATTTTAGCACACACACTGGGTAAATTCATTCTGAGCCAGGAAATTCAGAAATACTACTCCTGTACTATCAGAACACAGGCCACCTTAACAGTCCAAAATAGAGTCCAGCACAGAGTAGCAATGTAGTGACAGAGGAGCCTGTATACAGTCATGCATCGCTTAATGACGGGATGTGTGCTGAGAAAGGTGTCGTTAGGCAATTTCCTTGTTGTGCAAACAACATAGAGTGTACTTAGACAAACCTAGATGGTACAGCCTACTACCCACCTACGTTATATGGTACTAATCTCACGGGACCACGGATGTATATGTGGTCCATTATTGACCAAAATGTCCTTATGCGGCACATGACTGTATTTGACCTAATTAGAGCATCCTTTCTTTTCATCCCCAAAGGCCAGGGCATCAGTGCCAGCTACACGGTTGGCCGCGGCTGGCCGGCTCACCTAAGCAGCGGTAGGGAATCACAATGTGCGCGTGGGTCTTGCACTGCTTGCGGCCCCTCTTGCACCAGTTCTGGATGGTCACTGGTTGGTTGGCTTCCACCACGTTGGTGATCTGCAGTTCAGGGTAGACCTGGGAGAGCACACAAAAAGGATAAACTGTTATGTGCGGCAGGGGCTGGCATGTGCCAGCACCTGATCTACCACTGCTGTTATCCTAAGTCCTGCTATCCCCCCAACCCTCAAGCCTGCTGATTTGGATCAAGCCTGAGAAACTCAGGGTCAACAAAAAGCTGCAAGTGACAAGTACCTAATCAATCATTCAGAACATTAAGTGACGTGACTTTTATCTTATTTTAAAGCATCCATTCAGGTTTGTTTATTTTTTCAGGGGAGGTAAAATAGATAAGAAGAAGGGGGCCCTCTTACAAGCAAAGGGTCATTTTCAATGCAAAGTAAACTGGCGCGAGGACGATATTCTGTAATGTCCTAAATAAATGTTCTAGTAGATATACCTTTACTTACTTAATTACTTATAATATTACCTTTACTTAAATTCAACACGTCCCTATCTCACCAATTAGGTAAACATTTTACATACAGGATACGACACATAGAAGCTTTCTATATAAAAACCCTTCTCTTTATTCAAAGTAATTTACATAAGAATAAATTATCCAACCACTATTACGAGTGTCATTTAGATAAAAAATCTGTATGCATGAATCTCTTCCCCTGGTAACTAACTAGAGCCCTTTGCTGTGATTACTGTTCTCAGTAAATCATGGTGTTTACTGAGCACTTGGAATGAAATGTGAAACTGGATCAACCAAAATATATGTGTGAAATACCAAATCACTTCTAATGATTAGTAACGAGTAGAGATTTGAAACAAAAATATAAACATAAAAATTTATTTCTAAAATGGGCTTTCCTTTGCATAAATCTTGCATTTCACAGAGTTACTGGGTTACCAGATAATGAAGAGAGAGGCATTTAAAAGAATTGAGAGTGTAGGCAAAGGAATGGTTCTAATGATGGGCCATGAAATCTAAACGGGAACGAAGTGAGAACATGAAAGGGAGTGAAGCACAGTTAAGAGGCTGTAATATCAAAGAGTCCTGCTATGGGCTCCAGAATTTTGGCATAAAGGTTATCACAGAAAGTGAGGAGGTGAGAAGTAGTACTTGGAAGGTAAGAGTTGAAATTAAGATTGTGGAGGAGTTACAGTCATTGGTAATTGAAAGGACTAAAATATGACCAATGAAGAGACTGGCTGACGAAGAATGATGAAGGCAAGATTATTGGAGGAATAAAACTCAAGGAACTGAGAAAGTGAAATACTGGAAGGATCCTCACAGTAGATATTAAAACCACTTAAGAATCATGAAAGGAGCAGTTGTCTGGATGACAGAAAGCCAGTAGGTAAAACCTTCCAAGATTGTGGGAAGCTAAAATCTTCAAAGATTGAGCGGGTTTGCCACTGGGGTGGAAAGAGGTCTACAGATGGCCCCAGAAGGTAGAGGAGACAGGTGACCTAGTTCAAGAGGGTATATTCCACAGTTGCGATGAGGGGCAGTTTAGGGAGGAGAAGGGAAGAATGATTTGGAAGTGAAAATGAGGGAGGACATCGTCACCTCGAGGCACAATGCTAACAGGATTGTGAGAACAGAATTTCTACCAAAGAAGGCGGCAGGTGAAACAGTGCCTCTGAGGGAGAACCAGGTTTCAGAGCAAGATGATAATGTCCAGTGGGGGTTACGGATTCAGGGAAGTTTGCGTATGGTTGTCAGTGATGTGCAGAGAGGGCTTGCCATGATCCTGTCTTTATTTAAAATGTTGATATTTTGCACATGGTGGATTTTTTGGCACTTTGATTTTTTAAATATTGCATTACAATATTATTTATCCTGATTCGTGAGTGCATCACTCATCTAGTCCCAGCCCTGACATAAATCAGTTAAAAAAAATAAGGCACTGAGAACGAATGAAAAATGTAGACGGGGCCAGCCAGCTCTGTGGTGTAGTGGTTAACTTCAGCACACTGCACTTTGGCAGCCCAGGTTCAAGGATTCAGATCCTGGGCACAGACCTACAACTTGACAGCCATGCTGTGGCAATGACCCACATATAAAATAGAGGAAGACTGGCACAGACGTTAGCTCAGGGACAATCTTCCTCAAGCGAAAAAAAAAAAGAGGAAGATTGGCAAAAGGTCTTAGCTCAGGGCTAATCTTCCTCAGCAAAAGAAAAGAAAAAAGGTACATCCAGACCATGGACTATTCAGCACTAAAAAGAAATGAGCTATCAAGCCATGGAAAGACATGGAGTAACTTTAAATGCATGTTGCGAAGTGAAAGAAGCCAATCTGAAAAGGCTCCCTACTGATGATTCCAACTATATGACATTCTGGAAAAGCCAAAACTATGGTGACAGTAAAAATATCAGTAGTTACCAGGGGTGAGAGGGAAGGAGAGATAAACAGGAGGAGCACAGAGGATTTTTAGGGCAGTGAAATTATTCTATATGATACCATAATGGTGAATACATGTCATTATACATTTGTCCAAACCCGTAGAATGTACAACACCAAGAGTGAATCCTAATGGAAGTTATAAACTTTGGGGGATAATGGTGTGTCAATGTAGTTCATCAATTGTAACAAATGTACTACTCTGATGGAGGATGTTGATAATGGGGGGGGACTATGCATATGATGGGGAAGGGCGAATATAGGAAATCTCTGTACTGTTCTCTCAATTTTGCTGTGAATGTAAAACTGCTCTAAAAATTAGTGTATTTTTTTTTAAACAAAAAAGATAAGGCACTGATCAGTATAGTGTGGGGTAAATTCAGTGGTGGAGGTATACGCTATGAGAACACAGAAAAAGAATAAATCAGAATCCTAGAGTGGGTTATTCTTCAAAAACACTGCCAGTAACTTAGCTCCAAATGGGAACAGCTACCTTCACTTTATGTTATTTTGTTCTTAAGTATCTTAACACCTTCGTGCATGCATTTCAGTCACAGACAATGCTCAACTTGAAAATGACTCTAAAAGTTTAATATCCATGGCTTTTTTCTATATAATGAAAGGTAAAGTGGCTCTTTGTGCAGGAATATAATTCTCCCACCACCTTTCCTTGTTTATTACATCACAAAAGTACAGCACACATGAGTCATAAACTCGATGACACTAGAGAGCTTGCCCTGAGGGACGCGACTTTATGTGCAGTAAAGTGTGAGTTACAGCATTTTTCTAAAGGGGTTCTAGCTGCCACTTCACAGAAATACTACCCTGCTGAGAATTTTCTCAGGAGCGTTCAGTTTTCTATAAACCTTGTGGCAGCCACAGTCAAGTCACACATTTTTCTTTTCAATTCAAAACCAGAAAACTGTTTGTAGGGTGCAAACTGATAAGTAGGAAAAAATGATCTCTAGTTCACATCATGTACCACCTTCAGTTTCCTATGGCACTATCTGGCGCAATGCAACAGAGCAGTAACTTATCCAGTTGGTAATTTTCCAGCAGACAGAAGCGCATACTGACAAATAAACATCAGAGAAGACAGGGCTTCTCCCCTAAAGAGCACGAGAGCTTCAAAAAGTGATCAACCAAACACAGAATTTACTTTCAGTTCCCACCGTGAAATCTACATCGTACGGGTCATCTCCTCTTCAACTTCTCTCTCCAGAATGCTGACCATGACGATTGTTAATATGCAGATGGATGAGGAGATTATGAAATCTGAACCCCGTAAATCCCATGCAGAGTTTGCCCATGCCCAACCCATGAAAATGGAAGCAGTAACTTCAACCTGATTCACCTACTTTTATTCAGAGACAAGGGGTTATTAATTTGGATTTGTCAAAGTTGATAAAATTTTGCTGTTCTAAAAACAGGAGGTTGGGGCCGGCCCGGTGGCATGGTGGTTAAGTTTGCTTGTTCCACTTCAGCAGCCTGGGGGTTGCAGGTTCAGATCCCAGGTGCGGACCTATGCACTACTCATTAAGCCATGCTGTGGTGGCATCCCACATACGAAATAGAGGAAGATGATTGGCACAGATGTTAGCTCAGGGCCAATCTTCCTTAAAATCAATCATCAATCAATCAGTTAGGCAGTTTATTTAATAAGGGTGAGGAACACCAACAATCAAGGTAACAAAATTTCTTCCAAGCACAGCAAGTCCCAGTTAATCACAGTGACTACCACATACACAAGCAACCCTCCACTCAGAAAGCAAAAAGACAAAAAACCCAAGAAAAAACATATTAATCTTTCTGATAAAAATTCTGAGGACCATACCTAGTATTTTTTATGAAGCAGTTCCAGTATATGACTGGAGACAAAAGAGCATTTTATGTTGAAAACACAGCATGGCTCATAGTTTTAGGCAAGAATAAAAATTAAAATAATTAGCCATGCAAATGTCCTCGGGGCTAGTTAACTCCCTGACTCTTCACCATAATTAATTACAAGCATCAGTTCAAGGTTTTGTATTTTCTTTGTGGGATCTCAAATCTTAACATAGGAAATAAACACATCTGGAGTTCCTTTAGCTATTTCATTTGCATCTTTTCCAACACACGTAATATATGTATTACTAACATAAGTATTGCCAATAATTTGCTAATATAGCAAGCAGTAGCAAATCCCAACTCTTATATCGTCCCCTCCTTTCCAGCATGTTTCCTATGTGAACCCCAATTACGAGTAACTCTTTTCTTGATTATTTTTATAAAAAGACTTTTGACAACTATAGTTATATTATTAAATACTTAAATAAGCAAATCCAGGCCTGTGTCAGTTACTTGAAAAGCAAATTGTCCTCAGTTCCTACAACCCTTTCTAAATTACAGCTACACAGAGCAGCCACTGTACAAATACATACACTGTGCTTCAAACACACTCTTACATAAGACCCTTATACCAAATACATCAAATGCCCAAGCCCATTAGGGTCCCCCAGCATCGACAAGCCCCCTCCACTCACAGTGTAATATAATGTTAATCCCTCTCTCCTACTTTAGGAATGCTTTATGGTATTTATCACAGTGTGCCTCACATTTCTATTAAGTACATATGTGCACCGCCTTCCCAGTGAAAATGCACTTTCCTAGACAGCAGGAAACACAATCTGGCACCCTGTGGCCTCCCCATGGCACTCCACGTTCATTGTCTTTGGTTTAATGCTGTCAGGAGGCTGCCAACCCCCTACCCTCTCTGCAGTCCTGTGGCCCCCAGCCCTCTGAAGGAGTCCTCATTAGTGACCATATTTTAACTCTGCAGTTCTGTCCCTATAGCTGATTAAAGCCAGAGGAAACAAACTATAAATCGCATCCTCTTCCTCAAGAGTTCTGAACCAACACATACAGGCTCTAGCTAGATGAGGGGGACACCCGACTGGTAGGCAGGATAAGTCACAGCCAGAGATGGTGTCTGTCAAAACCGACGCATGAACGGGAACTAAGCATCTGGAAGACGCAGCTGGTCTAGGGAGGAAAAGAGGAAGATGTGCAGAGAGAGAAGCGAAGATGAGAGAGCTGTGTACTCTAGACAAAAACAGACAGACAAGACAGAGGATCAGACAGGGACGGCTGATTACCCATAATTCTAGTAAGGCCTGGCGTGTCCCTTGAATAAGCCCCTTTTTAAACATAAGCTACTTTGGTAGCTTTATTTTCCTTCCAATTGAACAAAACCCGAGAAAAAGGCCCATCTTAAATGTCAGTTCACTAATACTCTCTCCCCGATCCCTTCAATCTCTGAATCCAAAGCATTTTATCCGACCACTTTCTACCTTCTATCATTGAAGTGTCTTCCCACCTACTAGAATACACATTCCTTGAAGGAAGGGACCATATGACTCATGTTTGTGTTCCCTCAACAACGGTCTGTAACACCGTGACAGCACAATAAGTGCCTGATAAATATTAATGAATATTTCTGGTTAAGATCAGAATCCACTAATTGCAAGGAAATTCAGTAGATGTGATGCTCCCACTGGGCATTATCAATGTATCTCTTAAATAGCATGACCTACATAGTATAATAATATAGTTGGATGATGAGTTTTTGAGAAAAATAAGCATCTCAATGACTTCTAGTATTATTCTTCCAAGTAGGATGTGGCAAATAATGGCATCTTTTACAAATAATAGCATCTTATATAAGAAGCCATAGATTAAGGTTAAAAACATGTTAGTATAAGGAAGATGCTTAGGAAGGATTAAGAGCCAGGCTCTCACTGAGGCTAAGAAAGCCCATCTGGCTGTTCTAGAAATATGAAAACGAGCCTACTCTTCTAGCCATAGAAACACGTTTTATCTTTAAAAGCTAATGTATTAGTACATAAATTTAACTTTAAAAAAAAAAAAAAAAAAGAGCTGAAGCAATTCCAAAGAACTAACAGCCAGGAGAGTGGCAGAGTAGAAACAATCTTACATCCATATTAGAAGGTTCTAGTTGGTAGCCTAAGTGGTTTTTCTCACTACAGCAAAATATCTTAAAACTTGGTCAGCATCAGAACATTTTCATTCTAAATTTAAAAAATTTAAAGTCTCTCTTTCTTTCTCTCTGTCTATCCAAATTAGAAATATATTAATCTCAGACAAGATGACATTTAAGTTGCTAAATACGCAAAGCTAGAAAAGACATTGGTATTTGAGAAGGCCAAGAACACGTAGTTACATCTACAGAAATATAAAAATATTTCTTTAAGACATATGTTGTCAGAGTCCTACAGAAACTTTCCTCTGTTCTCAACATTAAGGGCAAATAGGGGAGCCCTCGAAGCCCTTTTGTAATCAGGCCACCTGGGACGAGTGACTAATGCCAAAAGTCTCATTTACACAAATTCCAAATGACCAAGGATATTTCATGAACACCAAGTCAAATGCGGCCAGGAAACAAGGTTAACGGTCAGAGTAATGGGAACTGCTACTAAATCTGAAAATAATTTGCTTACTGTTCTAGTCTTTCACTTTTGAAATCAATTTTTAAGCAAATTCTCAAGGATATTTCTTTTTGGAAAAATAGGCTAGAAATTACAGAGTATTAATAAAAAGGTGTTTTAAACACATGAAGTCAATACATAAAGTCAACCTATAAAGTCAGAAGTCAATAAATAACATATGATGCTTTAGTTTGTCTTAATCAACTTACAGCTTTTCAAAAGGGATGAGAAACATATCTGCACAAGCAGCCTGGCGGAAATAATGCAGACTCTGAAGGAGGCAAGACAGAGAACTTACATTCTACAAACAAGAGTAACTAGATTTTATAAATATTGGAATGATAGGTATATGAGGTGTTCATTATACTATTTTTTCTACTTTTACATTTTCTTGAAATTTTGAATTAAAAAGAAAGTTAAAAAGATGAGTCCAGCGGAAACAAAGGCAGATTTCTTAATTTACAAAGAAAAAACTAACACATAAACAAATCAAGACCCTAACTATACACACATAAGTGTAAGTAGCATGTATAACATACACATGAAACAAAAAACATCAAAACTCAGTAGTAGAATGGTATAGCGTTAGCCTAATCATGGGATATGTTCATAGAAGATGAAATTGATGAAGCTAAAACATAACTAAAGTCGGTGTCATTTCTGAACATTCAGAGTATTAACTACAAGTTTTAAACGACTTCGACTTCAGTGCCTAAACCAAAACAGAGCATGTCCTAGAGAATATATTTCTGTTTTTGGATTGAAACAACATTCTTTCTCCTTTAAAATTTTCTGAATATATGGAAAAATCCTAGCTCAAGCTGTTGTCAATATAAATTCTTTTAATAATGAGGGATATTGGAAACAGAATAATTTAATTGAGAAAGAGATCTGGAAACCAAAAAATGTTCTCTGCTTACAATTTAATGAGGTGCTGAGAAGCAATACACAGCTGATGAAACACAACTGCAATAATGGGAAGTATGAGCAGGGTTATGTTTTCACAATGATGACCTTACATAAGAGCAAGGGATGTAAAAGGCTGCAGGGCATTAGCATATTTCCCAATAATTTGGCCCCAGTCTGTTTCTGACATTGTCTATAAATATATTGTTATCTACATATTTTCATAATCAGAGTTGGAAAATATTGTCCAAGAATCTTGTTTGATGTATAAGTCACTCTTATACCAAAGAGCTGAATATAAAAACAAATGGAGGGGGAGGGAACACCAAAATAAATAGGACAGGACACAAATGTGAAGATACAACATGTGTACACATTTACCCTAGATTCTCATTCCCTCTGTCAATTTATGGCTAATTTTCTTATTTTTAAAATATTCAATCTGTATAATTTTATTTGTCAATTATACCTCAATAAAGCTAAAAAAGAAAATATATTACAGGAAAAAAATTTTTAAATAAATAAACAGTGAAATACCAAAGTCCACAGTATTACTGCAAATACATAAAATTGAGTATGCATTTAGGAAAGAGCTAGACAGTAACAAGGTCAAATGTTAAATCAAACATTAATTTGATTAAATGATAATTATATGAAAAAATATATATCCAAACTGTTTTCATCTCTTTGAGTTCTAAATGCTATGGTTTATGCAAGCAACCCTTCTGAGTACACAGACTATTAATTCATAAAATATATCCGTATTCATATATAGGGAGCCGATACCTCTACTCAAAATTTGTTTCATGTAATCTGAATTTTTGGATCTTTCAAATATTAAAACCAGACGGCAATAGGTGCCTGTAATTTGTGGGTTAATTTTAAGCCTACAACAGTGGACAGTGCAAACAGCAAAATAACAATGGCCAAGAATGTACCAGGCTTCTACCCCAGCACCGTGGATACAGTGTACTCTCAAAGTTGGTTTTGGATTAAAAAGACCGCGTGTTGTTTCTTTTTTTTAATTTCACATTACTGTGGAATGAAAACATCAAGGTTGAGAAACAATTCTCGCCTGGGAATCCCACATTCAGTTATATATTTTAGAGCAGAAAACTGGGCAAAGGAAGTGGCTTAGTTCAAGCCATCAAACAGGCCGTTTTTGTTTGGCTCAGGCACTGACATGCTTTGTTCGGTGACCCTGTGAATCACAGACAAAACCACCGTTCATTTAGAGCAAGAAGGTTAAAAAAACAGGGAACACGTATTGCCAGCTGTGGGAAAAACACTTTGGAAAAAGAGAATATACCCATAACCGAAGAGAAGAGATGAGACGCAAAGCCACATTCCCCAGTCTAACTTTCTCAGCTGGAAATCTCTGCCAGCGTCTGAGGCTTAACCTGTTCAAAACTCCCTCCAGAGACCTGCTCCTCAGTGAGAGTTAGTGGAGCCATCAACGCCTGCTCTAAGCCCCTACCTCACCCGAGGCGCTCTGCATGTTAGGGATGCAGAGGGAGGCGGAGCCTGTGTTTTCAGTTCTCTTCTCCAAAGAGGAGGAAGAACGGTGCTGGGACTTAATTTCTCATTTAATTGGCAATATTTAACTTTTACAGCTCACACCTGTGTGTTCCTAGCATAAAAGGTGGACATGGTGTAAGACTGGTTGGGCAGCCTTTCTGGATTTCTCAGATCTCAAAGAGCAAAGGCTGGATTTGAACAGAGGTCTGTTTCATAGGGAAACCCATACTCCCCCTTCATTGCTGTTAACCCCAAGGGCTCCCTTATCACAGCATCTTGGGGTATCACGTACGCCCTCCTCTATACAATGAGGATGAGCAGGATGATCTTTCACATCCCTTTTCACACTAGCATTCTGAGATTTGAATTCATTTCTTTCCCCACTCCACCCTATCCTTGGATACAGACTCATTTTTCTAAAAGGGTCATGACCAGAAAACACACATGCTAAAAACCAATCCCATAGCTCTTACCTATCCTCCAGAATTAGACCCAAAATCCCTAGATTCACAGTCAAGACCCTCTACTTTACAGCCTCATGCCACCTTTTCAATTTTTTAAATTCTCTTCTCAATTTATCTAATTGTATATTTATAAGCTCCTTATGAAGCAAGAATGGTGTCTTGCCACTCAGCAACATGTGACACAAAATCCTATCCTGAACCATGCTCAATAACTATTTGCTAAATTGGCCTGAATTATATTTGGGAAGGAACAAGATTCTTTAGACAAAGAATTGAAATGCACTTCCAATTTTTCCTTCTCTGACCCCAAATCCTTTGGTTTAAATAGAAGAGTATTTTTTTAAATCTCATTTCACTCAAAAAAAAGAAGATAACAAAATCTGAAAATTCTCACTTTTCTTCCTAGGCTTTAATACATTTCAAGGGCAATATTATCTTACTTTCGTTCTATTTATAAGACTCCTACGTTCCTTAGGCCAATGTTTGGGTGACGTAAGAGTTCATTAAAGCGAGTGGCCACTTTAGGCTGTTAAATAATGCATAATTTGTATAGTTGTTTTCAGGTTGTTTCTGTGATGGCAGCACTTTCTGAATGTGGTATAGAATGAAGGAAAGGAAGTGTTTTCTATCAAAGGACAAAAGAGGACAATAATAATTGAGGATGTGTCTGTTGTGGTTATCTATTATTATATACAAACTATCCCCAATCTTAGTAGCTTCAAACAATAAACATTTATTATTTCACAAAGTTTCTGCAAGTCAGGAGTCTGAAGCGGCTTAGCTGAGTGATCCTGACTCTTACAAAGGGGCAGTCAAGATGTTAGGGGTGATCACACAAACGCTTGACTAGGCCACAGGATCTACTTTCAAGTGGTGTGAATGAACTGCCAGTGGCTGCTGGCAGAGCATTCAGTTCCTCACCACATGCATATCCCCACAGGGCTCCTTGAGTGTCCTCAGGACATGGCAGCTGGCTTCCACCATAGCAAAAGTATGTAAGGTAGAAACCACATGTCTTTTATGCAGAGCAGAGCCCTGCCAGGTCTTTGTGCACCATCCTCTCACCTTCTGGCACTATATCAGACGATGCTCCGCTGCTATTCTTGGGTTTTCACAGCGAATTTTTCGGAATTGTGTGGCCAGGTCCTTCTTCCTAGTGTGTCTTAGTTTAGAAGCTCCGCTGAAACCTGTCCACCATGGGTGACCCTGTTGGTAAATACTGGTGGCATAGCTTACGGTATCACTGTAACATGCAGCTGCCACAGTATGACAACCGACAGGTGGGTGGTGTAGTTCCCTGACTGGGATGTGAACCCAGGCCATAGCGGTGAGAATGCTGAATCTTAACAACTAGACCACCAGGGCTGGCTTGGAGGCTAGCTACCACATAATGATTAGAATTTCTCACAATTCCGTGAGTCGACTGGGCAATTCTTCACATGGTGGTGTCAACCAGAGTACTGCAAGGAAGACTCCAACCTGGCTGTGCATACAGGGCTGGCAGCTGGTGCTGGCAGCTTGGCCGGAAGCTCAGGTATGACTATTGAGTGACAGCCTCCATTCTCTTCCACTTGGGCTTCTCCACAGGACTGCTCGGGTTTTCTCAGAGCCTGGGAGCCTCAGGTTTGTCTGACTTCCTACACAGCAGCTGCCTTCCCAGAGCACAAAAGGCCTTCTTGAGGCTTAGACGCAGAACTAGACCAGCGTCACTTCCATTCTACTCTACTGGTTAAAGCAAGTCTCAGGTCCAACCAAGATTCCGAGGGAGGGTAACTACCGGAAGGCATAACGCATCAACAGCAACAATGGAACACGGAAAGAACAATGTAGGGATTTGATTTGCTTAACGTTTTCAGGAAGTGTACTTAGTGATCATTTAGTATATCTAAAGTCGTGCTATATGTTTGTCCCTCTACCGCTCAGTGTGTATCATGGCATTCACATCTTAACTAGGTAAAAATAAACTGAGGCCAAATCTGGACTATGGGCCAACATTACCCCAACTCTTGCCTAAAAATCTCTCTAGAATTCTATCAGTGAGAAGAAACAGTCTCTGCAAAAGAAAACCACAAGCTCCATTCGAGGGTATGCTCTCTCAGTGCAGAGAAGAATGCAGAAACCCTGCCTATACTGCTCTAATCCCCATGCCAACAAGCCATCCACAAGCAGTTACTAAAATGACTACTAGCGTACTCTGGGTCAGAGCTAAGCGCTGGATAAAATGTGTTGTAAGGCGTGATCCTGAGAAACGAGAATTCTTAGCGACACCTTGGGCCTGTAATCCTTCTGCCCGCAGGAGCCACAGTAAATCCTACTCTAGCAAGACTTAGTCTTAGCTCAGACTGCAATAACAAATTACCATAGACTGGGAGGCTTAAACAACAGAAATTTGTCTTCTCACAATCCTGGAGGCTGTAAGTCCAAGATCAGGATGTCAGCATGATCAGGTTCTGGTGAGAGCTCTCTTCCTGGCTTGCAGATGACCACCTTCTCCCTGTGTCCTCACATGGCCTCTTTGAAAGAATGAACTCTCTGTAAGCTCTCCGGTGTCTCTTCTCATAAGGGCACTAATCCCATCACGAGGGCCCCACCCTCATGACCTCATCTAACCTTAATTACCTCTCAAAAGCCCCACCTCCAAATACCATCACGTCGGGGTTTAGGGCTTCAACACAGGAATTTGGGGAGGACACAAGCATTCAGTCCACAGCAGTCCTCAAAACATATTTGATGAAGAATGAAAGGAAATCCTCAAATGGTGCTGTGTTAATAAAAAAAAGAAAAATGCAAAGAAAGACAAGTATTTGAATGATGACTAGGCAGAAGCATAACTAATATGATTGCGGAAGAGAAGGGAATTTATGGGCACCAAGAATTTGGATGATTTGGGATAAAATGCAGATTATACAAATACTCAAGTTAAACCGTAAGTTTCAGCCTATGTTTCAAATCAAACTTTATAAGGGCTTAAACCAGGAACAAAGATAAAAGACTCAATTTTTACTTTTTCTCTCTAACCTTGCCCTTGACCAAGGATAGGACAGAAGAAATCACACGGCAAAAGAATGACAATATTCATAATAATAACAACAAAACAACCAATAACAAGGAATACAAATTGAGAGGAACATGACATTACAAAAGACAGGGACGAGATAAATTACCATCAAAATAATAACATTTGACACATATTAAGTTAAGCACCAACAGATACAATGTGCAGCTATAATACGAGGCAATCTTTTGGAAAAACAAATTTAACAAGTGTGTTACACTGGTTAGCAAAAGGTCAAAATGAGGTCACAGTCATGAGTTTAGCCGGCTTCCTTCTGTCCCAGGACCACAGGCTGCTAACAGCTGCCTCTCTGACTCAGCCAGCCTCTCTAAAACATCTGTGTTTTGGTTACAAGACGCAGTGAGTGAGCACATAAAGAAAAAAATTATTCATCACTATTGGGAGAAAAATAATCGGTAAATGAGAAGCACTGTACATGGTAACTAACAGTAATAATTTCTATATCAATTTTTTAAAAAGGACTTAGCACAATGATAGATCACAGAATATAGCGGATAAATATCTTCATGGCACTGAAAAAATATGCTTGTCAACCTGGAATGCTACACTGAAGCCATCGTTCAATAAGAAGAAAACTTGTGGAAATAACTAAGATGAGAGCCATCCAAAAAAAAAAGGTAGAATCTAAATAAATAATACTTATAGGAATAGAGATGCTTTAGTGAAAGGATTGGCTGTAAACGATGAATCCAGTTAAAGACAGAACCTACAACTATGAGAATTCTGGCAACAGAATAGACCGTAATATAACAATGTTGAAAATATATTTATATAACTTATAAAATCTGTGAGAAGGGGAGGTGGAAAAATTGTGAATATTATTTTCCTTGGCTTTCCTAGCAGGAAATTAATCAATACTGTCTAAATTAAAAACATGGAGTTAAAAAAAAATAAAGGAAAATAGACATTTTCCAACAACACACACATAAAATTCAGTTCTACAAATAAAAAGTACTCATTATTTATAATTATAAAAGAAAAATACCAGAATACCTACAAAGTGAGAAAAGGCAAGAAGACCCTAAAATATCAATAAGGAATGTTCTAGATAGTTCAAGATGCACCATTCAATAGAAAATGTCAAACACATAAGTTCTGCGTGAACATCACTCTGCTCCCCATACCTTTCCAAAAGCTGGTTTAGAGTCACGAAGCTCTATAAATTCCCTCAGCTACCCACTCTCCGAACTATAAAAATTTCTAATCCACTGAGTGTTTCTAAGTCCATTGTGTTGAGCTGTGGTCACTATCCTATGTCACCCCATGCCACTCTTCATCCCTTTTCTGGCTAGGGTCCCTCTCCCCAGACCACACGGCTCTGGTTAGCTGTCAAACAGGCCACACACCCTCATGGCCAAGGCCAGCCAGCCCCAGTACAGAGTCCTTGTGGATATGGTGACAGTCCAAAGGTAGATATGTGATCAAAAGCACAGCCAGCCAGAATCCCTCCTTGAAATTATAATGCACACTGGCAGGATGAAGCTGGGATGACATACTGCCATAGCTTCTGGCTGCCATCTTCCCTGGTCTCCTAGAGGAAGCCCATCTTAGCAGAAGAAAATGAGGTGAACAGATAGGCGAATGGCTAAGACCACAGCAGAGAAATTCCAGGAAGCACTGAGTCTCAGTTCCAATATCTGAGGGTCCAGTTCTGGATGCCTTTATTAAAATGCTGTAAGTTACTCGCACCCCAAGATCCTTCCTACTTGTGGGAGAAAATATTCTCCATGTGTAAGTTGTTTAGTGGGTTTCTGTCACCTGGCAAGAGAAACTGCCTAATTAACCAACCCCTACTACTATTTCCCATCTTTTCCTCTCCTTCACTTATGCCTTGGATCACATTTCTCCCTAGTTCTGACAGATACCAGAGCCTAGTTTTCTAATGACGGACACCTACCCTTCCCACAGTTTAGCTTGAGTTCCTTCCCTTTAAAAAACAAACACACAACAAAAAACAAAGCCTTTCTCTTTTCCTTGAATTGCCCTCAAGCTCTCTGCCTCTAGGTCTTTGCTCAAAAAGTCCACAGATGTCTTCACCATCCTTTCATGTTCTTCTTCCTGTAACCTACTGCAATTTGACTCCTATTCCATTGAAACTGCTATCCCAAAGATGAACAATGACCTTTTATTTGCCAAATTAGAAGAATGTTTTGTCAAGGTAGTTGGCACTTTGTTAATGTTCAATAAAAGTAAGCTGGCATTAGCAGCAGCAGCAGCAGCAGCAGCAGCATCGCCATGCACCATCATCACCAGCATCAGTTTTTATGTTGCTAAAGTTATTTTATAAGCCTTTGTTGGGGCCTAGGGTAGGCTACCCCAAACTATCCCACAATAGCATACTGATTATTTTGAAGTAAAGTTACTTGAGAAGCAGAAAGGGCATTCTGAGCCTCCTGTTTCTGTTCCTCCTGAAAGCAGGAAATAAATCTCTCATGTGAAAGGTGCTCTCCTGCATCCCAACCACCAGAGCTAGGAATTCAGGGCCGAGAAGCCACAGCAACAAACCTTGCTAATTTACCACCTCAAGTCTAAACTCTGCTTAAATTCCTATTTATATACCTCAAATCTAAGTTTCCTTGTCCTGCCATTCCTCACGAATATATTGTTTCTTTGTGCAAAAGATAAATATACTGACTGCTTTGTTCACTCTCTGAGCATCATTTCTTGAAGATCTCCAAGAAGTACGCATTAAACTGGGGTTTTCTCTTGTTAATCTGGTCTTGCGTCAATGTTATTATTAGTCCAGCCATAAGAACACAAGAAGGGAAGAAAGGGGATTTTCCCTTGCCCTGACACCTTTCTCTCCCCTTAGATTGACCTTTAACAATAGGTCCTGTCTTCTCATCACTGCATCCTTAGCACCCAAGATATATGTTTGAGGAAGGAAGAAAGAACCACTGGGCTCTAGGAAGGTGTTCATGTAATCATCTTGCACTAAATTTTTTCTTCTTCTTCTTCTTCTCCCCAAAGCCCCCCAGTACATAGTTGTATATTCTAGTTGCAGGTCCTTTCGGTTGTGCTGTGAGCACTAAAATATTTTTAACAAAAGATGTACTAAGAGAGTCCCAAACAAGACTTCTTCCCTGACTCCCAACCACCAGTAAAATTCCGGTGGAAGGTCTGGGGGCCCTCCTCACTTCTGCTTCCTTCTCCCACTTGCCACATCATGGGATCTAACACCCTTATAGGCCAGAGTCACGCGTGGCATGGAGCAGAGGGAGAGAGCAACACTGTTCAATGGAAATATAATACCTATGTAATTTTAAATTCCATAGTAGCCACATTAAAAAGTAAAAAGAAATAGGTGAAATTCATTTTAATGACATACATACTCACATTAGTAACATATACATGATGTTTAAAACAGTATATACAAAATATTATTTCAATATGAAATCAATATAAAAATTATTAACGTGATATTTTACATTCTTTTTTCATGTAAATCCTTGAAATATGGTACTTATCTTACAGCACACATTAATTTGGACTAGCCACACTGCAAGTGCTCAATACCCATATGTGGCTAGTGTGCCGGACAGACAGGAGTAGAGGCTCCAGCAGAGTAGGTCCCCAGGGAACCCAGAAGGTAGATATGAGGTCAAAGTGACAAAGCAAGAGGGGGACTTTATGAAATGCAAATCTACAGTCATTGTCTTTCTTTAAAAAAAAAAAAAAAAACAAACACTTTCAATGACTTCCTGTTGTTATAGAATAATGACCAAATTTATTAAAAGGGCTCACAAGGCCTGATGGTCTGGGCTTTTCTGACTTCTCCAGTCCAGTGTTTTTCTAACCCATGTAAGACTCTGGCCTGTATGCATTATCTATAAGACTTCTGTGGATGGCGAGCTGAGACAGACAAATAATACCAGAATTGCTAGGGGTTTACTCTCTTCCCCTCCCACCTCATGGCCACCAACAATCTGGCAAAGTCTGGGACCTGGAAGAACCACTCTGTGGCTCAGCTCCAGGACAAAAACAGACTAAAACAGGAGGTGAAGCCACTCAGAAATTAGTGGGATCTCTAAGTGGAGTGGGAATAAGGGTTGTTCTCAGGGTCGAGAAAAGGAATTTTTTATAAGGTCATCATACAAATGCAAAAACATCTGCTTATTCATAAGTGAAACTAAGGGAGGAAAAACTTAGATGCAAACTATGATACACATATCACAATAGCCGCTTGACAGGGAAGGAGGACATGGTCAATATCATTAATGAACTAGGAGTTCTGGCCTTTTCCAAAAAATATTTTGTTTAATATTCAGAATGCGTAATCCGCATGCATATCCAGAAAAGTGAAATCCAGGTATCAAAAACCTATAAGTAGGCAGAGTTCAATTTTACTGAACTTATAACATATCTGCAGAATTGTACTAGAAGAGCTGTTTAGTACGATGTGAATATTATTTCCAAAATGCATCTTTTAGAAATGTCATAGCTCGGCAAAAGTAAGTTTATTATCAATCCTATTTAATAAGTGTTTTTAAATAAAAATATCACAGACAAATACTAGTGAATTCTACTTAAATATGAAGAATTTTTTCACAACGTGGTTCATACTCCTGCGAGATAAAAATATATCATGATAATGTGGTTGCCTTTTTGCTCCTCAAAACACAAAAGCCGATATTTAGAGATTGTCCTTTCTTAGAGTGCTACCCAAAAAAATATCATACATATGTGTGTATGTATATGTTTTATATAATATATAATTCATTAAATGCGAATTTTGGATTCAAAAAGGTTAAAGGAAATTTTCTAGTACATAAAAGATTACAACAAAGAAAATGATGCCAGGTTATCTGTCTTTTATACAGAGTGAGGAATTTTCACTTTACCAACAGGCATAAGACTAATTGCTTTAAACATTTTTAAAACACAAACAGCCACATATCCTGGAATAGATCACTGCCTAGAAGTGTGGATAAAATGTCTTGGACCCAGTTATTTTAAACTGAATTAATAAGGAAGAAATAATCTATGAAATAATAACATTTTTATGAAAATATAAAAAAAAAAGAAACAAGGAAAAAATGCACAAAGGATGACAATCTCTATAAATGGTGAGGGCATGATTTCCAGAATATAAAATTTAAAAAAGCAAAGTGCAGAACAGTGCTTACTGTAAGCTACACACTTTTTATAAGAAAAAGAAGAAAAGCAGGCCAGCCCTGGTGGCCTATGGGCTAAGTTCAGCACGCTCCATTTTGGCAGCCCGGGTTCACCCATTCAGATTCCAGGCGTGGACCTACACCACTCATCAGCCATGCTGTGGCGGCGACCCACATATACAGCAGAGAAAGACCAGCATGGACATTAGCTCAGGGCTAATCTTCCTCAAGTAAAAAATGAGGAAGACTGGCAACAGATGTTAGCTTAGGGCTAATCTTTCTCAGAAAAAAAAAAAAGAAAAAATAACAGGTGTCCCTCTGCATCCATGAGTTCTGCATGTACAGAGTCAACCAACTCTGGATGGAAAGGTCTAGATGGTTGTGTCTGTAATGAACATGTGCAGACTACTTTTTCTTGTCATTATTCCCTAACGATACAGGATAACAACTATTTACATAGCATTTACATTGTATTAGGTATTATAAGTAATCTAGAGATGATTTAAAGTATAAAAGAGGAGGTGCATAGGTTATATGCAAACATTAGACCATTTCATATAAAGGACTTGAGCATGGGGGTCCTGGAACCAAACTCCCACGGATACCCATGGACAAATACCTTCTCTTTTGCAAGAAGGATAAATAAAGAACAATGGAAATGTTTATCAAGAGAAGACGGGTGACAAGTGAGATTTCTGAGTGCAACTTTTTACAAAGGTTCAATGTTTTAACAATTTAAATGTTTTACATTTTCAAAAACTAAAATTAATAAGGAGAGAAAAGCTAAAATTGAATACAAATAAATGAACTAATCTATATCAAACTGGTAACATAAATAGAAAAAATTAATTGTAGTCACTTTCAAACACAATACCTTGACCATACAGCCATGGTGAGATATAATCTAAAGATAAAAAGAAGCGCCAAGATTCCTTCAACTTAACCCAGTTGGTTTATTGACGGTTGGAATAAGACATCATAATTTTAAAAAACATTGTAGGGTAAAGCAAGCAAATATATTAATGGTATGGTGAAGCATTAGGGACCAAGATTTTCACTGCAAGAGATAAAATGGAAATGAATAAGCAGTTAAATTAAAAAAAATAAATAAATGCGTGTGATCCAACAGGAACCACCGGCCACCAGAGGGGACTTACTTCTTGGCAGTACTGCAGGATGCCCTCCTTGGTGCCAATGCAGGTCTTGGTCCCTGATGGATCTGACTCCCACTTCCCATTCTGCACATTCATGTGCATGTTCAGTTTGCCACAGAACATGGCGATCTGGGGTTCTGCAAGCAGGCCAGCATTGCCATCCGTGGGCACCTAAAAAAAGAAGTTTCGGTTAGTTATAGAAATCCATAGCGCTGAGGCAGAGATTGGGGGAAAGGCTGTAAAGAGGAACATGGCACAGAGCAAAACCCAAAATAGTTGTATTCCTGCTAATTCTCAATTATGAATTAGCCCTGCCTTCAGCATTCCTTTGAGTTAAATATTATGTATGCCACATACGTCTCCAACCACCCATAACACAGTATGTTTTTTCACACTGAAACGAAGAAATTAGTAATATTGAGAAGAACTTATTCATTGCAAAGCTTATACATTTCCCCATGGCAGATTTTGTAGTGCCTGCTGAAAGGTTCTGAAAATAAAATAAGATGCTTTTCTAAAATAAATATAATCGCTCTGGAGGAAACCACATTCTCATAATAACTCCATCTGACTCACACAAAGGACAACGCCAAGTTCCTGCATGATGACCAGGTCTGGGAGTGATGTTGTGTGTCACCTCCTAGGGCTGAGGGCACGATGCTAGTGTGCATTAGTTAGCAAGTGACTGCATTACGATTTTTTGAACAGAAAAATTACTGAAGAATTTACCAGGCACAAATGTGACTGAAATATGTTGTCTGTTCCACCAGTTTTTGCCAGAACATTCTCCAGTATCTCTCAGCTCTGAAGAGTATGGTAAGGGTGCTGGTGTCCCGTCTCCCCAACCACACTGCCAGGAGGCAACAAGGACTCACTCAGAGCCGAGCAGAGTCCGTGCCATGTAAGAAGCTCTCCATAGGTCTTAGCTATTCCCACCGCAGGCAATACACCATTCCATGAAAATAACTTTGACAAGGTGCCCTTCTGTATTTCCAAACCCTTCTGTGCACAGGTATTACCTTCACATCAATATTTTTAAAAGGGAAAATGGAAGTTCTGAAATACGTACACTACCTCACTGAAACAGGTTCTTTTATCTCAAAAAAGGAAAACAAAAAATCATCAAGAGATGAAAATTAAATCCAGAGGAGTAAAACTGTGATTGGAAACCAAGGAATCAAAAGACACATTAAGCAAAATAATTCCTCCCTTGTTAAATCCCAGCTGCTGAGGAAATCTGTGATATCGATGCCAAAAGTTCATTTCCAACAGAAGCTATTCACGCAGTCGAGAACTGGGTGATTCTATAATAACTTGTATCATTTCTAAAAAGTGTTCACAGCCGAAAAAACAACAAACACTAAAATTGCACTGAGACAGCTGAGTTAAAGAAATAGCTTCCTGACACTTCTTCCCACGGAAACATAAAAAATAGATCAAACATCTGTCCATTCTAGTCATATTCATATATATTTTGTCCAACCACAACAGTGGATTTATGTCCTTTAAAAACTAAAAAAAAATCTTGAGGCTGGCCCAGTGGCGTAGTAGTTTAGTTCATGCACTCTGAATGAGCAGCCCAGAGTTCACTGGTTCAGATCATAGGCACGACCTACACACCACTCATCAAGCCATGCTGTGGTGGCATCCCACATACAAAATAGAGGAAGACTGGCACAGATGTTAGCTCAGCGGCAATGTTCCTCACCAAAAAACAAAAAATTTTGCACTGAAGCCAGCTGAGACCTATCACAGAACTGGATGCAAAAGCTCCTGGCAAAATCTCTAAAACCCTGTCTCGAGTAACATTTCCTACATTTCTAGTTTGACTTTGTAAGGTATATTTAATTAACAAAATTCTACGTCTACACTGCCAGATGTAACAAACAGCAGTTGAGGCCACAGCATCAGATGGTCAGCAGGAACAGCTGGGACCCCTCAACTCCCCAGTTTGGGTCCCTTGCCACCTCCTACAACTTCCAAGCCAGAGACTGAGGGGCTCATTCTCCAATGGATGCAAAGAAGCAACCTGAGGGGAGTGCTCTATAAACATAAGTTTCACAGCTCTCCTGAGCAAGCAAGAGGAAATTCAATGCCTGGATCCTAAAAATCAGAATACAAATTTTGTCAATTTTATTGAAATAAGTAGTAAGATAATAACACTGCAAGGAAGTCAAATAATAATCTGATACCCACAGATAAGGCCCTATATTAGATGCGATGGAGGATATGAAATATATTTATTACATAAATATATAAATTTACTTATTTATAAAATATGGGCCATGCCTTCAAGGAATTTACAACCCAGTAATGGAATCACCATTGTATTCCCTACGGTACTTCATTCTGCTCAAACTCACTCTTGTCCTAGAGATTTCCAGTCTTAGCAGAATCCTGGCACTTTACCCCTAACAGAACAGAGTTATGATCTCTGTACCTCTGTTCCTTACAGTGTCTATTTCCTTGTCAATACAAATACCCTTTATTCCATATCCTCCCCTAAGGAACACTTACATGCCAATTTCTCTCCCAGTGGTAGAGAGCCTCTAAGAAGGCCCCCAGGGATCCCAGCCTCCTGGGATTCACACTCTTGTCACTGTCAGCGCCATCCCATAATGTATCAGGGCTTGTAATATAGCCAAAAGGATAGGTGACTTCAAAGGCAAAGTCATAAATAGCACCACGGCTTTGTCCTTGCTCTCTGGGATCACTCCCTGTGGGCGAGGTCAGCTGCCATGTTGTGGGGATGCTAAAGCAGCCTTATGGAGAGGCCCCGATCCTGAGGAACCAGGTTTCCTGTCAACTGCATGGTGAAGGAGCCTGGAAACATCCTTGGAAGCCCTCAGAGACCTAGAGCCAAAACCACCCAGAAGACACTCCCAAATTCTTGACCAACAGAATCTGAGATAATAAATGTCTGCTGTTTTAAACCATTAAGTTTGGGGTAAACTGTTACACAGCAACAGATACCTAATACGCTCCTCCTTTTCTCCAGCTCCATAATACAGCCACAAATAGCCTTTGATCTCCTCAACTGAGAAAAGTAAATACATAAAAAATACTGCCCTCCATTGTATTATCCTCTAGAGCAGGGGGTCAGCAAATTTTTGCTGTCAAGGACCAGATGAATATTTGAGGTTTTATGAGCCAAACAGTCTCTGTTGTGACTACTCAGCTCTGCTGTAATGCAAAAGCAGCCTCAGACAACATGCAAAATGGATGTGGCTGTTTTACAATAAAATTTTATTTACAAAACGGGCAGTAAGCCAGATTTGGCCAGTGAGCCACGGTTTGCCTATCCCTGCTCTAGAGGAACTATCCTCTTCCCATTTCTGGCAACAAATTAAATCAATTAAATCAGCCAGTGATTTATTTATTTATCTTGAGGGTGGGGGGAATTCTATTTTTTTTTTTTTTTTTTTTTTTGGTGAGGAAGATGAGCCCTTAACTAACATCTATGTTGCCAATCTCCCTCTTTTTGCTTGAGGAAGATTGTCACTGAGCTAACATCTGTGCCAGTTTTCCTCTATTTTATGTGGGGTGCCGCCACAGTGTGGCTTGATGAGCGATGCTAAGTCTGCACCTGGGATCCTAACCTGCGAACCCCAGGCAGCTGAAGCAGAGCACGCAAACCCAACCAGTACTGGCCCCAGCTGGTGAATTAATAAACACTCACTGATAACCACCTTCTCCCCTGCTTCTTAAGCCCCCTGTAATCTGGTTTCCATTCCCACCACTTGATTCAAACTGCTTTCTCAAAGGTTCCACATAACCTCCTGAGAAACTACATATGCTTTTTCTTCACTATCTGTGTCCTTCTTCAACTTTGCCATGCAGAATCTTCCTTGCAAGTCTTTTCCCTTGGCATCTGTCTTCTGTCGCAATGAACTATCCTGGCTCTCGTTACTTCTCTAACTACTAACTCACAATCCTTCTATTCCACAGCATAGGACATTCCTAAAAATGGGGCCATTGATTCCCATTTACCTACTTTAAAAAGTCTTGGTGTTCTCACTCTTTCAACCCTTAGCTGCAGAGAGGCAACTCCAAGATAACAACAACAATAATAAATGGCAGCAGCTAACATTTCTTTCTTCATTCCAAAGTTTGAGTATATAACACATGCTGGGCACTGATGTCATTTTGGGGACAAAGCAGTAAATCAGGCCAAGTCTTTGCCCTGACAGCAGGATGACCAATCATCCCAGTTGGCCTGGGACTGAGGGCTTTCCAGGATGTGAGCCCTTTAGTGCTAAAACTGGGAAAGTCCCTGGCAAGCTGAGAAACTGGTCACCCTACTGATCACCCTGCCTTTTTTGGATCACCTACCATTTAGGATCACCTAGGGTAGGTCACCCTACTCTAAATGCTTCTTCATTTTTTCCTATCTTGACTTCTTAATTTCTTTTTATTTCTTCTACTCTTCACTTTGTCATCCTTCCCTTTTCTTGACTTTACAGTTATTTTGATGCCATCTGTTTGTATGTTTGTATATCCAACTACCACATGGTGGTGGATCTTTCTCACATCTCTTTAATTAATTAATTAATTATTTTGAGGAAGATTAGCCCTGAGCTAATAGCTGTTGCCCATCCTCCCCTTTTTGCTGAGGAAGACTGGCCCTGAAGTAACATCCATGCCCATCTTCCTCCACTTTATATGTGGGATGCTTGCCACTTGCCAAGCAGTACATAGGTCCACACCGGGGATCCAAACCAGTGACCCCCCAGGCTACCAAAGTGGAACATGTGAACTTAACCACTGCACCACTGGGCCGGCCCTCAGATCTCTTTAAATGAATGATTATGGTCTATCATATTACTGGAAAACATGTTTAATTGCCTAATGATCTCTTAATAGGAGTTAATATGAGAATGCACATGCTTCAGTTCCTTTTGGATTTTCCACCAGATGAGATCCAATATTAACTCTAAAAAATAAGTATAGAGAGTCACAGTCAATAACAGGCCCCATTTTCTTAGAGTGGAGATTGTATAATAGTTCAAACTTTGACTCCTTAATAATTAGGGCAAATTATTATACTAGAAATTGTAAAATTGGCTGTATGTATACATCTGAGGCCCTTCACAAATAAATACTTAGATCACAAAACCACATCTCGGTAAAATTCTTTCCCAAACCAACACCAGGTGTGTACACAAAGATTGGAGCAAAGGGCTGGGAGACACAAACTGAACAAGAAGCTTTTCTAGTCTTACTGAAGCCCACCTGTAAATAATTTCACATTTTAAGTAACATATCCTGGCTCAGTTAATTAAAACAAGACAAACAACCTACAGGATCCTTACCTGCATCAAATAACCCATTTAAGAAACAAAACGTGGTTGCTAGCAGCAGCCCACTGACATTCAGCCAGAAGGAAACCATTACCAGCCAAGGTGGCCACACAGGAGATAATACTTAATCTTCCAAGGGCACAACAGGTTTACTCAAATCCCTTCTTCTGAATGAAGCGTCAAAGAAATGGCTTATTTTCAGGACCTGCTAACATGGACCCTCTTAAAACTGGAATCTTTGGGTCCTAGAGTAAGTTATTTGCTGCCAGCGAAAATGCATACTCTGCCCAAGTCATCCTAAAGATCATTAGCCCTAACTTTTTATAAATATTTCTCTTTTTAATAGAAAACACAAAAGCTTTAGTAGATGGGAAATATAACCACTTAAATAACTATTACATTTTGATTTTGTTTTCATCTTAACATGATCTAAGATAACTTAAGGTTACTTTGCAGAAATCCAAGACAACACCTAAAAGATTGGAAGCCTGGTATCGCTGGCCATTCATGGTCTGTGCATTTCTGCGAGACTAAAGATGAAGATAATTCTTGTAAATGGAATGACTTTCCACTGACATCATAAGATCAGAGATGTTTTCCCATGGGAAAACAGTGTTCAGTGACAATGAACAAAACAACTGGCTGAAACAATGGAGCATCCACACACTGTCTCAAAAGCTAGAGGCTATTTACAGAGCGCTCTGAGCTACAGACACCTAAACATGCTGCAAATCCTTTAGAAATGATCCTTTGCTGCCAGAAAAATATTTCAGGGTCTTAGCATACAAAGTAAAAGTGAAAATGGACTTTCCAAAGCAAGTTTGCTAGCAAACGGCTTTAAAAGGGCTTAAGGAGAAGTTAAAGTAAACAAATAGAAAAATATATACCTAATCTGGGCCAATCTTTGGAGGTGAACCTGGAGCCCTCCACCTAGAATCAATCCAGTTTACAAGTGCAAAACTGGCTTCTAGAACTTCCTAACAAGCTCTCCTGCTGTCTTTCAAACTGGGTGTTCCCTCTCCCCAAAAAGTTTCTCTCTATTATCATCAAGGAGATCAAAATTCCTTATAGAGCAGGCTTGGCAGGATTCCTCCCCACAGAGCCCCAGCTAAAGGGGAAAGGAACAAGGGACTCTCTGTTTCACTGGCTGAAAAGTCCTGCTTGGCAAGGCGAGGGCACAGATCCATAGCTTAGCTGCATCCGTGGATTTATGTAATTTGAAGGTTTGTGGCTAATGAAAACCATCTGGTTTCTGCATTGAAACGGACTTCTCACTGGTCTGAATAGCTGGTTTCATATAGTGGAGTAGTTGGTACTATTTAATCAGTTCCCAATTTCCTCAGGGTCAGATTCTTGTATAGTAAGTATCTTTTTAAAAGCACACAGTGATACTATTTCTATCACATCCGCGGTTTCCTCACGTAAATACAGTTTTCCCTTAACTTGGGCATAATTCAATTATGTCCCACAAAAATGCCTTTACTTTTAAAACATTCAAATTTTCCATTTTGAATGTAATTAACTGTTCTCCAAAATCATAACGTAGAGATTTGAGAGTGAACTCCTTTTAAAGGGGAATTAAATATATCGCTTAATGCTTAACATAAGCAAATTTTCATTCTCCAAAGGAAAAGACTATCTGTGAGGTTTTCCTTTAAATGCCCCCCCCCCCAAAAAATCATAAACAGAACCAGAACATCTGCAATTGCCCATTTTATCTCTAGCAGAGGAAAAGTGAAACTAAAATTAGAATCACAAAACTGGAAGAATCGGGAAAATCATTCACCCCAACTCTAAGCAGAAGGAAAAGGTTCTCATAAGGACTTGTCCAAGGCCACAGAATTACGAAGAAGCAGAGATGGGAGTTGGACCTACTCCATCAAGGCTTTCATCAATGTGACCAGGCCGACTCTCAAATTAAAACGGAAAATTGCAATTTTCGAAGGTTTTGCCCCGTGTGTGCCTGCATATATTTGTGGTGAGACAGAATGGAGAAGCTAATTAAAGCATACAGAAAAATGAAATGTGGTTCCTGAAACTGTACACGGCTTCAGTTTACCTGTGTGGAGAGGCGGCCACATTCCTCCCATCCACTCTTTGCCGTACAATTATTTCAGAGCTCGAGTTTCAGGCTAAAAATTTCCCACAAAAGTGAGCAAAGAGAGAAAAAACTCCTTTGAGAAAACTAATCCACGTATTTCACTGCTTGAAATTTGACACTCTTTTGGGGGCACTGTTGACCTGGCTTCAAATTACAAGTTATTGCTCCTGGATAAATACATGGCCTTTGTTGATAAAGTTAATTCGGATACTGACCCACAAAATGGAGGCCGCCCCAGTGGTGCAGCCCACATCACAAATCTAACTCTTAGTCAACCTGCACTGAACGGAAACCTTGACAGCTGTCAAGGAAACTTGACATACACCAGTCAGACTCCACCAATTCAGTTTTAGCTAGTTTACCTGATCCTGGAAAACAGGACCTCCTTGGCCTCATAAGGAAATCTCTGACCTCTTAGCCAACCACGCCCTGTTCCCATGTCACCTCTTCTACCGCTGTATACAACTCCTTCTTGCCCCAAACCCCTCAGGAACAGAGCTCCACTGATTGTGAGGCCCTGGACTCCCCCAATCCCTAGATTGTTATCCCTCGAATAAAGGACATCAAACTCATTGCTAAATTGTTTTAATTTTGCCATTGACAATAGCAAGCTTTTGTTTGTACTCAAAGGACAGATATTCTAAAGTGGACCCAAAAGTCCTTCCATCTCATAACCAGGCTGGTAAATAATTCTTGCTGCTGGTGCCCAGTAGGAAATCAAGTAGTTCTTACAATAGAAAGCTTTGTTATTCAACACCCACGAAATTTATTACGACGTCTAAAGCATGAAGATTAGGCAGGCCCAAGAAAGAGGGATGTCCACTGCCTAGAACAGACATAAAACCAGAATTTTAAAAAACAGAGCCTCATGTATGGCAAACACACTATTTGCCTAAAAAATAGTCTCCTATCCAATTAATGCCCGTTTAGTTTCTAAACAGTGAATGTTCTATATTTTAACTGCATGCATATAAATATATATATACTGTACCACGCGTAATTGTGTCTAATGTGCTCTTGCATTGGTAACAGTCAAATTCTTTTCAACATCATTTTGAGGAAGAAATAGTTTATCTCTTTAATTTTGTCTTTAATCATAAGTTTTACTGACGTGTCATATAGCTAATATACAAAAATATACAGTATCATGATCTTTATACTATTTGACTCTCTCAATATTGCTATTATCTTATCAGCCTTGACCTTGTGAACATGGAGATAGGAAAAGAACTAAGGCAAAAATCAAAGCATCTACTTAGGCCGTTCCCTTCATTACCTCATTTGACTCTTAAAAGAAACAAGATAAGTTACTTCCACATCTACTTAGATAATCAGAAGGGCTCAAAACTTGCCTAGGTGGCTGTTTACTCCATAGTCCATGTGTGCTTTTTTCATATTAAGCCAGCTGGCATTCCTGCTACTAGTTCTCAAGCTTTCTTATTTTTAAATCTTGAATATTATTTTCAAATAACTTTTTTCCCCCTATGGTAGTAGTATTTTGCAGTTCTTTGTTACTGGCTTAAAAAAAAATTAATTTTAGAGCAAGTAAAAGGGGGTGCAAATTGAGTTTAAATGTTTAATCTGCGCCAGCCCCAATGGCCTAGTGGTTAGGTTTGGCCTGCTCCACTTCAGCAGCCTGGGTTTGGTTCCCGGGCGCAGACCTACACCATGCCTCTGTTGGTGGCCATGTTGTGGTGGAGGCTCACATACAAAAAAATAAATAAATAAAACAGGGAAGACTGGCAACAGATGTTAGCTCAGAGCAAATCTTCCTCAGCAAAAAATAAAATAAAATAAATGTTTAATTTGCATTCCTTAAATTTAAATCACTAAATGTCAATATCTACTAACTTTTGGTAGCTTTCTGCCCCTAACATGCAAATGCAAAAGTTTCTCCTAAATTAGTTCTTTCCTTAAATCAGAAGCAGTCACCTGAATCTGCAAAGTAGGGGTCCAAAACCCCCAACATCCCAACTGTTAATGCATTTTCACCAACCATTACTTTACTTAAGCTGTATGTTCTAATTTTTCAACAGTGAGCATATACCTGCATATGTATATCCCAGTATACATACCTACTATGTGGCTATCTGTATAGTATGTACTGGTGGTGCAAGTGGTAGTAATATGCACACACACAGTTTACTGGGAGAGATCAATTAGACCAACTCTCAAATGGCAGTGCTTTGCTGAAATCTCATTCTAGAGTTACTGCATTTAAGTCATGTTGCTAACAAGCTGGAGGAGTTGGAAATTGGGCTCCTCAGAAATGTTGGTCTGAATGGCAGTCATTTTAAAGAAATTTGATGGCAACAAATGTACAGTTTTCCAGTATGATTTCCACTGTTCTGACAGCTAGGGCCGATTAGCATGTAGCACATAATGCAACACAGAAAAATCAAATTCTATTACTCCTCTCCATTGTAGATACAAGAGATATTCTATAGATGTTCAATTTCTGAAGTTTTACTGCTTTCTTTTAAATCTGGCCACGCTCAGCCAAGATCAGCTGACCCCATAGGCCTAAGAGCTATAATAAGTTATTATTTTAATTGAATTTTGGGGTGGGTTGTAGCTCTGCAGCATCATTGCAGCAAGAGAACTAATACAGGCATATATTTGATAGGAATAACTAAAATACTAAGTGATAGAATCAGGGCTCAAAATTATTTCAGAAGGTAGAAACTTTTTCTAATTGAATTTTTTAAGTACATACAAGCACGTGTATTTTGCCTGAAATAATTCTTTGAAGTAGTCAAGGACAGGAAAGGCATAGCTGGGTAGCAGCTCCATAAGAAAAAGTCCCAAAGGCTTTAAGCAATGAAAATGAAAGAAAATGAAAAGCTAATGCACTCTTATGCTTTACAAATACAGGGCCCCAGATGATCATGAGAAATCTTGCTGTGTCAAATCCCATCTAGAATGATGTATTCACATTTTTAGCTAAACACTAAAACGTTAAAGAAAGGCTACCTTGGAGGAAAACAAAATTTTATCAGGGTACTTTTAAGAAAACAGGAAAAAATAAGGGTGGAAGAAAACAACTGAAGGAAAAATCACAAGGAAGAGCCTATAAATATGACCAACAGTGATGGAGAGTGGTGTTGAAGGAACATCATCAGATGGTGTGCCCCTCATCAAGGGGCCACTTAAATGGATACCCGTCCATTACAGTTTCAGAAGAGGTCGCTGAAATGTGTGAGAAGTTAGATGAGGTTAACAGTTTTCAAAAGTTTGTAAGCAGTAGGACCTTGTGTTCAAATAAAATTTTGTGTGAAATCCTCACAGCTGGGCACTTAGCTCCTCGGAAGCTGGATTTCAGCCTCACACAGCTTCTGAAGCAATGGTCTCCCTGAAAATTTATTTTTCTACTCCCTTTTCTATTGTTAGCTTATGGGCCTTACTACTCTGCACCCTCAAAAGCCTTTGCTCTTTCGGTTCCTGCATTCTTGAAAACTCTGCTCCCTTACGTAGTTCTCCAGAAAATGACTATACTGTTGAGTACCCTGAACCTGGACTGTCTGGGAAAGGTGAGCAGTAGCTAGTTCAACTGAGGAGCTGAATATTTCATTTGATTTAACTGTAATTAATGTAAATTTCAATTACTCAATCCTACTACTGAGAAACTTTTAAGCATGTTTAGAACAACTTGGGTAAGCAAATCTGCTTTTTGACTGTAAATTTTATGAACTCTATGAAATTTTTCCAATGAAAATTCAGCGTCCCAATTGAGATTTTGATGACTTAGTATGAAAAATATGTTGTAAAATACCCCATAATAATTTTATATGCTGAAATAATAATTGTGTTAAATAAATTAATTCCAACTGTTTCTTTTTACTCTTTTTTAATATGTCTCCAGGAAAACTTTTAACTACATACGTGGCTTACATTTTATTTCCATTGAACAGTGCTGCCCTAAACATGCCAGACATAAGCCAGTACAAAATTTACAACACAATAATAAATTAAGTTCACGTCAACAAGTGGCCCGTTTGTCTTTTATTAATCTTATGGCATGCATATCGTGGTCTCATGGTCTTTTTTATCAATTCTTGGAAAGTGAGGATGTTATCTAGTTTAATTGGCATAGACCAGCACATTTATATCCAGAAACCTGATAAATATTTGATATTTAATATATTATATGAAGTAGGGATCAGATAAGAAAATGGCTCAGCTATGGTATATGATCAATACTCTCTTGGTTTTATCTCCTAGGACTGGAAGCGAAGGATTAGATCAGCGGGAAATTAGATGATGCTCCAAACACAGGCACTGAAGCTTTTAAGGAGATGGCAATCAATTGTTGTGATCTTTAAATCTGACTGATTTTGTGGACTTAACTACTTTTCCTTTCTCTTTATACCTCCGTAAATGACAACCTATTTAAATACACAGGCTTCATTTTTTTAATGAAATGTATTTTGTTTTCACTCGATATGTTTTTAAAAGGAAATATTTGAAATCTGAAAACAGTCTAATACTATTAAATAGGCCATCCTTCTGGCTCACATTTTACATGTGGCTGTGTGCATATAAAATCTTATTCTAATTACACTTCTCCCAGCCAAGGACATGCAAATTACATTAGCAAATACTCATGCTACTAAGATCACAGTCCACTAAGCAGTATGCGCTTGTTGAAATCCATGTAACACAAGCAATGAGGGTTCTTGCCACACATAGGCTTGGCCCAGCCCTCTGGTGTGCACAAAAGAAGGTGGGGTGACAAATGGGGACGCGCGGAGTTCCGGAATGTTGGGTCAAGCACTCCGTCACTTGATACCACACATTGAGATCATACCAGACTTCACCCATGTGGCACGAAACAAATCCCAGAGTTACAGCCTCAACATCACCTGGGTTTAGCACATAGACAGAGCCAAGCAAGTGGAAGAGGAATGAGTTCTAGATAAAACTTATTTTGTTTGCCTTGGAAAATATTATCCCCATGTAATTTGCAAGCTAACTCATTATGACCGTTCGCTGGGTCGTTTCTCTTCGGAACATGAGGCTTTGCATTTTGCCAGGATATTTGTGGTACCCTACTCATCACTAGGCAGATGCACGTATCTTTTATGCAATGTCATAAAAGATATGCAATGTCATTCAGCACTATATACTAATGACACAGCTCTAAAATAGACTTTTATCAACAGCACTTTAGCCATAGCACTACAATAGATTTTCTAGAGTGTAAGGCTTTTGCTAATATTCCTAGGGTATAAATAAGTGCAAATTTAAAAGGTTTTTAGTTCTTACTTTTTTCTCTTTATTTCTTCTCATTTACCCACTGCAGCGTTGGCCCATTCAGAATGTATAGCAGAGAAGAAATAGAGCACTAAGGGATCGTTAGAGAACAAGAAGTCTTTGAACAAGCTGCAAGTGGGGAAAAAAAATGGAAAACAAGCTTCCAGAAGAGGTAATGGGTTTGTAAATGGAGCCAGTTTATCATTTAATTAGAACACACTTCTGTCCAAGAGTCCATACTACTTGGACAAGGGGGAAAAAAGGGTGTATTTGTCTGCCCTTTGTCAGCCCAGAAATTCATTCCTATTTCCCTAACAGCCTCTACCTGGTCTCAGGCCTCAGGCCACTGTGAAATCAATGTAGGGGGAGAGACAATTAGGACTAGAATGGGGAGAGGTGGTTAACGGGATTCCTAGTCTTGGACTCAGTGAGGGAGTCAGCACCCATATCAAGGCCTGGTACATTCCAGAATGTCTATATCCTTTCATATCTTTATAATTTCTAGTACCAAAATGGTACAAAAATACTAGCAAGGTTGAAAAGCCTTACAAAGATGCTCTTTTTCCAGGTAAGTGAAGATATAATACTGTCCTTCAGTGCATATTAAAATCTCAGAGCAGCTCTCAGGGGGATGAGGGACGCACACATCAACCTCAGAACCCTAATAAACTCTCCCCAGGAAGTCATTGCCCTCTGACTTCCTACCAGCCTGAGGCAGACAGTTCAGAACACTCTGAGAGTCAGTTGGCATGTCATTATCAGTGCCAAATTTAAGGCACCTGTATGTTTTAGCATGGGCCCATGAACTTGTGTTTTATAAAATGGTACCAACCAGTCCTCGCCATTAATAGATGGCTTCCAGTCAACAGTATGAGGAAGATCATAAGCGAAGAATGATAATTAACAAACTTTATGAAAAAGTTTCTGAAAAGTCTTTAAAGCTAGTCATATTAGAGGAGATCAGGTGAATGGGAAGGGGGAAAAGAGGGAATAAAAGAATTTACTCCATGAAAAGTAATTGAGACAGAGGCAGATATTTACCATTTACATCTGTTCTTATCTCTTCATACATACACATGTCCACATTTATGTATATAGTGAAAAGCCACCTAGATTCTGTTGGAATAAGAAAAAGTATAAATAAGTACATTATATGGGAGAAGAGTTCAAATATCTATAAGTCAAGTGGCATCAAAGAATTCATGGTCTTAGAACTTCACTTCTCTATTTTTAGAATATTTACGAACTATTTCAGGAAGAGAACAAGAGGTACTTTGTTTTTGATAAGCAGAAAGGATTATTTACATTATATCTGTTCAAAGTTCCATAATATTTAATTATCTACCTTTCTTGGCCTGCATTAAACACTCACACAATCGTGTTTTTATAACTAGCACTTCCGGTAAAGGTGAAAACTGCTTTGCAAACATAATAGAAATTCAGAGAGAGTATTAAGTTGATGTGAGAAATCTACACTAACTTTCAAACAGCATTCCTGTTCACTGTTCAAACTGTATTCTGTTAACGTATCAATTTTAGTGTAAGCCAAGATTATGTCTCCTCTTCCAGCGTTACAACACTGAAGAACACTCCAGGTTCAAGTTTCAGGCTATTTGCTTGATAAGCACGGATAGATTATCCTTCTTAAATAAGGCCCCAAGGCACTTCTCAAAGAAGCTTTCCCTCTCTACAGCCCTAAGACTCACAATAAGAATTTTTCAAATTGCCTTTCCTATCAGAAGGAAGACTATTAGGAACTACAATACTAGGAGAAAATAATTCTGAAGGGGAGGTAAAAATGAAGACTCTCTCTCTCTTTTCTTGGCTACAAAAATATATTGTTGCAGAAACAATAGAAGACCAAGAAGTAAAAATTACTCTTCTGCTTACTTCTAATGCCAGTGTTAATGACACAACAACTGAGTCTTAGCTTCTTTATCTCTAAGTGAGGATAGAACCAAACTGGTGTTTGGGGGCCCACATATGACCTACATGAAGGCAATTTCAAAGCGACAATGGTAGAAGAATGTGGGGGGCTACCACTATGAGGATGCAGCTGATGGGACCACCTGTAAGTGTTCATCTAAGCTTTATCTGTTACAGTAGAAGAGGATAATGTCTAAACATTTCAAGTGTGTGGAACAAGCATTCCTAGTCCCTTTTTTATGTAAATGCAAACAAGATGAGAGTTATTACTTCACTGTTTGCCCAAGATCCTCCTTACTCTTCACCAGTCAGCTCTCTCTCCCACATACAAGCACTCAATAAATATTTATGGAAAGCATTAAGGAATGCCTGGCATGAAAAATAACAAGTATAATAAACTAGAATGTAGAAAACGTAATTATTGATAAAGGCGTGGAACAATAATTCCAATGTAGATACCTATGAGACTTTTGATGGTGGCACGAGGAGAGTCATTTCCTAATATGGAGAACAGAAAGGGCAGCACCCGAGCCCTTATCTTTACCAACTCCCAAACACCAGCTACAGTTCAACTTGTTCACAAACCTCAGCCTCCTCTTAGAATAAAAACAAAAGGGCACAAAAAGCAAGGTGGCTTATGATCTATGTGGCTCAATCAGCTTCCATGTTAATTTCCTGACTCTTTGCTAACACATTCCTGAGCAGAGCATCATTCTGTAATTCAAGCAGAGTCAAAAAAAAATCAGATTATCCGACTAGACTCCTAGAACTGCACAAACAGTGTAGGCAGCCAGACTCCTTTAATAAGGCATCCAATCAACCATTTAAAAAATTCCTGCAGCTAAAAGCCCTCAGCAGCAGGGAACAGATTCTCAGAGATTTCAGTGTAACCTAACACCTAAAGTGAAGGCTAGTGTAAAAAAAATACACCTGAAAATACTATGGAGAAGAGACAGAAACTGATTGTTGAACAGCTAAGCCAAACAGCATATGCCGATAGTTATCAAATACTTGTCCTTCCCACTTCAAACAGACAAGGTTTCAGAGCTGTTTGATTCCTGGGTTAAGTTTCAGCAAAGCTCTGGCTTAATGCCTAATAGTAAGATAAACATTTCCCAAGTACCGAACACATTCAAGGCTGGGGGTCGTGGGGTGACCTGAACATCCTTGACTTCAACGGACATATAGTGGTGGAGACAAAAATGAGGTGGCCCCACTCACTAATAAAAGGTGCTGAGTGATAAAGCAGACTGGTTTGACCTGGAGGAGGCTGGAGGCTGGAGTGTGCGCTAGGCAGACCGAAGACTGGAGCAGAGAATGGACATTGGATGAGTGTGGGAAGAGGCGGGGTGAAAGGCAGGATAGGGTTAGGTGTGAATGACCTTGAATTTGTAATATACGTCTGAAGACACAGGGAGTAACTGCCGCAGTTCAAAGAGAGCAAGAGCCGAAACTCATCTGTGCATGAGGGGGATGCATGGGTGCACGACTCTTTCATGGGTCCCTTCCTCACTAAGAATATATTAAAAGTTACATTTTAGGGCTGAGTTGATATAAAGATGACTGTAATTCAAGCTGGATTCATTATTATATATTGTTATGGCTGATTTTTTTCTTCTGATTTCAAAAGAAATTAAGATTGAAACATTTTCATGGGCTCCTAAAGGTATCATAGTATCATAAGCCAAGGCACTGTGCCTACTATGCATAATATAGAAGTTGGCCCTGGGGCGTAGAGAAAAGGGAGAAGTGCACAGCCAAGACCAGAGCATGAGCTAAAGCACCAGAATCAGAACAAGAGCAGTGAGGGAGAACATGGAAGTGGAGGTGGAGAAGATTCTGAGGCTTGTAAATTTCAAGGATGAGACCACACGGGGTGGTGGTGGCAGCGGGATATGAGTTTGCAACGCCTTCTCGGCTAGCAACAATAGTTGTCTTGCTAGAGAAGTGAGTTTGTCCCAAAGGGGTGGAAGAAAGAAGGAAACAAGTGGTACTAGTCACTACTTCCCTGATTTATTAGTCAACATCCTGTTCCACCACTATCGTTATGCACCCCAGATCACACCCAGGAGTTCTCAAAGTCAATCTGGTAGATCAATCCATTTACATTTCATTGCCTTGAGTGATGGGAAATTATTTTAATTTTGAAAACGAGCAGATGTTTAACAGAGCTGTGCAGGGCTGCCATTCTGCCTTTGCACACTGTTCCCATGTAACCTGGGGAAAGAATGATCTGGAATCTTGCATTGCTAATCCGATCCTGATCTGCAGGGATGTCTTACTGATATGTCTACAGAGAAATAAACCCTAAAATAGAGATAGAACATGTACTACAATCTTTATCCTCCCTTGAGGAAGAGAGGCATGATGTTGTGTTGGAATTTAAGTTCTACCAAGAAAGCTAACCACGGAGTGATTACGTAAGCAAAATGTTTTAAACAAACTTGTTCAAATAAACCAAGAGAAGTACACAGCTGTGATCACACAGACACACACATGCAAAAGACAGTATGTGGATTCAGGCTTCCTACCTTACTGCAAGTGCTCATGGTATACAACCCTAAGCAGTAAGAATTTTAAGTAACTGGAATGGAGGTACCTTTTCAGATTTGCTCAAAGGTGTTTTATAGGCATAGCATTTTTCTAAAGAGGGAATGATGTGGGCGTACACCTAACACTAAACTATTCTGGCCTAACCAATGAAGGTAAACTCTCAAATGTCCACATGCTCTCACTTTCTTTTATAAGCATGGCAGATCTTTAGTAAAGAGCTGCTTTACCGTGGCACTAGTCTTGCCTGTGATGTTTAGCTATGCAGTGATTATCCACCAGGGAAAGCTTGTTAACCCACATGGATCACAAGCCACCTTGCTTTTTCTTTTTTTTTTTTTTTGAGGAAGATTAGCCCTGAGCCCTGAGCTAACATCTGCTGCCAATCCTCCTCTTTTTGCTGAGGAAGACTGGCCCTGGGCTAACATCTGTGCCCATCTTCCTCTACTTTTATATGTGGGATGCCTGCCACAGCATGGCTTGTTAAGCAGAGCCATGTCGGCACCCAGGATCCAAACCAGCGAACCTCAGGCAGCCATAGCCGACTGTGTGAACTTAACAGCTGTGTCACCGGGCCGGCCCCCACCTTGCTTTTTGAGCACCATGAATTGTTTTTAGGTGGAGGCTCAAGGTTCTTGGGAAAGTTGACTGTCACAACTTGGGTGGTGCTATTGGTAGGTGGAGGCGAGGGATGTTACTAAATATCCTACGATGCACAGGACGGCCTCACACCCAATCAAGAATTATCTGGCTCAAAATGTCAATAGTGCCTAGGCTGAAAGCTCTGACCTAAGCTTTTTCCTTAAGGGGAAAGAGTTACATCTTACTTATTTCTATATTTCTAGGAAAATATTCAGAAGAATATTGGCACTCAAATATTGGTTGAACCAAATAGATATCCTTCCAGAACACACTGAAATAATCTAGCAGAAATAATGTAAACAGCGTAACTACGTAAATCTGACAAAATACAGCTTGCCTTCCACAGATGCAAAAATATATACATCTATGTTAATTTTTAAAGGTACTTGGGATATCAAAAGTTATTAAACATTAAGCAGAATAACCCCTCCGCTCAAGACTGGCCTATAATTATTTTGTATACAATAATAAAAAATGACTTTATTGTATTAACTTCCTGTGGGTAGATCTACAACAGTAATCTATCAGTTAAGAAGTCTTGAGGATTAATTATCCAACCTACACACACACACACACACACACACAAAAGGGGTGGTAACTACTTCTGAGCAAAATTCACACAAAAGCAGGATCACATACTCATAATTAGGGTTTCAAGACTAAGCAATCTGGCCAGATCATCTCTCTGGGTAAAGACTTTCTAATTCTAGCCAGTGACTTCATAATGAACAAGTTAGAGAAAGGGAGAGTAAGATAAACCACTGGAATCTCTTTGAATAATTAACTCTACTAGAATAACAAGTGTATGCCAACAGGTCACATAAATCAAAAACTCTATGTAAAGACATGACAAAAAAATTCGTTTCCAGAAACTTCTTTATGTCCTGTACCTGCCACTATGAACCTGGTCTAATCCATCACTTCCTGGAGCTCTAGAGACCTCAGTGGACTTACAGCTGGTTCAGGGTACCTGTAGGGGAAACTGGCTGAGGGAACCCCTACCTGAAGGTACCAATATGAACCTCGGAATCAAAAGGAAAAAGTCAAGTTCTGTGTTTAGCATTTACCAGCTGTTTGGGGGAATTTCTTAACTAACTCTTGATTTCTTTTCTCCCTATAGTGGATATATTAACACTTCACCTCACAAGTTACGATGAGGATTAAAATTCAAAAATATACATAAAATGGATAGTAAGCAATTTGTTTTAAGAGCTAGCTATATTGACTCAGGTTCTATGTAGCAAGAAGAAAGAAAAGAAGTAATTCCAGAATGAGAAACTTCTCGAGACATCTGGAGACTGAACTAACGAATACAGAGCACTTGAAATCTCCTGAGAGTCCCTTCAAAGATGTCTGCTGTTTATTCAGGAGTCCTGAGAGAGGATTTCCTGCTCTAAAGCAGATGCTGACTACATAACCAGATATGATATACTGGTTTAAAGAATGCCTTAGGCCACTTGAAATAGAGAATCTTTCCTCATTTACCTGCCAGATGTCTGCCTGCGGACTAGGAATGACACTGTAACCCAGTCTCAGCCGCCACCTGTAAGCTCAACGTGGCAGACCTGACTCACCAAATCTTCACAGTATTTTTAAACCATCTACGATATTTTAATTCACACAGCTTAATGGCAATTGTAGCTCTTTTCACAATGTCTAATACAAGGTTCATGAAGTCCACTCTGACAGTTTACTATGAGCGAATCACAACTCTAAACAGTGAAGGAGCTGGAGCAAATTTCAAGACGTTAAGAAATTTTGGTTTATTTGTTTAGCCACAGTATTAAATTCATTTTTCTTTTAAGATTTTATTTTTCCTTTTTCTCCCCAAAGCCCCCTGATACATGGCTGTGTATTTTTAGTTGTGGGTCCTTCTAGTTGTGGCATGTGGGACGCCACCTCAGCATGGCCTGATGAGCGGTGCCATGTCCACACCCAGGATTTGAACTGGCGAAACCCTGGGCCACTGCAGTGGAGCGCGCAAACTTAACCACTCGGCCACGGGGCTGGCACCCTAAATTCATTTTTTTTTTCACTTCTTATTAAGATTATGATAGTTTACAACCTTGTGAAATTTCAGTTGTACATTACTGTCAGTCATGTTGTAGGTGCAGCACTTCACCCATTGTGCCCACCCCCGACCCTGTTTCCCCTGGTAACCACCAACCGGATCTCTTTGTCTACATGTTTAACTTCCACCTATGAGTGGAGTCATACAGAGTGCATCTTTCTCTATCTGGCTTATTTCACTTAACATAATACCCTCAAGGTCCATCCATGTGGTTGTGAATGGGACGATTTTATCCTTTTTAATGGATGAGTAGTGTTCCATTGTATATATATATATACACCATATCTTCTTTATCCAATCATCAGTTCATGGGCACTTAGTAAATTCACTTTTTATAGAGCTCTTTTTACACACGAAATTTTTTGTTGCAAGCTCATACCAATAAATTATTAAATATATCACTAATAGTGTATACTCAAAATGGCCCAATGGAGTTTAAGACGTGTTCAAGTATAAATGTACACGTCACCCCATTCCTCAATCAGAGTTCTCAAAAACAGTTTCCAAAGGATGATAACAGTTATGGGTGGAGAGGGGGAATTCCGTTGTCAAACACATAGGGGAAATGGATCATTCAAGATGGATATTGGAGGCTTTGAGAAAATCCTACAACAATGAAGCCAATTTAACTCTTTTTTATACCAAGTTTTCCCAAACATATTGGCCGTGGGACCCTGCCATTGTGGCACATTTAACACATCTGGAACAAAATCTGAAGATCTGAAATGGATGATCAAGCAAAATTTAACCAGTCATTTTGAGTAAAACAAAATAAATAAAACCAAAAAGAAGTCTTAGAGGGAAGAAGAGCAGTGTGACCAGGGGCCTGCAGAACTGATTATAATAAAGCTTCAGATTTGGCTCTAGGCAAAATAATTATATGACATGTAGAATGCAGAGCAAGAAAAGCAATGAGAATGACGATGTATTCCCAAATGCCCAAAATACTTCAAAAGCAAATCATGAGCGTTCAGAAATACGCCAAGAAGTGAAAATCAAGACGTTTACAAGGTCCCAATACAGTGCAAAATTCCAGGTCTTCTGCCTTTTTAAACTATACAGGTAAATTGAATCAAGCTGGTTTGTGAAAAGAAAAGTTAGATTTTCCTTGAGTGAAACAAATATGACAAAGCCAGGTGCAGGTACTTATATCATATCCCTGAATTTCAAAATCACATTTGTAAAATTCAATAAAGCGATACTAAGCAAAAACAGTTGGTGACTAAGAACTAAAAAAGGAAAAGGCAGACATAGATGTTATAACTCTGAACTGAAGCACACATTGAAAAGGAGAAAGAATCAGTGCTCTTGTTTCCACAATACACAGAATCAGTTACTACCGATTTCACAATAGAGAATACAAATTACTTCTAATTTTCCCGTTTTCAAACAAGTGAGAGAGAGGTCAGCCCAACTCTTCAATTTCCCTTTCTATAAAGGGAAGACCTTTAGAACATTTTTACAGACCTTCACACTTTTCTGACATTGGGGAGCTCATCTATGATGCCAAGTAAAAACGACTAGATAAGTAAAAAGTAAGTAACATATACCCAGAACCTCCCTGTTTGTTAAATAAAGTTTTTCTCAGATCTTATATTGAAAAGTTGTGCTAATTTTCACTATGAAGTTACAAAGTGTTCAACATTACATAAAAGCCAGACTGGTCAAGCTTCCAATTAGAAATGAACAGACTGATACAGAAGCCAAAATCTAATGATGGACACCTGAAATTTACATAATGTTATAAACCAATGTGACTTCAATAAAATAAAAACATAATAAAAAATAGAAATAAAAAGAAACAAATAGACTGTAATTCATATGAAGGTTACATTCACAAACAAGGCTAGACAGAGAGCACCACTCTGTAATGTTGAAGACAGCAGAATTTCTATTGTTCTTAAAAATGAATGCTATTAATTAGGCGCTTCATAGTTACTCACAGATTAGATTTAGCCAACAGTTTTAAAACATCTACGAAAGAAAACTTTTCTTGTTTTAAATTCCTGCTTGAAGACCACCAAGTTTCTTAGTGTTCTCTGGAGGTAGCATTGCATTGCCTTTTCAAGAGACAAGAAAATCTCGGCAGAAAAGAACAGGGACTCTTCACAGGGGGACGTGATTGACCATGACGGTGGTGGCTTACAGCTGAAAAGCACACCAACTAACAACTGTCTTTGAATTTTAGGTGCAAGCTCTGAGAATCAAGTACCTCTCCATATTTTACATGAAATCCTCAAGAAAACCTATTTTAGATATCCAGAATATTCCATAAAACATTCCTTAACATTAAAATACTTAGAAATGACTCAACTGTTCGGCTAAGATTATGTTGAAGGCAAATTCCTGTTTCTAAATGTGTCAGGTCTGGACAGCAACAACATGTGAGCTTCAACGCGCAAACTGAGACTTGACTTCTATTTAGCAATTCATATTTTTAGCAGTAAGTCTCCCCTTCCTTCCTCCCTCACCAGAAAAGAACAAAGAAAAGAACAAAGCAGGGAAAAAAATTCTACTTAAACTGCCAAACCATCTTTTAGATGGGCGTTCATGACTAAGAATAAATTCTACTATTTTCCTTTGAGTATACCTATTCCTGAGTAATATAAATTTATGTCATCAATAAAGTAGTGAAAAGGCCCATAAAATAAAACATTTCATTATTTACCGGAGCACGAAGGCTTTTCTAGCCAAATGTAACCATTTTATAGTTCACAGTGGTTCTATAAAGGTTTTTTTTCCTAAAAACAATTGAGTCTAGAGCAATATACTCAGCCAGTCTCTCAAAATATTTGTTGGTTCCTTTTACTAAGCCAAAACAAAGATTATTCAGCTCTTGCAGAGACATCAACTGCGCAACGGAGGCATCTCCAAATAGTAAGGGAAATAAGAAAACGCCTACTGTCCCAAGTAAGACATAAGCATTGAAGGACACTATTTTATAGCCAAAATGAGCTACTCAGTAATAATTGAGAAAAATACCCAATCGTAACAAGCTCCTCTGAATTAGAACCCAATTATTGACAGCTGACGTGAGCTAATGCCTACTGTAAGTCATCCAAGAGATCCACCCAATTGTCCTCATCAATGAGAAATATTACATAATATGCTATATATAACACCATACGGTTGAAAGATAGCATCATCTAGGGTCTCAATATTCAGAATGATAAACCATGAAACTCAGAGCTGACAACCAATTTATACAGATGGGTCTCTACTTCCCAGGGGATAATAAGCTTGTCCACCCAGATCTTATTTTGTAAAACAAGGGGAAAAAAACTACAACAACAAACTCCTTACCATATGAAATAGCTATAAATAAACAAGGTGCCCATCTAATTTTTAGATGACAACTGATCCACCTAGCTCTGCCACTAGACAAAGGATTAATTCTGTAAACAGAGACAGTTAAACAAACTCAAGATAAAATTGCCTTGCCATAGTTGGAAGTGATGCCTCATATATGGCATCTGAGGCTCATCAGAAATGACCCAGTTTAGGGGAATAACATTACATCGATGTTATATATGCCATTGCCTGAATTCAGATTGCAGCCTCATAATTAAATCTGCACCTTGCACCCACTAGGTAAGTCAGCAAAGTAAAGCTCATTCCAACCGAATCTACAAAAAGAACGAGGCCCAGTGCACTGAATTAGACTTTTAAAGTCCAATATATAAGACAGTCACTCTTCTTTAAGAAATTAATTTAATTTTCCCCCACATTAAAAAAAAAATCTCTCCTACTCCTGAACTACCACAGAACTTTATACCTGCACTGTGCAGTACATGCTATCTGCCTTATTACCTGGATATTTGTTTAGCATCTACAGCATGTATTTACCTCCACAAGTCCTGAATCCGCTGACATGGTGCTTGCCCAAAGAACACAGAAATATTTGGTTATTTCAACTTAGTTTTTAAAAAACACTAGTAAATTATGTTACAGAATATAGTATTTTGAGTTTTAAAACCATTTGTAAGGAAAATAATCTGTGCTGACTCACAACAGAACCTTTCTTTAGTGCCTTTGTTAAATTCTAAGTGCAAAGACCCCAAAGGTCAAAATGAATTAAGAACTGGCTTTATTTGACATAAAAAAGTGAAAAAATGGGTAAGTGGTCTTCCTCGTTCATGCGTTCTACACTCGAAGTTCACTATATATACTTCATTGCTGACAGTCAAGGTCAAAGAGAAGATAAAAAATCTAATAGTTCCTGAGTAATTGAAGGAACCTATTAATATTGAATATGCCAATTTTTATTAACACCCTTGCCACCATCTTGATTTTAGGACTGGCCTAACAATTGTGTGATGTTAGAGCCAAATTAAGTTTGAATGTCTTAATAATTCATTACAATTACTAGGGAGACCAATCACTAGACTATGGATTAGGTGCACAATCTTGTTCCACATTTCTTTTTGGCTGATTTAACAATTAGGATAAAGGAAAATACTCCCCTTTGAAAACCAAACCAATCAGAAGCAATAGAATAAAATTTTCCTCCAGCAAAATAGAGATCTGTTTACAATTGACTGGATAATAAATCCCTCTTTCTGGCTCTGACCTAGAACTTAACTTGGTTTAATTTCAGACATCTACAAAATGACATTCGGCCTTTTATACTGACTTCTCTGATGTTGCAATGCCTTTGCAGGAATTTCCGAAGATGTTCAAGAAGTACAGCATTTAGAGGAAAAGCAATGTTTTGCCCACTTATGATTATTATTTATTTGCTTCAGGGTCTGCCCATATTTTACACAATCTAAGAAGCATCATCCTGATATACACGCAAAGAAAATTACCGAGAACAATAAATATGAAACCATCACTATTATTAATATCTGCAAATAAGACAGCCACGGCTGCAAATCAATTAAAAGCCAGCTTAAAAAAGCATATAATTAATTTAAACAGATAATCAAGCAACATGGACTTATAAGATCAAGGCCATTTTCCAAAGCAGAATTAAAAAAAATAGGCTCATCCACTCTTGAAATTCTTTGAGAATTTTCAGCCCTTGTTAGTTAACACAAAGTATGAATGCTTTTCTTTTAAAAACAATTTGCTTTTCACAGCAATTTTCTAAGTGTGATTCTAGGTGAAAACACAGAGCATCTCATTTGCTCCCTTCAACCCCCTCCCCAGAACAGTGATAATAATTTTCCATGATTACTTTGTAAAATCTATTGTGAATAAGTCAAAATTCAGAATGAGACTGTATGTTTTAACACAAGATTTATAAAAACTGCCCCCTAAAAAACACTGCTGACTATTTTCTTGGAGTAATTTACTATTTCTTATAATCTATATGTTTCCAAATATCTAAGGTATCCACAAGATTAAAAATAAAATCTTCACCACTCCAATTTCAATAAGATTCTCACTCAAAATCTTCCACCGTTTTACCATTTCATCACAGCTCTCCGAATAAACAATGGTGCCCATATCCTAATATTTTTAAAGAGCCCTGCGCTCAAACGATTGCTAGTGAAAAGACCACAAGAGATATTATCCCTTATTATAATTACGCTGTGTGCATAATCAGATAGCAAGCCAAAGACAAAGCCAGGATTAGAATTACCTTCTTAAATTCCTAGCTTATCAAGAAGGTAAAGCTGGTGAACATGATTACCTGGACAGCTGCACCAGACTTTCCTCACCCCAGAATTCAAGACCTTTGCAATTAATCAGAAAGCTAGGGTTGAAAACAAGCCACACCACACGCATGACTTCTGTAACGTAAAGACATTCAAGTACATATCAAACATAAATAATTTAATTTTATACCACTTCCTAACTAGTAAACATAGAAACATGAAAAACATGCAAAATAAAAGCTTTCACTGTAATTTGGTGCAAATTCAATCCTATTATTTCATACACAAGACCTCTTTCACTTTAACCATCTCAAATTTTCGTTTTCAGTTTCCTTAGACATGTTATCAGGAAAAATGCAAACAACTTAGAGAAGTTGGGTTATTATCTCAAACTCATTCTTAAGTAAGTATCTTCATTTGCCAAATGGTGAGTCCTCCATCAGAAGTTAAAATAAATGCAAACCCCACCTGGAAGATACTGGAACTATGAGTCCTATCTGCCTTTCCCTCTTTTTCATCCCAGACTTCCAACTTCCCAACTTCATTAAACCAGGAGTGTTTTGCATATTACTCAGGAGGAATAAAAGAGATCCTTGATAGGAATATCTCAAATTGTCTTTTAGAAATAGTTTTGTCACATACACATCCATGATCCTCCCATCCTGCACCCCACTGCCTCTCTGAATGAGAACACACCGTACCCCCACATACACACCACACCTCTACTACACACGAACCTCACACATGTAATATGCAATCGAGAGGCAGTCACGGTAAATCTTTAAAATACAAATAGTTGATCTGATGATTCTACTCCATCCTGGAGCCATCAGGCTCTAGGGATTATAATTTTCTAAATGTGCACAAGCTTGTTTAGGCTATCAGTCAGGTTACTGCAATGTTTTGCCCCCTAAGAAAAACTGAAATTTGTATTTTAAGAGAGAAGTCTGACTTCTACAATTTATCTTCGGCAGCTACACCAATTTGACTCATAAATAATTTCAAAATATAGTGGGTTTTTTTGTTTTTTTGTCTTTTTGTTTTGCTGAGAAAGATTTGCCCTGAGCTAACATCCATGCCAATCTTCCTCTATTGTTTAGTTATGTGGGCCACCAGCACAGCATGGCTGCTAATAGACTGGTGTAGGTCTGTGCCCGGGGAACCAAGCCTGGGCTGCTGAATTTAACCACTAGGCCACTGGGACTGGCCCCAAAATGTAGGTTTTTAAAGAGCAGTTTGTTTTCCTCAGTCCACCTAACGTATTTTTTCAGGACTGCTATTGTATCTAAGCTTTGGGCAATCTATAAAGCAGACATTGGACTCAGAACACAGGGCAGCTGTTTTCTGAAAAAACAAAGCTGGTTTCTAACCTAGGTTCAAGCCTTGGCCCTGCCTCCAAGGCAAATTTGTCTTCCCCTACTGTATCTATAGACTAGAACGACTTCCCCTGAGAAACCACAAACTAGCTGCCATAGATCCTTCGTTTTCAAACTGTGCTCTGAGGAACCCTAAGATTCCTAGAGGAGCCTCAGTATTTGAGAGGAAGCCAAATAAGGGAAGGGGTAACTTTAAGTTTTCAGTGAAAGCAAGTGGGATTTTTTAAACCTATTTTATAGATTAAGATCCTACACAAAGTATATTTTTATTTGAAAAAATGGGTTGTGCTGCCTTTTTTCTAATCCAGGTGAAAACTTGTGCCCTATAATTTAACTAAAAATGTTACAATTAGAAGTAGAACTCACAAGATTTCAAGTTGCTATAAGTATAAGATAATTTCCACTGTTACAAAACAAGTAGGTGGGGGATGAGCAGGCGGGGGAGGAGGGTGTTGTTCCTAAGAAGGAAACACTCCCAGCAGGACCCCTTCCCTACTGGGAATTACTGAAACTGTAAAGGGTGAGAGCAGAAAGCAGGACACCAAAATCAGACAAATTTTAGGAGCTTCAACCTCTCATTTAGAAACTCTGGAAAGAATTAAAAAAACAAAACAACCTCTAAACATATTTCTAAAATTCAAATAATATAAATTAGAGTTTTAAAAAAATTACTTAGCGATAAATGTAAAAATATTCTGGTCACCCATGCCAGGGATAAATAAAAAGACAGGGGGGGTCCTATTTCTGTTTCTCCACTCAGTGGGCATGAGTCATGGCTGTCCCTAGGATTTTACAATGAAACAAAATACACATTTGTTCTATAAACAAAAGGCTTCCCTAGGGAACCCATCTTCCTCTTCAGTGAGAGTTGTCAGATAGGTATTTTTTGTGGCTTTAATGAGTATTTTAGAAAACTTCTAAGACTTTTAATGTATTTTATGAAGATTGGCTAAATTAATACTCAAACGTACTAATATCTGGTGGCCTTTTTCTGGTCTATACTGTTCTAACTATAAAATCTTGCATCAAATTCTTTTAGAAACCTGTGGACAGACGCATTTACAGGTAAAATGATATGATGCTTGGGACTTACTTTAAAATACTACAGAAAACAAAAGAACTGTGGGGGGGGTGCTAAAACAGCAACTGTAAAAGGTGGTCAATTGTTGAAGCTGGATGAGATACATGTTTGAATTTTTCCATAATAAAAAGTTTTCAAAAATCCTTTTAGAAAGTTGGCAAATTATTTAAACTATACACAAATATCATACATGTCACAGGATCAAAATATGGGGTTAAACCAAAGGATTAAAAGAATTTATAAAACCTCGTTCTCTCAATTTCACAAATAATTTGCCAGGTGATGGTTTCCAATGGATACAACAATACAGTATGTCACTCAATATTTATCCAATGGAAACACAAAGTAGAAGTCTAAGTGACTCAGAAAAGCAAATTGATGTTTGTTTGCTTGCTATTTGGTCAAAGGAATGGAAAAGGAAGACTTTCTTCAACATTATTGCCTACTTTCTTGGAAAGGAATAAGGTGTTTGCAATTTTATGAAGACTGGGAGAAAAGACTGTGACATCCTTTCTTATACTTTTGTATATATCGCATTATTCTGAACCATGATTTTAGATGGAGTCTGTACACTTTAATACAGTAGAAAAGGCTGACCAATGTCTTGAACTAGAGGGCCAACAAGAAACACTGTAATGCAACGTAAGCAAGAGATGAGAAATAAGTAAGGGGAGATGATATGTTAATGCACAAAACCAAATAATTGGAAAGAAAAGGACAGAAGAGCCAAAGATGCATCCCCCTTGACCTTGAGAAGAATGCATTTTATCCTGTAGACATACCTTAATTTCAAAGCTAACTTATTATCAAATAATTGTATAAAAATCATCCTTTACCTTGTGAAAGAGACAAGGGGTTGTTTCTTCTAGAAGCTCCAAATCTGGTCAACATTTTGTGATTCTACGTTAAGTTTACCTAAGAGGTTCTCAACTTTAGCTTCCATCAGAATCAACTGGAGGGATGTGTTAAATAGACTGTGGGGCCCACCCCCAGGCCACACTTTGAGAACTATGGACTTATGTCATGATCAATACCTGCAAATTACCACTTTTTTTAAAAGCAGACACGATTTTTAAAAACTCAGTACACATTCTACAAGAAGCATTTTATTAAACAGAATTTTCAGGCAGAGTAAGAATGTTTTACAAAGAGAATTATCACCCTGGTTAGAGAATTGCATTTCAAGGACTAACAAATTGAACAGGTACCAAATAGTTTGTAAACCTCATCCCTACTCTGGTAGTTGTAAATGTTTATAATGTTGTAATTTACAAAAAGATACTAAGATCTGAGAACAGAGGTTCATCTTATCCAAAGACAGTCTTCAAACAATGCCTCCTTCACAAAACTCACTTTAACAGCTGGTACACTCAGTGCCTCATTGGTCCCTTTGGATCTGAAGGAGAGCTGGCTCCAATCATCTTCAATCGCATCGGCAGCTGTGGAATGCTCCCTGAGATCAACAAACTGCTGCTGCTGTGACCACAAGGTGAGTCAGCTGAGCATCAGAACTAACCCCATTTCCATTAGGCACAGCAAGGCCGTGCTGTGTAGGTGTGGATACAGGCACTGGAGCCAAGTGAAGAGGTGATGCAGAGCCAACAATGGACAACTGCAGCTTGGGTATAACAAATCAATTTCCTTTTGTAAATTTCTTAACATACAGCCCAGTGTCAGAGTGGGGAAGGAGGAACAGAATCCTAAAGAACTGCTGGCCAAAACTCCATCGAAGGTTTACCAGTGATTTAATCCCCACTAACTGCTTCCTCCAAATCAGGCCTCTAAGAAACAGCTGGAGTCAAGATGACAACTTGGATTTCAACAAATTCAAAGTCTATTGCAGCTGCACCAGAATGAGAATAGTTTAAGCTAGTCAATATAGGAAATCTGTTAGGTAGAAGATAGCTGAATTAACACCTTCAAAAATCTGGCTCACAACTCTCGCCCCTCTTATTTAATATAGTACTGGAGGTTTGGGCCAGAGCCATTAGGCAAGAAAAAGAAATAAAAGGTCCAAATTGGCAAGGAAGAAGTGAAACTCCTGCTGTTTGCAAACGACATAATTCTATATATAGAAAACCCTAAAGAATCCATCAGAAAACTATTAGAAATAATCAACAACTACAGCAAAATTGCAGGGCACAAAATCAAGTGACAAAAATCAGTTGCATTTCTATACTCTAATAACGAACTAAGAGAAAGAGAACCCAAGAATACAATCCCATTTACAATCACAACAAAAAGAATAAAATATCTAGCAATAAATTTAACCAAGAAGGTGAAAGAACATACACTGAAACTATAAGATGTTATTGAAAGAAACTGATGATGACACAAAGAAATGGAAAGATATTCCATGCACATGGACTAGAAGAATAAATATAATTAAAATGTCCATATTACCTAAAGCAATCTACAGATTCAATGCAATCCCAATCAGAATCCCAATGACATTTGTCACAGAAATAGAACAAAGAATCCTAAGATTCGTATGGGGCAAGAAAACACCCTGAATAGCTAAAGTAATCCTGAGAAAAAAGAACAAAGCTGGAGGCATCACAATCCCTGACTTCAAAATATATTACAAAGCTACAGTAATCAAAATAGCATGGTACTGGCACAAAAACAGACACACAGATCAATGGAACAGAATTGAAAGCCCAGAAATAAAACCACACATCTATGGACAGCTAATCTTTGACAAAGGAGCTAGGAACATATATTGAAGAAAGGAAAGTCTGTCAATAAATGGTCGTGGGAAAACTGGGCAGCCACATGCAAAAGAATGAAAGTAGACCATTATCTTTAGCCATACACAAAAATTAACTCAAAATGGATTAAAGACTTGAAGGTAAGACGTGAAACCATAAAACTCCTAGAAGAAAATATACGCAGTACATGCTTTGACATTGGTTTTAGAAGGATCTTTTTGAATACCATGTCTACTTGGGCAAGGGAAACAAAAGAAAAAATAAACAAACGGGTTCATCAGACTAAAGAGCTTCTACAAGGCAAAGGAAAGCAGGAACAATAGGAAAAGACAACCCACCAAATGGAAGAAAATATTTGCAAATCATATATCCAACAGGGGTTAATCTCCAAAATATACAAAGAGCTTACATAACTCAACAACAAAAAAACAAACAAGACAATCAAAAAATGGGCAAAAGATCTGAATAGACATTTTTCCAAAGAAGATATACAGATGGCCAAGAGGCACCTGAAAAAATGCTCAACATCACTAATCATCAGGGAAATGCAAATTAAATCTACATTAAGATATCACCTTATACCCTTTAAAATGGCTATAATAACCAAGACAAAAAATAACAAATCTTGGAGAGGATGTGGAGAAAAGGAAACCCTCATACACTACTGGGGGGAATGCAAACTGGTGCAGCCAATATGGAAAACAGTATGGCAACTTTTCAAAAAATTAAAAATAGAAATACCATACAACCCAGCTACCCCACTAATGGGTATTTATTCAAAGAACTTGAAAACAACAATTCAAAGAAACTTATGCACCCCTATGTTCACTGCAGCATTATTCACAATAGCCAAGAAGTGGAAGCATCCCAAGTGCCCATCAACTGATGACTGGATAAGGAAGATGTGGTATATATATACAATGGAATACTATGTAGCCATAAAAAAGACAAAATTGTCCCATTCACAACAACATGGATGGACCTTGACGATATTATGTTAAGCAAAATAAACCAGACAAAGAAGATAAACACTGTACGATTTTACTCATATGTGGATGATAAACAAACACATGGACAAAGAGAAGAGATTAGTGGTTACCAGAGGAGGAGGGGGTTGGGGGGTGGGCATAAGGGGTAAAGGGGCACATATATATATGGTGACTGACAAATAATAATGTACAACTGAAATTTCAGAATGTTATAAACTATTATGACATCAATTAAAAGAACCTGGCTTAAAAAAAAAAGTGATAGCCTTCATTATCTTCTCACTGGCATTTTGGTGCTGGTATAAATTTATACATTCTCTTAGTTTAAATTCAAATAAATTATCTATTGAAAGAATGGCAATAATTATTGCAAACATCATGGGGCCTGGTTGGGGCAGAGGTTCTCAAATTCCTTTCTAGCTTTAACTCTTAGCTACAAGTCTAAGAAAACAACTTATTTACATAGACATTCTAGAATAGAAAAGATAGCAGATTTGGAATGAGATTCTATAGGCTGCAATTCTAACACCTAACTGAAAGGCTATAATTTGGGCTCCTCATCTGCAAATTAGGGAATAAAATGGTACCCACATCATAGGAACAGAGTACGAATTTAAATGAGCATGTAGATGGCTTATGAAGCAAAAATAAGGATGCTAATGATGAAAAGGAAATCTGAAGTTGCAAATACCAACACAAAGAATCTAAACCTTTCATAAAATTACGTGATACTTGTCCATTACATGAGACTCCAAAGTTTGTAAAAGCCACAAATTAACCTGAACGTTACTTCATATTTTATGAATAGCCTGATAGTTTATTTTACAATTTCCTGGTTTTACCTTCATTTTGGACACGGTCACGTTACAAGAGGAAAGAAAGCAACAAAACCAAAGCAAAGATAATAGACCTGCTTTTAATTTTTTACTGAAAAATACATTTGCAAGAGAGGGTTGTGGATGATTGAGTTCTTTTTTATGTTGGAGACACGGCAATGGGTTAAGAGTACATGTTGTCCCTTATCAACATGGGTGTGTACATGAGCAAAGCCACGGGAAATGTCTGGCAAATGTCATGAGCCAATCCTCAATGCTGGCTTACAGCAGTAGCAATAATAATAAATATTTACTGAGCATATATTATGTCCTACAGGCTGCATCATTTCTTTCAGTCCTCACAACAACCCTAGAAGTTAGGTGCTTTTCTAATTAGTTCTACTTTACAGATAAAGAAACTGAGAAGAGCAAGGAAACTTTTCAAAAGAAAAACATATATATATAAAGTTATTATATCAAGAGTTTCACAAAGCACTCAAGAATTAAGAAAGGCAATGAACTGCTTTGCTGGAACTGTGGAAGGTCTCTGACCTGCACAGATGTCCAACACCTCATAGATAACTCATTGTGCATGCCCAGTTAGGTCACCTGTGTATGGCTGCACATGTGTGATGCCTGGTGACACTATGTAACCTACGGACAAGGCTGCAAGATGGAAGGATAAGAAATGGGACCAGAATCCAGATGTTAGGTCCCAATGATGGGATGCTGCAAAGGGAGTTTTTGCAACCATCAGATGATTATGCTGGGGTTTCATTGTAACACGTTAGCGGGTATAAGTGGCTTGGTAAATACCCTCTGGGGCTTCCTTAAAGCTGGAGAGACCCATCCTGGACAGGTGGAATATCTTGGCAACCAAGCTGAGAGTGTTGAGAAACCAGGGAAATTGAAGAAGCTGCACAACCACGCCCAGTCCTAGCTTGATGCCTCCAATGGGCTTTGCTAAGAATGTCGCTGCCAGTTGACTGCAGTAACTAATGCTTCTCCAAGATGGGTGCATCGTGTGCTCTGTTTTCACTAAGCTTCATAACCACTTTTCCGCAGGACTATTTCACTACTGTTAGACATTCCCTATTCAAAATTAAGAAAATGTCACTCAGCATCACTTAAGAAAATTAATAAAATAAATCCTACCTATATTTCATTAATTAAGGCAAAATTTATAAAGAAATAGTCAATACTAGATTTTTATTAAAAGAGGTTGAATTTTTTTTTAAAAAGACTGAAATTATAAGAAATTTAAAAATCTTTATTCAAGGTCAAAGACAACTTTAGAAAATATAGTATCACTTTACTTGCCACAACCTCCAACTTTTATAACCAATGTGGAATAGAAATGGGTTCTGATAATAGTGTTGATCCATAAAATGAGTGGGAAACTCAATGTAAGATTAAAAAAATGCTTGTGTTAAATATTTAAACCAAAAAAAGATGAGTAATGAAGATGCCTTCAAAAATAATTAAGTTTTAAAAATCAGAAGTTATTGGTTACTGTCCTTTTTGACTTTAAGAACTACAGATAGATGCCATGGTTAGGTCACTTGGAGTGGGTTCCAACTTCAGCCCTATTGTTTACTGCCATCTGGGGCAAATTATGCAGCCTCACTGAATCTAATTTTGTTCAAATTTCATTTTGAGATAGCATTTGTCCCCTCCTCCTTTCTTATGAAGCTATTAAGAATATCAAATTAGTCAACAAATCTTTGTAATACAAACATCTTGCTAAGTTGGAAAGAATGTTCTCCATGTTTCAAATTTGGTTTACATTATCCCTGATACAATCTCGATTTGTTTTAATGTGTTACCACACAAATATTTTTACCTTACACAAAGTGCTTTTTATTATAATTTCCCATACACAAAGGAGTCATTAAAAGATTCTTTATTGAGTTAAGAGGTCCTACACCCAACCTTAAATTAAAAAGTCAGTTATAGGGGCCGTCCCAGTGGTGTAGCAGTTAAGTTTTGCATGTTCCAGTTCGGTGGCCCAGGGTTCGCAGGTTCGGATCCTGGGCGTGGACTTAGAACAGCTTATCTAGCCATGCTGTGACAACATCACACATATAAAATAGAGGAAGACAGGCATGGATGTTAGATCAGGGCCAATCTTCCTCAGCAAAACGAGGAGGATTGGTGGCGGATGTTTGCTCAAGGCTAACCTTCCTCAAAAAAAAAAAAAAATCAGTTATTGTTTCCACTTGTAAAGAAAATATAAAAATAAGATGAAGAAATATTTTATCATAGTCAGTTCTTTCCAATAGCTTTCTGGGTTAAAATGCAGACAATATAACAAATCTCAGTATAAAATTCAGTGGGGAGAATTCAATGGGAGAGAATACCTCCATTAAATTGTTTCCTTCTGCCTTAGCATGAGAATCCCATAGCTAGCATTAGTGTCAATTTGAGAAACGATATTACAAGAACCAACACGAGAAATTTTGGATTGAAGGAGTTCTTGAATTTCAATGTAGAGCAAATGATCCTGAAGTAATAATTTACATTTCCAGTAGTTTCAAAAGCGAGTTTTGATATGAGTCAGTTACCCATGAAAATAAATAGATGAAATTCACTGAAATGACCTCATTTTATGAGACAATAAAACTTGCTATTCTCAACTTTATAAAACTAGCATTCCATAGAAGAACAACTGGAAGGATTCTAGATAATACATCAAACTACACATCTCCCTAAAATTAGAGATGTTTTGAATGGGATGGGAGAGCTTGCCTGTGGAAAGAATTACCTGGGACCAACTGTTAGAAGCTGGCTGATGGCCTACGAGGAATGACACACCCAGGGAGTTACACCTCCTACATGGGGGGGCCATTGTCGTGGGACACATGTAAGCTATCTGCTTGTAGTTAAGAAGTTCAAATAATATAGAAGCTGATAATATAAAAAGTAAATATGGACTACCTTTCCATTCTACCACCCCCATCCAGAGTCAAATTTTGTTAGATTTACCTGAATCTTTCAGATATATTCTATATGCATAAATTTTGTTTCATATATAAAATTTTACTTAACGTAATTATTCACTATGCCTGCTTTCTTCAAAACCTTTTTTCACTTAACATTATTTTTATTTTATGACGGCATAATATTCCAGTTTGGTACAACAAAGTAAAAAGCAGACTTGTTTAATCGATTCAAGTAATGCTCCAATGATGTTCTCACCTGTGGGCGCTTTTTCAATTATCATGTTACTAATTCCTAGAATTGCTAAATTGAGGGATATGCACAAAGTTTTGAATAACTCTTCTTGAAAACTTTCGTACCACTCACGGTAGAAAAAAATGTGGTTCTTCACATTCTTGCCAACTCTGGCAAGACTGTTTATTTAGTATCTGCCAATCACATGGTTAAAAAATAAAGTTATCTCACTGCTTTAATTTGCAATTCCCTAACTACTAATAAGACTGAGCATACCTTCCTAAGTTTATTGGCTATGCCTATTTTTTTCCTGAATATGATCTGTTAAATTATTTGCTTTTTTGGGGGGGGGGGGCATCTATTTCTTTTAAATTCTTTTAGAGGTTCTAGGGCTGGCCCTGTGGCGCAGCGGTTAAGTTCACACATTCTGCTTCAGCAGCCCGGGGTTCCACGGTTCGGATCCCGTGTGCGGACACGGCACCGCTTGGCAAGCCATGCTGAGGTAGGCATCCCACATGCAAGGTAGAGGAAGATGGGCATGGATGTTAGCTCAGGGCCAGTCTCCCCCAGCAAAAAGAGGAGGATTGGCAGCAGATGTTAGCTCAGGGCTAATCTTCCTCAAAAAAACAAAAAAATTCTTTTAGAGGTTCATACTGAAATACATATGGATAGAACTATAAGACTGAATTTATTACAAAATAACCCAGTGAGGAAAAGGAGAATGGGGGGAGTTACAGATAAAACAAGGTAGATAATAAAGATGGTAGTAAGTTTATAATTTCTGAGCCTTGGTAACAGGTAGCTGGGTATCCATCATATTCTCTTTGGTTTGTTTTAATTTTCTTATAATAAAAGTTTTCTAAAATGCTTTGCTCATATTCCTCTTAATACATTCACGTTTAATATTTCTAAGTGATTTGTAAGAACGCTTTGTGAAATAAACAAACTTGCCCTTTGTTACAGACACTATCAACAATCACCCAGCTTCTTTCTCTCTATGGACAGATATCCCAACATCATTTATTCCCCTCTATGTGGAAAGCCATCTTTATCCTGAACCAATTTCCAATATACATAAAGTTCATTTCTAGACTTCCTTTTTGTCCCATTGACTTGCCTTTCCAGGTGCCACGCAGTTTTAATTTCTATAACTTCACATTTTTCTTTGGATTTTTTTTCTGGTTATTCTTACCTAATCCTAATGATTTTCCCAGATGACTTTGAGAATAATCGTGTTAATTTTCCTAAGGGTCTATTATTCTTATAAACATCCCTTCGCGCAGAGCAGCCTCTCTAACACAACATAGCATGATTTTCTGTTTTACATCAGTATGCTTTCGTGTTTCTATCCAGGGTCTCATCTGTTGCATTCAGACTCTGAATTCATTTGATGTATCACTAGTAAACAAATGTTAAATAATTCCTTTCTCAGTGTAAAAACTATTTATTTAGCTACTGTGAAAGGTCAAACTGCCAAAACAGACTGGTGTAACATTTGAGCACTCCCATTTATATAAGTCTTATTTTTATAAATAAGCACCTGACTAGAAACTCAATAAAGGAGCATGTCATCATCAGTCTGAGGCAAAGGGTTTTAAATATAATCCACTAATTCTAGTCATAAGCATTTTAGTTTTACTTTACTGGTTTATAGTTTCATAGGGAAGATGTGACGACTTAAAGGCGAAAAGTATCTTTTTATGGCTTGATCAATTGATTAGCAATAAGTAGAAAAGAGCATCTGTTTTCACAGAGCAACAGTTAAATTGATCCATGTTAAATTGGCCTCAAAGCACCGGATGCAGCTACAGGATCTGAGTCTAAGAGGATCGCACAGACTAACAGCTGATAGGCGCTTACTCATGCCAGGTCAGAAGGAAGAAATGGGGAGGAGGGCAAGTCTATCCTTCTAGAATCAAAACATCGAGTCCCCGCCCCAGAGTCTTTTGGGTTTGTCTTGAAAACTTTAATCCCCCTCCCATCCAGATGAACTCCTGACCCTAAAATAAAACCTCCCAAATACAAAAAGCAGACTGATCCATTCAATTCTCATTTTGTGAATTAATGACATTCAAGAGTCATCTGAAACCACTAAAGGTACATGGTGATTTTCTCCCTAAATCTAATGTGTGCATGACAAGAGCACAGAAATACATGAATAAAATTGAATAGAGAAGCACATTTCTAACACACAGTCAATGCTATGCGTGAGCAGGTCTCCAGGAGATGAAGTTGATTCCACCTAAGGAATGAGCTCTACCTACCATTTCAAGAAGCTTCTGCAGGTGCTAGAAGCCACAAGTCCCTTCAGAAAGCTCTCTCCATTATCTCCTTCTCAGTCCCCTTTGATGTGTGGTAAACAATCCCTTTGTTTTCAAAGGGGTTAGCAGAGATCTTTGAAAGATAGCAGCCAGGAATTCCCTGGCTGTCTCCAGCTGGTCCAGGCACTCAAGGCTGTCATTTGTGCAGGGTCACTGCTGAAAATGCCAAGGAGGGGCAGGAAAGTGGACGGGCAGGAGAGCTGCATCCTGGACAAGCATTCCTTAGATTCCTGTCCAAGTGGCTTCTCTGCTGGGTTCACAGGCATTTCAAACTCTAACAACCTGACCACAAAGTTTACGCAGAATTTAAGTGTCATTTCTGTTTTCAGATATCAAAAATGTTATCAATGAAATGTTGAGATGCCAAAGGCTTCCAGCCATTTGATAGCATGGTAATGTGAAGCTAAGTGGTGCCATTCCCTTGGCAACGGGGCCTCTTCCCCAGTCTCTGCATTTTCATAGGGGTAAAGGGTGGCCGACCTGAACATCAAGGACTGTTCCGAAGGGTCCAAGAAGAGGAGATATTACAAAGGGGCTTAAAATGAAAATCAGAGCCATTATTCATTCAGGGCCTACTATTGGCCAGGCTCTGGGCTTTGTACCTTATTCTTAATTCAATTTTTCTCCAGACCAAACTATTTCCAGATACTTTGTAGAGGTGGAAATTTAGGGTTAGGGAAAATAATTTTCCTGCACTCGTAATCCTAGTAATTCAAAGAGCTGTGACTCAAATCCAAGGTGTGAATGACTCCAATATCTACAGTCTGGACAATCTTATTTGAGGTTGAGAGAAAAAAAAGGAATAGGATTGGCATGGAAGGAGTGTAGTAGGATCGGGGGAAGATGCCATGTAGAGACACCAGTGCTCACAAGTTCACGCAGGTGAGGCTGGAAGGAAGGGAAGCAGCCAGGAAGTGAAGCCCGAACAGTTTAGTCTTATTCCTTATCAAGCAGCTACTGTAATGGCTTGTTTCCTCAAGGAGTGAATTGCCTAGTTTAACAGGAAACATGGGTGAACTCCACCCATCATTTCATTTTGCTGGAGGCAGGAGAGAGAAGTGGTTGGGAGTATAGCCATTGAACCGGGTTTGTGAGCTCCCTCCCAGCTTATACTTGACCAGCTTGATAGATGAAATGAGGATATCTCATAGGCTGGTGTTAAGGATTACATGAAAAGCACTTCCACCAATGGCTGGATCATAGAAAGAGCTACATACCTGTTTATCATTATTATTATTATTATAAAAGCCAAGGAAGCATCTATTTTTACAGATGCCTGAAATAGAGATGTTTATTCCAGAACTAATAAATCACGACGATATGACGTGACTGACTGCCAAGTTTCTAATGCAAGTTCTTTTGGTTGGGACTAAAAAAAAAAAACCCAAAAAGCAACAAACCTAAAATAACTATGAGACAGTATTTCTTCCTGTCTTAAATTTTTAACATACAGAGGCAAAGATGAATTATTATATACTCTAAGAGCTCTTTTAAATGTTTAGAATACAAAATGTCTTCCATAAATTCCTCCTGATTAAAACATACATTCTTCTCCAAGACTGAGTAAATTCAGCATGGAAGATACTTCCCATTAGTTTTTATACATGATTCATCAATGTGAACTGTCACCGATAAATGGTATACACATAATTGGTGGGAATTTTCCCACCCCACTTCAATTTACTGTTCCTTCGAGCTTGAATACTTAAAGGAGAGGAAAAAATGTTTGTTCTCTACCATCTTAGGCTCAGTAACTAGGGCCTTGCAAATTAAACTGAGAAAAGGTCCACAGGAGAAAAAGCATAGAAATGTTATTTGATGTTAATTAGTATTTTTACATGGGGTTGGGAGGAGCTTCAGAGAAAAGAAGTGAAAGCCCCAAAGGAGGAGTTAGGCCTGAGGGCTTATATTGCATTTTAACAAAGAGCAGTAAATTGTGGAGACATGACACGACAAAGGAGAAGAGGTCTGGGCTTCAGCGCGTGACATTTATTCACTATATATATATACAGTATTGTATTTATTTAAAATAAGTAAAGAATAGGGGCTGGCCCAGTGGCGCAGCAGTTAAGTTCGCAAATTGCGCTTCTGGCAGCCCGAAGTTCATTGGTTCGGATCCCGGGAGCGGACATGGCACCGCTTGGCAAAAAAGCCACGCTGTGGTAGGCATCCCACGTATAAAGTAGAGGAAGATGGGCACGATGTTAGCTCAGGGCCAGTCTTCCTCAGCAAAAAGAGGAGAATTGGCAGTAGTTAGCTCAGGGCTAATCTTCCTCAAAAAAAATAAATAATAAGTACAGAATAAATAAATGACATAGTCCTTCCTCTAAAAACCTACAATATGAAATATAATAATATAAAACTGATTAACCGACCATGTAAATAGCAGTTAACAATCAGATTATATGGTTCTGGCTGAAAGGGCTCCATAACCCTACAAAGGGTTCTCAGGAAGCAGCATCTCATCACACATTATTAAATTTGAAGACAAATCTAGTTCTGTTTTGTGGCTAAAGATTCTTACTCTTGAGAACTTCATAGAATAAATGTTTCTGACTTATTTTTTAACAACATAAAATCAGGAAAGACTTAAAAGTAGGGAAATAGGAAGGAGGATCTAACCCAATTAATGCTCCCAATGAATGGCCTTAGTAAACCAAAACCACAATTTCACTGATGTCTACATTCGAGCCCTGGCTATGATTGCCTAAGTCTAACACCTTCTTACAGTCAAACTTCTGCCAACACAAGTGATCACGAAACCATTAAATAAGAGCCTGTTTGAATTACTAGGTCAAGTTTTCCTTCTTTCTTTCTTTGCTTTTTTTTCGATGAGGAAGATTGGCATTGAGCGAACATCTGTTGCCAATCTTCCTCTTTTTTTCCTCCCCAAAGCCCCAGCACATAGTTGTATATCCTAGTTGCAAGTGATTCTAGCTCTTCTATATAGGATGCCACCACAGCATGGCTTGATGAGCAGTGTGTAGGTCCACACTCAGAATCTGAACCAGCAAACCCCAGCCTACCGAAGCAGAGCATGCGAACTTAACCACTCAGCCATGAGGCCAGCCCCCTCTTTATTTCTATATCTTTGTGAATCTCCATGGTTTTGGTTCATCTCATTTTCTTTAAGTTGTGGGGGACTGGAATTGGCCACCCCAAGATATGCCTCTTTGGCATGAGGATTATTTGGGGCTGGTTACTTTTAAAAAAACTGCAGACAGGAAAGAAACTCTGAAAAGCAGAATTTACTTACCCTTTGCTAAGAACCATTTACATTTGTAAAGGAAATCTCCATCTGTAAGGGTGTCTCCCTCTCTGTACCAGGAAGAAGGGGGGATGACCTTATCTCTAGAAACTCTTAACCAATGAGGAAGGCAAGGATTTACATCTGCATAATAATCTTACTTTTGTTTACTGTACTTGTCTGGTAACCTCCCGTAACTGACTCCCCCCACCCCCGACATCCTCCTTTGCCTTTAGCTGAAGATGCTATTTAAGGTGGTGGCTTCAGCCATTTTGGCAAGTTGCTCAGTTTGCCTGAGCCTCTCCCATGTATACATGTTATAAAGCTTTGTTTAATTTTCTCCTGTTATCCCATCTCATGTGAATTTAATTCATTCTCCAGCCAGAAGGACCCAGAGCAGGTAGAGGAAATGTCTTCCTCCCCTACAAAGTACTACATTACAGTTGAAGGACCACCATGTTGAATGCTACTTGAGAGCAGCAATGTAGATCACTCAATAAATACTTAAAATATTCATAGGGATTTGGCACATGATCCTTCCTTACATCATTACTTCCAGCCTAACTTCGGGTTGGAAATGCCAAATCACAAAGCACACATCCACAATTCTATAGCTCCTGTCACCCTAAACAGATTCAGACATCCATTCAACATTATATTTACAAAGAGCCAATAATGGCATGAGATTTAATGTTAAGGAATAAAATGCAGGATATAAAATGATCTCAAAAATGTTTTAAAAATTGACGTAAAACAGACATTGGTGGGGGGTAGGATTATGCATGTTTTTAAATTTTCTCTAAGTTACCGACAATGTATTTATAATACTTTTCTAATTCAAAAAATCTTACTTAAACATAATAAAAAACTATGACTCCCCCGAACATTTTAAAGTTCTGAACTTCTGTTCCTCTTGGCTATATTTACCATGAAAAATATAGGGAAAACTGCTAAAGATATATGGTGGCTTTTTTAAGTTTAAAGACAATTTTTTTAAGTTTAATAGACAACTGCCAAAGGAAATATGGATGTCCCTGGGCTTTTAATTCATTCCTGCAAGCTGTGAATACTCTAAGTATTGTCCTACACATCAGCATTTGCAAAACACAATGATTTTCATCATACAATATGAAGAAAATACAGCGCATCCTTAACTTAAAGATCAACAGTGTCGTTGTGGCTAAAGCCTAGCCAAAGATGAGAAGTCCTAAGGTTCAAATAGAAAAATGGTTACGTTTAACACTAAATCTAAACTCACTAAACCTAAGTCACATGAATAAACTTAAACTCTCTCCAAAGCACTCTTACACGACCTACAACACCCAGGCTGATAAATATTTTAGCAATGAAATGAAAAACAACTTCCAACTCTGAAAGCTCACCCATCAGGCATTTTCACACTGTAAAACAAATACTTTACAGCAATGATCCCAGGAGCATACCAATCGTCTGCCTTTACCAAACCACCGTGCCATGTGGACAGCTTTCCACATTTGCTTACATTTTGAAAATAACAGGCCAGGACTGCACTGGGCTTAAGTTGTCAAAAAATATCATGCTTTAAGTTTAATTGGGTAAGAACTATGGACATACACAAGCAGTCTTCCAAAAGCTGAAAGAAAAAAAAAGCTTAACATCAGTGTTTCCAGGAACAGACCCCATACACACAACAAAATGTGTATAGAAATGCCTTGTCAATCTTTCCTTTCATTGCACAGTTGACATCTCAACCAGTGTTCAGAGTCACATCTCCTGGGTCCTAACAGTCCCCTCAATTCCTACTCCGACAGTGCCCACGCCAAAAAAAGACAAACTGACCATCTCCTATTACCATCCTGCAGAAAGATTCTAGATATGCCCGGTGATTTTATTTACCCTGCCCCAAAGGAGAGTTTTGTCCAGATCAGGCCCGGCCTTCTCAAGAAGGCCAGATTTTCTTAAGGTTCCTGGCTCCATACTTCACTGATAGCAACCACCTACCATTAGTACATATTGAAGGGGACAGAGCAACATGCAACAGAAAAAGGAAGAACCAGGGTGATGAAGAAAGAGACTAGAACTCAGAGGACAGGACTGGGCTTTGACCCTTCATACGTGAGTGATACTGGCAGCTCAATGTCTCCAGATCCTAGTTTCTTTATTTGTAAAACGAGGGGGCTTAGAAAGGTCTTATGGCTACTACCTGTTCCAAAACCGATGATTCTTTTCCTAGACAGCTGCAGCATCTAATATGGTAGCCACTAGACACACATGGCTATTGAGTACTTGGAAAGGTGGCTGGTCCGAATTAAAATATGCTCTATGAGTAAAATTTTGAAGACATAAAATGAAAAAAAAGAATGTAATATATTTCATTAATTTTTATACTGACCACATGTTGAATACTTGGATTTATTGGGTGAAATAAAACACATTAAAGTCTGCTTCATCGTTTTCTTTTACCCTTTTATGTGGCTACCAGAAAATTTTAAATTACTTTTAATACTTTATACTCATTATACTCTTACTGGACAGCACTGCGTTAGAGTTAGGTCTGGGCATTAAGTGAAGGCCAGAGGAATTCTGAGATGAAATGACACCAGGAGAGCATCTGAAAGGAACGCTACCAATCCCAAGCTCCTCACCATTAGGACTTGGAGCTTATAATTTACATATAATACTTATAAATGGCTGTTTTAAAGTCATGCTTTTGTTCTCTTATTTTGTTCACCAACAATGAATCAATAGCAAATAACACTGGACCCAAAAATAACCAATATCACTTCCTTTACTCTAAGGCTAAATCGTATTTATGAACTGTAGGCTTTAAGCATAATCCTAAATGGATGCATCTTTACACAGGCACTTATAGCCTGTTTTCAGTTTCCTTTGAAGTGAATATATATTTAAAGTAATAATTTAGTTTACCTCATAAAGATGATCACAATCTTCTTTTTTTTAAAATTCATGTTTGAATTTAATAAGAACTAAAATGAACTTGCATGGATGGACCACATGTCATTGAGGTCTAACTAGAAATTTTTCCACTAATTTTTGCAGTGTGCATCTATTTAATGTATTTTAAACGATCAGAGAAGCAGAGATTGTTTCTGGAGAGTTTGTTTACTTAGAAATACATCAGATTATGAACAAAACCAACAAAATACTTGTAAGATTCAAGTAAGCCGAGAAGGAATGCTCAAGTATTCTTCTCAACACATTCTTGGACTGCCAACTTTTCCAACTAGGTGATCTTAAACAAAGGCATACATCTAACTGCCTGCAAGATCAACTACCAATTATTTAAAGTCAGTAAAGCAAGCAATGTCCCCAACTCTGCAATCCAGGGCCAACTAGGGCATACCCATTTCAGGGGGCGCTTAAATTGTGAGGAGTAATTATGTCAAATATTTTCAGATATATGAAAGCACAACAGAATTCAGAATAAAATATAAGTTCTTTGGAGAAATTAAAAAAAATAAAGTTTTGGGGACCAGCTGGTGGTGTAGTGGTTGGGTTTGCACACTTCACTTCGGTGGCCCAGGGTTCATGGGTTTGCAACCCAGGGTTCATGGGTTCACATCCCAGGCACGAACCTAGCATCACTTGTCGGACCATGCTGTGGGTGCATCCCACATAAAACAGAGGCACAGTGGCACAGATGTTAGCTCAGCGACAATGTTCCTCAAGCAAAAAGAGGAAGAGTGGCAACAGATGTTAGCTCAGAGCCAAGCTTCCTCACCAAAAAAAATAACAATAATAAAGTTTCTGAAATTATATAAACTATACAGCCATTAGAAAATTACACAGAAATTAAAGAACAAGATTTTCTTTATATTTTCAAATTCTATCTAATAGAAGTAAAACAAATTTTCAAATTTACATGATGTAAATTACCACCTACTCTTTTTGTAGAGAAAAAAAGTATAATTTCAAAATAGGGCCAAGGTAATATGAGAGAAATATACATTCAGACACATGTTGGCTACTCTTTCTGATTCTCATTATCAATCAACAACTATTCCATACACAGACAAATCGTCATCTATTTTTCTGAAGGCAGTATCTAGAAGTCATATTTCCTTGATAGATACTTCAAAATAAAAAAAGAAAAGAAATGCCAAGATTTAAGATGATCAAACTTGAACTACGCTTTTGATTACTCTTAAAGAGAACCACGGGTTCAAAAAGAAATAATGCAGAAAATAAAACCAAGAGTAGTTTTCAAGGAACCTTGATATTTTAGACATTTCCTTAAGATAGAACCATGTATAATACGTCAAACTACTGGGACATATCTAAATAAATCTTCAGGGGCTGATAAAATGCCTACTGTAAAACGCCAAACACTTCCTAATGTTGATGATTATATCAAGCCTGCTCAGGACTCTAGGTTTTTCCCACATCTCTATTTCATCACATACTTTCTGGTAAATATCTTCATTTGACCACTTCTACAATAATTGAAATGAGTAAGAAAACAGATAAGTAACTAAGATGAACTTTAAAATGGCAGCCCTATTTTTATGGATATAAATATATTAAGGTTTGTTTTCTTCTTTTCCATAGATCTTTCCATTCTATTTTTTTTCCTTCTCCCCAAAGCCCCGCAGTACATAGTCGTATATTCTAGTTGTGAGTGCATCCGGCTGTGTCATGTGGGATGCCGCCTCAGCATGGCCTGATGAGCAATGCCATGTCCACGCCCAGGATCCCAACCGGCGAAACCCCGGCCACCAAAGGGGAGCGTGCAAACTTAACCACTGGGCCACAGGGCCATCTCCCTTCCATTCTATTTTAATAACACAGGTGCAATAAACAGATCTGAATGGCTGTGTAGCAATGGAAAAGAAGCTGAACATGGTAGGCAAATGTAGCGCAAAAGAGGTTCTCAGTATCATGCTCTTTTCTAAAAACCTCCAAGCTTGTTTTATCTGCTATTCCTTTCAAAGAACAAGTACAATAAAATTGCTTTAGGGAAGTCTCGAGATCAAATGAACATTAGTTTACCAATAGGGAGAGTGAACTGACACTGCCATTATTATCCACAGAGCCACTAGAACTATATCTTTTTCCATCACTCTGATTGGAAGGACTTTCCAGGAACAACAGTCTAAATCATCTTACGTACAATCAGCCAGAGTGAAGGCTCAGCTCTTGGGTGTTCCTGCCATAAAAATAAAAAAGCATTCCCTATCACCTCCTCCATCACTCCCAAAAGATGTGCTTCCTATGTGGTTAATGAGCAAATAAGAAGTGGGCAAATCCCAAAAACCTACTCCAACTGCTCATGGAGAATCTTTCCTTTGGTTTGGATCAGAATTTTATTAATTTATTAATCAATCTACCCATTTTCTTCTACATTCCTTCGTATTGTATTTACTCTGCATCCCACAATGCCAGTTGCCACCCAGTATGCTGCCTCTCCCTACTCCTTAAGAGAAACTGCAATGTATTCCTGGTGGGAATACTCCCAGGTAATGGATCATGTGTACCAGCCTCCCTTGCAGCTAGGTGCTACCATCTGGCTAACGAGATTAAGCAGACATTGATAAGGACTTCTGCAAAGGCTCCTAAACCTAACTGAACCACAGTATCAATGGACACCCTCATTTTAGGAACATCTAAGAGCACCCTATTGCTGAGAAGAAGTTCAAACTCATCAAGGCATCCAAAGCTCTTAATCCCCTACCCACATTCCCATGCCTTCCTCTTTTGAACCTCTACACCCTTGCTGTTCTTTCTATCTGGAAAGCCCTACCATGCCTCAGTTAACCTCCACTTGCCCTTGAAACCAAGTTCAAATTCTGCCTTCTCTATGAAGACTTTATTCGTTCTTCCATTGTAGCCTTTGGCACACCGTGCCTAATTATTTCTGCATTTCTTTCTTTCCCCATCAGGCTGCAAAACCCTTCAAGACACAAACTGAGTTACTTCTCTGTTTATGCACAGCCCCACAAAGACACTAGGGCTCCTGTCATGACCAAAACACAGAATACATCCAGTATATGCCCATAAAATGAATGTTTTTAAAAATCCAAGGTAAGCGGGGGCTGGCCCAGTGGTGTAGCTGTTAAGTTTGTACACTCTGTTTCAGCGGCCCAGGGTTTGCCGGTTCAGATCCCAGGCACAGACCTATGCACTCCTTATCAGGCCAGGCTGTGGCAGGTGTCCCACACATAAAGTAGAGGAAGATGGGCATGGATATTAGCTCAGGGCCAATCTTCCTTGAGAAAAAAAATTCAAAGTAAGGGGAAGAACAATGCAGTAAGATAATGAATAAGTAATAATAAAAAACGTAACTCCAGGTCAGTGTCAATATCACATAAGTCAATCTCAAGTCTTGAGAAAATTTGGAATAGAGACAAACAGGTGAGCACATAATCCAAATATCCAATTAAACATCCTGCATTAAAACTTTCCCTCATCTGCTAACAGAAGAATTGATCGATGGGCCCAGGTAGCATTTCATGTGTTCCAATTCTGAGATGAATGAGCAAACAAGCAATGAAATCACATGTCCAAATTTTTTAAAGCATAAATAATTTAACAACAGTAATAAACCCTTAGAATGATGTCTTAACCGAAGTCTTTTTTTCCTCCAGGAAAAAAAACTTACACTGAAATTTTTTTCTTATCTCTTTATTGGCTATTTATGAAATCAATAAATACAACTAACAAGATATACTGCAATGAACTGAATAATTCCCATCTGTGTCCTTTCAACACGACCCAGAAAATTGACAATGATACACATTTAACCTTTGAGTCCAGCTCACAAAAGTAAAGTGAAATAGTCACATGGCAAATACAGACAAGAAAAAGAATTGCCTGGAAACAAGGTGGGTCGGCTTCCTATCTTGTTTATTGAAGGATGTCCTCCCTGCCTGGGAATGTTCATTATCTTTGTCTTGGGTATCTCCAAAGGCCGTGCTGATAAATTATTCACCCCCCAGTTCCCGGGACTTGCACTGTCTGAATGACATCTCTATCCAGCAGCCTTTGCTTCTACAGTTTCAGCCATCTGGTCACATGGCTTCCCTCAGAGGACTCTCTCCTCTCATATCCCACTGAACAAGTATGCAGCGATTCCAAAAACTGCAATTTTGTCACAAATGTCCTCTTGAAAGTGGATCCCTTCACAAATCCTCAAACTACCAGCAATGCGAAAGTTGCTTTCACGTTTGAACGTCCTCTCAGCTAGCCAAGAACCTCCCCCACACAAAACAACTACAGGATTTTAAAATTCAGTTTACTTTTATTAGACTTACATTTTCTTGAGTCTGTGGTGTAAGAGGATTTAATACTTGACACAAAGCACTAAAAACAAGCCTGAGAAAACACTAGCCAGATACAAAGCTAATCATAATGACCTCAATTAGATTTTCCATGCCTGTCAAGTTAATAGCATAAAGTGGGATTGGCTTCAAGCCCTTGAACTTGAAAAGTACAATTTTTTTTAAGAGAATAGAAATAACAATTCAATTTTTTTCTTAAAAGGCCAATTTTGATTTTGGTTCACACTAAGGTAATAAGTTAATATGAGCTGTAAAATGGCAAAAAAAGTAGTAAACTGAAAAACGACAATGCTGATGAAATGTTCATTTGGATGGCCACTCAATTTAATTCCAATACACATTTTCTTTCTAAGCTCCACTATCTCATTTAAACAAAATCATTTCTAGGCACCCTCAAGTGAAAGGGTCTCAATTAGACAACTGATGAAAAATTTTAAGAATGAGGTAATTTTTACTGGCCAACTGAATTTCTGAAATAAAGAGTTGCAAATAACTGAACATTTTTAAGTTATTGACAGCACTTATGAAAGCTTTTCACAATAAAATGTTCTAAAAAAGGGGGCAAAATAAATCTTATTTAAAAGGCTTTAATTTTGCTCTCAACGCTTGGAGTGAGGTGTCATTCACAATTTTCTAAACTTAAGAGAAGTTAATTCAACTGTCAAGAATCAAACACATAACTCTTTATCACCACAATACAAAATTTCTAGAGTACTCACTGAAAATATCTATCAAATATTTAGTAAATACCAGATGGAAGGCATTTTGGTGAGTGATGGAACAAACTACAAGAAACAGTTTGTGATCACAATCAACATTAACTTCTCTCCACCACCATTTTTGGTTTTAATATTTAACCGCTCTAAGCAGATCCCCTGGCCACAGTTCTTTTACATCATAGTGAACATATAGTTCCCTCCTCCAGATATCTAAGTTTACATTTTGGGTAGTGACCAGATCAGAGACCTTTCCTGATAATAACACATAAAGTGTCACACCCACAACACACCTCCACATGGCATTCCCCTATCCCCTTTACCCAACTTAATTTTTTGTAAGTACCTGACTACTTCCTGTTTCTTCTGTCTACCCTCACTATACTGTAAGCTCCTCTTGCGGGCAGGGACCTCAGAAATATTTGTTAAATGAAGGAGCGCATTTTCCCTTTCTGGGTGTGCCCATAAAAATCTAGGTTTCTCTGTGTATGAAAATAAGCTAACCACTTTTCTATAGAAATTTTATTTTAATTTTAAATTGCTAACTGATTTAATATGTAAGTATCTGCGGATAAATTATTCTTAGAATGATTAGTCTGCATATTTGCTAGTTTCTGTGGGAGTTTAAGAACTCATCAGTTCTATCTTCAAAGCAATATACAGCAATGACAAAAATATTTGTTTTATTTATTTAATTTTTATGGGTGGGTTTTATTTTTGAGTCACCCTAAAACTTGGGTGTGCGTGTGTGTGTCTGTGAGAGGAAGATTGGCCCTGAGTTAACATCTGTTGCCAGTCTTCCTCTTTTTGCCTGAGGAAGATTGTCGCTGAACTAACATCTGTGCCAATCTTCCTCTATTTCATGTGGGATGCCACCACAGCATGGCTTGATGAGTGGTGCTAGGTCGGTGCCCAGGATCCAAACCTGTTAACCCCAAGCCGCCAAAGTGGAGCTCGCAAACTTAACCACTACGCCACCAGGCCAGCCTCTTATATTTGTTTTAAAAAAAACCATAATAAGCAATTAAGAGGATCAGTATGAGGAATATTTGTTCTTGACTATTACTTTTCATATGACAGGTTTTAATGTTAGTCTCTGAAGAGTTAAGCTAAGATTTCAAAAAAACTGCCTCAGTTTTAAAGGCTCAACCTTCAGAGTAGATAAAAATTCTTTTTTTCTGAAAGATAAAAAAAGTCAATACATAAGGCTAAAAAATAGTGGATATCTATCTTTATCATGTATGCCTATTAATTCCACTACAAAATAACTGAGTAGCGTTATTTACAAAACAGTAATTATGCTTTTGAAAATTCATCCAATAGGAAGAGCACATATAAAAATCCTTTTTTGGACTAACCAAGCCTTAATAGACAATTCTATTTTCTTTGTTTTTGATTCAAAATAAGAATTATGTTGCCTTATTATTTTTATTGCAATCAAGCATGTGCAGACATGGAAAAAAACTAAACAAATGAGTTTGTGGTAACTGGGAATAAGGGGTCAGGTCTAAAGTACACAAATGTATCTCAAGGGTGGGATTGAACCTCTTGTTTTTCTTCCTGTAAAATGCCTCTGTGGGGTCAAAATATATTACAGTCATTACAGCTCTGAAATTTCACAAAGCAATAAGAGTAATCATGCATTTCTTCACTTAATACAAATGATTTTCTTGATCCTGCAGATCTCTATTCTCATAAATATCTAAGGCTGAAAAGTAATTTATCAGTCTCTATCATCAGGGATGCCTGTCATTCTTCACTAAAGATAGTATGTGGGTTTCTGTGGAAGAGAATTGAGAGCATGAGACAAATTATTAGATTCTCTAAGAAAGAATCAGGCAAAGAACAATTTCACAGCGACAAAGTAAGTTACCAAAAAAAGGGTAACTTTTCTTGCTCAATCAAATTTCTCAGCTAAAAGTCATCTGAACTTGGGGGGAAAAAGAAAAATTGAGAGACCATCTGGAAATTAGGAAATACAAACACTACTTGGGGGTCTCTCACTAAGAAGACCTTAAGAATTCTAGAATTTGCTCATCTACAAAACAGACTTGTTCTTTTCCCTGTCTGTAAGGTTAATCTTGCTTATTCCTTGTCACTGCTCATTGACCCTACATACGTGGTTGTGGTACCATCTCATTCATTCCTCACTGTTATCTACTCTGAGCAGAATGTTTATTCCAAACATGGCTACAATAATCACATCCTCCTTCTTGAACCCACTTTTTTTGATTGAGTAAGACAATGATCAATCCATGAAGTGGTGTAACAAAAATCCACATAGATTTCTTGGGACTTTGCCTATTGATTCTTCAATGTGTTAATCACACTTTAACCACAGTATCACTAATTTCACATACTCTCCAATAATCTAAGCCTAATTTTGAAATTGAGATCAAAACTATTTTATTTTGTAAAGAGCAAAATACGCTGATTAAAAAAATGTATGCTTTTAATTAAGCAGTAGATCACTATAAAGTTTACCACACTCTGGCTGGTAATATAATTCATTTTATTTTGAAAATTGATTTCTTACAGAAATGCTGCGTTCTCAAGTAGTCTGCTTTTTGGTTTCCTCCTCTGGTGAAGATCATTTCAAGTTTCCATTCTGCCTAGGACCATAATTTCACAGGACCGAAATTCTTTTGCTGGAATTTGAAATCTTCCATTTCTGTCTAGATTGGCAAAACTTGCTTATTCATTTTCTAGAAAAGGTTTTGCTGAAAACTAAACCAAGCTTGTTCACAGCTCCGTACACATAGCTGATCGTCAACTAATAGCTAAGTTAATAATCGAGCCAGCGTACACACTTGCACAGTATTAGACAAGTGTGGCAAGCTGCCAGTGTGCACACATTTAAAACAGGTCTTTCCTACTTATGTAAAAACTGCTTATACTTTTTACACATTTCTATACTGTCTAAATTTTTCAATGAGCATGAATTATTTTAATGTTTTCCCAAAAGCCAATTGAAATATAAAATACATCTAAATATTTAATAAATGAAATGTATTATTCTAAAAATTTTATCTGCAATGTCCTTTTTTAATTTAGATCAAATTCATTCATTCTTATAGAGAACAAACTGCCTGTTTCCTGCAATAGTCTTAGCTGGTCAGTGAGCACATTAGTCAGTAAATGAAACATCACAGAGATTTTTTTTTTAACTTTCAACTATGTGCGAGACCTAAATGTATCATTTTACATTATCATCCTCATATACAGTAGTAGTAACACTAATACATGGGGGTCTAGCGGTTAAGATTTGGTGCTTTCAATGCCAAGACCCAGGTTCATTCCTGGTCACAGAACCACACCACCTGTCTGTCTGTCAGTTGTCACACGGTGGTGGTTGCGTGTCGCTGTGATGCTGAAAGCTATGCCACCGGCATTTCAAATACTAGCAGGGTCACCCATGGTGAATAGGCTTCAGTGGAGCTTCCAGACTCAGACAGACTAGGAAGAAGGACCTGGCCACACACTTGCGAAAAAATAGGCCATGAAAACCCTATGAACAGCAATGGAGCATCATCTGATATAGCGCCGGAAGGTGAGAGGATAGCACAAAAAGACTGAGCAGGGTTCTGCTTTCCTGTCCACAGGACCACCAGGAGTCGCAATTGACTGGACGGCACCAACAACAAAATTAACACATAATGCTAATAAGATGTCATTATGTTATATACATATATATTAATTCATATAGTGTTTCCAACATTTTACGTATATACTAACTCACTTGATCCTCAACAACCATAACATTATTATCCCCATTTTACAAAGGAAAAAACTGAGGCGTGGAGCTAGCCACTGTCAACAGCTCAAAACGGACAGAGCCAGGATTTAAGGCCAGGCCATCTTGCCCCCATGCAGGCTCTTGATCAGTATGGTCCTGCCTTCCCTGAGCATGTGAGAAACTCAATGACTGGGTGTTGCGGGCCTAACCTCACGCTGATGTGGAAATCAACAATATAAATACAGGAACAATTCCACTACTTTCCATAGAGCTGGGCGTTTTTTGTTGTTGTTGTTGTTAAAGATTTTATTTTTTTCCTTCCCAAAGCCCCCCGGTACATAGTTGTATATTCTTTGTTGTGGGTCCTTCTAGTTGTGGCATGTGGGACACTGCCTCAGCGTGGTTTGATGAGCAGCGCCATGTCCACGCCCAGGATTCGAACCAATGAAACACCGGGCTGCCTGCCTGCAGCGGAGTGTGCGAACTTAACCACTTGGCCACGGGGCCAGCCCCAATAGAGCTGGGCTTTTACAAACCTCTCATCTTCCCCATTTCAATCACTACCTTCTTTCACAAAACACTATAATCCTAGCAAAGTTCAAGCTAAATCCGTATTACATGTTTCTTCAAAATGTAGCCACACAAACTAAATCTAAATAAAATGGGCTCTGAGTTCCCTATTGTAGCTAAGACTTCACACATGTGATCCTGAGTTGTCTGTATCCATCCCACTTTGTTTTTTTTTTGTTTTGGTTTTGAGGAAGATTAGCCCTGAGCTCACATCTGCTGCCAATCCTCCTCCTTTTGCTGAGGAAGACTGGCCCTGAGCTAACACTCGTGCCCATCTTCCTCCACTTTATATGTGGGATGCCTGCCACAGCATGGCTTGCCAAGCGGTGCCATGTCCACACCCGGGATCCGAAACAGCGAACCCCAGGCCACTGAAGCAGAACGTGCGCACTTAACCGCTGTACCACCGGGCCGGCCCCTCCATCCCACTTTGAACAGGCAGCTAACTAACTTATCAAGCACCACTTTTTCATAGAAACATTAACTGATGAACATGTCCAGACTTTTTTTTTAATGAATTACTTTATTCCTAAAGCAGCCTTCTCATCCAGTTTTTGGTGGATTTCCACTTCGACAAAGGTAGCAGTAAAGCATATCTACTAATCAGGATTAATCTGCAGGGAAAAATTCACCAGATTTTTTTTCCAAAGAAAAACACCAGCAGCTTGACTGAAATGGCTATTTCTTAAGCTATCCACATTAAACTGAACAAACAGTTACATAACATTCTCCCCTTCACTACGGTTTTCATTTGCAAATTCAGCTTTGAGGGTTCAGGTACTATTTGCTTTTCTTTTCATGCACAACAAAAAAATTAAGAAATAAGATATTTTCTTGTTTAAACTTTCTTTTCTTCCCAGGGGTGTCCTCATTCCTTCACCTTAGCTTCCTCCAGCCCCTCATGAGGGTGTATCTGTATATTGGCTGGGTGACACAGGGTGACAGAGTTTCCAAAGACTTGAAGAAGATGGTATTGAGCATCAATCCCCACTCAGTACATCTGTATCTGGGATCCCCCTAGGAAAGGATGCCACCTCACAGTCAAGTAGAATACAGAGAGGTAAAAAGCTACCAGCAAAAAACCAAAACACAAAGGAAACATCTTCCCCACCTTCCTCGTTGTAGCTCAGCGAATCACATTTTTTTGTCGCATACTCACTCCCTCAGTCAAGGTCCTACTGAAGAAATCATATCAGAACTCTCAGATCCTTCTTTCAGGCCCTTACCTTCAGCCTCTCAACTCCTTATTCCGAATTCCCTCCTCCTCTCCAGAGTGTACCCTGCACCTGTCCTTTTCGTCGCATCCGTCACAGTTCATGAATTTGCATTTATAATGATTTATTTTATTTTTTAGAACTTTTTTTTGGTGAGGAAGACTGGCCCTGAACCAACATCTGTTGCCAGTCTTCCACTTTTAGCTGAGGAAGACTGGCCCTGAGCTAACATCCGTGCCCATCTTCCTCTATTTTGTATGTAGGATGCTGCCACAGCAGTGCTTGAGGAGTGGTGCATAGGTCTGCACCCAGGATCCGAACCTGCAAACCCGGGGCCACAGAAGCAGAACATGTGAACTTAACCAGTACGCCACCGGGCCAGCCCCTAATGATCTGTTTATTATTTGTCTTCCTCACTAGACTGGAATCTTCACGAAGGAAAAGACTGTTTTGTTCACCACAATATCTTCAGAGCTGCGAACAGAGGTTGGCCCAAAAAGGGAATCAATAAAAGTGTCCCAAATGAAGACACGGAAAGATTACGAAAATTAAACGCCACAAATGCACCACCCACACCCTCAGGTGTGCGTGTGTCTGTCTGTCTCGAAGGGAAAAGCTGGGGAGAGGCATGCAAACAAATACTGTAAATGCAAAGACTTAACCTCCCCTTCCCAGACCTGGGATCCAAATCTGGCTGAAACGAACTCCCCGGAAGTTCTCCAGCAGTATCTCATCCCATTGTTCCTTTCTTCTTTAAATATAGATGTTTACACTGTAAGGCTTTTATTCATTATACCAGTTAATCTGTACTTTCCTCTTGGTACTTAACACTTTCTATTTTCTTTCAAAAGCATGCGCCTGTCTTATTTACTCTGCAAACTTCCTGGGAGCAGAGGAGTAGGGGTGGGAGGCAATGAGGTGGATACAGCCAAACTAAACCTTACATGCTGGAGCTTTACATTTAAAGTACATTTATAAGGTTTACCTTTGCATTTGTAACTGATATAACGAGGCAGAGATTAAAGAAGAAATATACTGATGATAGATGCCTTGTAAGTCTCTTAAGGTAATACAAGTCCCTACCTAGATCCAATTTGCAGAAACAGAATGTACATTTCCACTGAATTTTATTACACTTCTTCAGTGAAAGGCACATAATAGCTATGCTTATTTCTAGAATGCCTGACAACCTTCATCGTCATACAAATATCTGTATACAAGTCACGAGGATGCCATAAACGGTGAAACACGGATGCTCTAGCAGCATGGAGAAAAGCCTTATCCATAGAGACAACCTTCCCATTTTCCTTCAAACCCACGTTCAATGGACCACATTCTTTCTTTTTCATTTTTTTCAGTCATTCCGCATTTAACCTTGTCATCTATTTAAGTTGCACATTCCTTTCATTTCCCCAGTCAGCACCAGGGATCCTAATTCTATCTGGAGTACTTTCCTGCGGTACTAACAGCCTCCCAACGCCGTCAGGCGCCTCTGCTGGTTAGGGTGACAAGACAGAAGCTTCTGTGCCCTGCCAGTTATCATGGCTTCCCACTAATTAGCAAGAAACAGTGAGTCCTTACAGATCCCTAGCAAGTCTGAGCTTCACTACTCTGTGCGCCAGTGTCTACCATTAGGGCAGTACTAGTCAGTACAAGTAGGTACAGATAATCTGTGAATGAGCACCACCATCAAAGCAGATAATCGTGATTAGGTTAAGCCCTCCTCCATGGAGGAAAATAAAACTTAAGAGGAAGTGAGTTTAAATACATAAATGTCAGGGTCTTTTAAACTCATAATCTATCAATACACCAGGCAAAATCACCAACTCAGGTAACCTCACTTCCCCCAAGCCGAGGCCCCGTCATCACTGCCCTTATTCATTTCTTTTTGAGAGCCACCTGCAGCAGACCTATTTTCTAAGCCCTACAAAAGGCAGTCAACTCACAATTACATCTTTTCAGTGGACACAGATAGAGCTGGATAAACCCCCCTCAAACCTCATTAGAGTGAATTTGCCTATCCTTCCACCAACACCTTGCAAAACGGACCAATGCAAATCTCACCTCCATCCTTTGAAGGAGGTGCCAATAACCAGTGAAAATGTCCAAAAGGATGACAGATAGAGCAAAGAAATGCAACCAAACAGGCCAAAAAATAAATCTGAATCATATTTGCCTATATGCTGCCTCTTTTCATACAGAAAAAAATATTGCTCAAAAAAGTTAAATATTTACGTTTTGATGAACACTTCAAATAAAGGTTATGATTTGCTTTTAATAACTTAATTTGTGTTTTTCAATGTGGGGTAAGATAATCAGAAAAACTGAAATAATGGTGGGAGTAAATGTAAGTCATCAGAAAAATTAGAGTTCCCTTAATTAAATGCATTTTTTAAAAATATGGAAAACTGAATTCTTTAACTCTTAAAACAATCTGTTTTAACTAGCCCTAAGGTGATTCCTAAGCCACACTTGTAGGTAAAAACCACAAGGGAAAAAAGTTCAATGACCTTGTAAATTAGGAACTAAAAAACTGTAATGTTGTGATAACCTCAGCGGAATTACAGGAAAACAGTTGTCCGGAAATCGTTTTGGAAAATTACCATGAGGTAGGGGGAAAATGAGAGGGAAAAAAAAGGGAAGGGGAGGTTGCAAATAGTAAGATGCAGAATGGGAACCCAAAAGATGCGAAATACAACCTCCTCTGGCCCAACCGTCACGCAAACAACTTCTAAGCATCTTTAGATAAAAAAGAAAAATAGTCATTTTGCACAGGCGTTGGCTGAATGTTCGAGAGTTGGATGAATGGGGAAGACTTGTTATATACACCTAGCGGTGGGTGGATTTCACCAGGCTGCAGCCTCCACACAGCTTTTCTTTGCTGCACTGCAGAGGCGCCATCTTCTCCGTCTTAATCTTCACTCAATTCAATCCTTTTATCTGCACCCTAAAAAGAAAACCCTGAAGACCCTCCCCAGCAGCCCGCGCCCCCAGGGAGGGCTAAACCAGAGTGCCCAGCTCCGCCAGGAAGAGGCCGCGCCTTAATCAGACAAACACCTCCTTTGATGCACAGGAGGGGAGAGCTCGTGCCTCCCCACCACCCGCCACTGCCCTTTCCAATGCACGCCCTACTCTTCGCGTATTTCTCCCCAAGGACTTTACATCCCAGCATAGAATTAACAAGCCTCGGAGGTGATGGGGGTGGGACGCTGAGGGGCCCCGAGGCTCCGCTCTGGCCCCCTCCGGGAGAGACGCGCAGCGCCGGGAAGGGAGTCGGGCGGGAACCTCGGTGGCGCAGACTAACGCGGCTCAGCCACCGCGCCCCGGGCTGGCGAGGGCGGGGTGTCGCGGCTTTTGTTCCCGGGGACCTTCTCCCTCCCCGGGATTAGCTAAAGGTGCGAGTGAACGGCAGGGGCGTCCAGGCTTGGGGAAGGAGCGCGGTGGCTGCGGGTCTCCAACCCCTCCCATCTCTCGCAACTTACACAAAAGGGAGACGCAGAAATGTACAAAGTTTGCCTGCGAAAGGTAGTGCGCGACCCTGCTTGGGGTCGCCCTCCGGAGGCCGCCGCGAGCAGCGGCCAAGAGAAAGGAGGAGGAGGTCGGGCGGGGAAGGGGCGCTGGGAATGCGAAGTGAAGGTGAAACGGGGCAGAAAAGGCAAAGGGAAGCGGGGGAGGGGGGACGCCCAGCTTCCCGAACTGTCCCGACTCCTTCTCCCCAGGGCCTGAGAGAAAGGGAAGGACAGCGATTAAGAGCTGGGGACAGGATCCAGGGACGCTGCATTTTCAGTTTTCCCCACGTGCTCCCTCCCCCTTCCCCCCATTTGGATGTCTCTCGCCTCCCTCGGCCCCCGGCCCCCGCAGGAGGAACTGAGTCAGGGTCTAAGCTCAGGATCGCCTCCTCCTCTTCTCGCCCCCGACTGGCGCGGACCAGGGAACCGGACGCCTCGCCCTCTGCCTCTCCGCGGGCCGGAGCGCGCGTCCCCGGGGCAGGGCTGGGCCGGAGGCGGGGATGCGCAGGGCGCCTGCAAGCGGGGGCGTAGGGCGCTGAGGGGAGAGGGGTCGCCTTGACTGCCCCCGGCTTCTCGGGATTAAAGTCTTGGGAGGAACGGGTCCCCAGCGTGCCCCCCGTCCCCAATTCTGAGGCGCAGCACCCACCTCCAGCGCCCGAGCCGTCCAGGCGGCCAGCAGGACCAGTGCCAAACCGGGCAGCATCGCGACCCTGCGCGGGGCGCCGAGTGTGCTGCTGTGCGAGGGGGATCCGCCGCGCCCTTGCTCTGTCCGTGCCGCCACCGCCGTCGCCGCCGCCGCCTCTGGTGGCCCCCACGCTCGCGCTGCTCCGGGTGCTCTCTGCCACCGCTGCCGAGGAAACTGACGGAGCAGGAGCGCGGCGGCGGGGCTCGGAGCTCGACCAGTCAGCTGATCCGGCCCACCCCGCTAGGCACCCGAGAGAGACCCCTAGCGGCGCCGCTGGGGAGCTGCGCGCGCTCGGCCCGGCAGGGGCCCGCGCCCCGGTGCCCGCAGGTGCAGCGCCCCCGGCTCCTGCAGTCCCCCGAGCCACCCCGGCCGCCGGCCACCTGGGCTCCGCGAGCAGCAGGAGGGAGAGGCTGGGGCGAGGAGCGGGACGGTGCAGGCTCAGGGAAAGGTGAGTCGTAGGACGTCCGGGCTCCAGAAAAGTCGAGAGCGCTCTCCGCTCGTTCCCGTGAGCTTGACTCATCCGACCCCGCAGGCCTCTCAGGGATGTCGTATAAAAGGCTGCTGCTGGGATGCGTTTTTATCCGCATTTCGTTTTTTGTCTGGGTTTGGAGCGGTGGGGGAGGCGTTTCTGGTAGAGAATGGGAACACGACAAGCTTAAAGGAAATAGGATTTGTTTGCTTGTTGAGAGAGAAAAAGCCTCATTTTTTCCAGTCAAAAGCAGCCACGAGCAGCCAGCAATTTCTATCTTTAGAATGAACCGAAGGAAAAAGGCACTGGACCTAGCGAAGAAGCTGGCGACCCATTTACTTCTCCTTGAAAGAAGGATTTTTTGTTTTTTGTTTATTTATTGTGGGGTGGGGTTTTTTTTAGAAAGGAGTCAATGGGGTTTTTATCAGGCAGGGATGTAACATCCATCTGAGCTGAGGGCGAAGTGAAAGTTAAGAGGCAAAGGATCTGGAGAGAGGGTTCTTATTTGGCCCCCAGAACTAAGAACTCCTGACCTCAAACTCTGTCCTTGTTCTTCGTTGTGTCTGTCCTAAATTACAGAAATGAACCTGCTGCGAAGCCACCTTCTCCTAGATTAAACACAAATCCTCCAGTGCCCAGGTAGTGTCCACTTAGTCTAGAACGGTCTAGAGCCGCTCAGATGTATCCTCTGCTCTTGACCTGAAGGAGCACCAGGCACGGAGCCTCAGTCGACAGTGGGGCTGGTGGGAGGGAGTGAAGCCAGGGACTCTGGTGGTGGGACCATGGCCCAGCCAGGGGGATGTGCACTACCTTCCTGAGAAGTCCGCCTTTATCTGCCAGCTCCCCTAAATGTTCTCCTCTATCTTTTCCCCTTCTGGGCATCCAATCCTGGTCCTTGGATTACTTTTTCCTCTGAATGTCCTTGGAAAGTCCTCAACAAATAAGAACAAATATTTGTTCTCATGCGGTATTTCTGTACATGCTATCCGTCATTTACTTCCTACAAAAGCCAGTGCGGCCCTTAGTATTATTATTCCCATTTATAAGTCAGGAAATGGAAGCTGAGGAACTTCTTCGAAATCTGACGACAAGTAAGTGACATGAAGTTGGGACTGTAGGAAAATCCTAAGTGGCAGCAAAACCAGTTGCTTCCCAAATCCATTTACCCACCACCATAATTCCCTGTGCATCCTAGGTTTGTGTGAGCAATTGAAGGCATCTGAATGCAGGGAGGATGACTCGAAGATGGGGAGAGAGCAGGAACAGGTACAAATTTTGCGGGCCCCATACAAAATGCAAAAGTGGGGCCCTTTGTTTCAAAATTAAGAATATTAAGTTGGCGACAGCAGAATATTAAACCAACCGTGGGGCCCTTCTGAGCACAGGGCCCTGTGTGACTGCACAGTTGCCTGCCCATGAAACCAGTCTTAGGAAGGAGGAAGGTGTTTTTAAGAGTAAAGAACTTTTATTGAGCGCAAAATTAAAAAATACAGAGGTGAGGTTATAATCTGTAAAATAAAGGTTCTTCAATTTAGCAGGTTCCCTTTCTACTCCTGAAATCCACCACACTCATGCATTCCCTGGACAAGATGTTCCCTGGGGGAAGATGATTAGCTGCTGTGTCAGATTGATGGACACTCTTTACATTTCCGCCTGTTCTATCACCACTCAGGGATCCTGATGGCTTGTACTTCTCAGCTGCTATCTCTGTTCTGCATTTAATACCATTGCCTGCCCTGAGGTATCTTCTGGATCCCCAAGCAGGAAATACAGTTACATCCCTTGTTAGAATCCTGCAACGCTGGGGAACGGACCGACCACCCACCGGCTGGAATCTCCAGGCATTCCAGCCTCGGCTTTAATACCTCAACTTGTGAGATGTTCACTAGCCCTTAAACCGTGCATTCTGTCTTTGAGCTGTTCTGGTTACCAGAAAGTTCCTAGCCCATTTAAACCCACATCACTTTCCTTTAACCTCCCACTCACGTGTCCTTGTTGTACCCCTATGACCACGCAGATCAGGTCTTTTCCACACCACACATCTTCATGTATTTGTCAGCACTTTTCATGCTGCTTCTGCCTCCAGTCCTTGCTTCTCAAGGAAACAGCACTTCCTTCAACAGTTGTGCAAATGGCACGGTTTCTGGTTCCTTCCACACCCTGACCATTCTCCTCCAAACGTGTTCTAGTTTGTCTGTATGTGTTTACAGTATCCTAAGAGTGCTCTGACCACTGCAGTGTGGAGTAATCTATTGCCCACCTCAAATGCCTAACGTTGCATTTGACCTTGTGGACTCAGACTGGTCACACTCGCTACCAGTTCTCCCAAATCTATTTTATGCCTAGCGCTGTGAGCCACATCTCTGTTATTTTGGGTTTAGGTGTTATCTGTGCCGCGCAAATGTCACCAAAAGCAATGTTAATCTCAGCCATGAGCTGGGCCCTGTATTAGTCTGCTAGGGCTGCCATGACAAAGTATCACAGACTGAGTGGCTTAAACGACAGAAATTTATTTTCTCCCAATTCTAGAAGCTAGACTTCCAAGATCAAGGCATCAGTAGGGTTGATTTCTTCTGAGGCTTCTCCCCTTGCCTTGCAGATAGCTGTCTTCTCCTTGTGTCTTCACATGGTCATTGTCCTTCAGTGTGTGTCTGTGTCCTAATCTCCTTTTATAAGGACACCAGTCATATTGGATTAGGGTCCACCCTAATGACTTCATTTTAACTTATTACCTCTTTAGAGACCCTGTCTCCAAATATAGTTATAGTCTGAGGTCTCAAGGATTAGGATTTCAACTGTGAATTTCAACATATGGATCTGGGAGAGGAACCCAGTTCAGCCCATAACAGGGCCTCATTTGGAGCAGCTCGGACTTATTCTCTGCTAATCTCTGACCTTTATGACCAATGACCAATGGTTCTTCTGCCCTTCTCAGTCGGACGATCATTCAGCTCAACAGAAAAAAATAGAAATGGAAGAGTTCTTTCTCTCTGTCATGCATCACCACAGCATGACACTCCCCAACAGCTAGCTTATCCCTCTCAAGATCATCCAGCACTGAAAATAAATAACATGGTCCATTACATTTTTCCTTAGAAAATTTTATCAAAACTTGAACTTGTGTTGACATTTAAAATCTGAGTTAGTTTGCTAGAGCTGCCATAAGAAAATATCACAGACTGGGTGGCTTCAACAACACAAATTTATTTTCTCACAGTTCCAGAAAGTAGAAGTCTAAGATCAAGGTGCTGGCAGGGTTGGTTCCTCTGAGGCCTCTTTACTTGGCTTGCAGATGGCAGCCCTCCTACTGTGTCCTCACTTGGTCTTTCCTCCACGAGCCTGCAGCCTTGGCGTCTCTTTCTTTATCCTAATCTCCTGTTCTTATAAGGACACTGGTGAGATTGGATTAGGGTCCACCCTGGTGACTTCATTTTAACTTAATTGCCTCTGTGAAAGTCCTATCCCCAAATACAGCCACGTTCTGAGGTACTGGGAGTGAGGCTTCAACAGAAGAATTTTGGAGGAACACTGTTCAGTCCGATACAGAACCCCTAAAATTATTTTTACATTTTAAGCTTCCCTCATATCCATCCTTCAGAGTGGATTCTCTCCACCTTTTATTCATATCCTTTTGAAACCAGAATACCTCTAGGTACCCAGAGTGGTTTCTTTAGCTGCCTCCTGGTTGGATATTTGCATTACTTGGTGACTCCACACTTCCAATAGTGTTGAGAATTATGGTACCTTCTATAGAGGTGCTACCTTGCTGAGTATTAGCTGTAATGGCAGACACAGCACCATATTGGAGAGTTTCACCTGCTTCTTAACTTGTCCTTCCTTTGAGAACATCATGCCGATTCCTCATTTTAGACCAGAAGTAGATCCTGAGTTGCATTCTCTTTCTTCTCATTCTACCTTCTCTAAGACAGAAGGGAATTATTATTTTCTTTATCTCATCTGCAGCTTTCAATAGATATAAAAGTCTAAACTGTAAATAGCATTCAGGCTTTTTATAATAAAATCCTTTCTCCAATGACGGGCACAGTTTTTCACATAAGACTTTTTTTCTTTCTTTGTAATGAATAGACACAAAGAAACATTGAAATTAATAATTAGCACTTAACATACCTACATTTAACCACACGTTTCTAATAGACCTGCATGTAGACAGAAGATGTGACATTTTACTTGTCTGTTTTCTTAAGTTACTGCTTCATGCATGGGTCTTTACTCCAGTAGTGTGTCTACGAAGTGTTAATTTATTTTCAAACAATACATACTTTAAAAATTAGTCCTTCTCTGCAGTCATTACACATAACTACTTCAAAGACATCCTTCAGATTCAAGTAAATAATAGTTTTACAAATGGGCTAAATGTATTTCAGTAGCAACTTTATGGGACAGCAAAATTAAATGTTTAACCAGGGAGCACTGTTGGCAGCTGGCTTACATAACTTGTTTGAAGAATGATGGCAATTCCAAGGTTGCCGCAAGGACTAATTTAAAAGAATATTTCTACATTTTATGGGATAAAAAGGAAGAACAAGAAAGGAGAAAGAAATAGGCCATACATGCCAACCTCAGAGTTAGGAAGTGTGAAAATCAATCCAGCAGCAGGAAGATTTAATGGAGGCATATGGGCATTTTACAGGTTTGCTTCTTTAGAAAAGTTTAGTAATAAGGCAGCAGTATGCAATGGTAGAAAAGAACTCAGGCTTTGAGAAAGCTTCACTACTACGTATCAGTGTGGAAATAGTTATGGAACCTACCAGAGCCTTGATACCAAACCTCTTAATCTCAAATTTGTGTGCCCATGCACAATAAACTCAATAAGCCAATCCCTGAGACATTGGTGCTTGGAGATGGAGAAAGATTTATTCAAATTGGCCAAAACAAGAAGGGGGAGGATAGGTTCTCTCAAATCTGCCTTAACAAAAGAAGAAAGCAAGGAGTTTCATAGAGCTAAGGGACTTGGCAGGAGGAGTTTTGGAGAAACAGAGGGGAAATCTGTGTTTCTTTCCCTCCACATAAGCCCTTGGGCAATCAGAGTTGTGGACATCAAGAACAGCAGGTGGCTGGTTATCTGGGGATGGTATCTTCCTTAAAGGCATTCTTTTTCTTCTGCAAAGCAAGCTCATAAATCCTTGAGTCACCTCTCAGGTTAAACAAGGAAAGAGTAAATTAACAAGATTAGCTTCTTTTCGTCTGTGACTGTGTTGGGAACAAGGTCAAAGGGTAATCATGTTCTCACTGAATATTTATAGTAGTCCTCAGATACCCAGCTTCAGCCTCCATTTCTGAAAATGCTCCCGTCATCAGATCGTTTGGTGACAAACTGAGAAGGTACCTAGCACAGTGACTAATTTACAGTAGAAGTCAATTCTCTTTTCTTGCGAGAACAGGAACCCACAATAGCTGTCACTCAAGTGAGCAGTAGAGTCCTGACTTTGCCCTTGCCAGGGACTGCCACTTGTCATGTTGGCTGTCAAACCAGTGTTGCTTAGGTGGATCCTTAAGTAATATGCTTCCAATAAAAGTTCCAAATTTGTGAATGATTTACTTTTTTTTAAACATAAATGAGAGCAACCTGAAGATTATCCTTATATCAGACTATTCATTTGTATGCCAATATGCTGTCTTGAATGAGAGAGAAAGGGATGGAGCTGTAGAATTAGGCAAAACCCTGACCACTCCTGGGGGCGTGTGCCAGGTATATGAAAGATACGCTTCCTGTTTGCAGGTAGCACAGTCCTTGGAAAGGCTGCTTGCCAGAGATGCTTAGAAGATTACATGGGGCTGGCCACTTCCTGCAGAATGGAGGACCACATCACGTGGTCAAGAAGAGTCACTCCCCAGAACAGCTGCAGGAAGCCACGGCTCTCACCAGGAGATGCTGTGCCCTGGGGCCACTGCCAGCACTCAACACTGTTGACAAATATTGAGGCTGAGGGATGTCATGCTCCAAGGTAACTAGACCTCTTTGTCTCCACACATCCCATACTTAGCGATTGTCCTTTACGTTCTCCTCTTTAAGAAGAGAGAAATTCTAGAGTGTTTGATGAGTAACTCAACCTTCAAAATCCGAGTGAAGGCTATAGGCAGAGAAGTGTAACCTAAAACCTAAAATTAATGCGAAGATTCCAAGCAGATAAGCCTTGAGCATTCATAAACATATTTTACAAATAAATATCCTAAATGACACAACAAACACACAAACCAACGAACAAATAAATAAAAGCTCCATAGTCATTCAGTATACAACTTTTGTCCCTAAGCAAACACCCAACTTTGCCATGTCCCTCAATTAACATTTTTTGTCCTATGTGTAATTTATTGCAGTTAAAGTATGAATTTTAGGAATGGAAGTGTTTAGTATTGATGGATCAATCAAAATTTTTACACTTCACTGCAGGCAGGGTAAAAAACTAATACATTCACTCCTGTTAAAAAAGCTTATGTTTATGCGAGAAAAAATATCTGGGAAAAAAAGACAGTGAAAAAGCATGTATCAGTGAGTACAATTTGGTCTAAAGTATTGTGTGTTTATTTGTAAATTCGTCAGAAGAAAATTAGAGTTACACCTGTAGCACTGGGATGAATAAATTAGGGATGTCAGGAAGAGGGTTTTTGCAGGGGATTTTTTAGCAACCTTAAAGAGAAAAGAAAGAGGGTGAGAAGGAGGATGTTCTAGGGAAGGACCAGGTAAATACATCAAGAATGTTCGTGGTGGTGCTGGTATGTGGGAGTTAGCTGTGGGGGACGTGTTAATGTTTAAGAAGCTGAGGAATTCAGGTCAGATGGAATGGGCAGCAGTGGGCTACCACTCACTGCAGGTTTCCTAATCACACTGACATGGTCTAACTTTCCTAGAGAAAGGTCTCACCGTGGGGAAGGTGTAGGGAAACTTGGAGGATGAAAAAGTTGGGATCAGGAAGAAGCGGGAGAAGGGTATGCCAGAGGCTCCAGGGATGATCATAGATGGGATGAGTAAAAAGTTTGTGACAAAGTCATGGTAGGACACTTTCTTACTAATAAGACCAAGGATTGCTGTGTGCCACAAATGAGATGAGAGACAGTAACTCAGCCAGGAAAGGGTGGAGCAGGGAGCACTTGTGCCCGGTTCTGTCTCCACTGGGCACCATTAATTGTGATTTTTTAAATGAGAGAAATAATAAGCTTGACTTTTAGTTTGTATTTAGGGATGAGAAGTACATACAATAGGAAGCAACTTGATTATGGTGAGTGAAGACTGAATGGAAGGCGAATGAGGGATGAATGTTAGAGATGTGGCTGCAGTGGTTTTCTGTGATAATCGATGATGTATCCCCAACAGATGAGCAGAAAACTATTCAAAGGAAGTTAACATGATGTTACGAAAAGGCAGATATGTTTTGTGTTTACTTATAAGAACCAAATAGTCACTTGGAGATTTAGTATTTGTGAGATGAACTCTAAACACCCCTGTAAATACAATGAGTAAGAAGTGAGTTATATTTATATTTCAAGGTTATTTTACAGTACTTGTGTGCATGAGAATGATAATTTTTGAAAAATGAAGAATAACGTCTTCTAGTACAATTTCCAAACTGCCTACTGTGGAACCCTAATTCAACAGTATGTTATTAAGTATTACATAGTTACGTGAAAAGAGTTGTGTAATCAAATAAGTTTGAGAAGTAAACAGTTAAAATTAAACAAACATCTTTATTTTAGAATGCTTACAACCCTTTAAAATGCTGACATGCATTTTGAATTTTAAAGATGGTGGCTCTTTATGTAGCATCCCTCTCTCTCTCCTGTATTGCTTTTGTTTTTGTTTACTGCATCAAATCCTGGGACCAGCGTTTCACAAAGCAAAGTTTAGGGAACTCTGTTTTGAAGGTATCCATTCCAATGGACTCTTGGATTTCTTTTTTCAAACCCTGGTAGAAATGAAGGTTTATAGTGTACATTTTTGTCAAAGCAGATGGGTTCTTTCCACTGAAAGGTGTTTCCATGCATGACCTTGAAGATAAATTAGTAAAAGAAGAAAGTAGAAATATTAGGCTGACAGACATTTTAAAGTAGGGCATAACAGATGCCATAAAAAGCATTCTGAAAGTTTAAAATAGGAGTTAAAATGTGTGTTATATGGAAGATACTGGATTAGAGTCTTTGAATATTTATCATACAAATGTGCAAGTATATGACCAGCTTCTTCCCAGTTTGGGGGAGAAATGGGACAGATTCTAACTCACATTTGAGACTGCTTCTCTTTAAATTTTCCTGTGTAAAAACGAAGAAGTGTTGCTAAGTTTACAAAGATAAACCTCCGCGTAAGACTTGAGTTCACTGCACTGCCTTTAATCTTCCGGGACACGGGCCCTCAAGAAGTAGCCTGGACCTCCACTGAGATGAGGGAGGAGTTCCGGGAAGGAGAATTGAAGGAGACAGTTATTGGATTCGTTTGAAGAAGTCTTTGCTGAAATTTCTCATAAAGTGTGCGTGGAAGGCAGGGGTGAGGGATATAGAACTCTCTGTGTCAAAAAAATAAATCTGTGTTTCCATAGTTTTTCTCTGTTAGTCTTCATTGAAAAATTCATTTACTGCTAATGGCATCAAGCTGCCCTGTCAGCCCCCATTATTGTACCACAAAGAAAACTAAGGCAAACGTTTAGGGAGCCTAGTCTGGAAAGGAATGTTGTCATTTCTGTTTTCCAACTATCAGTGAAACAGATTCTGTTATCCAAACTCACAGGGCCAAGGGTCCAAATAACCACCTTGTTCTGGTGAGTTTGTGAGGCCTGATAAGAGAAACTGACTAAATAAAAATAGGAACCAGGCAGGTCCATTTCCTTTTGCAGAGGACGGGTAAAATGAGATGGAAATAAACTGGAAAAATGATGAACACACAAGTCTTGGTTTTCAGATAATTCTAGAGCTCTAGCGTCAACGTTGGCTTAAATCTTGGAAAATATCAAATTCAGTACTAATTTTTGGCCTATGTAAGAAAACAGGTCATAGATTTGGTTAAACTCAGTTGTACCATTTCAGCCTCCACTACTTGGGAGCTACTGGGAAATTTTTTTTGATCAGGCTCTATCAACATTGTTTGGTGTTTTTCCACCAAAATCTCTAAACAACGCCAAAAGCCATGTGTAGATTGTGTCTAGAAGAAGGTAGACCAAGAGATTAGAAATAGCTAGAATAACTCAAGTCTTTAATGCTATCTGATTTGTCTCTATAATTGAATGCCTAGATAACATCCACAAGAGACATTTTTCAACCAAGATGAAGAAGTTTAGGCAAGCACAGTGATGTGCATCCGTGCACAGGCTTACTGCTTTTTGGAATTAGTCTTCAGTGGTAATCATTCAGTATAACATTTAGTCTCCATGCACCAAACACAACCTAGAGCTTTATTAGTCCCTTGGGAGTAAGAAGCAGCTCTCTGTATAAGTAGCAGTTTCATCCTGATTTTTCAAGCTTAGAGTTCTCTCACCTTTCACACACTTGAAGAGAAGATGTTGGATGGCTGGCCCAGAGGAACTTCTTTCATTTCTGAACTCCTCTGGTAAGGAAGAATTCGATTTAACATGGTTTCCTTTGCTCTAAACATGCCAGGTGCCTCCTCCTCCACCCCACAATACCCTGTGATTGCCTGAACTCTTTCATCTCCAGCTCTCTCCCAGTTCCTGTCAATTGAAAAAGAACCTAGAATTACAATGTTTAGAACTGAAGTGGATGTAGAGCTCATTGAGACCAAGCCTTTCATTGAAGAAGGACTCATTGGTGACCCAGAGAATTAGTGTTACTTGCATATGGTCATATGACTATTTGATTAGCAAAGCTTGGCGCTGACTTCCCATTCTCATTTCATCTTCTGATACTTCCCAGATCTGGCAATCTCAGCAGACCTGACTCATGAAAACAGTGGGCATGGAGATCAGCCATACTTTATGAAGTGGTGCTATTTTTCGTCATCTAAAGTTGGTTTATCTTTCTAGAAAGTTGGATTTGGAACCCAACTTGGAAATCACCTGCTTGATCTCCCATGAATGTGAGTGTCTTACCTGCAATATTCTCAAGACAATAATGTGGCTTCTGTTTCCTTATTTTCTATTATTGGGAGCCATCTTTAGGAAACATAAACATTTCACTGGAATGTTTTTGTTGTTATAGTGAGCTAAAATTTACCTTCTCTTCACTTCTCTCCTTTAGTCCCAATTCTGCCATGTGGCGTAAGGTTAAATGCAAAGAGTGACTTTGTTTTCATCCACAGGACACTCCTTCAGAAGTTTTAAAACATTTATCCAGTGTTCCCTTAGGCCTCTTTTCTCTTCTCAAAGCTAAACATCTTGTTATCTAAACTGTGGCTTATAGGATATAGTTGCCAGATCCCTCATGATGTAGAACTTTGGGTGTATTCCTTTCTTCAAATGAATATATTCTATTTGTCCACTCATTCAACAAATATTCAATGAGCATCTACTAAGTTGAGGGACATTTAAAAAAAACAGAAAAGCAAGTAAATGAGAAAAAATATAGTGTGGTACATAATGATATAGGCTATGGAGCAAAATTAAGCAGGGTAAGGAGAGATGAGATTATGTGTATGGTCAGGAGGTCTGAGGCTTGCTATTATACTTAGAATGATCAGAAATAGACTCACTGATAAGGCGACATTCGAGTAAATATATAAAGGAAACGAGGGGAGGGTTGCAACTGTTTGGGGTAAGCAGATGCAGACATAGAGGCCAGAATAAGCCTGATGTTTAAAGAAGAGCCACATGGCCCTAGAGGCTCCAGTGGAAGGAATGAGGTGAATAGTGAGGTCAGGGATGTTGTTATGGGCTGAATTGTGTCTCCACTCCCCCAAAATTAATATGTTGAACTACTAACCTTCAGTACCTCAGAATGTGAATATGTTTGGAGACAGAGTCTTTAAAGAGGTAATTAAGTTAAGATGAGGTCTTTAGGGTGGGCCCTAATCCAATATGACCAGTATCCTTATAAGAAGAGGAGATTAGGACACAGACACTCACAGAGGGAAGACCATATGTGGACACAATAAGGCAGCCATCTTCAGGCCGAGGAGAGAGGCCTCAGAAGAAACCAACCCTGCTGACACTTTGATCTTGGACTTCTAGCCTCCAGAGTTGTGAGGAAATAAATATCCATTGTTTAAGCCACCCAATCTGTAGTACTTTGTTATGACAGCCCTAGCAAACTAATACAGAGGTGAAAAGAGTCACATAATGTAAGACCTTGAAAATCATTTTAAGTACTTTTAGTGCAATAGGAGCCAATGTGGGGTTTGAGCAGAGTAAGAGCATAATTTGGCTTATGTTTCAAAAGAGTCACTCTAGCTTCTGTATTGAAAGTAGTCCATAAAGAGGCAATCCCAGAAGGAAAGCCAGTCAGGAGGCTATTGCAGAAATTTATATGAGAATGGAGGTGGTGAGAAGAGAGAAGTTTTGGAATATATTTTGAAGTTCAAGCCAAAAGATTTTCTGATGAATTGGATTTGGGATGGGAGAGAGAAAGGAGTCTAAGGTGAATGACCCAAGGCTATTGGCCATAGCAACTGGAAGAATGGAGTTAATATGCACTGAGATGGGAAAGACTGTAGGAGTAGAAAGGTTCAGTGGGGAGGACAGGTTTTAATGGGGAGGACCAGAAGTTCAATTTTGGACACATTAATTTTAAGATGCCTACTCATCTTGGAGTTTGAAATACTGACTAGGATATATGAATTGAGAACTCAGAGGAATGGTTAGGGTAAAGATATAGATGGTACTAATGAGATCAGTTAGGGTGTAATGAGGGCAAAAAGAGAGCATTTGGTATTAAGCCCTAGTGTACTCGGAAATTCCAAGGTTGGTAAGATGAGCAGGAACTAGGAAAGTATGCAAAGAAAAAAGAGCAAGTGAAGTAGGGGGAGAATGGGAGAGTGCTTTTCAAGAACCCAAGTCAAGAAAGTGTTTCATGAGGAGACAATGATTACTGGGATAAATGCTGCAGATACATCAAGTAAGACAAGGACCCTATTGGATTTAGTGATTGTTGGAGGAGGTCATCAAGAGGACATGACTACCAGTTGACCTGCGAGCTGGTCTTGGGTAATCAGAGTCTCTTCACCCCCTCCCTTGTCCTCGAAATGCACTTTCTGCCCACCGTTCCCATAGCTGGAGCTGCTTAAAGGATGTAGCCTAGAGAGAGTAAGGTACTGTTGAGACCATCTCGACTGAATACGTGACTGAACCCTGTTAAGCCCTCGCTATAAACTTTTGAGATTGAGGTGAGCGGGTGCAGAGATCTACTCATCTCGCAACTACCCAAGACAGGCCTTGTATGTAAGTTCCCTTGCTTATCAAACCTTCCGCCTACCAATCTAGAATGAGCTGCCTCTTTCTTCAGCCTCTCCTTGCTCTTCGTTTATGGGGGCCAGTTTCAGATTTAAGCCAGGGAGCTCCTGAGGTTAGGAACCAACGGTGATGGAGAGGTCACTGGTGACATTGCCAAGAACTGATTTAGGAAGTGATGGAGACAGAAGTATGGTTGGCATGGGCTCAAGAGAGAGTCGGGAAGAGGACTTTGAGTCAGCAATTACACAAATATTTTTTTGAGAACTTTTGCTGTAAAAGGGGCAAAGAAATTGTGTGGTAGTAAAGGGGAATACCAAAAGAGGGATTTTTTTTTAGTAGAAGATATTACAATATATTATACTGAGGGGAATGATCCAGGAACAAAGGAAAATTGATGATGCAGCAGAAAAGGGGTAATTGCTGAAACAATGTCCTAGAGTAAATAAGAGGGACCAGCATACAGAATACAAGTGACAGAGTTACTATATAGCTACTTGCTCTACAGTAGCCACTAGCTACATGTGGCTATACATTTAAATTCAAAATTAAATAAAATTTAAAATTGACTTCCTTAGTTTATGCTAGGCTTATAGCCACGTGTGACTAGTGACTACAGTACTGGACAGCACCAACATAGAACATTTCAATCATCACAGAAAGTTCTATTGGACAAGCTGAGCTATCATACAGTCATGTGTCACTTAATGACGGAGATACAGTCTGAGAAAGGCATGATTAGGTGATTTTGTCATTGTGTGAACATCATAGAGTATACTTACACAAACCTAGATGGTATAGCTTACCACACACCTAGCTGTGTGGTGCTAATCTTGTGGGACCACCGTCATGTAGGCAGTCCATCAGTGGTGGAAATGTAGTTACGCGGCACGTGACTGTGATGGGGGAAGGCAGATATATGCATGGACACATCAGCAGACAGGTGGGTGGATATGGTGAAGGGAGCTTGTGGAAGATCTTTACTAATTTCTTCTATTTTCTCACTTAAATAGGAAGCAAGGTCATTGGCTGAGAGTAAGGATGGAGGAGAACGATGTTTCTCTAGGAGATAAAGATAGTGAATGGACAAGGAAAAGATGGACAGCTTTAAAGATCCACTTTAGATTAGTGGTCTTTAATTTAAGGAGACTGTGTATTGTTCTCCAGCCGTGTTCACTAGCACAGATGCAGTGTTGGAGGAGGTAGAAAATGGAAGCTGGTTTAATGAGTGGTTCTCAGTCCCAGCAGCACATTATAGTCATCCAGGTGAGCTGTTAAAAAATTCAGGAGCCTTATCGCCATAGCAGAGGCTCTGATTAAACATTTTGAAAATGGTACTTGGGCATTGATCTATTTAAGGCTCCCAAAATGATTCTAATGCCTAGATGTGTTTGGGAACCACTGAGTTAGAACATGAAGATAAAGGAAATGTGCAGAGAAGACATGGGGAATAGGGGAAATTGGCTAATGGTGGACCATGGCTTCCACAAGGTGCAATGAAAGGGATTCAGGATTCGTGGAGGATGGGAGATGGGATCAGATTTGGGGGTGTTCAAGGGTGTTGGGTGACGAGGGATGAGCTGGGAATCCAGGATTTCTTGGGTGACTAATACAAACAAGGTCAAGAGCACAGTGAGATTTGCCAGTGCTGGTGTAAATCAGGGCAGTCAACAGGAATATAACGTAAACCACACAGGCAATTTTAAGTTTTTTTGTAGCCATGTTAAAAAAAAAGAAAAAGAAACAAGTGAATTTAATTTTAATAATATATTTTCTGTTACTTAATATATATAAAATATTATTTCAGCATATAATCAGTATAAAAGTTATTAATGAGATATTTGACATCCTTTTTTTTTATACTTTGTCTTCAAAGTTTGGTTTATATTTTACTCTTAAAGTGCATGTCAATTCAGAGTGGACACATTTCAAGTGCTCAATAGCCACATGTAGCTGGTGGCTACCATAGTGGACAGTGTGGGTCTGGATGGTAATGATGAGGATGTAAATGTTGCGTGATTTCTATGGGACATTCTTTTCAGAACACAAACATATCGTAATCTATTCGATCTTAAATATATATATTTATAACCCTTCGTTCACTTGACATATAAAATATAACCAATTTTAAAATTATTTTGCTAATAACATTGTTATTATCCATTCTACTAAGATGCTTTGAAAATCTTACTTCATGTACAGTATTCTTTGCAGTCGTCCCCAAATTTGATATGCTTACCTTGGACATCTTTTTGTAAGTTTGTGAAGGCAGGACTAATGAGTATCCATCCAGTTATAATGTTTTTAAGATGATTGTCCAGCCAGGTATGATTGTATCTATGTTCTTATCTAACCCAACATAGCCTATCCATAAAAGGATCATGAGACTCTTAGTCATATGCTCTGTTAAAGTCCAAAAATTCATTGCCAGCCACACTTATCTAATAGCTGTTGGTCTGGCATGCATTTCCTGGCGAATCGGTGCCAGCTTCAGCTTCCAGAGATCCCTGCTTCTTTTTCCGTGTGTCCTTATGCCAATCTTTTAGTAACCTAATCTACATGCTTACCCTCATTTGTGTGGAGGTAGTCTTTTCTTATTCTCTGAGAGTTGAAGTTACTGATTTTGGAGGAGAAAGGAAGATGAGAAGGTGAGCAACCACTTGCCATATAGGTGGTAGCAAAGCTGGATTTGATTTATTGGGCCCTATCTTAGTATTCTAGAATACTACAATCAAGAAGGAGTTTGCATTTCATGGAGGATCAAATGACAAGAAAATTGGCCAGTCTACTTTCAAAATTGCCAACAGGGAGTGGGTGGAAGATAACGTTTAGATAATAGTGCACCAAGGAGGATGACAAAGGGGTGTGACAGAGAGAAAGAAGCAGCAGGAAAAAAGGTGTCCTCAGACATCCTCACATAAAAATCACAGGATGGAGATTCAGGAATAAAACTGGAGCGATGTCTCTGATGTCTGTGTACCAACGCTCATGGTGTATGACATATGCAATCTGATATTTGAACAGAGGGAAGTAAATATGGCTTTAGGGATGGCACCAAGTGTTGGGAGAATTGGACTGCCAACTAGAATTAGGAACAAAAGCATAGGTCTTTTTCAAAAGAAACTGACCTGGGAGTCTGCTATTGCTTACTCAGCTAGAACACGATTTAAAAGCTCCCTCTTCATGCAGACAGCTCGAGAAGTCCCGGACCCAGGAGAACTCTTTGTCACTGCCCCCAGGCCGTTAGGGCAGGATTTTAAAACAGGATTCTCACATCACTGTTCCACACTGGAACGCCGAATCGGGTTATTTATTTTTATCAGACATTCCATACTCTCATTCTCCCTGTCTTGTACTGCTTTTATGCATTCCTGTCCACCATTCTAGACTTTGAGGGCACAAGTGAATACAGCACAGATATTGTGAATCACACACATACCTGGGTTTTTTTTTTTTTTTCTGTTTTTGAGGAAGATTAGCCCTGAGCTAACTACTGCCAGTCCTCCTCTTTTTTGCTGAGGAAGCCTGGCCCTGAGCTAACATCCATGCCCATCTTCATCTACTTTATAAGTGGGTTGCCTACCACAGCATGGCATGCCAAGCGGTGCCATGTCCGCACCCGGGATCCGAACGACGAACCCCAGGTCGCCGAGATGCGGAACGTGCGAACTTAACCGCTGTGCCACCAGGCCTGCTGCCTAACCTGGGTTTATCAGTTCCCACTGACACCATGGCAATTAACTAAGCTCGGCTCATCATAGCTTTCTTTATAAAATGAAATAAAACAGCCTACTCCCTGAGATGATTACGTGGCTTAGAGATGATATATGCTAAGTGCTTGGCACATAATGGGCATTCAGTAAATGTCAGTTTGGTATTGAAACTATGGATGTGGCTTGGACAAGGACTTTTTATTTGGTTCAGTTGGTTATTATACACAACAACAAAAAAGGAGAGTTCGCAATGCGATAGTCAGCTAAAACAGGCTAAGTATTAATGAGCTCTGGTCGGGGCCTCAGAAATCCGCAAGGCAGGAATGAGGGCCCAGCCTGGGACATCTTCAGCAAAAGCCGGAAACGAAGCTTGTTAACATACTGAGGATTCTGATGGACAGCTTTTAGTATGAGATGTTTTCAACCTTCTCTCTCTCTCTCTCTCACTTTTAAACAACTTTATTGAGGTATAACTCACATACTATATAATTTACCCATTTAAAACCTACAATCAGTGGTTATTAGTATATTCACAGATATGTGCAACCATCACCATTGTCAATTTTAGAACATTTTCATCACCTCTAAAAGAAATGCCGTATCCTTTAGCTTTCACCCCCGTCTCTCCCTCCCTCCAGCCCTAAGCAGCTGCTAATCTACTTTCTATCTTTATGGATTTGCCTGTTCTGGACAGTTCATACGAATGGAATTATACAATATGTGGTCTTCTGTAATGGGCTTCTTTCACTTAGCATCATATTTTCAAGATTCGTTCATGTGGTAGCATGTGTCAGTACTCCATTCCTTTTTATGGCCAAATATTCCATTATGTAGATATGTTTATCCATGTGTCAGTGGTGGACATTTGAGTTGTCTCTTCCCTCTTGTCCATTATGAGTAATGCTGCTATGAACATTAGTGTCCAGTTTTTTGTGTGGACATCGGTTTTTATTTCTCTTGGGTATGTACTTAGGAGTGGAATTTCTGGATACCTGCCTCTCTAGATGCTCTTATCATGGTAAAGATCAAGAGTTACTGATTTTCCCCTCACCTCCCTAAAACACTTTCCTGGGATAATCCTGCATTTTCTGGATTTTATTCACTTAGTAAATAATCACTGAGCAATTACTGCAAATTGGGTAATGTTCTAAGCCCTGGGCAACTTCAGTGGGCATTTTGGGTTCTAGTCTCTTCACGATCTAGATGGAACCTGACAGTAGCGTAACTGCTTTTATCTGTAGCAGACATAATTATAGTCTACCTTTTGCAGGAAAACAAAAATAGCACTTAACCTGCATCTTTCTTGGTTATCTAAATAAACTATCATCATTTATTAGCTTCTCTTATAAACACTGTCCATAGTCTCTCACAGAAGCTTCTTGTTCACACTGCTTATTTATGCATTCGTATTTATATTCATTAATCTGCTCATCCATTCATTCTATACAAATTTATTAAGCACCTACACTCTGTCTATCACTGTACTAGACTTGGTGGATATAAAGATATATAGGACATGCACTTCTTGTTGGAGAGAAATATACAAAATAGGTTGTTATAATACGATATGGTATTGATGAGATGTTCCTAACCCATCTTAGGGTCACTGGAGAAGGCTTCCTGAAAGGTAGAAACGTAGAGTGTGAGTATAGAGACAGACTGGTGTGGGGGTAGAGAACTTTCCAGAAAGAGGGAACAGTGTAAACAGACATAAAAGAAGGCAATATCATAGTACAAGCAGTTTAGTATTTCTGTGTCATAAAGTGCTTCTGGGATAAAGAATCTTCAAAGGGGAAATATAATTGCTTAATATGTAGCCTGCCTGTGGGGATTAATGATTAAGAGAAGAAAGATTATGCAATGCAATGATTTACAACTGCCTACTAAATAGTTTTGTGACATCAGATAAGCCATTAACCTCTCTGTGCCTCATTTGTCATCAAATGTTGAGTGGGAAATAGACTTCATGAGTATCTGCTTTCTAAAGTAACACACAAATTGCTAAAAAATAAAATTAAATTAAAGCCATAAAAAACTTTCTAATGTTGTCTCAAATATAGCCAAGGCTTGGACAGATAAAACTATATAAGATGAAGGAGACATGTCATAGATTAAATTCCAGATTAAACAGATTGAAGTGAAGAACTCTGAAAAAAAAAAGAAGCAGATGAATTTCGAACCTGGTTTGGTGGCCCAGTGATGCTGATTGCATAGCATAGAAAATTCCCAAACCCCAAGTTCAAGTCTGCACTCATCCTTCCCCAACTCCACCCTCCGTGATTCATGAAAAGAACACACCTTGGATCTGACTTCAAATCCTCTCCTAATAGTTGTTTTGGAACATTGAATGTGTCTCTACAGATTCTTGGTTGTTTATAATGTTCTAAGCCTATGTAGATATCCCATTGTACTCATTTCTTCATAGAGAAAGTGGTTGCTATGTTCTCCTGTCAAACGTGGATATTTCCTAGTCTTTCATGTCATACAGGAGGCTCTGCAGGAACTGCATCACATTTTATTCTTAGATGTTTACTAGCAGTGGTCACTGGTTTCCCTCTTCCTTTTTGGGAGCTATACATCTCATCCTTGATCTTCATTTACTGCCTCTAGCTCAAGGCAGCCATACACAAGCAAATAGAATGGAAAGAGCCTGTTAGTTCTAGCACCACAGCGACCTTTGAGGTTGGGCATGTGCCAGCCTCCAGAGCCTTTGATTTCCTTCATTACGTCATATGGATAAATCAATAAGGAAGACCAGGGAGTAGCCTTGAGGCCCACCCATTACCGTCCCCAAATGATGGGCTCAGTCATCCATAGAGCCAAGCACAAGAGGGAAAGAGGCAGGGCTGTTTCTGATTCTTCTGCCCACTTGATCCACCTGGGAGGTTGTCTTGCTTCTTTTGTAGTCATCCTTGTGAAACAATAACAAGCCATCGATAGCATGGGAAATGAAGAGAGAAGGAGGCATGATGGAACCTGCAAGATGCTAAATGTAAGGGGCTTGGAAAGAAAAAAATGGAGGCACGCTACGATATCAGAGAACAGGATTAAATTAAGTAACTAAAGCCTATATTCTCAAGTTGCTCTAGGACCATATAGAAATGCATTCTCCATTATGGTGCTCCTTCAGAAGGGCCATTGCTCAAGTGGGCCACTGTCGTTAATGAAGGGAGACCTTACCCTTGTGAAAGTAAAACTTCCACCAGTACTGGTAAAGCTGCTGCTGACTTATTTGGTACAGAAATTTCCTAACTTAACACCAAGTGTGACATCACAATTTGAAAGTTTCATAATGTACTGGAATTGGCACCATGACTATTGTTCATGGACTGCAATTTCCAAAAATCAATTCCTAGGATAAGGCCATGGTTGAAATTTAAGATGCTACTATTACAAGCACCACTGAAGCGTTCTGTTTTCATCTGCTTCCTAATTCTTTAGTTGTTCAGTGATGGGTTACCAAATCACTGCAGTTTTATTGTCTTAAGTAAAATGTTTACCTATTGAATACATGATTCATGCATCTATTACTAAGACAATAAAGCTAAACCATCAATCCATAGAAAGTTCTATTTTTCTATTGTAAAATTATATATCAGTAAAGAAACCCTCTGGAAGGCCTGTGTGCCCGCCCCGGAGACACTGTGAGTGTTAGCTGCTAAAGGCCATGGCTGCCCCATTTGCTGGAGAACTGACCTCAACAGATGGGGAAACCCCACCGGAAGTTGCTTGGCAGATATACCCCACCCCCAACAAGGGGCAGCACACTCGCAATTGATTCCTTTACCTCAAGGTAGGACCATTTTTGTGGTGTCAGTCTTGTTCCCACACTTCCCATGGGACCTGGTTGAGATTAGACTTCAGCCGAAAGCACATCTTTGCTTCGCTTCGTCCCTGCCCTATCTTGCTTCCTTCAAGTCCTTACAAGTTTCTTCTGAAACACTCCCTTAATAAATCACTTGCGAAAGAATCCCTATCTTGGGCTCAGCTTCTAGGAAACCCCAACTAAGCCTGTGTGAAAATGCTTGTTAGTCCCAAACGAGGATAAATATTGAAAAATGTTAAAGTGATGTAAACCATTTTCAGAAAACGGACATTGACAAAGTAATAAAGGATATTCATTTAAATATATAAAAATATGCATGGATGTTTGGAAATTTTGACATATGATGACAGAGTAATGTGCAAATTGTATATAATTATTGACATTCAAGTAATAGAGGCATTGAAAGTCAAAGGTCAGCCATAGATGACTCCTGACAAAAACAAATGTGGACGTCCATGAACTTATATTTAATGGTCATGACCTTGTCAGCTACGTCCTGTTTGACATTTTCAGAAAGATGTGTGATAATGGGATTGATGAATTCATTAGCATTATGAATCATGTAAAAACAATCTTTAACACATTTTATTAAGTGTTGACTAAAAACTGTTGGTTTGGAGAGGACAAAGATTACAAATGTTTTAAATAGGGTTCCCAAAGGGCAGCAAAACCAGAACAATCATATTTTACCATAAATGATCAGGGGGTAGAATGTACATCTCTCCATCATATTCTACTTACGTGGCTGGTATGGCCAGGGGAATTTATGTAAGTCTAGAAAAACACAAAACTCAGAAATGAGCAGAAACAGAAATGCCAAATGCTGAGTCAGACACTGGACAAGAAGTTCTGTTCTGATTTTTCAAAAGAAAAAGACTACAGATTTGAGATCAGATTTGAGATTGAGGCTCATTCGTTTATTGATTCAGCCAATATTTAGAGAGCACCGCTTCTGCGCTGAGTTCCTGTGCTTGTTGCTGTGGTTACAGACATGAAAAGGCAGAAATGACCTCCCAAGCCAAGTCTGCTGTATTGGAATCATTCCTGGTCTGACTATACTTTTGCAAATGACTTCTGGAGTTTATAGGCTCTGTCTACATTTGTGTGGTTTCCTAGGGATTTCAGATATTTAACAATGTCTAAGCTTTGCCCCATTGCCTTAAACTCTTCAATTAATTACTATTCCAGAATTGTCACAGAGAAAAATGGAGCTCCTCCTGTCCACCCCCAACAATCCTAGAGTGATAATTTTATCAGTAAATATTCTTCATTAAACATTCTATATCTTAATTATTTTTCCCTGAAAAAATGAAAATGCTACTTATATCTCTGGGAACCTTATGCTGAGTGTTAGCATCCAAGTTGTAAAATTTTTTAAGACTTTTGGACCCAGGAAGCGCCACATCTGAGAGATGAGTACATCTTGCATCATGCGTTAGAGTTTAGTGTCTTAACTTATTTATTCTGTTCAGTCCCCAACCCGTGTGTATTTCGGTCATCCTAGAGACTAGTTTTTGTGAATATCTTTTCTTTTCTTTTTTTTCTTTTTGAGGAAGATTAGCCCTGAACTAACTACTGCCAGTCCTCCACTTTTTTGCTGAGGAAGACTGGCCCTGAGCTAAGATCGTGCCCATCGTCCTCTGTTTTATACGTGGGATGCCTACCACAGCATGGCGTGCCAAGTGGTGCCATGTCCACACCTGGGATCTGCACCGGCGAACCCCAAGCCGCTGAGAAGCGGAATGTATTAATTTAACCGCTGCGCCACTGGGCCGGCCCCCAATGAATATCTTTTCATTACATCTGATTTGTCACAACTTTGAAGATTTTATTTTAGTAAATGAAATATATTAACTGTGTGTAGTTTTGCTGAGTACAGCAGTTAGGATTCTGACTAAGTAGCTGGAATGTAACCTCCTAGAGAACAGGAGTTTATTTATTGTGCTAATGTAGACTTGTTACATTTTTTGATGAGTGTTTTTACTAAATTCTGAGATCAATTGATAGGAATAAATTTCCCAGGTACTTTAAAGAAAATTATTTATGATGGTTCTTTCATCTGTTAATGGAAGAGTGTTATTTTTCTCTTAATGATTGTAAGGATTTTGTATCTTAATTCTTAAGTAGAAATATGTAAATGAAATTTGGACTTTGAAAACCAAGTACTTTGAATTTCCACAAGTGTCTTCCTTTTTGTCAAACCACACTGAGAAGAACTTCTGCACTATTGTGCCTTAATTTAGTGTATAAACAAATTCTTTATACTAATTATCTTCATCACTGGAATCTTACCAGTGCATTTGTGCCTTGTTAACTTAATGCTCATAGAGCCTCTTGGACTTTATGTGTTGTTGAATTTTAAAAAATCCATTTGAATCAAGTAGATTCTCTATAGAAGAGTAGATACCTAATTAAAAAGAAAAGCAATATTTTCTCTGATGTTACAAAGAGTTCTTCATTTCAACATTCAATCTCTGAGAAAGTTAATTTATGAGGAGGAATAAATTATATTACTTAGCAATCTTCTATTCATTTCACCACATTGTTAAAAGCTTATATTCTGCAAACACTTCACATAATGAAACAATGGGTGTAAATTATATACGTTAAGAAACATTAAGGCCGGCCCGGTGGCGCAGTGGTTGAATGTGCATGTTCTGTTTCCGCAGCCCGGGGTTCGCTGGGTCAGATCCTGGGTGCGGACATGGCACTGCTTGGCAAGCCATGCTGTGGTAGGCATCCCACATACAAAGTAGAGGAAGATGGGCATGGATGTTAGCTCAGGGCCAGTCTTCCTCAGCAAAAAGAGGAGGATTGGCAGCAGTTAGCTCAGGGCTAAACTTCCTCAAAAAAAAAAAAGAAAGAAACATTAAAAATTCAAATAGTTATAGCCCAGTTCATAGCTCATTTGTTCTAAATCAATACTTAAGTTGTTAATTTCTAAGAGAAGTGTTTTTTTTCTGAGAAAAGCCTTAATAAGCAAAGTAATTTAGGAGTATATTGAAGTAGTAAAGGTATGTTTTATAGAAACTCTCCATTTTATAGATTGCATTCATGACTTCTACACTACATCCATTTCTACTGTGTTTACTGATTCATTGGTATCCTATAAATAGCTTGGATTTTTTTTTTTTTTGAGGAAGATTAACCTTGAGCTAACATCTGCTGCCAATCCTCCTCTTTTTGCTGAGGAAGACTGGCCCTGAGCTAAGATCCATGCCCATCTTCCACTACTTTATACGTGGGACGCCTACCACACCATGGCTTGCCAAGCAGTGCATATGTCTGCACCCAGGATCTGAACCGGTGAACCCCGGGCCACGGAAGTGGAACATGCGAACTTAACTGCTCCGCCACCAGGCTTGAATTTTTAACATGATTCATATTATTGCGCTGGTCCTCAGGTATGCATATCAGAAGACAAACACAGAGATGGTTGAAATTTAGCAGGCTTTTCTCACTCCCAATAAAAGATACATTTTCTTAGCAGGTGCAAAATTGGAGCCGTTAAATTGAAACAACACTGAAATCACATGTTTGCTGACAGTAGATAATTGCTGCACTTTTCTGTAAAAAGTTTCTACAAATTTAAGACAAGATACTGAAAGTTTGTTGACACGTATGAGGGCCTGTGATAAGCAAAAAACAAAACAAAAATCAAAAACCAAGCAAAAAACTACACTAAGCATGGTGAAAAAATGAAAAAGAAATTAGAGTTGGTCATTTGCAATTTAATTAACATAATATCTTGAATGCAAATGAAGAAAACATAAGACAAGTCCAAATTGTCTTATTTGGTACTCTAATTTTGTGGGAATGGAAACAGACATATTGAGGTTAAGTGATTTATCTAAAGTCCTGGTTAGACTCTGCAGAGCTGACTCCTGACGGTTGTACAGTCTCCTTTTCATTGCACGACACTGCCTTCTATGACAGATGGACCTATGCCACTTAATTATATGGATTAAGAAAAAACAATTGAAAAAATCGTGAACTGTAATCACATACGGCCTGAAATAACATTAGTATATTCAAGACTCTTTGGGAGAGGAAACACCATTCTGGAACATCCATCTCAGACTTGGCAAGCTGGAATGACAATCTGCAACTTTATTTTTACTGGTTATCAGTCACTGGTATAATGAGGCAAATGCTACCAGTGAAATTTAATTATTGAATCAAATTTTTGAAAATTATACACGTTTAAATCTTATACAAGGGAAAGGGGTTGTATTTTCTTCAGCCATAAAATTCTCTCCTTCATCCTTTTGATATGATGTGAGACTAGCTTGTTTCATTGTCAAATTTGTGTATAAGTAACCCAGAGAGGTCAAAACAAGGAATTTAATGGATCTTACTTTGCAAAGCTTTGAAGCTACATAGAACTGTATTTATTTGATTGAATGATATCCTCAACTTCTTCGGTGAGTGTGGGTTGAAGGATAGAAAATAGCTGAGTCAAATTTAATTTGTTTAATTCCTCCCCTTTCTCTTTATTATTTATATTTATAATAAATTAATCCATTTTCTATTTGTTTTAATCTAAACTCAGGATAGGGTTTAGAATGAGAACATTGTTTAAGGTGTGGGGTCTCTTGCAGGTATTACATATTTATTTTATTTTATGAAAATTAAAGTTCATGTATTTTGTATTCTCATTAATATATATCAAATATTTACAACAACTCCTTAGGCTTAAAAATTTTTTTGAAATTACAGGAAGATGGAAGAATAGTATGAAGCAGTTTTGACCCCCCCAAATCCATTTGCAAGCAAGTTGCTGACATGATGTGCTGTGATCCCAGAATAATTCAATAGACTACAAACCAAGACACTCTATCACAGAACCGTAATATAGCCATCAAAATCAGGAAATCAGCATGAATATAGTACTATCATCTAATCCTCAATCCCTTTTAAGTTTCGCCAGTTGTCCCAATTAAGTCCTTTAGAACAGAAAGATCCAGTTGAGAATAATGCACTGCATTTAGTTGCCATATCTCTTTCGCTTCTGTAGGTTTAGGAAAGTCCTCAGTCTTTCCTTGAATTTCATAAATTTGCCTTTCGAAGCTTATGGGCCAGTTATTTTATGGAATGTCTTTCGATTTGGATTTTTCAGATTTTACCTCATGATTAAATTCATGCATCTTTGGCAGGAATATTGCAAAAGTGATCCTGCTTTCTTCTTTTGAATCCTGTCTGTGGCACAGTATTGCGACTTGTCCAGTTATTGATGATGTTCATTTTGATACATAGGTTAAGGTATCTAAATAACCTAGACGTCTGCCAGGTTTCTTCACAGTAAAGTTACTTTTTCTTCCTTTGTAAATAATAAGTATTTCATAATGAGGTACTTTAAAAAAACCAAACATCTCATTCTTCTTCAAAGTTTCAAATTATTCATTTATTTGTTAATGTCTTTATAGACTTTAGTCTACTATTTTATTTAATGGACTAAAATCCACTGCTATCATTATTTATTTTCATGCTAAAATTATTGTAGGTGACACTTTGATTGTTTCTATGTTCTTTTTTTTTCTATGTTTCTTTGTTCTATTATTCTTTGAGCATTGCTTTACTTTCTGGCACAACAAAACACTGTAGGCTCATCTTATACTTTTCCTGTCACCCTAGAGTTGGTGATTTTTCTAAGGAGTCCTGTTTCCTTTTAGTGAGAATAGTATTTAGAAGCCAAGATTTGGGTGCTTGACGTGCTCATTGCTATTTGAGGATGACTGCTCCCAGATTGTCTTAGAGGGGAAAACTAAGGTATATCTGATAATATGTACACATACACACATTATGTACATGTACATACATGTATTTATTTATTACTTTATCTATCTAGCTATTTAGATATATTTCTATATCTAGATAGAAATATATATTGAAATCCATGAGTTCATACCAATACGTTCAATTTCAATCCAATACCATTGAGTTCTTTCCATTTTTTTTCCATTTCAATATTTGTACCTTCCTTCTCTGACAGTGTTGGCTCCAATTGTACTGATCATATGTACTTATTTGATACCCCCTGTATGTAGCCAGGCTTCCATTGCCCCTCCCATTCCCTGCTCTACATGGATGCTCTCCTCACTCTGCCGGTGCAGACCACTCTCCCATGAGGATGACCTCTCACTCTTCTAGGCTCTGACACCCAACTCTGGGTGGCCTTCCTACACAGATGTCCTTCTCACTCCCCTCAGTTTCTGGTATCCTGAGCTGGGCCATACAGCTCCCCATACCCCAAGCCCTGCTGGTCTCTTTGCCTACTTTATTGGATTTATGATTAAATTGTTCAGGAAGAAAAGGAAGGGAAAGGAGACAACAGCTCATTAGGCTTTAAAATTAAATTCCAAACTTCTAAAATATTTAAGCAACTCAGTATATTATTAAAGGAGAGGGGGGCCAGCCTGATGGCGTAGTGGTTAAGTTCACATGCTCTGCTTTGGCAGACCGGGGTTTGCAGGTTTGGATCCTGGCTGCAGACCTATACACCTATACACCACTCATGAAGCCATGCTGTGGCAGAGTCCCACATACAAAATAGAGGAAGACTGGCACAGATGTTGGCTCAGGGACAATCTTTCTCAAGCAAAAAAGGAAGATTGGCAACAGGTGTTAGCTCAGGGTCAATCTTCCTCACCAAGAAAAAAAAAAGGAGAAGGATAGAGTGGATTTCTGGAATTTTTTTTTTTCCTTTCAGTTTATAAAAAAAAGGGCTGGATGAAGAATAAGCTTTGCTCACAAAGTTAATTGCAGCACTGTGGAAGAGAAAGCCTTGATTAGTGGCTTAAAGGTAGTGGAGATGAGTGACCAAATATAATTTCTACCAAAGATGAAGCTTTAGGACCCATTTCCCTTCCTTCAGTCAAGATTCATTTAATCACACTTTTTCGTATTTCTTTGCTACTGAGAAATGGTCCTGGGTTTTGTAATTGCGAGGGATTTATCTTTCTGTACCATCAACGTTAACACTCTTAAATAATATTTTCTTGGAGGTGTTAAGTCATTTGTTACTTTACGAAGTCACAGAGTACCTAACGCATTTTATATGAGGGATGGGAATCCACTTCCTCAAAATATAACTGCTAGAGAGTAAGACAGGAGCATAGCAAAGTTGACATCACCACACAGAAGCAGGTCATGGGGTATCCAGCTAAAACCACAGGGGGCTTTTGTCTAGGGCTCCAGCGTTAACAGCCTACCACATCATGTCATTCATCAGCGGCTGCGTCTTTCCTGAGCATCAACATGTCTCTAAGATTTGCTCTAGTCTATCAGGCAAATGCAGAATGCCATTAACGTGATCAACCCTAACAGTTCCCACAGGGATGTTACAGTGTATTATGTCGAGTTTGACTTCAGAGAGACTTTTGAATTTGTGGATCATTGATTTGATAAATCAAAATGGATCCTTTAAAGTTCTCATGTTTTATCAGGCTGCTGGTTTTATCAGGGTTGCACGCTTGGTGAAACTGTCTTTCCTAGAATCCAGATAGCTCGGAAGTGACCAGTGTGTCTTATTGACGAACTGGTGTAGCTACTTGTTTCTGTTGTTCATTCTATTCCCTTCTGTTGTTCATTTCCATTCTTCCAATGGAAAGACCTCACTTTTTGACTTTTTTTCAAATACCATGCAGGGAAGTGTGCTTCTATTTCACGCTATGAAATGCTTGAAGTGATTTTTAAGTCATTCTTCATGGAAATGTTAATACTCATGAGACAAATAGCTAGTTATTGAACTTGGAGTCCTAGATGTGAATGCTGACACTGCTACTTTTCAGCAACATGGCCTCAGTTTCCTTATTTGTAAAACTGGGTGTTAACATTATCTCACAGAGTTTTTTCTGAGCCTTAGTTAAAAAAAATTCAAGTTAAAGTCATTCCAATGCTTGAAAGCACCATGCAAATATAGGGCACTATTCGTGTTTTGTAAAAAGCCGCTTCTTTAAAGGTAAAGCAATTCATCAAGAAAAAATCCAAATGAAAGCAAAGTAATAAATAAAATTATCTTAAGAACTGTTGAGAGAATTTTGGTTTTGCAAGTGAAAATTTGTTTTTGAACTTAATAAATGCAAATAGATTTACTCTTTTAATGTTTAAGTAGTTATCATATGTTCCAGCAAGTTTTTAAAATGTTAATTCCAAAAAGTCTTTGTCTTGTTTTCAAAGTAAGTTTAATTTCAAGGACTATATAGCTGTTCATTCCCCAAACCATTTCTAAGCAATAAATCTTAAGAGTCTATTAATATAAGGGGAGGTGTTAAATCTTATTCAAAATGAATTGAACAGCTGATTCCAAGTCAGCCAGCATCTATTCTTAGACAATGAAAATAAGGAACAGTGATTTAGAGACCCCAGAAGACACAATCAGATATTACCATAAAAAGGGCCAAATTGCAACTCTTTCAGTCAGTGCTAACTTAAAAATGTGTTAAAATTCTCCATCTTAGGAAAACAGTGCTGGCCCCAGCAGACTGGAAGACATTTATCTCCCACAAACAAACATGGTATTTAAGACAAAGGGAAGAAGTATTTTGATTGCCATCATGCTAAATAATCAAAACAATTTAAAAAATTAAATATTTTTTAAATGATGATTTTTTAAATTAAAATAGAACCGTTTTTATTAATTGGTTGCAATTTAAAGTTCAAGATTAAAAATATATATATTTGTTGTGTGGGGGATAAGAATTTGCCACTACAAAATGTGTCTCTCTGGCTTGAATATTTTTAAGAACAAAAGATCCAGAAAGAAACTTTGACTTCTCCCCTAACTGCCTAAAAGAATTTAAGATAGAAGGCCTGTCCCAAGAAGGATCTATCACCATAGATAACTCTAGGTGTAATAGACTGGGAGGATCTTTGGTAGGTCCATTTTATCAAAGTTCTCTCTGAGGTCACGTTGCCTATAGATGGTCCAGCAAACATTTGTTTATGAAACACTTGCTTTTCCATCTCCATGTAAGTTGTCTTCCTCCCCTTTGACATCCCATACTACTACCCCCAACATCCTCCTTTGTCTTTAGCTGAAGATGGTATTTAAGGTAGTGGCTTTGACCATTTTGGTGAGTTACTTGGTTCTCTTGGGTTTCTCCCATGTATACATGTTATTAAAGTTTGTTTGGGGGCCAGCTGTGTGGCAGGTGGTTGAGTTTGCGCGCTCCACTTTGGCAGTCTGGGGTTTGCCAGCTGGGATCCTGGACGCAGACCTAGTACCGCTCATCAAGCCATGCTGTGGCAGCATCTCACATAGAAGACCTATAATGACTTACAACTAGAATATACAACTATGTACTGGAGCTTTGGGGAGGGAAAAAAAGAGAAATATTGGCAACAGACGTTAGCTCAGGGCCAATCTTCCTCACCAAACAAACAAATAAACAGAACATTGTTTGATTTCCTCCTATTGTTCTGTGTCATGTCAATTTAATTCTTAGACTAGCCAGAAGGACCTGGAGGGTAGAATAGTTCTTCCTCCCCTACAGTTGTAAAAATTTCACTATCTTCTATATTATCTCTTTTTAATTTTCCTTGAAACAATTGCCCATTATATTTAAATGCTTATGTCTTACAATTGGAAATTAATACTGATTTTTCTATTTAAAAAAATCCTGTTGAAACAGTTCGAAGTCCTAGCAAAGTCTTTTTAATTCCCCTGTTAAATATCATTATATTTATGATATGAAATATATATGAAAAAAAGTTGTATTGAATCTTGGCATTCACTTTGAAAACCCAGCAGCAGACCTCTCCTTAGGTGCATGGGAATATAGCCCTATAATCTAGTTTTGGCTTTTAGCAATTTAACAACTGACCATTTTGTTGAAATCATACAGTCATATTAGGTAGTCAGATAATGAGATGCTGTTGAAAAGGTCATGAAATATTTGGAATTGCATAGGGGGTGTAGGAGAGGAAAAATAATTTTTCCTCTTACCCTTCTAAATTCTTAGCTGACTCCCATAATAAGAGACATAAGAGAAAAATAAAAGTTAATATTAACATGTATACCTTATGTATGCATGGGATATATCCAGGGAAAATGAGTAACTTTCTAAAACCCAAGCCACCACCTTAAATACCATCTTCAGCTAAGGGCAAAAGCAAGATGTTGAGGGAGTAGGCCAGTTATGGGAGGGTACCAGGAAAAGCATGGTAACTAAGGGTAAGGTTTGTTATACAGAGTTAAATCGTTGCCTTCTCCATTGATGAGAGTTTCTGGAGATTTATAGCCATTCTTCTCTTCCTGTTACAGAGAGGAAGAGATCTTTACGAATGGACATTTCCTTTATAAATGTAAATGTCTCTTACAAAAGGGTAACTTCTACTCTGTTTTCAGAGCTTCTTCTATGTCTGCTGTTCCTCAAATTACCAGCTCAAAGTAACCCTTATGCCAAAGAGGCATATTTTGGCATACCTTTCAGGGGGATGCATGTACCACACAGGAGGCAATTCCAAAGTTGGGGGAAAGGTTCATAAAATGTTTCCCTTAAGGCTCCATGCCCTTGGGGTCTTGCTCTTGAGAGGCAAGTGTCTTCCAGTTGTCGTCAAGATTAACTTAGCTTGATTCTCCCTGGAAGCAGGCCTGAGACAAAGATGTGGGCTCATGTAGTTTACTTGAGAGTTAATCCCAGGGAACAGAAGTAAGCTAGACAGGGAGTGAGACACGAAGTGGGGGAAATGGCATGTGGTTGAGCTGGGTACCTCTTTGGATAATTGGTGATCAGTTCTGTTGGAGCCCTTTTAAGGAACTTTGTAGAATTCACCTCAGAGATGTTTCAGTAAAGGAGAGGGAGGCTGGTACACCCATCCACTGATTCCTGTCTCCTATTGGTTGACGGTTGCCCTTAGAGGCACTTTTCTACCACGCACCTCCAAGCTGTGTCTGTGTGAAAGTGTTGTGGGCTGAGCTGCCTTCAGTGACTTCAAAGAAAGTCCTAAATCTGAGAGGCCCTACAGCATGGCTTGAGGTGGAATGCTGGTCCTTTGCACAGAATTGTCCTTCACAGCTGTGCTGAAATCCGTAGGGTCAAGGGATGTGGCCGAGGCACTACAAGTTTCTTCTACAAAGAAGAAAAAGAAAATAGTATAGAGAAGCCATTATCTAATTATTTATAATAGAAGTGAGGTAATGTCGTAGTTGCACGGTCACAGGCTATATGGAGTGGAAATTGAGTGTTAAAGGCATTTCTCTAGTATTCATCGGAAGAGAGAATTCTGTGATTCTCATGATTAATGCAGAGTATCTAAACTGATATATTTCTATAATGCCTAAAGTCTAACAAACTATTTTCGTTTGAAGGAAGCAGGTTTTCAGAAACACAATGTCGTATGTTCTCCTCCTAAATTCATTAAGCCACATCTGATCTGTAATTTGGTGTTCCAGATGGACCTACCCTCAGGAAGGGAGTGTCCTGTGCAAATGGCCATTTTTCAGATAAAGCTCCCAATACGTAGAATAGCATATTGGAGTTCTGGTTTGAGGCAGTCTCCCGGGGGCTGATTAGCATGTTTCAAATTCTTATCATCTCTGAGAAAACCACATAGTTGTAAATTGTAGGGTTATTAGGGTAATAAGCATTTCATTGAATTGGAGATTTTTGAATGATCATCAACCCCCATCTAATCTGCGTTGCTTACTTTCCAGAGGCTCATAGGAATTTAATAATTTACCTGACATCAAATTGTTTTTGAGTGCACAGGCTGGGACTAGAACCTACCCCTCCTAGAATTCAGTTCAATATTCTACAATGGCACCATGGATAATATCCACTTGTCAATTTGCATAATCAATATTTCACTTTTGTACCTCGCGGGGTCATTGTTTCAGTGCGAGTGATACACTTCCTGACCTTTAGAATTTTAAATCACTGGGCTTAGTGGTATTCCCCAGACACCTTTAAAAACTTGTGGGAAGGCATATGAATGCAGGCATTTGGAATGTTTTGAATACCAAAAGCCAAAACTGCAAAAGTAAATGACAAGAGTTTAAAAAGAATACTTTAACAGCTGGCTGAATAAATCAACCAAGTTGAAAGGTTCATTTGATTTGTCTGTGGAATTTTTCTTCTTCAAAGTGAGGGAGAACTTGGAAAAGAGAGGGTAACAGGAAAGCACAGTCATCTCTTGTCACCGCTGGAAACAGAATGTGGTGCATATTTATTCATACATGACACAAAACTCAACTTTATCATCCAAAGGGGTCCAGGATGTGGGGTCTAGACTACTGTGGTCATCCCATGTCCGTGAAGGCCTAGAGCATGACTTTCAAAGACATTTCTGCAACAAAATAATTTCAACCTTTGTAACTGGGTTTCACAAAGATGCTTCATGACTTTGGCTTTTCCTCCTGTTGATGGGGTAATGGAATTTCCGCTGTTTCCTCCTGTTTGGCACCAGCCCCAGGCTAATGTCTCCCTGTGGCTAGCCAAGGGCTTTTCCTGCACTGTTTGGGAAGGAGATAGAACCTCATTTTCCTTTATTCATCTCCTATGAATCACTCAGAGTCCTTGGAATCATCCTTCCTGGGTACTGCAAGTGAAAAACTAATCCAAAGTCGGGGGGGATGATACAGACTCCCTTTAGATGCTCTAGATCACCTAGGTCCATTGATGGGTGTCTGTGGCAGTAGGTGATGCCCAGGCATGAAGGAGACCTGCGACTGAATTCAGAGGAGCAGTAAGCAGCCCTGAGAGTTCATTCTGGCCTCCTCTTGAGGGGAAAATATCAGGTAACATCACCCCTTGGACTCATTCCTTTTGCCAGGAGTGCCCTTTTCTGGTCACAGGCACTTATGGGAAATGGATCATGGGAGGCCCAGGACAGAGGGACCACGAAAACAATGAAACTGATGTGGACTGTTTCCTGGAAAGATTAACAGAAACTGTAGGGCATGATTTATTAAAACAATCTGAATGAAAATGCTTGTATATGGTACTCTCTGTTTTAATTTCAATTATTATTTTTATAATTAATGTTCCTATTTTTATTGAGTGAAACAATGCACAAAGTTGATAAGTGCCAGAACTAATGCTTGATGATAAACTTAAAAGAAAAAAAAAATTGTGTTACCTCAATAAAAAAGAAAAAAACCCTTTCATAATGGAAAATTTCAAATGTATTCAAAGAGAGAGACCAGTATAATGAACCCCATGTACCCATCACTGCTCCAACAATTATACAATTATCAGTTCACAGCCAATTTTGTTTGACCTGTACCCACTCTTCATCCATCCTCAAATTATTTTGAAGCAAATCCCAGACATAATACTTCATCTATATTAGATTTATCTTTAATGGTTTGAATAGCTTTTTAAAGAAAATCTAATTTAATACAATTATTGCACCTAAAACTTCACAATTCCTTAGCATCAGCTAATGTCTAATCTGTTTTCGGATTTTACTAATTTCGCCATAGTCGGTTTGTTTGAATAAAGATCCATATGAGACTTACACATTGTATTAGGCTGATATGGCCCTTAAGTCTATTTTAATCCGTGATGGTTCCCAGTCTTTCTTTTTCTTTTTTCCTGGCCTTTTTGTTATTGTTCTTATTAAACAATAGGTTTTAAGCAGAACACTGTCATTTAAGTTTATACATCGTTGTTATCGCGATTGGCGAAGACAATTTAGATGCTATACACAAACTTTACCTAACACTTCCTGAAGCGGACAGTCTCCTTTTGGAGAACTGCAAAATGGGGTAGAAGGCAGGAAGCTTCTACAGGAGAAAGAATAAAGAACAAGGAAGAGACAAATAGAAAATACCTGATTGGCTGTGGTCACAAGGTCAACCTTGTTTGTGAGAAGGAACAAGAAAATAAGTATGGAGCCCAGAGTTGGCTTGGCGTTTGGGGATTGGTGGACAAGAGATACTTTGTTTCTGGTCAAGTGGAACATTTACGAGGACACAAACGTTTTCTAAGTTTCCATTTGCCTATGTGCAGGCTGAGCAAGAGTGGCTCCACCGTGGGCCTAGGAAGTTATCTCAATATTTGAAATATGATTTTGTGCTGATGCCGTTATGCCATTGCTCACCACACCTGCTTTTCCACCATCCCATGCTCCTGGAGGGCCGTGTGTGTTTTTCTGTGTGTGTGTCCCTGGCTTATCAGTGGGCATTGCTTGATTGTTGAGAATCTTTTCATATGACTCTGTGTTATAATATTCCAAGTAGTCATTTTGGCTTAGAGTTATTGATTCAGCTTCATAGTAACCCACTTGTTTTCTGCATGGGCAAAAGCAAGGACAAGTCAGTAAATTGAAGCAGGTTCCCACAGTGGGTTAAAGTGTGGGCTTTGGGGCAGCCTGGACCTGAGTTTGAAAGCTGGTGACATTCGCTGGCTGTGTCCCCTTGGGCAAGGACTTAACTGACTTCCTCTCAGTTCCCTCAACCCTCAAGTGCATGTGATGATATTGATATTAGCTACCTTAGAGCAGTGGTGTTGTGGTTAAATGAGGCCATTTTCAGAAAATTTTTAGCTTGGTGCTCCTCACACAATGATCACCCAGTAAATATGAATTCAATGATTCCTATTGTGATCCGTTCCCACAATCATTTTTTGTATGTTTTGATTTTTTATGCTAAAAAAATATAGTTTTAGATTTACAGAGTAATCGAACAGATAGTACTTAGCACTCCACAGACCCACCCACTCCCACCCTCCCATTTCCCCCATTATTTCCCCTATTCTTAATATCTTGCATTAGTGTGGTTCCTTTATTACAATTAATGAGCCAGTATTTATACGTTATTATTAATTGTAGCCCATAGTTTACATTAGGGTTCACTCTTTGTGTTATATAGTTTCATGGGTTTTGGCAAATGCACGATGTCATGTATCCATCATTACAGTTTCAAACAGAACAATTTCACCCTCCTAAAAATCCCCTTTGCTCCTCCTATTCATCACTCTGTCCCTCCCCGAAAGGCCCTGGCAACCACAGGTCATTTCATTGTCTCTATAGTTTTGCCTTTTCCAAAATGTCGTATAGTTGGAATTATATAATATGTAGCTTTTCAGACTGGTTTCTTTCCCTTAGCAATATACTTTGAAGTTGCACTTTTTAAAATGCATGTGACTTATAGTTAATGGAAAGGGTTACACAGTGCATGTTCCATGTGAGAACATGCTGCTTTTGATATTTCTTGGCTTCCTTGACGCAACATGGGGCAGATTGGAGGGCTTTCCCTTCCAGCACTGAGCAGAAGGTAGGAAATGAAAATACCAGGATTCTGGATCCTCCATTTGTGAGCACACTGTTTGGGGTTATAGCTGATGCGTGTGTGGGTGTAGTGCAGTAGTTCCTACAGCTGGTCCATGAACTGGCTGCATCCACAGAAAACACAGATTCTTTTGACCCAGGGAGTTTCTGATTCTACAGGGTTGGAGCGAGGCCTGGGAATCTGTGTTTTACTGGACTCCCCAGGTAATACTTAGATAGAGCCATTTCTTTGGTAGTAAATGAACCCTGGCTTTGGTGTCACAGGATCTGGCTTCAAGTCTTCACTTTCCATTAAAGCACCAAATATTTCTGTAACTCCTGCCATGTCCCGGACCCTGCACAAGGCTCTGGGCTGATAGAATAGTGAGTTCAACAGTCATACTTTCTACCCTAATGAGCTTATACTTGCAAAGAGGCAGACATTAATCAAAGAATCACATAAATCAGCGTTATTCACGAACCATGCCAAGTGCTAAGAAGGAAAACACTAAATGTGGGAGGGTATAACAGAAGGGTCTGACTTAGATTGGAATAGAGTCAATGGTTCACTTTTCCCTGAGAAAATGACCTTGAACTGAGATATTACCTAAGTGAAGTGAGGGCATATTTGGCACCAGGGCACACAAGGTCAATATGGCTGGGAACACCAGGAGAGAGGGATGACACTGGGGAATTAACCACTTCATATCAGTTCTTCAGCAGATGAAGAGCCAGGGATGTTGGCTCTTCAGCCATTCTCCACCTCGATTGCACCAAAATTTCTCACAAGTCTCTAAAACACATTTGATAATTCTGCCAATTGTATTTGCCAGAAGCTCTTCTAAAGAGTGTTAGACAAAGCGATCTTTTGTATATGATCCTTATTACTGATTTTGATTCTATTTTGTTTTATAAATTATTCTGAATTTCCCTGTATAAAAAATTAAAACATATTTAGAGTTCAGGTTTTGTCATGCTGAATTCCAAACCCTAGAGCCAGTGTTAGAATTCTAGTTGTTTGTTCCTCTTAAGGCTTCTCTGTATTTGGGTAGGGTCATTACTCACTTATGGAAAGATATGCATAGAAGAGGGAAGCTGCTGAATTTGTATCACAATTGTTTATGAATTGCACAGTGCTTGAGTGTTTGTCAAGTGGTTTTACTTGCAATCTCATTTCATCTCACTGTATCTTTGTAGATCTGTATGATTTTCATATCCATTGTCTGGAGGTGGAAGCAAAGGCTGAGAGAAACACAGAGTTGCACTGCATTGACGCAGTGACGAATTGAGTGCAGAGCTTGGCTGTAAGTCAAGGGCAGCAAGGACCATTTATTACTATCATTGTGTCAGTTTTGAGCCCCAGATATGTGCTCATGTATAGAAGATATACAATCCAGACATACCAACTTCCCAGGACCTCACTTAATCCAGGAAGTGAGGTTATGTGGAGGGCTCTCTGTGTTTCTTCTGCTCTCCAAAGCCAACCAAGATCTCATCAGAGATCTGCAGCTCAGTCCAAAGGAGAGATTTCCAAGGCAAAGCAAAATGAATTGCCCTAAAGGTATTGATGATGTTAAGAATTCTGCTCATTTGAGGTAGATTTACGCTTTATCTCCTGATGGATCTCTTTTTCAATATGAATCATATTTCTACTCTCCACCATAGAGATTGGTGCTGAAATTGGACGATGTAGTAAGCCCTGTAATAAAGCAAGAGTTTTTTTGTATACATTGGGGATAATAGGTAACAATGTGGAATTATTTATTTTAGAGGTTACATGACCACTTACTTCCCTCCCTGATATCTTTCCTCCTATATTATTACAGTGCCTGCAGTTTCTCCTCATGGAGTCATTCCTTGGAATTGTAAGGACTTGTATGTAAAAAGCCCATATTAAAATAACATGCTACCTAAAAAAGTAACCTATTAGCATCCATTAAGGCTTAGTGTTAATTATAATCTTGAAGTTTAAAAGTTATGGCTAACTGACTTATTACTAAGAAGCCAAAGGCTTCTAGGTATGTCTGAATCTGAGGACAGAGCCAAAGTTCAAATGATTCTAGTGATGCAAAAATATCAATAAATTATGGGATCTTCCCTTCTTCTCCTTTATCTTATCCTAGACGGCTACCATTTCATGATATATTTAAGTGTGAATCATGCCAGATACTCTGAGGTCATCAAAGATGGTTTAAAATAGAGTAAGACTTTGATTCCTTTTCAGAGCTTTATAGGAGAATTGATCTTCGTCTCTGCTTTCCCCTGAGACTTTTGCTCAGCTGTTGTGTCTGTCCTAATGCTACAGTAGTCGGTGTCAGGTTGGAACTGTGATTTTGCACACTGCCATGGAAACTGATGTGTAACTAAGTGATTTTTGGTATATGATCCTTATCATTGATTTTGATTATATTTTGTATTCTAATAAATTATATTGAATTTCCCTGTGTAAAAAATTAAAACTTATTTAGAGTTCAGGTTTTGTCATGTTGAATTTCAAGTCCTATTAATTGGCTAAGTCTTTCTGTGATCTTGTTGAATTGTCAAAAGGAGTAGCAGATTACTGATAAATTAAGTATGTTTTTATTCTAACAGAAAAGTGGACGAAGGAATGTCTTTGCATTTCCATATCACCTGACACCACCCTTCTGACTTTATTCATTAACTATATTTTGCAATGTGTGAGACCCAAGATAAAATTTGCCTCTCTTAGTTCTAGTTGGCTCTCAAATAAAGAATTAATCCGTTAGATGATTTTAGTGTTTCGTGTTAAAGACTTGTCACTGTGCTGATGCTAGAATCCTGGCCGGATAGGAAATGGATGGAGTATATTTTGATGGAGGAAATAGAAATCCAGAGCATGGGAAGGAGGGCCAGGCTGCTTTGGTTAGATGCCCCAGTTGATGACCTTGAGTAGCAAGAAGCTGTACTTTCCTACATCTGGTTTGGATATTGAAGCTAGAAGTGACAAAGGCACAGGAAGTAGGATACAAAGGCCAAATTCTTCTTGTTCATAGCTTTGTTTTGCGAGCAGCTCAGAGCAGATAAAAGGAAGTAAATTCTTATCTGAACAGAACTTAAACAATCCTGCTTGTAAAGGCCAGTCTCATGCAGGTATGTCCTTGAGATTTGTCATACGTAGACTCCATTTAGTTGAGGGGTAGTGTAGGAGTTTGGGAATCTGAGAAAACCTCGAACACCTTGGATATAGCTGGAAAAACCTTATGACAGCCTTACTGTGAGTACAAACATGAACCTGAGGGACTCATTCCAGACTGGCGTGAAGGATCCTCATGTCCAGTGATTCTCAATCAATAGGCATTAGATCATCTGTGTCAGAAATTGACGTACGTTAAAATGCACATTCCTGGGCCCGATGTCAGGCTGACAGGAGCTAAAGTTTTATGAGGTGAGATCTAAGAATCTACATGTTCACAAACATACTAGAAAGTGCTTATTCGCACTGAGGGCAGACACTTATCCCTGGGGGTATATGAAACCCGCCACTTGGGAATGAAGGTAGAACTTTGAGACCACAGCTCAAATGGGATGGGGTATTTTTCGTAGAGCTTCCTATTATAAATAAAACAATAGTCACATCAGTAGCAAAGGGCTTCCTAAAATATTCCAGCCTCCATGAGTGGCATAATTTCCTGTTGTTCTCAAATTCTGACACATTCTAGAAAAATTTCACTTTTTCTTCAAGTTCTCTCAGATAAATAAATGTGCTGAGGCACTTGTGTACTTGTAGTTCTTGCATTGAAATGTAATCTAATAGAATAAAACTTCATTGAGCTGTTTGGATAACATAGTAGGACAAGTGGATTTCTGTCCGTGTACTTATATACTAAGTTTTCCAGGTTCAAGTTTTGCATATTATTTCGATGTCATATTATTTAACAAACATGGGCTAGACACTGTCTTAGTGCTTTAAATATAATGTAATGTAACATTAATTCACACTATTGTTGTTATTATTATTTTGTTTTTGTGAGGAAGATTGGCCCTGAGCTAACATCTGTGCCAGTCTTCCTCTATTTTGTATGTGGGATGCTGCCACAGCATGGCTTGATGAGCAGTGTGCAAGTCTGCGCACGGAATCCAAACCCACAAACCCCAGGCCACCAAAGCAGAGCGTACAAACTTAACCACTATGCCACCAGGCCAGCCCCATGCTATTATTGAATTTTGACAGAAGAGTAGAATTGAAGTAGCAATGGTGTTTCTAGTGGTCTGATATCAAAGACGTTTTACCCATCTGCTTTCGGGTGGCGACTGGTACATAGAGGAGGTGCTTTGGATTCAGACAGAAATTGGTCCCCGCTTTTCCACTTGCAGGTCATTTGACCTTGGACATATTATTTAACTTCTCTGAGTCTCTGCTTTCTCAACTGTAAGAAGAGTACAATAGTATATTACTTCTATAATAAAGAAAATGACCTTACTACAGTGTCTGGAATATACCAGATGCTTAAGAAATACAGTGCCCTTCATTGCACTCCGGGAAGGAGTTAGGTGACATTTTGTAGCTTCTTTATGCTCAGCTATGCTCTGTTATTGAGCTGGGAATATTTCCTATTTCGTCTTTTCTTTCTTATCCTTATAATTTTTCTTTATTCATAATGCAGCCACTCCCTTCGACGGGAACAAAGAAACACAGTACCAATGATGCTATGTTATCAATTTTTGCACAGAGCCTGCTGATAGTGACCTCTCCAGCAGTAACAATCACTCCTTTGCCTTAAAAAATTTCCCACAAAGGTTCTCCACTAGGCATGAGCATTATTCTTAGCCTCCCACTGTGGCACAGTCATCAGTAATATGTACATTTGCAGTTTGGCTCAGGTCTATTTCTCTGCTTTGCTCAAAAGGTACCACTGACCTTTTTAATTAGCTGGGTTGCAGATGACTGAGCTTGCATATTTGAGGGCCAGTCAGAAAATAAATCTTCCCTGTTTCTGTCTAGCCAATCACTAAGACTCAGGAAAAATCCCACTGAAGGTCCATAAATCTTCCATTTTCCTTCCTAAACAGATGTAAGAGAATAGCTCTCCTGTTTTGACAAGTGCCAGCATTCCTGAATGCGTGGCGAGGGCTTTTGATGTCAAATTTGTGTGCCAAGATCATGGGTGGCAAGCGTTAGCAGTTAGGAGTGAAATTAGAGATTGGGACTGGTAAAGGCCAGCATTGATCTGTCTGGTGTATGTAAATAACCTAAACTCTGCAAATAAGCTGTGGATAGCTTGGATTTCTCAGACTGAAAACTCACAACGAGCAGTAGGATCAAAGTGGGCCCTGGAGCAGGCTCTAGAATGTGTCTAAGGCATAAAGGGAGAGGAAGGAATTAAGATCATGGAGTCTATCATCTTATTCCACATAAAATGGGCATTTCAGTGTGTCCAAAAGCATAGGGAAGAAGTTGAGCTTCTCCAAGCAGTGAAAGCAACCGTTAACAGAGAAAGCGCATATTTTAGGAAGCTGCACTAGCCAGGAGGAGAGGACACAGCTGAGGGCCCCAGGACCACAGAGATCTCTAAATGAGTGAAAGAGAGGTAGACAAAGATTGGGAAAGGCTTTCTCATTGGAAGTTCAGTGGTTCAGGACTCCTCAGAGGGCTAGAGCAGCTGCGCAGCTGAAATGCGGCAACCCAGAGCAAAGGAGTGGCTCTCTCAGGGCCACAGCGGGTGAGAAGACTGAAAACTCAGATCCTAAAATTCTGCCAGACCTTTCAAACCAGCAGGCCAAAGGGAATTGGCTGCCGATTTCACTGGCAAGCTGAGGACTTTGGCCTGTGAATTGCTTCTTAGGTCCTAGGCAAGTAATTGAGAGTAAACATTGAGAAAACATGATAGTAATTTAGCATTGCTATGACATCTATGTGTGGAATCAGTGGGCTTATATTGTATATGTCTTGGAGTTTTTAGATTTTATTTTTATTTTATTTTATTTTTAAATACAAATCGGAGGAAAGCTTGGCCCTTCATCACAGATTGTTTTCACTCATGTTTTCTTTTCCCCATGCCCTCCCACCACGCTTATATTCATCCTCCACTGCTCACATTCCCATACAGAAAAGCTCACAAGTTTTAGGTCTCAGATTCTTCTTCCCTTGGGGCACATCTCTGATTCCGCATCTGATTTCAAGGTGTATGTGTGTGCAAGTCTCTGAAACCAGCTGAGTATCGTACAATTCAACTCAATTCTCACGCTATCTACCCAGAGGGAGTGAAGATTCCACAGGTTAAGGGCTCAGTCCTACAAGACTGACCCCCCAACCCCCCACTTCAGATGCCAATTGCAAGTCCAGTTTATCACTTGTGCTTCTGACTGATCAGCTATAGATAGGAGGTTCTAATGATCCCCTCCTTGGGTTCACTTAATTTGCTAGGGCAGCTCACAGAACTCAGAGAAACATTTTACTTACTGAATTACTGATTTCCAGCCAGATGGAAGAGATGAATAAGGCAAGGCATGGGGAAGGAGCAAGAAGCTTCCATGCTCTCTACCAGTGTGATACCCTCCCCAAATCTCCACATGTTCACCAACCTGGAAGCTCTCCGAACCCTGTTCTTTTGGGTTTTTATGGAGGCTTCCTTACGTAGGCATGATTGATTAAATCACTGATTGGCCATTGGCGACTGAACTCAATCTCTTGCCCTTCTTCCCTCCCTGGACATGGGGGAGATGAGACTGGGAATTCCAGCCCTCTGTCACCTGGTTGGTTCCCCTGGCAACCACCCCCCATCCTCAAGTGCTTTTGGAAAGTCACCTCATTGACATAACAAAAGATACCTTTAGAAAATTCCCAGAGTTTTAGGAGCTGTGTACCAGAAATGGGGAGGAAAACCAAATATGTACTTCTTATTATAAATCAGGATATCACAACATCACTTACACGAATGCTGAGTGCTGGCTTGACAGCAATAATGTTTCTTTTGGAATTTTCAAGAATATGACCCTTAATGAAGCAACAACTAGAAAAATAAAAAAAAAATTCACTCAACTGTCAGAGAAAATGTGGCAGAAGTAGTAGCAGTCCTGGCTGAAAAATCCAGGGAGGAACTGGGTTGAGGAGATGACTTTTGATGGTAAAAATGATTTTCAAACTGTTCTTTGATTACTATTTAGTAGTTCAAGTGGCTCTATTGAGTTACTTTAACATCTGTGAGGTAGATGTAGGCAATAAATTCAATAGCTCATCGTTGTAACCTGTACAGTTTAAAAAATATTGGACTAATTTTTTTCAAAGGGAAGTGCAATTGATGTGTAATGTCTTAGACACTTTCTGGAAAATGATCCAAATGTACATTTTTCAATCGGAATTGTGAGCTGTGGTTGATGTGGCAGCCCAATGGCTGAAGTGGACTGTTTTCTGTACAATTTTCTAATTTTCTTGTGTCATTTCACCTGGCCAGCCTTGGGTTAGACAGCCCTCATGGACCAAATTTCCAGCCTTAGCTTGGGTCATTTAATGACCCAGGAAGTGGTGTTGAGAGGAATGAAGAGTTTGACTCACCTGGAGCTGAGTTGCCATGTTTACTAAGCTAACAGTGAATTGACACATCAAAGGAAACTTTCCTCCCTACAGGAACAATTTCCCATCGCATCTTAAACTTTTCACCATTCTACAAGTGAAGATGAACGCTACCCTCCTAGGAGGTTGTGGAGGACAGTCATGTCGTTGCCATAGACAGCTTTTCTCACTCTCGCCATCCCCGAGAGAATATAAAACTAATTGGTGTGTGACACGAGAGGATGAAATTTGGCAGAATTGGCAGGTGTGAGCATTCTTTCTTCACATCGGGCAGAGTCATGTAGGGGAAAATGACGGAGATGTCCTGATATGAGCTGTTTCCCCTCGCTCTGTGCTGGCCACTGCGTGACACTAGACCAACAGAGAAAATGTGCACTACTGTGAAAAGGACTGACAGATATGATTGGTTCTCGGAACTGAGCCTTATGATACCGTGCTGGAAATGAACTCATTAGCTGTGATCTTGTAAAAATTCTGGCATCTTGAGATAAAGTGTTTTGATCACCAGTATTTCACATAAGGAGGCTTTGGAGTAGCTTTAAAAGGCACTGTAGACCCATATGAAAATGAAATGTTTCAGTCTAATGAAAAAATTCCACTTGAAGGAGAATATATTCAAGCATTTAAAGTATGTGTGTGTGCGTGCATGCATGGGGTATAGAGAAAGAGAAAATCCACTTAGGAGAACTTGTATAGAACCTACTAAAAATTGTTTAGCCAAGGCATTTTCCTTAATTTTGTAACTACTGGACATAAAAAAATCAAAGGAGGTGAGCATCAGTGTGAGTGAAAAATGAGAGCCAGAAAATATCAATATGAGTTATGACATCAATAGACCAAATATTGCCAATGACTCAGAGGCACTTTACGAGCCTTGGCAGGCAATTAGGTAAGAGTAGTTTCTCCTGGCATAGCAATTTGAAGTGGTTATTAACCACGTATACTGAAATTTGATGGGCTAAAAACACAGTTTTTGAAAAATAACTTTCACATTGAATTGTTCCCTCTACTATGCTTTTAAAAAAAACCCCCAAAACTCACGATGAGGTTAAGTAAGAGATTTTTATACCAAACAAAGATGACTAAACTGGAAGTATGAAATTTTCTATTTTTAGTAGATCCTGAAATTCTTTACTGCTTGCATTCCCAGTTTCCAGATTATATGTTCTCCAGTGGACTGGTTTTTGTGCTGTAAATCGTATTTCACTATGTCAGCAAACAAGAGCATGAACTTAAAGAGTAAAGCAAAATCAACTTGGTAAAAACTACCATAAAAACACTGAAGTCTGGAAGTAGTCAAATCCCTTAGGAAATGAGGGACAATAAAAGAAGAGTTAAAATAACAAGACACTAGTACAGGTTGTTTCTTGGCTCTATAAGTACCTATCCTTGTTTGTACGGATATATACATGCTATGAAAATAAGTGACCAATTGGTTAATCGGATGGAAAAAAGGAAGGTGTCAGCTTTTTGTTTGATGTATATATAAATTTTCTATTGATATGTATTTGTATATATAATATATATTTAATTCACTATATATATATACACAGAATTATATTTTGAACTTTCCAATTGATTCCAATTGCATTACATTCTCAAATATTTATTTAATATATTAAATATATATATTATTTAATATTATATAAATGTTAGAGATTCATATATATTAAATATTTGTACTTAAGTCTGACCATTACGTCCATTAACTAAAGAGTGAAGCAGAATTCTATATTGCTGTGTAAGTGTGCCACAGACATCGACATCTTAAGTACTTTCCTTATATTTTTTTTTTTTTTAAAGATTTTATTTTTTCCTTTTTCTCCCCAAAGCCCCCCCGGTACATAGTTGTATATTCTTTGTTGTGTGTCCTTCTAGTTGTGGCATGTGGGATGCTGCCTCAGCGTGGTTTGATGAGCAGTGCCATGTCCGCGCCCAGGATTCGAACCAACGAAACACTGGGCCGCCTGCAGCGGAGCGCTCGAACTTAACCACTTGGCCACGGGGCCAGCCCCAACTTTCCTTATATTTTAAGTGTGCTTATCTTGAATTGCCTTCTACTGTGGCACAGGGTTGGCTGATACCAAAATATATGGGAAATATTGTTTAAAAAGTTAAATGAACACTTTCTGTCTTTTAGAGCAACCCATTCTACTGTCCTAGATTATATAAAGAGATTAAAAAGCAGATTTAGTTATTGAATTAGGCTTTGTAACGTCTACTTGAAAAACTAATTCACATAAATTTTCTGAGCATACCCATTTATAGAAGTATTTTTAAAAATTAACTTATACTAAAACAATTAATTTCCAAGTGAAGGAAAACATAGGTAAAATGGAAGATGACAAAAAACAAGTGTTTCCTGAGCTCCATTTGTGGTTCTTTTTACTCTTTCTTGCTGAATGACGCTTATGATACAATTACATTTACAATAAATTTAAAAATGAAATTCAATGTCTAATTTTGGAATATTAGTAAGCGAAGGCCAAAGGGCAGCACTCTTATCTCAGTCAATAGGAAAATAGAATCTTCATCAATGCACTGTGGAAATATATCTCATCATCAGTGATTTCTCCCTATCAGCATAAGATTTTGCCAGTGGATAGAAGTCTGCTTCCTTGAGTTTGGTGTCAATCAAAAATAGCATCCTGGCATTTTATTTCATGTTTCACGGACTAGAAATTTTTAGGAACCTGAGGACACATGACTTGAAAACATGAGCAGTGTTGAGAATTATATTTTCTTCCAGTCTTCATAGCTAGGGGAGTTTGAGTTGAACAATTCCCAGTGCAGCACAGAGAGCTAGAAAATATTAAATTCACAGGCTAAGGTTTTGTCACTGAAAACTGACTTTGGAGGTTTTTCAGAGCGAGGAGGAAGAGCAAGAAATCTAGAGTTTAGAGTCAGCAGAAATCATGCTGTTTTCCCCTACTGACATTTTTCTAAGTAAAATAGTTAATTAAAATCTCAGAATCTCAGTTTCTATATCAGTAAAGTAACAGGTTTGAATAGATAAAATCTAAGATCTCATTCAAATAAAAAATATATAATCCTCGTTTGACACTATCCAAAATTACGCAGATGTGTAATCTAATTCTGTGGAATCTACAAATTAATTTCCCAAGTATGATATTCATTAACTATTTTGATGGCTGTTTGTTTGTTGTGTGCCTTTGACATTTCCTGGTCTGTGTGACATGTGACATGTGACATGTGACCTATTACTACTGCATCCTGAGTCAGAGCTTTGGCTGAGCAGAGATGTCCAAGTGCAATCCTTATGACCCAGGGAGGCTCATAATTTCTCCCAGGGACATTCAAGGGATCTCAAAGAATTTATGTTTGTGTTGGTAAATTTCTCTACATGGCCTCCTGGGGAGCAATGAAGGAAATGTATATTCTGACAGCTCCAACTTCATAATGCCAGTGGCTGCTCAGCATTATCCTAATCATAGGGGTCTGGAACTCATACAGGAACAAGGGCATCATCATAGCTCCTCCTGGTCATGCATATGTGATCAATACTCTTCAGAGGGCACTTAAGATGGACTAGCACTTTAGAGGTGGAGAGAACTAGGGTCAAATTCCAGTTGCAACAGCTGCCTGTGTAACTGTGAGGAACTTGACCTCTCTCCTTTACAAATGGGTGTGATGGATTACAGGAGATCGTATTTGTAAAGCGCCTAGTATGGTGCTGAAAACTCAAGGAGTATTCTCTTTGCACTGCCTTTCTATGCTGTGTTTACTCTGTGACAAGTAAAATTAATTCAACCTGTTAGAGTGTCAGCATCTTCAGAACTGACCTTCTCTTTTGGCTCGAGTCATGCCACCTGCAGTATCTGCATCAACTTCAAGAACATAATGTACTTATAAAATACTTGTCAATGTAGACTCTGAATGGATCTTTGCATTATTAAAAACAAAGCCAGCAAGACAACCAGAGCAAAGAACATGAACAAACCATTTATAACACAATAAACACAAATGGTCAATAAATATGGAAAAATGGTCCAACTCGTCCATCAGAAAAATATACAATTAAAAAATCCCAGCTTTCTTGAGATTTAATTCACATAACAGGTAATTCACCCATTTAAAGTGTATGTTTCAATGGTTTTTAGTATATTCACAAAGTTGTACAACCATTGCCACAATTAATTTTAGAACATATTAATCCGCACCATAAAAACCCCACACCCTTTAGTAGCCACTCTTCTTTTCAGCCCACCTTACCCCTGGCCTCCTGCCCTAGGCAACCACTAATTTACTTCCTGTCTCTATAGATTTGTCAGTTCTGGACCTTTTAGAATCCAATAGATTGGAATCATACAATGTGTTGTCTTTTGTGACTGGCTTATTTCACTTAGCAAAATATTTTCGAGGTTTATCCATATTGCAGCCCGTGTCAGTTTTTTTTTTAACTTTAGAACTTATTATTTTTTCTTGTGGTAAAATACATATAACATGAAATTTGCCATTTTAACCATTTTTAAACGTACAATTTAGTGGCACCAATTACACCCACAATGTCCTGCAGTAATCACCATTAACTATTTCCAAAACTTTTCATCACCTCAAACAGAAACTGTGACCATTATGCAATAACTCTTTATCCCCCCTCTGGGATAACCTCTAATCTCCTTTCTGTCTCTGTGAATTTGCCTATTCTAGATATTTAAAATGAGTGGACTCATACAATATTTGTCTGTCTGTGTCTGGTTCATTGCGCCCAGCATAATGTTTTCAAGGTTCATGTTGCAGCATGCATCAGAACTTCATTCTTTTTTATGGATGAGTAATATTCCATTGTATGAATATACCACATTTTGTCTATCCATTTATCTGTTGAAGGACAGTTGGGTTGTTTCTACTTTTTAGCTATTGTGAATAATGCTGCAGTGAACATTGACATACAAGTATCTGTGTGAGTCCCTGATTTCAGTTCTTTTGGGTGTATACCTAGGAGTGGAATTCTGGGGTCATATGATAACTCTGAAGAACTGCCAGACTGTTTTTCCAAAGTGGCTGCACCAATTTGCCTTCCCACTCGTACTGGAAGAGGGTTCCAATTTCTTCATAGCCTCAGCAATACTTGCTACTGTCTATCCTTTTGACTATAGTTGTGCTAGTGAGTGGGAAGTGATATCACATTGTGGTTTTGATTTGCTTTTCCCTGATGGCTAATGATGCCTAAAACATTTTCATGTGCTTCTTGGTCATTTGAATATTCTTAAACTGTTAGTGGAAGTGTAAGTTGATTAAAAATAACCAACTCTGGAGGACAGCTTGGCAATTTGTTGTTTTTGAGCCAAGAAACCCACTTATAGGAATTTCCCTTAGGAGATAATTACAGAAGTATGAAATAATGTGTGCTCAAGTTATTGCAGATTGTTTTTACAATAAAGAAAAATTGGAAATACATTTAGCATAGAAGTTTTTAAAAGAAGTATTAGTATACCAAAGATGGTCTAGTATGTCGCTATTAAAAATGATGTAGAAATAAATATTTTGGCATATAAAGTACTCATGATATATAGTTGAATGAACAAAGTGGATCTCAGAGTAACGTGCCATTTTACCATTTGTGTGAAAATGTTTACCTTCTTCTCTCTGTGTATTTATGTACATAGGGAGATATCCAGCAGGACGATGTAAGAGTGAACAGTGCTTACTTCTAAGTCGTGGGATTTGAGATTACTTTTTTGTTTCTCCTTTGAGATTGTCTTTACTATTAAAACTTCCAAAAAAATCAGCATGTATCACAAGAACAGCAATAAAGCTGCTTTCAAAGGAGAATTAATTCTTCTCTGACCTGTGCCTGTTTCTCTCTCCCCTTAATATTGAAGAGCATACCACTTTGACCCTGAATTCCTGCCTTCACGGTGTAAGAGAATCCCATTAAACTCTAGCAATACAGAGAGTTGGTGTACCAGAAATGCCTGAGCCTGTTTTCATTGAATTTCCTTGCAATAATTACACAAGTTTAATTACAGCAAATAAATTAAAATCAATACGCTGGAATCAATATGCACAAAACAAAATGTGCTTGTTTTACAGGTCGTAAAAGGATCTCAAATAGAAACCATTTACTAGCATATGTTTCTAGCACATCGGTCTTTGAATGGAAATTTGTGGGGAATGATGAGAGAGGAATCTAGAACATTTCCCCATTCTGACAGTGATCATCAGCTAAGAGGGTTCAGTTCCTCCAGGCTTGTTCAGAATTGTTTGTGTTCTGTCATGCCTTTGTGCATGTTGCTCTGTAATTGGCCAGAAGGCCTCTCTCCACCTGGAATTCCTAGAAAAGTCCCACTGTTCTGTCAAGACTGGCTTTCATTCACATCCATGTCTCCCAAGACTGTGTGGCTGCCTGGAGGTCAGTTTCTTGCTTCTACGTCTTCGTAGTTCCAGAGCACTGTGCTTTTGTTTTTGCAGCAAGATTGTCATAAATGATTGACACTTGCCAGTAATTGCTTTGTCTGGAAAGTTGCTTTAACTGTACCCATCACTAATTCTTTCATGTGCTTTTCCCAAGAAGTAGAAATGTCGTCTCAATCCATTAAAACACATCAGGTAATCTCTGTATTCCATTCTTTTCCTTGAAGATATCCTCGGATCACTCTGTTTTTTAGCTCCAGTGTGGACTAGTGATTGTCTCGAGTTGCTGTACAGCTGTTGTCCTGCAGTCTCCCTTCACCATAATCCCAGGAATTCCCTCTTTCCTCTCTTGGATTGGACCCAGGGCTGGTTTCATGGAGTCTGTATCCTGTGCAGTTCTACTTAGCAGGGCTCTGAATTTGGTTTATTGCTCTACTGTCACCATCTTGAAATTCTTGATAGATTTTGAACAAGGGGCCTTGAGTTCTCATTTTGTACTGGGCCCCACAAATTATGTGCCTGGTCCTGAATGAACCCCTTGGTTTCCATTTTTTGCTTTCTTGGTAAGCCCTCTCATTTCATGGAGGGAGAATAAGCTACCTTATTCTTCTGGTAGCTTCCTGAGTAAAGCTGTGAAGGAGGTAAAATATTTTGAAATTTCGAATGTCTGGAAAAATCTTTATCCTACCCTCATATTCTAATGAGAGTGTGACAGCTCAATATAGAATTCCCAGCTGGAAGTCACTTTCCCTCAGGGATTTGAAGACGTTGCCTTATTGTATTCTGGCATCCAGGGCTTCTGCTAAGAAGGCAGATGCCCCTCCGATTCCTGACCTGTGGATATGACCTATTTTTTCTCTTTAAGTTACAGCTTTGCCATCTACCTTCTGGCATCCAGGCTTGATTACTATTTTCTCCTCTCCTCATCTCCTTGTTTTCGCAGGTGAAATTTTTTTTTTTTAAATCATCATTTTAGCAGTGTTTTAAGAGAGAACAGAGACATAAACACATGTTTTCCTTCTGAACCACTTTTAAAGGACAGTGTCACTTTTCAAGTCTGCCCTTTCTCTTAGTATGCAGATTTAGGTGGTAGTGGTGGGGGATAATTTGCATAAGAAGCCCCAGTGCCTTCTGGAAGAGACACTGATCTTTTATTTCAAAATTTGGTGTTAAGGAAACTTTGCAATGATCAAGGGCTGCAGATGAGAAAGAACATCAAGAACTCCAGAGAGTTCACCTTGAGAAGATACTGTACCAGTGACCCAGTGTTGTACCTGTGCTGCTGGATTAAGGGTTGAAGAAAAGAACTATGTCCTTGGAGATGTCCAAGGAGATGTACAAAACCAATTCTGTATTGTTGAACATTAATGCATGTGGTTTTAGCCATTATGAATGATGCCATTAATATCCTTGTACATGCATTTTTGCACATTAGTCATCTTTTTTTCCATGCACATTTTAAATGTTGCATTGTGCCAGAGTATCTCCAGAAAAGTTGCTGCTTCCTTGGACTTAGCATGATCTTGTTTGAAGAAAAGGATTTCCCTATAGAGACTTAACAAATTCTTTCTCGCTGATTTCATAAATGGATGGAATATTAAGATCACTTGAACCTGTTTTTATTTGAGTATGAATATTGTTAAGTTTCAGTTTCCATCTTTGATAGAATTGGAGGGTGTTTACAATATGGTTGTAATATCTAATTATTGATATCCCAGAAAGAAGGAGGTATTTTTGATGACCTGGGATTTCACCTTACCCAGGTCTATACCCATTTATAAGTATATATTTTACAAGTATTTCTGTAGGAATTTCGACCATGTGGAAGTAGTCTGACGACAAAATTAAAGAAGGCTTCATTTGCACTTTGTGCTTTTAAAGTTAATGGAAATTTGAAGTACAAATGGGCAGCTTTTGCTTCGAGCCCTCGGGAGCTTCCTGGCTGAAACTGGTTCCCATACACAAGGTGCAAGGAGAGACTGAAGAGAGAGGCAGACCACTCCAGATTGGCAGGTGGCAGTTTTAATAAGCAAGGGAGTCTACATAGGAGGCTGGTCTTGGGTGGCTGCAAGACAAGTAGATCTCCACACCCACCTGCCAGAATCTTAAAAGTTTATATAGAGACCTGAATAGGGCTTAGTCATGTATTCAGTCCAGATGGTCTCAACAGCACAGTGCTTTCTCAAGGCTATGTCCTTGAAATGGTTCCAGCTATGGGAATGGTCGGCAGAATGTACATTCTAAGGATGGGGGAGGGATAAGGAGACTCCTATTGCCCAGGGCCAGCTCTTGGGTCACATGTCCTCTTAATGACCTCCTCCAATAGCAGCAGAGCCCTGGAGAGAAAGTAACAATAAAACCAGGTGGAGTTTTTTTCCAATTTTATTGACATATAACATTGTATAAGTTTAAGGTATATGACATAATGATTTGATATATGTATATTGTGAAATGAATACCATAATAAGTTTAGTTAACATTCATCAAATCACATAGTTACAATTTTTTCCCTTGTGATAAGAACTTTCACGACCTACTCTCTTAGCAACCTTCAAATATACAATATAGTGTTAACAATAGTCATTATATGGTACAATTCATCCCCAGACCTTGTTTATCTCATAAGTGGAAATTTGTACCTTTTGACCACTTTTACCCAGTTCCTCCAGCCCCCTGCCCCCTCTGTTACCCACAAATCTGGTCTCTGTCTCTATGAGTTTGGTTATTTTAGATTCCACTTATAAGTGAGATCATATGGTATTTGTCTTTCTCTGTCTGGCTTATTTCAATTAGCATAATAACACCAGGCTTACTGCCATTCAGAGGAATGTTAGAATGTGGCATGCTCTCATCCACATTCCAGTGTAGTTAGACTGAGGGATAATTTCAGTGTCCACATTGTCAAAAGATATTGACTTCAATGTTCGTGTAAAGATTGGCCTCCAAAGGCGAGTGATCTTCTGTGCTCTCCTACATGGCTTTGCGTGGCTATCAGTCCTCCACGAGAGGCCCTGGAGCTTGCATCCAAGCGCAATAGGGGGAGGAAGCACCTGAGAAGGATCCATGAGATCAGGTTGCACAGTGTGCTGTGCAAGCCCTCTTGAAGGTGACTACTGATTGCACACCAAGTGCAAGGGCAGGACGCTTAATAAATAGCAGTGTTTTTGCCAAATGATCTTTAATTAAAAATATATCACAAGTAGCACCACATAGTTTACAAATTTTTTTAAGGAACTTATTGTTTTTTAATAGCCTGGATGCTATCTTCAGCTTCACTCATTCCCTTCCTCTCCTCAGTGTCCACTTGGTCACCTCACTTAGCAATTCAACTTCCAAAAATATCTTGCAAGTCGTTTATCTCCTTTCCACCTTGAGAGACCATTGCCTTGCCTTAATTCACGTTCTAGCATGAATTCAAGATCCCAGCAGCTTTCGAATCACTACCCCTGCTTCCAGGGTCTTTCTTACTTAATAACTCCCTACTCTAAACTCTTTCTCCTGCTTAAAAATGTTAATGTAGAAATTATTTACCAAGGGTTAAGATAATACAAAGATGGTGAAGCTCCCTGGGGCTGAAGAAGGATGGCAGCCTACCACCCCAGGCCTGAGGAAGCAAGTAAGGGAACAGTGACCCAGAGTGACTTGTGACTTTAGGACAAGAGTACTGGCCTTTGATAGAGGAATACATCCACTGCCAGACTGTAACTAGGCAGGGAGAGATCTGGGAAAATGGACACCCAACCTGTCTGTGCATGTCCTCTGATCTCTTGCTAGAATCGTCCATTGACAAAGTGCACCAAAAGCTAGAGGGCAAGCAAGGGAGCATGGCAATGCTATTCACAACGGTTAGCTTCCTGGAGTACAGAGCAGGTGGAGAGAAGATATGGGGAGGAGGTGGGACAAATGAAGACAATCCAGCACAGCAGCCTTTTCTGATTCTCCCAAGCAGAACTCATTTCTCCCACATTGATATTCCAAGAACATTTTATTCATGCTCCACTAAGGCACCTGTGATATTATATTTATAAATTACTGCCATGTTTAGACCATAAACTCCTTCATTTAAGGACTATCTTAATTATCTTCAGATCCTTAGTACTTAGCATTGTCTCACATACAGTGATGCCCAATGAATGTTTGCTCCCTACTGAGTTCCATATATGGTGTCTTTTGGCGATTTCAAGTCTGCTTGTGTCCGGGATTGGAGAAATGCCGAATGTAGAGATGTTGTTTGCTTGGTTAGAGGGGATGATGAATGTAAAATCATTTTGTGAGATATGATGTTTTTCAAATATTACTAGCATCATTTCCATTGCTATGGAGTAAAAATAAAGAGGAACAAAAGAGGACCAACAAATAGCAGTCAATAGGGAGAAGATTAAATCCTTTGCGAGTCACTATCACATGGAGAAAGTTAAAACAGACAAACAAAGGTGCTTCTTCAACTAGGACCGATGACCAGATTGGGGCCATTGAGGACTGTTTTCTATTCTAATCGTGACACATTTTGTAATATTTGGTAAATCACTTAACCTTTCTGCCGTGCAATTTTTCCAATCCATTAAGTGACCGTTACAGTACATTCTCCCTGCTGATGTGCAAGGATGTTTGGGTGATTCATTTGATAATTGCTATAAAGCACTTGGGGTTCCTTAGAGAAAGCCAGGAACAAAAGATTTAACTGGGATTATTAGAAAGCCTTTTTTTCATTGGTTGAGTCTCCAGTTCCTATTTGTAATTCAACTGCTTTCCTGCGGCTTTTGCAATTCCAGCCTAGTTCTCTTTACACAATTGCAAGGGTGCAATGATATTCTATCATGTATCCCAAAAGATGGTGCGTTGATCAAATTAACCTGTTGGGTAGATGTAAACAGTTAGAAGAGTTAGAGGATTGTGAGTCTGTTTTAGGTGACTAAGGAAAACAGGTGGTTTGAGTGGAGAAAGATTATTAGTGAATGACCGAAACAGTTACATACCCAAAATGTTGTGTCCATTGGCACGTGACATATGACGTATAGCACATGATGTTTTTGTCATGCCAAAGAAAAAGGACAGCTGGTTCCAGCATGTAAAGAAATTTCTGCAGGACCGGCCTCATGGCCAAGTGGTTAATTTCGCGCGCACCACTTAAGCTGCCCAGGGTTTTCGCCAGTTCAGATCCTGGACGCAGACATGGCACCACTCATCAAGCCATGCTGAGGCAGTGTCCCACATAGCACAACCAGAGGCACTCACAACTAGAATACACAACTATGTACTGGGGCTGCTTTGGGGAGAAGAAGAAGGGAAGGAAAAGAAAAAGAAAAAGAAATTTCTTAGCTCATATTGTTTGTTACATACAATTTTGGGTGTCTTTTGATGTCAGTGATCCATTTTTACAGAATTTTCCACCAAAAGATACAACCTTTACAGACAATATCAGCGCCTCTTTATGACAGAGTGCATCTGGGCCTCCTCCATATGCTTTTGGGAGAATCAGAAAATGCGTGAGTCTTTGGAATTCCAAATCTTATTTTATTCTTTCAGGTTGAGGAATAATGTGAGATACTGCTCCATTATGGCTTTTTGAATTTTTTTATTTTACAAATCCAGAGCATATAAATATTTATCTCAAGGCTTAAGCTTTCATGACTCTAAAGAGAAGTTTAAGATTGGATTGTACCTCTCGTCCTGCTCTCTCTCCCCTGAGAGCTGGCCTTATGCCTTAGAGCAGTAGGTTTGCATATTGAAATGCCAGCTTGACCTAGCTGCCTCAAAGGCCTGAATGTCAGGCCCACAACAGAATTCGTTAATTTCTCTTTAGAAGTTGCTGATTTCCTGTTCTTCTCCTAAGGAACAGTAATTTCAGGTACTCTTTTGCCAGGAGGATACTCCAGGTCCCCAGTATTTTTAGCATATCCTAGTGTATATATTGTCATCATATACTGGCGTCATATGCTGTCACTACTGTTGCTTTTCCAGAACTCATGGAAATGGCAACCACATAAAGTAGGCAGGAGTCATACCAACTCAATTCATGGTTATTGAAGCAACTATTGAGTCAACAGAGAAATTGCAGATGCTTAAGATAAACATTTACATTTTCAATTATGTAATGATGCTAAATTTTCTTCAAGACTTTGGAGAGAGAGAATTAAAACGGGAACAAAGGACAGGGCATGGCAGAAGTGTAGCCCTGCTGGGTCCCTCTCTGTTTGTAGTGTGTCTTATTTATTTCCTATCTTATTTTTATCTTCTTCATGTGGCTTTGTTTTATTAATTTCAGTTCTACACAGTGATTAAAAGTGAGGCAAAAAAAAAAGTTTCCCAATTAGAGGCCCTGGCAAATCATCTATAATCAATAGATAAACATTGTTTAACACTGAGGCATCAGAGGTGTAAAGTTATTGCTCTTGCTTTGACTTTTATTTGTTTGTTTTTTTGGTGAGGAAGATTGGCCCTGAGTCAATATCTGTTGCCAAACTTCTTCCTCATTTTTTTGTATGTGGGACACCACCACAGCATGGCTTGATGAGTAGTGTTTAGGTCTGTGCTCAGGATCCAAACCCATGAACCCTGGGCTGCTGAAACAGAGCATGTAGACTTAACCACTACGCCACCAGGTCGGCCCCTCTTGCTTTGACTTTTAAAAAATAGTTTTAAAAATAAATTAAACAAGGTGTATGTGCTTGTTGTAAAATAATTGAAACAGGAAAATTTTAAATTAAATGTCTTTCAGTGTTATCCCTGCTCTCCCCCTAGCTATGCAGTGTCACTTCCTTTGAGGGTCCAGCTCACTGTCCCTAGGCTAGGTCTGTAAGGAGCTTTTCAGAAACCTTTGCATGTTCACACGTGTGCATATGCTCACGTGTATACATACACTGTGCATAGGTACCAATCATATCTTCATATATATCACATTATACATATATATGTCATATCATATATAAGATGTATCTTTTAAATTTTGACAAAAATGGATCACATTCTATGTACTATTCTGCAACTTATCTTTTGCACTTAATTATACATTGTGGGCACATTTCCATTTCACTATGATAAATCTACCACATTCATCCTGATGGCTGCAAAGGATTCCCTTGAGATGTACCCTAATTGATTTAAACAATTCCTGATTGACTGACATTTAAATTGTTTCCAATTTTCAGCTATTATCAATATTCTACAATAAACATCTTTGTACATATAATCTTTTTGCATTTTGGGTGGAGCATACATACGGGATAAATACCTAGAAGTGAAATTTCTGGGCCAAGGATATATGCATATGAATTTTCAATAACGTTGCCAAATTGAAAAGGGCTGCATATGTTTATTCTCTCACTAGTGCTGTGGGAAAGTATTTTATTATTCACGTCTTTACCCATTGGTAAGCTAAGCCAAGCCACAGAGGGCGGGTCTGGCTTTGAAGATCGCATGGAAGAATGGGATTCTGATCAATGTTGCTTTTACTTCAGTTTACCACTGAAACAGCAAGCAGGGCAATGGGTATTCACTAGAGCAGACGTTCTCAAAGTGTGGTCCGTGGTTCAGGAGCATCAGCGCCACCTAGGAGCTTGTTACAAATGCAAGTTCTCAGGTTCCACCCTAGACCTCTGAATCATAAATTCTTATGGTAGGGCCCAGCAATCTGTGTTTTAACAAGCCTTCCAGGTGATTCTGATGCTCACCAAAGTTTGAGAGCCATGCAATAAGCCTTAATACAAGTGAGAACTCAGGGCTGGCCCAGTGGCGCAGTGGTTAAATGTGCACCTTCCACTCTGGTGGCCCGGGGTTGGTGGGTTTGGATCCCGGGTGTGGACATGGCGCCTCTTGGCAAGCCATGCTGTGGTAGGTGTCCCATATATAAAGTAGAGGAAGATGGGCATGGATGTGAGCTCAGGGCCAGTCTTCCTCAGCAAAAAGAGGGGGATTGGCAGCAGATGTTAGCTCAGGGCTAATCTTCCTCAAAAAAAAAAAAAAAAAAAAAGTGGGAATGCAGTTTCCCAATGCCTTCTTTATGCCTCTTGGAGGTGAACCTGGAATTCTCTGGTTCAGGCTGAAGGTGCCCAGGGCTGCAACTCTCTGCATCTCATACCATTTGGATGGGGCAGGGGCCACACTGGCACTCAGTGGAGTAATTACTCCCATAAAAGGTGACTCCTGTTGCCCCATAGTTATTAAGCTCTGTGTCCTATTTCCTATTGCATAAAGAAGCATACAGTGGACATTGCCAAATAGTAACAAAATTTTGGCTTCCTGTCTTTCTGAAAAATGGCACCTCATTGCTATTTAATATTCATTTTTCAATTTTAAGTGAAGTTGAGCATGTTTTTCATTTTGTAGGCCATTTGCACTTTTTCTCCTTTACTTACTACTTCTTTATGATCTTTGCCATATTTTGTATTGGTTGGTTGTCTCTTCTTTATTAACTTGTAAGAGCAATTTTAATTTTAAAGAAATTAGCCCTTTGTCATTTGGTTGCCAATTTGTTTTTACCCAGTTTGTCATTGATCATCTGAATTTAGTTACAGTAAATTTTGGCATCACAGTTAAAATTTTTATGCAGTTAAATTTATTAGTTTTTATCTTTCTGAATTTTGTATTTTATGTAAGCTTAGATAGACCTTCTCAACCCTAGAGTAATTAAAAAAATACTCATATTTCCTCCTGAACTTTATAGTTTTATTCTTAGCATATAAATATCTGATGTAAACAGAATTTATTGTTCCTTAAGGAGTGAAGTATGCATGTAAATGTATATTTTCCAAAAGCTTAAAATTATCCCAATTTCATTTAGTAAATAATCTGTCTTTTCTCTAATCATTTTAAGTAACTCATTAATCCTATTCAAAATTAGAATGTATATTTGGGATTATTTCTAGACTCCATTCCATTGATTAAGATTGAAATTAATTTATAGCTTAACTGGGGAGAAAAAGACTTTCAATATAAAGTTTTTCTAACCAAGAACAGAGAACATCTTTATGATTAGTCAGTTTTTCTTTCTTCCTCAGGAGTTATTTAAAACTTTCTTCAGATGGGTGTTGCATATGTGTTTTATATATTTATGAACTTTTAAATGGGACGTTTCTCCCCTTACAGCTTTTTACTGCCAATTATTTGCTTATAGGAAAGTTCAAAATCTCTGTGTATTAATTTCATAGCTAATCATCTTCCTGAATCTCATATTATTTCTGTTAATTTTTGGAGGATTCTTCTGGGTTTTTCAAGTTTATGATAATTATTACCAATGATATAAAGCATCCTATGAAATTAGACTTTAATTATGGAATATATTTTATTGCAGAATATCACCTTCTTTCTAATTTCCTGCTTTTAAAAATAGCACCTTTAATGAAGTAAATACACATACATCAAAATTTACTAATTTTAAGTTTGCAATTCTGAGTTTTGACAATTTATACAGTTGTATTTTGTGCTACAAACTGTATTTGTAATTACAGAAAAATACGGTTTATATTACAGTTGTGTAATTACCACCACAATGATAATATAGAACATGTCCCTCATTCCAGAAAGTTCCCTCCTGCTCCTTTCGGGTCAATTGCTCTCCCTATGCCTGGCCCCTGGCAACCACGAAATGGCTTTTTGTCATCGTAATTTTGCCCTTTCTAGAATTTTGTGTAAATGGAGTCATATAATATGCAGTTTTTTGTGTCTGGATTTTTTCACTTAGTATTTCATTATATGGATATACAACAATTTGTTTATATTCATTAGTTGATGGACATTTGGGCTGTTTGCAAATGTTCAGTTATTAACGAAAAAAGTTAACATTCAAATACATGTCTTATTTTGGCATACGCTGTCATTTCTCTGGGGTAAATATTTGGAGTGAGATGAGTTGTATGGTAAGAGTATAAGAAACTGAGAAACTTTTTTGCGTGTGGCTATACTATTTTGCATTTCCACCAGCAACATATGAAGGATCCGGTTGCTCCACGTTCTCACCCACATTTGGTATTGTAAGTTACTTTCTTTTTTTTTTTAAATTCTAGCAAGTGTTTTGTGGTGTGTCAGTGTGATTTTAATTTGCATTTTCCTGATGAGTAATAATGTTGAGCATCTTTGTATATGCTCACTTACCATTTATCATTCTTACTTGTTGAAGTGTCTTTTCAAAATTTTTTCCCAATTTTTTTATTGGATTGTTCGTCTTATCGAGTTGTAAGATTTCTTTATACATTCTTGAAGCAAATCCTTTACTAGCTGTTTTGCAAATGTTTTATCCCAGTCTATGACTTGCCTTTTTCTTTTCTTAACAGTAGCTTTTGAAGAGCAAACTTTTTAATTTTTGAAGTCCAATTTGCTCATTTTTTCTCTTGTGGTTTATGCTTTTAGAGAGATCTAGTGTACCTAAAGGTAACAAAATATTTCTTCTATATTTTTCTCTGGGTGTTTTCAAGTTTTCCATTTAGGTCTATGATCCCTTTTGAGTTAAATTGTGGATGTGATGTGAAGATGAGAGTTGAGGTTCCCTGTATTGCTGTTTGCATGTTAATGTCTAGTTTTCTAGCACCATTTCTTGGAAAGAATATCCTTTCCACACTGAAATACATTGACACCTTTGTTGGTAATTAATGAACTACGTATGTGTGTAGGTCACTATTCTGTTCCATTGATTGATATGTCAATACCAGACTAACTTGATTACTGTAGCTTTATTCCAAGTCTAAGCTTTATACTAAGCAAGAGTTTAAGACTTCCAACTTTGTTTTTCTGCTTCAAAAGTCTACCAACTTTTCCTTTTCTTTCACTTTGGCTATTTTAGATGTTTTGCATTTCCATATGCATTTTAGAATCTACCTGTAATTTCCACAAAAAAAAAACACTGTTGGAATTGTGTCAACTCTGCAGATCAATTTGAGGAGACCTGATATCTTATTTTAACAATTTTACAGTTTTTGATTCATGAACACAGTCTATCTCTCCAGTTACCTAGTCTTCTTTAATTCCTCTCAGTAATATTCAGTAGTTCTCTGTTTCTAGATTTTTTAATAGATGCCTTTTTACTGGATGGAAGAGGTTCTGTTTTATTCCTAGCTTGCTGCAAGTGTTTCTATCACAAATGGGTGGTCAAGTTTGTAAAATACTCTTTCCTGCATCTATTGAGAGGATCATATGGTTGTTCATTTTTGGTCTATGAATATGTGATGACTCATTTTTTTCCTAATATTAAGCCAACTTTACATTACTGCTGAAGAATTGCTTAAGGAACTTTTTCAGACAGAAGGGAAATATCAGAAGGAAATTTGGAACATCAGGAATAAATAATATCTTTTAACTCCTGACATGAAAGATTTGGAAATTAGCATATTTCTTCTTTTTCTCTGATCCTCTTTTTCTGCCATTGCCCATTTTTTCTTAGCTATACTCTTACATATACATTTCTATGTTTATAAATTTGCATAATTTTTCAGCCTTACGTCTTTGTTCTAATCAATTCAGTGCAAATCACAATACTTTTATGTCATTCATTCTTCCTTTCTCAGCGCTTTTCACCACAGCACTTGTTTGCTGAGGATTTATCAAGTAGTTTTTCATTCCCCAAGAAGGGCTGTCTATAAACTTCTTGCTCACAATTTTTTTTGGTACTAACTGTTGCTGTGAAGAAATCTGATTTTCCTCCTTGGTAGGTAAATTGTTTTTTCTCACTGAATGCTCATGTAATTCTGTTTTTCATTCTTTTTTTTTTTTTTTTGAGGAAGACTGGCCCTGAGCTAACATCTACTTCATACATGGGACGCCTACCACAGCAGAATGTGCACACTTAACCGCAGCGCCACCGGCCGGCCCCTGTTTTTTGTTCTTAAAGGTAAGCAGTCTCACCAGAATATATCATTGATTACTGGAACGAATCACTTTTCCCCAGAACATGGTATGGAACCCAATATCCTAAGATTCAGGTCTCCCTTTATTTCAGAAATGTGTTCTATTTAACATTTGAGTATTACTTTTGGATCCATTTGTTTGACTTTCATCATTGGTCAAGCTTATATTGGCCATGTTTGGTCTCTCTTTCATATCTATCTTCCTACTTATCTTTGTTTTTTTTGTCCTTTCCTATTTATGTTTTTTGACTTTTATAATCCATTTTTCTATGTTTCCCTTTCTTTTCAAACATAGTGTTTATCATGTTGTTTTTATGTTTCTGTATCATTTTTATCTCTATGGTGTTTGCGTTGTTAATTTTGGTATCTTTCCTGAGCTCACAGTGGCTCCTGTTCACCACTTTTATTATTTCCTCTTGAATTTCATATCCCTCCTCACAAAGCTCTCCTTTTCAGAGAGTTCTTTTCCTTGTTTATTTTCTTTGAAAATACAGAGAATTATTTGTCTAAGTTTTTTTTTTTTCTGTTTCCTGTGGTGATTCTTCTGATGTATATTCTATTGAAGCATTTTTCCCTTTTGTTCAAGAGTTATACAAGTGGTAAATTATATATGCTTTGGTATACCATGACCAGGTCTGCTGCTTGGAAAGTCTTTGTGCAACCTTGACAGCAATCCTTAGATGGGAGAGCTAGCAATCTGCCATCAATAATAGGAAGAATGGATCTAGATGGCGGGAGAGACAAGGGCGTGCCCCATTGTGTAAGGTAGGGATTGGTGCTAGGATGTGACTTCCTGGACTGGTAGGAAAAAGAGACTGAGTGTGAAAAAAGCTAACAAGGCTGGTCTAAGTGGTAAGACCCCTCCCCACCTGCCTGAATAAGCTCAGCCACACAAAGAGTGCTCACACTACCATCAAGTGTACATTTACTTTCAATGACCAATTTATTTATTTACTTTGGTTAGTACTTACAGCTTTTCTGAGTGTAAAAGCTCTAAAAAGTCTGTTCCAGTTTACTGTTTCACTAATGAGGGTCTGTTTCCTTACACACACCCTTGTCAAAATAGAATATTATTCTGCTTTTTTGTTTTTGCCCATTAAATAAGTTAAAGATTTTAACTTATTTTAAAAATTTGCATATTCCAAATGACGGTGAAATTTCAGCATATTTTAAAAATATTCATAAGACACATTTCTTCTGTGAATTTCTTTGCTTTTAGTAGGTTTTTTTTTCAGTTTTTATTTACTTCTAGGGGTTCTTTATGTTAGTTATTAATACTTATTTAAGATGTTTGAAATATTTTCTCCCAGTCAGTATATTATCTTTGAATTTTATTTATAATCTTTACATTATTTAAAATATTTGAATTTTTCTATAATGAAATCTTCTAATTTTATGACTTTTGTGTCTTTGCTTGTGAGATTATTCTCCACTTTAAGATTAAGACATGAAGTTCTCCTATATTTTTACTAATACTTATATCATTTTTAACACTTTTAATGCTTTTTTTGAGCTTAGTTTTTAATCTGTCTGTAAATAGGTAGCCTGTTATTCCGATATCATTTTTTGGATTGTTAGTCTTTTCTCTCCTGATTTGAAATATCGCATGCTTTATCTTTTCATATTGATCTATTTGTGTGTTCTTGGAACAATGCCACACTGTTCTTCAGATTCAGAATGGCCCTCCATATTATTCTTTTGAGAATTGCACTGGCTATTTCATTTCATAAGACATCCTTTGAGAATTTTGATTGGGAATTTATTCACATCTATATATAAATTTGGAGAGATTTGGTATGTTTTAATATTGAGTCTTCCCATCCAGAAACAGTTTGTCCTTCTATCAATTTAGAGCTTCTTTTACTTTCTTCAGTAAAATTTTACAGCATTCTTCATAAATGTACATCTCATTGGATTTAATTATGAATATGTTGTCATCTGTGATGTTATAACGGGATCATTAAACACATTCTAATTGGTTATTTCAGCATAAAAAAGCTACTATTAATTCTTATATGTTGATCTTGTATCCACCTAACAAAATCCTCAATTCTAAAATTTTATTAGTTGAATCTCTTGGGTGCTCTGGATGGACACTCACATTGTTTGATTATAGTAATAGTTTTGTCTTTTCCTTTCCAATGTTTATGCCTATTTTTTCTCCTAATATTTTAACTTTTTTTCAGCAAAATACGTTTTTCCTGTAATAAGTATTTATTGAGTTTAGATGTCTCTTTTGTAGTGTTAAATTCCTTAAACACTTAGTGTTTCTTGTTTGCTCTTATTTGTGGTTGAGGTTCTAGACTGGGCAGTTCATTGCTTTTCGAACGTTTTTTCTCAGCCTAAGGAGGATCCTCGTTTGTCTGGCAGTTGATGAAACTCTAGTCACCTCTGTGAGTCTGCGGGAGAAGAGGACCAAGCTCATCTAGGAAGGTGTCAAGGAGGCTTGACTTCCAGGAACGAGGCTCCTGGTATCTCCTGGCAGACGGCAACTCTCCCTTTCTTTTGCTCAACAGCCACCCTGGTAGTCCCACATGTCAGAGTTCTCAGGAGAGGGGACTCATAACTCTGACCTGGGGTCAAATACACTAGGTGAGGGAATGGGGGGCTGCTGTCTTATCTGTGCCACTCCTCAGTTATTTACCTCAAACTTCTCTTTCCTGCCTCAACTGCCTCTGACTGTGGCGTCATTCTGGAGTTCTGCTGGGAAAGAGCATTGTTTGGGGGTGTTTCAATTGTCCACTGAGAGAGTTTCCTCAGTTCTTTTGGGATATATTGCTGGTCTATTTGTGATTGCTCTATCACTTCGAGAAACCCCTCATTGTTCTGGCCTGCTGGTACCTTGTTCCCAATGTTGTTATAAATTTGCTAACTTCTTTCCTTTTTGGAGGGGCGTTGGATTGTATTTATGTACAGACTTCTTATGAGATTTTTGTGTGTGTGTGGGGGGGAAGATTGGCCCTGAACTGCTAACATCTGTTGCCAATCTTCCTCTTCCTGCTTGAGGAAGATTGTGGCTGAGCTGACATCTGTGCCAATCTTCCTCTATTTTATGTGGGATGCCGCCACAGCATGGCTTGATGAGTGGTGCTAGGTCTGCACCCCGAATCTGAACCTGTGAACCCCAGGCTGCCTATTGGAGCACACGAACTTAACCACCAAGCTGCCACTGGGCCTGCCTGTGTGAGATCCTTTTTGATTAATTCTTATCCTTGTTTAGGGATGGTGCCATCCAAGTCTGCTGATTTGCTCAAGAATTGAGTGGAGAGGGGACAGGGAGTGACCGGGAGCAGCACCTTATTCACTATTTAAAATGATGTTTTTTCTTATTATAAGTTTCTTTAGATAACATGCAGAAAATACAGAAAAATAAAAAGAAGAAAAGAATCATTCATAATCCTATTATGATGATTACCATTAGTATTTAGATGTATTTGCTTTCAGCCTTCTCCTTATGCATATTTTAACATTCTTGTGATTGTGTTCTTTATAGCATTTTGTATTTATTTTTCAATTTACATCTTAACACATTTCCTATGTTGTTAGAAACACTCATGATTAAATCCTTACCTTAATAATATCATAAGATATAATCCAATAGATTCTCCAAGGGTAATATTTCCCTGTGATGGGTCATTTGGGTTAATTTGGTATTTGGCTCTTTTATTTTTAAGAAGGAAATTTTATTTATATGTATTTATTATTTAATTTTTTGAGGTGAAGTTTATAGTGAAATCTACAGATCGTAGATAATTTTATGAGTTTTGATAAATGTTTACATTCAAGTAACCACGGCCCCGACCAGATATAGAATATTTACTTGACTCGTTTTAATAATGTGGTGATGAATATCTATAAGAAGCTCTCCTGTATTTGGATTATTGGCTTAGGTGATGCTCCTGGAAGTGAAAAATTGTGGCCTCATTTTATGAAATTTTTAACGGATATTGTACCAAAATGCTTTCCAAAGGGTTGGATCAATATGCATTCCCACCAGGTAGTAAAGCGTGTTAACGTTGTTCAGTCTGTTCTCTGTGATCCCCTTGACACATTTTGACTGGTCCCCAGCAGGAAAGCTCCACCGTTTCTTCCTGAAAGCAAACTGTGACCGTCATGTGAATACCTACCTCCACCTGACCATGGCTCCTTGTGTATACGTGTACATATTTATGTGTAAAGAATTGCTATTTCTGCTTTCAGTGGCCTTATAACCCTCTCCCCACAGGCAGCCATCAGTGAAGCCTGGCAGTGGTTATCACTGACGTCACTTATTCGTGCCAGTGTCTTCCAGATGGAATCATGTCTCAGTATCTCTTCTCTGTCTTCTTTCAAAGATGCTGTGGTGTTTCTAATCACATGGGCTCTAAAACTCATGAGCCTTGTTAATTTCTCTCTCCCTCCAGTTGATGCCAACTCCTGTCCATTCTGCTTTCTTAGATCGCGCTTCTCTTCCCCTCTGTCCATTCCCATTCTCGTTGCCTTACTTTGGCTCTTTATGACTGCTTACTTAAACAATTTCAATTGGTTCCTTTCTCTCTACACCAATCTGTCTGACTCATGGCTGCCGCATCAATCATTCCAGAGCATTTGATGACGCCACACTGTTGCTCAAAGTACCTTACAGAGTCTTCACTCAAAATCCTTATCCTGGCATTTAGGGCCTTCCACAGTCTTCCAACTTTATTTCTCTCTGTCTCTTTCTGAAATCTATATTCCAGCCAGACTGAACTAGTTGTTATCCTCATATTTAACACAGTTCTCTACTGTTCTCTACCTTACGCAAGCTTTTGCCTTTCTTCAATTGCTTTTCCAGATTTAAATGTCCAACTTTTATCTTTCTTCAAAATCCAGTTTAAATGTCATTTCTTTCGCAAAATTCTTCCTGTTAACTTCAGCAAAATAGTCTTTCTTCTCTCTGATGATTATAGTACTTTATTATTACATTTTTGCTTTGTGTATTATTTTCAATCTGGAATTATAACAATTCATTGACTGTCTTAACTTTTTTAATAAATAGAAATTTCCTTAAGGACAAGTTCTGGGTTTTTAAATTTTCACGTAGCTTTTCAATGTCTTGCACATAGCAGAAGCTCAGTAAATAAGTGGGGTTTTTTTCAGCTTTATTGAGGTATAATAGACAAATAAAATTGCAATATACTTAAAGTGTACAACATGATGATTTGATATACATATGTATTGTGAAAAGATTCCCACTATTGAGTTAATTAACACATCCATCACCTCACATTTTTACCTTTCTTTTTTTTTTTGGCGAGAATACTTGTGATCTACTCTCTTAACAAATTTCAATGATACCATACAGTATTATCAACTATAGTCACCATGTTATATATTAGATACTCAGATCTTATCATATAAGTGAATGTTTGCACCCTGTTACCATCCTCTCCCTATTTCCCCCACCCCCCCAGCAACCACCATTCTACTCTCTGTTTCTATGAGTCTGATTTTTATTTTTAGAATGCAAATGTATGTGATACCATGTAGTATTTATCTTTCTCTGTCTGGATTATTTCATTTAGCATAATGTCCTCCAGTTTCATCCATGTTGTCACAAACATCAGGATTTCCCTCTTTTTAAAGGCTGAATAATATTCCACTATATATGTGTATATCTATCTATCTATCTATGTTTCACACTTTCTTTATCCATTCATCCATCAAGGACATTTACGTTGTTGCCATACCTTGGCTATTGTGAATAATGCTGCAGTGAATATGGGAATGCAGATATCTCTGAGATGGTGATTTTGTTTCCTTTGGATATATCCCCAGGAGTGGGATAGCTGGATCACAAGGTAGTTCTATTTTTAATTTCTTGAGGAACTTCCATGCCATTTTCCATGGTGCTGTATCTATTTACATTCCCACCAACAGTGTAAAAGCATTCCCTTTTCTCCATATCCTCCCCAACCCTTATTAGCCCTTGTCTTTTTGATAATAGAAATCCCAACAGGTGCGAGGTGATATCTTATGGTGGTTTTGATTTGCATTTCCTTGATGATGCAGGCTGAGTAGAAGCTGGACCCTTGGGCAGTAGCCAGGAAAGGATGTAGTCTGTCTCTTTCCAGGGAGAAACTGAGAGGTGGGCACTTTTGCTTGCTCTCTCTGTGCCGAGCCAGGGGTATAGCCACTGGGGTATGTGTGTGCTCCTGCACCTGTTTAAAAGCTGCTTCTTTGCTATAGTCCTGTGGGACTTGTGAATGCATGCCCTGTTGGCTATCAGAGCTGGGTCATTTTGAGACCAGGCCCTCAGGGGGCTTCTGTACAAGTTGGAGCACTGGATATATGGACAAGCTCCTTCCAGGGAGATACTGGGGACTTAGTTTTATTGTTGGAGTGAGCCAGAGGGAGAAGGATGGGGAAGCGCTCACCAGCTCGTTCAGGCTCTGGGGAGGATTGTGGTCATCACCTAGGTGCGTGCTAATTAGCAGCCAGACTCTCAGGCAGCAGCTTGTAAAGTATGCCGTCAAACTGATTTCAGGGAAGGACTGGGAGATGGACGTTTTTGCCTGCTTCCTCTGCACTGGGCCCTGAGGCTGTGAGAGCTGCCGTGAGTTCCCACTCCCTTCTGCCGATAGCCGCTTCTTGGTTTGCTATAGTCCTGTGGGACTGATGAATGAAAGCCGCACTGGCTGTGAGAGCTTGGTGACTTGGAGACTCGTCCATCTAGTGAGAATCTTAAAAGTTGGGGAGGTAGATGTGGGGTCCAAACCCCTTTCTCCGCGAGGAGAAGTTGGGAGTTTGGAGACCCTGCCTGACTGTTTGTTGCTGTGCTGGGCTGGGGTTTATGGAGAGGAGGGATCCCAGCCCATCCTACCTGTTTCCCTGTGGGTATTTTCTCAGTCACCCCAAGTGTAAGAGTCACTCAGCTAGTTTCAGAATTTCTCTCAGGGTGAATTGCTCTGTGAGGAGCTGTACCTTTGGTGCATCCGAGGGAGGAGGGAAATTCAGGAGCCTCCTATTTCACCATCTTGGTCTGGAATGGTAAATAAATGTTTCTGGACTAAGTGAGCCATCCTGGGGAGAGGAATTGGGATTTGGAGCAAAAGATGTAACTTACTTGAATTTATCAGGTAAACACATCAATCTAGCATTTGTCCTTTTAAGAAAAGAGTTATCGTTTGAGACAGATAGCAAGCTAGTTTAAGAGGTTCAAGGACTGATACAGTTCTGTGGGATATTCTGGTTCAACTTCCCAAATCACCTCTGGGTCAAGACAATGGAGATAGTTTAGAGCTGAAAATAGAAACACATAGGTCAGTGGAGAGGTATATCTTCTATTATTGGGGCAAATGTCCAGGAAAATGGAATTCGCACCTGCCTGTAGTATTTCAGCCATGCCCAAAGGCAAACTTCCTGTTGCTTTCACTCTTTTGACCTCAGATAGCCACATTAACTCAATATTTATTAAAATGTCTCAGAGCTCTATCTCTTTTCTGCTAAAATACTAGATTTTAAGGATAAAGTCCCTTCTCTGTGGTGTTCTACTATTTGCTAAACTTAGTTGTATGTACGCGCGTGTGTGTGTGTGTGCGCGCGTGCACTTCACATCTTATACAGTCATCTCGGCCACGCTTGTAATATAGTTTTTGTTTACTTATTTTGAACCTTCCTCTTTATTCCCTCCCACTAGCACAATTTGAATATACAAAACCCTCACTGTGCGAGACACTGCCATTGTGTTGCTAGCTGTTCTGTGATGTTTATAAAATATGTCCACACCCTATGGTGACTTGGCATTGTTTTGCTCTCATACGTACTATCAAAGAAATAAAACAAATGCCCCCAAACAAATAATCTAACTTGTTACCCCTCAATCGCATTTCAGAGATGGAAAATTGATAAATTATGAGAGCCGAGCAAGGGGGAGATGTGCTGTCTTACCCCAAAGCCTAGGACTCATCCTGGGGGACAGTAGAGTCGTGCGGCGGCTCCCGTCTTCTGCCCACCCCCTCACCCTCCACCTGCGCCATTCATCTGAATAAATTAGCCTCACGGAGAGGGAGATGACAGCAAAGTGTGCACCTGCAGTGTAGCGTGACTGCCACAGCTTAGTAAGGGGTTGCCAGGGAAGCAGTTTTTAAAAAACAGGGGTGGGGAATTGTCAAGTTTTGGCTCCTTGTGAAATTCGCCTGTCAGAACAGATGATGCATTTGGGTATAACACGCTCCTAGTTTCTTCTTATGGCAGTTTTCTCCCTCATTTTCAAGGCTTTTAGAATTTTGCTGCGACTTATCCTTTTAAGGGGCTTTTCCTCTCACATATTTCTCCATTGAACATTAGTCGTGAGAGGGGAGAGATTATGTTTAAAATGTCCTCTCAGGACTGACTTTCTTGGAATCAGGACAGTCAAGACGGCAAAGGCCTCTAGCATTTTCCTTCACTCCTCTCTCTCCTTTTGAGGGCAACAGCCCACCTGTCCTTCAGTTTGTCTGAAATTGGCAGACGATTTGACATTAGTCGACAAGCTTAGGTCAGACCAGCTCAGAAGCCAGTTGTTTTTTTCTGGGAATGGCCTGTGGAATGATGTGAATTTTGAAGGTGCAGAGAAGGCAGGAAAATATGATATGTAAGTGATCGTGCTGCACTGTCCGTGGAAACACCTGGTCTCCTAGAATCTTGGGCACTTTTCTGTTTTGAATAGCGGGTGACCATTTAACCTCGCAAATGGAATACTCATCCAGAGACGTTCGTTTGCAGATGCCATCACACCGACTGACATAGTATAGTGCTTCTGCCCTTTAATCCTTAACTTTTTCTTGAGGAAGTAAATATTATTATCCTTATTTTATAGATGATGCAACTAAAGCTCAGAGAAGTTGCACATGTGATAAGTGATGGCATCTGAATGAAATCTGGAGCTCTCAGTCTGGTCTATAGATTTTTCTAGTATCTAATTTCCCTAGCAGAAAAAACCCCATCTCTAAAGTACATGACCTTGCTTTCTCTGAAATAGTGGATAGTAAGGAGGCAGGGTGGGGACTGAGCAGCCATCTTTATATATACAGACGGAGAGAATGCCTCTTTAGATTTGAAGTCTCTGGTGTAAATAGAGCTGCTTCTTTGATTTTATTTCATAGCTAAATGATACTAGCAAGTGGAATAAGGCTCTATCCAAGATCTCATCTGCAATTCCCTGCTGTAAGCTCTGAAACAAAGAGAACTTATCATTTGCTTTAATAGACTGTACTGTGTATGTACCCAGAGACGGCAAAATTCCAATTAAAAGAGTATTGATTGCTCATATATTAATGCCGTCCCTTCAAAATCAATGGTCACTGAACTTCTTGCAATGATTTTTATTGTGAACGCTCTTGGCTCTTGAACTTTGCTTATTAAATGTTCTACTGTAATTGTATGCCCAGTTAACATGGACGATTCTTTTGCTATTAATATACAGTTTTTGATTTTAGTCTAGTTAGCACTAATAGTCATGGCAAAAATTCAGTAGAATCTTACAAACTTGAATGCCTTCCCTCACTTGCTCCCAGAGATAATTTATATCCCCTCATTCCTCTGAGCCCAAAGCAGGTAAACACCTTCAGTTAAGCTGAAGAGAAAAATAGAAATTCTCTGAAATAGCACACACATACACATGCACAAAAATCAAAATCAGGAAAGTAAAGCAGAGAACATGAAGTATGTCATAGAGAAGTTATGATTGGATCAACGGGGGATATAATTTCACTCCCTGTGAGGCAAAATCGTGATCAAATGTGCTCAGGGACATGGTCTACTGGACCTCTGTGACGGGCTCCCCTAGAACATCATGCTAATTAAATCTGAAAGGGAGACATGTTGGGAAGCTACCAGGCGTCAGGCTGGGGTCTGGCAGTAGAGGAAGAGGAGTTGGGTAAGCTCAAGGAACACACATTTCAGAAGACAGATGTGATCACTGTGTGAGGCTCGGATGAAATTGATCTTCCAGTTCAATGGCTGGCCCGGGACTGTCAAATAACCTGTGGCCAATCAAGATGTTTTTGTGACTCATGCTAATCCTTCAGACTCCAGGGATTTCATCCCACTTCTTCCCATTGGTGTCACAGCTAAAGTCCATTAAGGGTAAGCAATCGAGCAGATTCTGCCTACTTTGGCACTTCTATTCTGAAGGGAATTGTTCATTTATTTAACTAATGTCTGCTTTCTGCATTAGGGGCTTCTTGATGGCCCGGTGGGGGTGGGGTAGAGGGCAGACTTCTAGGAGAGAAGTGTGTCAAGTGGAAACACTCCTTAGGGACCAGGAAACGGGTTCTAATCCCAGCTGTGTCACAGGTCGTTTAATTTCTCTCTTTTGTTTGCTTCTCTATAAAGAAAGTTGTACCAAATAACCAGATCCCTTCCAGATCTAAAATTTGCTCTACTACAGGATCTAGAATAGTATCCTCCAACGGTTTTGCTCATGTACTCCCTAAAGGAATTTTAAACAAGCACATACCCCCCCTTTTTAAAGTCCATATGTCATAAGTTTAGTTTCAAAGGGTGTAGTTTCAAAGGGTGTAGTTTCCAGCATATTGTCTATCAGATGAGGGATTTTAATACATTTTTATCAAAACTGTGGAGCTGTGGATTTCAGTTTATTCAGTTTATGGTACATGTCACCGCATCATTTGATTAACAAAGCCAGTTCTCATTGTTAAGTCAGTCAGTCAAATCAGACATTTTTCAGCAGAAAAGTTTGACTTTATTTTTTTATTTAAATAAATTTGTTAACGTGAAACCTGTTGACAACTATTTCATTTTGGAGTACTAATGCTAAGGTGATTAGTTAATCACCCTACTGATTAGTTAGCTAACGGTGATTGTCTAACAGAAAACTATTTAGCTAGCTAACTAAAGCAGGGAGCTTGCCTGTACTTATTAATTTGTTCTTAAAAGATTGGCCCTCAAGAGCGATGTGTTCTCCAATTGTTCTTTGGTTTGGTGCCAGGGAGGCTAGTAGACTATGGGGCAAGGGACCATGGTAGGTCTCAGGCTGAGTGAGAGGGATGCCTTTCTTTTATAAAGTGGAAGAACAATGATTATGAGATGAGAAGTGGTAGAGGAGAACTAGCAGCCTGCAGGCACGTTATTGGGCAAACTTATTGCAGAAAGCGTACATGTGGAAGTGGAGGATCTTGAAATGGATTCACTTAAAACCACCATGATGCGTATTTGTTGGGAAGTCTTCACGTCTCTGCCAAGGAGTATACAATCCAGATGCAGAGGACAGGCAGGAAGTATGATACACTCCATTGCCATTTCATGCCAAGCTAATCAAGAAGGCCAGTACGGCAAGGACTGTCCTTTGTAAGGGTCAGCAACCCCCAGACATAGTGCATACTCTCCTTTGAAATGAGTTGGCCATTACATGACTTTCTATGATCAAATTCCCAGGTATGTCATTAGGATGTCATTATCTTATCAGTTAACATTTACCGAGACTCTAATTTGTAGATGCTTGTGGGAATATAAAATGTAATTTATGCAAACTATGCAGATTCAAGTTTTCCAGAAATCCATGACTTTGGAATCATTTGCCCTCGGTTTGAATACTGTCTCTGCAATTTTATTTGTGTGGTCAGAGGTAGCCTCAGTTTTCTCATCTGTTAAAATGGGGAAAAGGATACCTCTCTCAAAGTGTTTATTCTGTTTTCTCCATTTGCCCTCTTTCCCCCAATCCCATATCCATTGCTTCATCTGCTCTCCTCTGATCAATTCTCTGGGAGGCAGATTCCTGCAGGCCACATCACCAGGGTTTCTTTACCAGTTAGTTGGCTTCTGGTTGTTGCCAAAGAGAGACACCACTGGAGATCAGAGGGTAAAGGAAGAGAGAGGTGGGGTGTCTCTTCCAGGCCCTCTTCCTGCTGAGGGCCATATTTTATGCAATGTCTGGGTCCCTCAACTCCAGCTTCTGTTCATGGTCCTGGCTTCATATTCCTTTTTTTTTTAAGATTGGCACCTGGGCTAACAACTGTTGCCAATCTTTTTTTTTTTTTTTTCTGCTTTATCTCCCCAAACCCCCCCTGTACACAGTTGTATATCTTAGTTGCACGTCCCTCTAGTTGTGTGATGTGGGACACTGCCTCAACGTGGCCTGACGAGCGGTGCCATGTCTGCCCCCAGGATCCGAACCCTGGGCTGCCGCAGTGGAGCACGCAAACTTAACCACTCGGCCACTGAGCCGGCCCCTGTATTTCTAAATCTAACTCTTAATGCCATCCCCACCTCTCATGCTTTTAGGCCTAGGGGTGATAAAGGCTTCTCACTATTTCTGGTCTCTGACAAATTTTTAGCCATTTGAATTGGATTCTGATTCCTGGCAGGACCCTGGATGATAAAAGGTTGTTGTTCTTTTATTCTTCAATAAATATTTGTTGAATCTACTATAACTTAATAAATTCTGTTGTGTTTACTGGTGTATCCCTAGTACACAGCACAGGACCTGGCATATATGTATTTTGAGATTAATAAATATTTGTTGAAAGAATATCTACCATATTGACACTGTACTGGGCCCAAGACAAACAAATTTTCTGACCTCATGAAGCTTTCAATCAATCTAGTCATGAGGATTGAGTGAGATCATATGGAACAACATGGAGCCAACATAAAAGTCAACCTACTGAGTTGGTTTGTCCAAGAAACAGGCTTGGCCATTTTCCTCCCTTATCATCTGGTCATAATGGACCTCTCCACGTGACTAAAGGTGTGAGCTGAGGGAGAGGTGATGGAGTAGTAATTGTGGATTACATAGGAGTCCAGGTCACCTGATTCGGCAGCTTACTTGTGTTTGCTGCCCTAGCTTGCGTCCAATCCAGGATTTACCATTTCCGTTTTACAGTGGACTCCTGCTGGACCTGCCTAACTTTTTAAATTGGTGGATGTGATAGAACTCGGTTTTTGATGGTCCAGCTACACGATCACTTGAGGTCCCATGGTCGACAGTACTAGGGCCCAATAGCATGCTAGAAGCTGCTTTTTGAATAGTGTATAGTTCTTTACCTCAGACTGCATGGCTTTCTTTAGAACTCCATGGGCTGACACTGTGATTCTCCTATTCAGAACTGCCATAAACTCTACATGTTTTCTTTTCCCACCACACATACCTCTAGGACCATAGGGTCTGCCAAGTTGTGTGACCTAAGAGACAGGACTATATGAACCACAGACTGGACTTGCTCTTGGCTTCTCTAAAAAATACCAGCCTTCCATGTCATCTGCCAAATAGGTCAAAATAGTATTCCCAAATAGGGAAATGTTCTGCCTCTAGAACCTGAAAAGTCTTGTAAGGCAACATGCTTCTGTCTTAGGAGATTCAACAATTGTAATAATTTGCTCTTAACTTCAGAGAAGATGTCCTGGCAAACCCTAGACTCCTGGACTCCTGGAAACATCACTGATATGGTGGCCTCATGAGACTTCATAGTATTTATGTTCCATGCTTTGGTACACACATGCCTTACCAAGGCCTCTAAAGTATGTGCCATTTCTTGTTCATCTGGTTTGATAATATAAAGTCATTAATATAGTGGACCAATGTGATGTTCTGCAAAAAGATAGTCCAGGTCCCTTCAGACCATATTATAACAAGAATGAGAGAGTTAATATAGCCCTGGGGCAAATCATAGATGTACATTCATGTACCACATACATGACGGTGGTCCCACGAGGTTAGTACCATATAGCCTAGGTGTGTAGTAGGCTATAGCATCTAGGTTTGTGTAAGTACTATGGGAGAGAAGACATTTTCCTCTACCCTTCTAGGTTCTTTTGGCTAGTCTAAGAATTAAATTGACACAAGACAGATTAACAGGAGAAGAACAAGCAAAAGTTTAATAACATATATACATGGGAGAAACCTGGGGAAACTGAGTAACTCACCAAAATGGCAGGAGGCTTCACCTTAAATACCATTCTAAGCTAAAGACAAAAGGAGGTGTTGTGGGTAGGGAGTGTCAGAGACTTCAAAGGGAAGAGAGGCAATTCACAGGTAGGTGAAAAGGAGCAAATGTTTGGAGAACAAGTGTTTGCTTGGCCACATAGAAACAGAAGAACACAGAGGGGAGCCCAACAAACAGGCTTTTCTAGGTTCCTCCCTGTCTATCATGTGGTTCTATGCTAATGTAATAGCTTGCTTCCTGAGACAAGTTTTTAAATCCGAATTCTTTTAGACAGTTAAGGAGGAAGTAACAAGATAAACCTTCTGAATCTTTTGTTTCTTAAAAATATCAGCCGAAAATAATCCTCATGTTAAAGAGACATGTTTGAAGGTGACAAACTTTGTTCCCTTTCAGTATACTCTATGATGTTTTCAGAACGATGAAATCACCTAACGATGCATTTCTTAGAACACATCCATTCCAGAGCAATGCATTTCTCAGAACTGAGATTAAAAACGCTTAATCTCAGAATGTTAAGTGACGCATGACTGTATACTGTTTTCTGTTCTATGTGAATGCAAAATACTTCTGATCCTCTTTATGATAGGGAGAGAAAAGAATGCAAAATTGCCAGAGTAATGGTAGACTGCCCTGTGCTGGAAGCCGTGTTAACTTGTTATAGCAAAGTCACCCTATCTAGCACAGCAGCTGCAGTTGGGCTAATACTTGGTTAATTTGGAGGCAGTTCCATATCCTCTACCACAGTCCATTTGGTGTTGGAGGAAACTGACTGGTAATTAAGTTGGGAAATCAGAGAGACCACCATCTCTGCTTTTTTTAAGTTTGTGAAGGTGGCACTGCCACCCCACCCCCGTGTGCTTTTGGTTTGATTTACTATCTTGGTCAAGGTTGAGCCGTTTCAGAGCTTTCACTTGTCTGACTTTACTATGACAACTCTTACACCACGTATTAAGGAAACAATGTGAGGATTTTGTCCGCTAGCAACTATCATCTTATTTCCAATGATGTATTTGGAGTCTGATAGAAATGACCACTGGGTGGGTTCATGGACCTAGTGAATGAACTGTGAGATAAAGCTAGGCTAGGACTCGATTTGTTACTGGTCTTTATGTGCCCCAACATAGGCGACCATGGTGGTGCTTTGAGTTCCTGGGTATTAGGGCCAATTTAGATTCTTTCATTTCTTGAAAGGTCTGAGCATTCCCTTGTCCTCAACAGATGGTTACTTAAGTTACTTAAGGGCATTAGGCCCCTTTGAAGAAGGACTTGGGAACTAGCTACTGACTATATTAACTTTGGTGTTTCAGAATCTTTCTTCAAAGGAAATTGGTCTCTCCTTTAATCAATGGGTTTGGACCTCGGAACAGGGTCATGTCTTGAAATTGGGCAAGGGATACCCTGTTTTTATTGAGGTGGCTGCTCTCAGCTTCCTGATCATCTTAGTATTTAAGTCAAGAACTACTCTCATTTGCTGCCTGTCTATCCTGCCTCTAGGAACACTGTCTTCCATTGACCATTTTCATCGTTCTGTGAGAGTCAGGCTTCCTGGCTGCTATTCCAGCCTTGCTTCTTATGGTGATAATTGTGCTCACTTGCTTCTGAGGGTTAAGTGCTGCCATGTGGTCTCATTATTTCAGGATTCTGTCATCCCCATTGTCATGAGGGAGCCCAGTTCTGCAACAACAAGTTTTACCATTAACCTACTCATGACTGGCTTCATGGACATGTGTCCTGCGCTGTCACACAGAGCTGTACACTTGGAAGGGCCCTGAACTTTGTTTAACGCTCTGCTGTTGCAGTTTTGAAATTCTTTTTTAAGTAAGGAACTCTGCATTTTCATTTTGCACTGCCCCTGCAAATTATGTTGCTGATCCTGGCCCTGCTCTTCAGAGGATGGCCACTACTGAGCTTCTCCGTGGTGCTGGTGTCCTTCTCACCTGTGCATTCTTATTGCATCAGCAAAGGGAATGTTGTGTGTGCCTCCTTGGAGAAAATAGTAGGCTTTACATGGTAGTCTATCCACTTTACCATGCCTACCTTTCTGAGTCTTTTGTTTCCTTATCCTACCCACTATTATATTGGTTCTGGCATTTATACTTTACTTGGTGTGGCCTATTGTTCTGTCTAAGCTTCCAAGAGCCATCCTAACAGTGTATAGGCATCATTTCCCAGGGTCCTTGCCAGAGTGTTAAATTTGCATTCTGAGACAATGTTCCCATATTAGTAAACTGTCCCTAATCCAACTTCAAATCCAGGCTTGGTAGTCCAGTGGTTAAGATTTGGTGCTTTCACGGACACTGCCTAGTTTTGTTTCCTCTCAGGGAACCATACCACCTATCTGTTGGTTGTCTTATTGTGGTGACTGTGTGTTGCTGTGATGCTGAAAGCTATGCCACCAAGATTTCCAATACCAGCAGGGTCATCCATGGTGGACAAGCTTCAGCAGAGCTTCTAAACTAAGACAGACTAGGAAGAAGGAACTGACCACCCACTTCCAAAAAAATTGGCTCTGCAAACCCTATGAATGGCAGCAGAGCATTGTCTGATACAGCACTGGAAGGTGAGAGGATGGCACAAAAAGACCCAGCAGGCTTCCACTAGGAGTCGGAATCCACTCCACGGCACTAACAACAACCAATCCAACTTCACATTCCTCTGCTTTCCCCCTTGATCCAACATTCTCTTAGAATCCATATTCACAGCATACTTTCCATGTTCCTGGTAGTATATGTTAGCCAGATCCTGCACACTGTACGTGCTTTTACTATTGCCTTGAATTGGTGCTTAGTCACCCTTAGTCAGTCATTACTTCTTTTTATGAATCATTGGCACTCAACAGCCACCCAATTCCACCCTTATAATTTCCTTTTCCCTCGTATCTCTCAAACATCAGATACATTGCATTAGCTAGTGCTTTCCCTTCCACCGGTCTCACATCCATTGCAAAGTTTTAACAATTGCACTGCTATAGCATGCCAGATACTATTTATAATCCACCTTCCCCTAGTGGTGGGATCCTCATCGCCAGCCAGCTGGCAAGTGGTTCAATTCCAAAATCCTAATTTAAGGTCTTCTTCCTGGAACAATTCCTGGCATCAATTCACTTAGATTAGGTTCCTTGGAAAGAGATTCTGAGATAAGGAGTTTCAGGCAGAAGTAGAAGGTTTGTTGGGGAGCGTTCTTGGGAAATCCACTGGTAAGGAAGTCAGAGGGGTAGAATTGAGAAGACCAAGAAGCTGCCCTCCCATACAGTTGCAAATGAGACTTCAGCTGATCCCAAGGGGAGTTCTAGATCTGGGATGGTCCTTTAAGTTCTCGCAAATTAAGACAAGGGGGCTTGGCCTTTATATCTCCAAGGCAGCGAGTCATTAGCTGTGGGACCACCCTTCCCAGGTGGTGTGACCTTGGGCAAGGCAGTTCTCAGTGGCAGGGGCAATTCCCAGTGTGGGGTACAGCTGTGAGCCCTCAGCAACTGGGAGTTGGGTTCACCACCTTCAAAAGAGGCTCTGGACAGAGCACCACAGCGCTATAGCCAAAATGCTGTCTTGAGATTAATGTCTTACTGAGAATGCATAAGATGAGCTAGAAGGGACACATCTGAACAATAGAATTTGAACATTTTCTTCTCTTGCATGTCAATTTTCACTTCACAGACTAGATATTTCCAAGTAGCAACAAAGACATTCCAACACTGGTCACAGCAATGGTAAAATGGGACCTTAAAATAAATATTGAAAGTTCTGACAGTTTTAACCACATTTAGTTTAACCTTTTGTTTATGCTTATTATTTGGCATGGCTCCTGTTGTCCTGAGAGTATTTCGGAATATGCTTATTTAATTTCCTTTCTCTGTCATTTTTACTTCATTTGTTCCACCACATTTACCTTTTCTGCAGTTAGCTGACAATATAAATAGAAGCAGAAGAGCTCCGAAATCTACCCCAAATGCTTTCCCAAGCGTGGGTTAGTGATTTCAAATACCATGACTTCTGCATTGCATTTTCTCTCCCTTATCTTCCTAATGAGGCTTACCTGCTTTGGTTCTCAGGACAGAGTCTAGGTGGAAAATGTCAGCAATTCTTGCCCTAGAGAGTCTTGAAACAAAAACTAACATCCGCTGTCAAGTACACAGAAAGTCTAATGGATAAGACAGAGAAGCTGTTAAGTTTCATCCCAAATGAAAGCTCTAGTTGAGCTGGCTTAGAATCTGCTCTGCCGATTGATTATGCAGTTTTGATGATATTTTATTATATCATATAAAATACATATGCTATATAAAAAATACTTATATAAAATATAAAATATATTATATATTTTATTATATTTGATGATATTTTCTTCCGTTCAAAATTATGGTAAGGTCATGGTCTGTCATGATCTTTTATTTTTAATGTGCCATTTCTTTTCTTTTGATAAATCAAAGAACACTATTGCCTGAAATAGTTTTCCCATTGGATTGGGATTTTAATTGGTTGACAGAAATAATTGCTTAAAATGAAAGCTGATGAGCCTGACGCTGTTTATGATACAGGCACTTCTTAAAGACTGTTGGCCAGTGACCTGTGACTCCCCATTCAGTTGTCCCCTTTGGGAAGGCACAGAGTGCTCTTCCTGCTTGGGGCTTTGCTCTGCTCAGCTGCATCACCCTCTGTAGCACGTGCTCTGCATCCCAAATGCTTCACTGACAGGTTCCCTCTTATTCAGTCCAGGTAGGTCAGAGTCATTGGCATCTATGTGAATGATGAGTTCTGTTTCACCGTAAAAAACCTGAATATTCATGTCCTAGACTACTTGAGATTCTAGAACCTTCCTATTCACGGATTCAATAAGAACAACACATACGCCTATTTTCTGTAGTGGAAAATAGCCTCAAATTTCACTTTCAATTTCTAGCTGCCAAAAAAATGATTTCCAACGTTGCGTCACTCCATTGAAGGTAAAGAGTTTTCTGAACTTCTAAACTACGTTAAATAATTTTCAAACATTCCACATAGAAACTGAAGCAAGAGGTAGTGATCCAATCAGTCTTGAAAGCCATCTTTAAATTCATCTTCAGGGCACTGGGCGATATTGAGAAGGAAGATGAATTCTCCTCCTTCTAACTTTTCAATCTTAGGTGACAATATTTGTAATCATAAGCTTTAAAGTCATAGATGGTGGCCTCCACATGTTTCCTGGGATTGTCCATATTCTGCAGAGGGATCCCTGCTTTTTATTTATTTGTTTATTTTTATTGTATTGAGGTCATAACAGTTTATAACATTGTGAAATTTCAATTGTACATTATTATTTGTCAGTCACCATATAAATGTGCTGTTTTACCCTTTGTGCCCACCCCCCTCTGGTAACCACTAATCTATTCTCTTTGTCCATGTGTTTATTTTTCTTTCACATATGAATGAAATCATATGGTGTTTGTCTTTCTCTGTCTGGTTTATTTCACTTAACATAATACTCTCAAGGTCCACCTATGTTGTTGTGAATGGGACGATTTTGTCTTTTTTATGGCTGAGTAGTATTCCCTTGTATATATATATATATATATACATATATATACCTTATCTTCTTTATTCAATCACCAGTTGATAGGCACTTGGGTTGCTTCCACATCTTGGCTATTGTGAATAATGCTGCAGTGAACATAGGGGTGCATAAATCTCTTTGAATTGTTGATTTCAAAGTTCAATTTCAATTTCAAGTTCTTTGGATAAATACCCAGTAGTGGGATACCTGGGTCATCTGGTAGTTCTATTTTTAATATTTTAACAAATCTCCATACTGTTTTCCATAGTGGCTGCACCAGTTTGCATTCCTACCAGCAGTGTATGAGGGTAGGGCCCTCTATGCTTTTTAAAAAGAGCTATGTGGGGCTGGGACACAGCTGCATCACACCCATTAAACTAGAACTCTCAGCCAGAGAATATAGACAGCCCTGAAACACAAGAGGGAGTGAGCACAAGCAATATTTCTGTGGCTGTTCTCAAAACATGTCATTATCTGATTTTCTGTTTCCACCATTTGTAAGAAGGCTGTCTCCTCTATAAAAAGACCAGTAGGAAAGCAGAAAGCCATGTGAGTTATCGCATCTCTATTGCCTGGGACTTGGGAGACAATGTCAATTTTAATGCATTGAAATGTGGAACTGTCTTTAAGGGAATCTCATTTGGAACATGACCATTGGAAAAGCTTGGCTACTTTAAGGAATGTGGAGGGATACTCATTTCATGACACTCACTTGCCTGGTATTCCCATGAGTGAACATCATTTTTATAAAGCAAATGTTAGTGAATGGTTTTTAGCTAATTTTTTCCAACAGGATTTGGGATTAGAAATGTGAACAGAAACTCAGCATATTTATTTATTGCTCCATCCTGTATGAGCATTACTTATTTCATACACGATTATGGTAAAGGCACCAGGCTGAGTCTCAGCCATGCTCATCTTTAGATTTTTATATGTTAGGGTGTAAACAGAGTCCTGAAGGAGCCCTTTGAGAAGGTAAGGTGGTCCTCGGTATAGCCTGTGTCTATCACTTGTACTCTGGATGGGCCATTTAGCTTTATCTCAGACCCTATGAAGAGGGATTATGATAGAAGATAGAATACATATATGGGAGTTGTTTGTCTAAAACTTCTGGAAGGTGTTTAATGTACAATAGCATTCCTCTGAGGCTTTTGTTGCAGAGTATAGCCTTAGAGGATGGTGAAGAATACTTGCCTATTGAGGGTCATTAGGCACACAAGCACTATACAGTACAAAATGAGATGAGATAGCATCAGTCCAGAACTGCCTGGACCTGGCTATGATGGGAAGCTCGAAAGGCCATCAGCCACACTGTGTGGGCACTGACACCCTTGATGTCGACACGAATGGCACTGATCTTAGTCAGAACCTTGATGGCTGCCTGGCAGCTTCTCTGTGTTTTCTCTGTGACTCGTGATTCTCAACTAGATGCATTTTCTCCTGCCAGGGGACATCTGGCAATGTCCAGAGATATTTTTAGTCATTACAACTCAGGGGGGTGAGGTGGAGGGTGTGGAGGTGTTGCTACTGTCGTCTGGTGGGTGGAGCCAGGGATGTTGCTATATATCCCACAATACTCAGGACAGTCTCCTCCTCCCCCACAAAACAAAGAATTATCTGGTCCAAAATGTCAATAGTGCAAAGATCTATGACTAACTCGCATCTATGACTATATCACTACAGTGGTTTCCAACAAAATGTGAGAAAAATGGAGGTGTCTCTGGGCAATGAGATAATCTGTTCCATAGGCACATGTGCAACATCCTGATGGGGACTCCAGAGTTTTGAGAGAAAGCTTCAAAGGGAAGGTATTCCCGCCAAGAAAGAGAGGTGTGGAGCCAGATAATTGTGGTCTGGGAAAACATGGGGTGCATGTAAGCGTCTCCTGCATATCTAGCTTTGTTCAGATTTAAGCTTTATCAGCGTATAACTTTTAGTTAATAGTCATGGTCCCTTTGTAAGCTTTCAAATCCTCTGTAAGAGCTGTACCTCATCCTTAAGGTCAAATACCTGATGTAAGGTATTGCCAATTGCGTGACAGTTTTATTCCTTCTTTATTTCAGTTGACATTTTTGACTGTCCATTATATGGCAGGCATTCTAGACATAAGGGAGACAAGAATAAGATGCAGTTGATGTCCTCCTGGAATTAAATTCTAGTGGGAGAAGATGTCTGTAAATGAATAAATATTCAAGTAATTAATTAATTACTATTGTTTTAATGGATTTGTAGGAAAAATACACAGTATTATGAAAGTGTTTAAGGGAGATCCTAACCCAATTTTGGCCTTCAAAGAGAGTTTTTCCTATGAAGAGATGCCTTTGCTCAGGTTGCTTGGGCTTCCTTACAGCATGGCAACTGGGTTTAAGAGCCAAATCCCAAGAGACTAAAGCCAAAGTGCATGACATTTTATGATCCAGCCTTGAAAATCACATTGCCTCACTTCTGCCATACTTTTAAATAAGGCAGTCACAAGTCACAAGTCATAAGTTTCAAAGAAAGGATGACATAGGCACTACAACTTCAGAGAAGGGTGTCAAGATCACATTGAACAAAAAACAAGTAGGATGGGAGCTATTGTTGTAGCCATATTTGGAAAACATGGTCGGCTTTAAGTAAAACAAGAGTAAATCAATACAAATTTGGGGTTAAATCACTTCTCTTTTTTGAACCAGAGATAAAACTCTAAATGAATATAGCATTTATGTAAAAATATCTCTAAATATAGAGATAATGTTAAGTTAATAAAAAATAATCAGTGGGTGAAAAGTTACAGATTCTAGGAAACTTGGCTGGTAAATACAATAATAATATATGAATCTTAGTCTTAGATTCAGATTTTAGATTCTTGGGAAAATTGTTTAGGTTCACGGACATCCCAAATGTATAGGTTGATTTAAGATTTTATAGTTGCCAGTAGGGTGCCCTAAACCCAGAGTAATTTTGTAAAAAAAAAAGGCTTTGTTGTTAGTGAGATGCTAATTTTCTTTTGCCTGTTTTTAAGCTGTAGTCTGACAGAAAGTTTTTTCTCCCTCTGTTTATGAAATCTATCTGTTGAGAAAAAAACTAGACAAGATCATAGTATGTAAAGAAGACACTTTGGTATTTGTTGGTAATTGGAAAAAGCTCCCTGCTGTGGAGCACACCTTGCTTTGATATGATCTCTCTCCATTTGTTACAGTGAAAACTTCTCAATCTTGAGTAAACAAAATGGGGAACTCTGAAGAGATGCATGTATACTCCTGAAAAATTGGGGGAAAGTAGCATTTTCCAAAAGAATATTCTCTCTTTCTTTTTTAAGATTGGCACTTGAGCTAACATCTGCTGCCAATCTTCCTTTTTTCTTCTTCTTCTTCTCCCCAAAGACCCCCTGTACATAGTTGTATATTCTAGCTGTAGGTCCTTCTAGTTGTGCTGTGTAGGACACCACCTCAGCATGGCTTGATAAGCGGTGCCATGTCTGCACCCAGGCTCTGAACCAGGGAAACCCTGGGCCACTGAAGTGGAGTGTGCAAACTTAACCACTCAGCCATGGGCCCAACCCTGAATATTCTCCCTATTTATTCTAATATTCTCCTGTGGTGAGTGGTTTATGAAATTTTATGATCATTGAAATCATAATTTTCACCTGGACTGTTGGCCATTGTTAAGAGATTTGAATTTCACAGTTTGAGTCAGCTGTCCAGTAAAGTTATTACTGCCTATTTTGCAAACTGTGCTGTTTCAACATTAAATTTTAAGGAATTCTTAGATGGTGCTATGGGATTAACTTGTGCGTTGAATTTACAATAAAGTCCTTCCATGAAAGCCCTTGACTGAAGTAATTTTCATAATTATATTGACCTGAGAAAATGTCCTTGCTGGAAACACTGTGCCGGTATATCACAGAATACAAATATTATTCATCATATGAAGGCAGAGAAGGAGGCCAGTGTGGTCTGCAGAAGGCAGGAAATATTTGCCCCGGAAAATATATAGACTTCTTTTGTTGAACAATTCTTGCAGGACAGCTTCCTAAGAAAGAGACTCTGAAACAGGTTTGTGGCAGGAGGTTTAAGTGGGGAGTGTTCTTGGGGTCAATAGCTTTGGGAGAATGAAGGAAGTAGGATTGGGCAGAGTGAAGTTGGACTTTGATGCAGTTCCAACAAAAGCCTCAGCCGACCCATGCGGTGTGGTGGAGCTGGGATGCCCTAGAGTATATCAAACAGATGCAAAGGGCAAGGGCCTTATATCCCAATGTTAGCCATCAGTGGATATGGGCTGACCCAGAGGAGGGGCCAGAACTTTGGGTGAAGTGACTCTCCTTAGACACAAACACTTCCTGGAGAGAGACTCGGCAATTGATGTTTGCAGCAGCTAGGGGAATAAGTGTTTCAGGTCTGAAGGTGGTGCACCACGGCATCCACAACAAAAAAGATTTTGAGCTGCTGAGGGACACACCATGATCACCATAGAACCTAGGTTATCAAATATAGATGATGAAGGAAGCTTTATTTTGAGGGAATAAATTGCCATTCAAAAGCCATCATAATTAAGCCCAAGATCCCTCAGACTAGTTCTCATCACCAGGTGATATTAATTAGTTACTTGGCAGTAACATGTTAGATTTGTAGTGTTTCCAGAAGTTTCCTTGAAAAATGCTTCAAGTTTCTGCAGATTTGCAACAGTTCTCATGCTAAATGGTGAGTGCAAGAGGAAAATGAAGGCATTCTGGATGATTTTGTTAATAACCATAAAGATAGTTTAAATCATCAAAGATGTTTATTTTCAAGGCCCTTTGTCCTGTGGCTCAAGGCCCAATTGTGAGGGCCTAGAGCTAAACAGCTGTGTTGTAAATGTACTGTTTTATGTACTTTGAATAGAAAATTTGCAACTTGCCATCTCAAGAAGGGCATCACAGATGTCTCCTAGGAAAGAGCTGGTTTACATCCTGTAGGAAACAAGTGCTAGGCATTAATGACATCAGAATGGCCCAATCACAGAATCTCATCCATGGGGAGGCAATAGGTAGTAGTTAAAAGCTTAGATGCTGCTTGGTTCAGAGCACAGCTCTACCATTCTTTTGCTTGGTGCCCCTGGTACAATTAAGTTCTCTATTACTCAATTTTCTCATCTCTAAAATGAGTATAATGATAATAATTGTGTGAGGGTTTTAAAGATTAAATGACTAATATGTGAACATGGCAGAGAGGAAGTGCCTTATAGATGATAGCTATTACAATGTTCAGTTGTGTGTTTTTGAAGAAAAATATAAGTAGGAACTAGCTTTCTCTGTATTGAACTATTATTAAATTATTGCATGTCACTGCAGTGCTGGGTCAGAGGTGGGGTGGATTGGTGGTGCCCTGCAGTGCAATTGAAGTTGGACGATGTGTGGGCAGAATACTGATAGCCAGAGTCTTTTCCTCACTGTGACCAGCTGCAAAGGTGTTTCTCCTGGCGTCAGTTCATGACAGCAGAACCATTCGCTTTGCCTTCTCTGGGACCATTTATCTTTGGGTTAGTTAGTTAGTTATTTCAGTAGAACAAAAAGTATGAAAATTTCTCAGGTCACTAATTATTAAATTGTTGGTGTATGTCTCCCCAAGAATATAAGACAAAGCTATCCTTGTATCCTTGCAAAACAGCATTTTTCTCTTCTTTTTTGCTGGTTAAGATTAAGTTATATAAGTAAGAAAAGGTGTTAATGTTTGCCAGAGGCCACAGGGAATCAATATATTTTTGTTTCAAGACATCTTGTTTTGTAGTTCTCTCATGGATATTTGGAGAAAGAAGAAGAAATAGCCAAAGGAAATAGCTTTGGTGGTGAAAATCGTCTTCTTGAAGACCTGCTTCTAATCTTTTCTGCTGCAGAATGTTATGTTGATTTAGGAAATTAGCTTGCATTTTTTAAAACTATAATATGGAATAAAACTACATTCAGATCAGAGTGAAAAAGATAAATATGGGTTTTGAAATTTCTAAAATCTTACATTTGGTCAGTTCTTCTTACAGTTCCTCAGTTAACAGACTTTTTTCTTCTATAAAGTGGCTTTGGATCTTTTTTCTCTTCCAGGAAGTCTCAAAGTTATCCCTGAGGACTAAATCTTGAGAGAAACAGAAGAGCAAAATTTCTTTTTGGGAATTTATGAAGAAGAGCATTCGAGTATTTAAAAATGCATTGATCTAGAAATCATGGAAGAAATAATGTTTATATTGTGTTTTAAAAATAAAAGGGGGGCCGGCTCTGTGGCCAAGTGATTAAGTTCACGCGCTCCGCTGTGGCGGCCTAGGGTTCGGATCCTGGGTGCAGACATGGCATCGCTCGTGAGGCCACGTTGAGGCAGCGTCCCACATCCCACAACTAGAAGGACCTGCAACTAAGATATACAACTGTATACAGGGGGGCTTTGAGGAGATAAAGCAGAAAAAAAAAAAAAAGATTGGCAACAGTTGTTAGCCTAGGTGCCAATCTTAAAAAATAAATAAATAAATAAGTAAATAAAAGAGACTCAGTGGATATGCCTGGTCCTTTGTACTTAGTAGGATAAAGAGAATCAGTAGAGGATGACACAGTATAATTAAAATAAAAGAGAGGGATGACCATGGATCAGTCACGATAAGAAGATCAAGCAAAAGAATGGAAATATATTTTTTTAGGTATAAAACCATTTTTTTAAAAAAAGGACTATGTGGTTAGACAAGAATAAGAGTGAAATATTGAGTGAGAATATGAGAAAAAGAACAATTCCAGAAGATCAAAAATAGTATATATACGCAATAGTTGTCAGAGCTTTACCTAGTAGATATGCTAATATTAGTCCTCTCTACCTGTTCCTTTGAATACAAGATTAATGAAAAATACTAAAAATAGAAATTTAAACTCTTACAAGCCAGGAAACATGTGAAACAATTTTTCTGCTAAGTTATGTAGTACTATGACCAGATAATTAAAGAAAACCAATTTTAAGAGTTAATTTTCAAATTTTAGAGCAAACTGCTGTTGGTTTTCGATTTGGGGATCTCATAGTGCCCATTTCCATTTGAAAAATGCTTCCATAATATTGTAGTAAATTTACTGGGCAAACAACTTGGATATATATTGTGGCTTTGTGGTGCCAAAACAACTAGTTGATCTGATAAAATTACAAGTATATTTGGGTGTGGAGGAGAAAGGAGTAATAAGTTATATGTCAACTTGCAGAGGAAAGAAAATACTTACTTACTCCCCAGATCTCCTCAACTTTTCAACTGGTTGAATTTATATTGTGCAGAAAAAATGTGATTGTGTTAGTACTTGGTTATTGATTAATCCTCTTAAAAAGAGTAAGTTACTTGGTTGCTTTAATTAATCGATTTTTTAAATTGGCAGTAAAATCCTTGAAAGCACTAGACCTGTGTAAACACAGTCTGAATACACACTCATATAAATTTAACCAATACTTGGATACCCACTCTATCAAGGCATCATCTTAAAGTAGTGAAATAATGATCCAATTCTCTAATAATTTTTTTAAAAAGACTGACTGACCAATTAAGCAAAAAATATCTTTCACCCTGCATCCTGGATTAAACGAATCTGTTATTTGAAAGAAGGAACAGAGCTTTCTTATTGATACTGTTCAAATGGTTGTTAGGCAGGCACTGTTATTTAAGTGTGAGTTTGTCTGCAGTGGACATTATTGTTGCTTCTCCAGCATCAATTCCATCCCTCCCTTATTAAAGAGTAGCCACTGATCTGGATAACCGACATGGGCTCCAGCTTCAGAAGTAGACTCTGCTTGGCTTGGCCCATAGTACAATCCCATCTCCCTGGTCACAGTGATTGGTTCAGCAGTGTCACATGATGTGGGTTGTTCCAATCAGAGTGAAGCCCCTGGCATTTATTCAAAGCTTGGGAGAAAAGAAGTTCTCTCTCCCTCTGGATGATGTGGCATGTTAATGTGAGGCCTGGAAATACTACAGATACTTTGTTACCATGAGGCAGACCAATCTCAGGATAAAGCTGAAGTACCAGGGTGGACAGAGTTCAGTGAATTACAGAGAAACGGACTGGAGTCCTTATCCAACCATCCCAGAAGCCTGAATGTCCTCTGGACTGCATGTGCCAGTGCATTCTAGTTAAAGCCAGTTTGTATTGAGTCCTCTATTGCTTGCAAATAGAATCATCCTAAGAGCTCCAACAACTCAACAGCACCAAGGCCAAGGACTCTTACTGGTCTTTGGTCTACTCTTTCTCACACACAAACACCCATATGAGACTTCTTTTCTTTTCCAAAGCTGTTTCTAAGTTGTGATTTGGGATATAGGGAAGATTAAGGGTGAAGGAAATTCTCCCTACTTCATATCTTAGCTTTGTAAAACGTTCAATATTTGGATGCAGCAAAGTTTATTTATTTTAACTTTTTATTTTGAAATGATTATAGACTTATAAGAAATTATAAAAGTAGTACAGAATCCTTAGAGCCCTTCCCCCAGCTTCCCATGGTGAGTGATATCTTATATAACTGTAGTATAATATCAAAACAAAAAATTGACATAATTTAATATGATACTGAGCTGTGTTTATTTATTTATTTTTACCTTGAGAGAGGCTTTGAAGTAAACGTTTTGCTTTGCCTCAGAGAATTTTACTGGAAAACTCAATAAAATAAGTTGTGGCTTGAAATTTTATTGTATAATTTTGTTGAAATGATCCATCCAAATCATCATAAAAAAGTTCCTACAAGTTTAAAGGAGAGCTAAATTATTGGTAATTAAATGGCTTGTTAATTGCTATTATAGCTGGCATATTCATTTTAGTAGGTTAAATGCATGATGCAATATGGTTATTTTTTTTTTTTTTTTTTTTTTGGTGAGGAAGATTCACTTTGAGCTAACATCTGTTGCCAATTTTCCTCTTGTCTTTTTTTTGGCCTCAAGGAAGATTAGCTATGAACTAACATCTGTGCCAATCTTCCTCTATTTTGTATGTGGGTCACCACAACAGCATGGCTGATGAATGGTGTAGGTCTGTGCCTGGGATCCAAACCTGTGAATCCAGGCTGCCAAAACGAAGTGCACTGGACTTAACCACTACACCACAGGGCTGGCCCCCACAATATAATTGTGTTTTATTTGGGTTCTACATGCTTATCATAGAACTTTCTAGCTGTGTGGGACCTTGGCCAAGACAATTAGCTTCTCTTGGCCCTTGGATTTTATCATCTGTAAGGTGGTAACATAGTAATATGTTCCTTTCAAGATGAAACAGGAAAATGATTATGAAGCAGTTAGCTCAATGCATAGTACATAGCATGTACTTAATACCTGGAATCTATTGTTCTAGCTCAATGCATAGTACATAGCATGTACTTAATACCTGGAATCTATTGTTCTTGTCAACAACAGAACCAGCTCTTAGTTTTGTTGATCTTGTCTATTATTTTTCTGGTCTTTATTTGATGTATTTCTGCTCTGGTCTTTATCATCTCCTTCCTTCTGCTAACTTTGGGCTCAGTTTGCTCTTCTTCTTCTAGTTACTTGTGGTATAAAGTTAGGCTGTTTATTTGAGATCTTTCTATTTTCTTAATGTATACATTTATTTCTATAAACTCTCTCAGAACTGCTTTTTGCAGCATCCCATAGGTTTTGGTGTGTTGTGTTTCCGTTTTCGTTTGTTTTGAGATATTTTTTGATTTCCTTTTTGATTTCTTCCTCGACCGATTTTCTGTTCAGAAGTGTGTTGTTTGGTTTCCACGTGCTTGTAAATTTTCCAGCTTTCCTCCTATTGTTGATTTATAGTGTCAATCATACTTCTTTATATAGTTTATTTAGTGGCCGCTCTAAGGATTACAATATACATATTTAACTTTTCACAGTCTACTTAGAACCAATATTTTCTACTTCAAGTGGAATTTAGACAACTTATTACCATATAGATCCTAAAATGATTGATTAAAGAAAACCTGAATTGTTGACTAACAATGTAATGCAGACATCCTTAAAATTTTTTTATGTTTTAGAAAGATATTACTCAACATATGAATAACTGGTAAGTTATGAAGGAAAGATAGCATATTTTATTCTAAAGTTTAATTACAATGTAGCTATTTTAGAAATGATGTTATGTTTTAAAATTGATGTGTATGGAGTTGAGATTTATTAATATTGAGCATATTTGTGAAGATAAAATTAAATTAAAATTTTATTTGTAGAGATTTTTTCCTCTCCAAATAAGTTAATAAATGAATAAATTAGCAAGCATTGAACATATAAAATAAGTGACAGACCAAACTTGTTTACAGAAAACATCACTTCTAATACAACTTATCAACTTAGTTTCTGGAAAAAGAAAATAACCCAGCTGTGCTTTTTTACATAATTAATGAAAATTTTTTCTACCATTTAATTTCTAACAACATTTTAGAATTAAAGGGGAAATGAAAAATTATCTTGAGACAAATAAAAAAGAAAATACAACATACCAAAACTTTTGGGATATAGCAAAAGCAATTCCAAGAGGAAAGTTCATGGCAATAAATGCCTACATTAAGATACAAGAAAGATCTCAATAAATAACCCAACTCCATGCCTCAAGGAATAAGAAAAATAAGATCAAACTAAGCCCAAAGTTAGCAGAAGGAAGGAAATCATAAAAATTAAAGCAGAAATAAATGAAATGGAGAATGGGAAAACAACAGAAAAGATTAACAAAACTAAGAATTGTTTCTTGGAAAAGATAAACTTGACAAATCTGTAGCTAGACTAACCAAGGAAAAAAGAGAGGACACAAATCAACAAAATTATAAATTAAAAAGGAGACATTACAACTGATACCCCAGAAATACAATAGATCATAAGAGGCTACTATGATAGCTATACACCAACAAACTGGACAACCTGGAAGAAATGGAATATTTCTTAGGAATATACAACCTACTACAACTGAATCAGGAAGAAATAGAAAATCTGAACAGACCACTTATGAGTAAGGAGATTACAGTAATCAAAAATCTCCCAGCAAGGAAAATCTCAGGACCAGGTGGCTTCACTAGTTTTACCAAATACTTAAAGAAATAATGCCAATCCTTTTCAAACTCTCCCAAAAAATTGAAGAAGAGGAAGCACTCTCAAACTTTTTATGAGGCCAATATTACCCTGATCTCAAAGCCAGAAAAGGACACTATGAGAAAAGAAAACACAAACCAATATCCCTGATGAATATAGATGCAAAAGTTTCAATAAAATACTAGCAAACTGATTCCAGCAGCACATGAAAAGCATCATTCACCATGATCAAGTGGGATTTATCCCTAGGATGCTAGGATGGATTAACATATTCAAATAAATAAATGTGATATATCACATTAACAGAATGAAAGAAAAAAATCATTTGATCATCTCAATAGATGCAGAAAAAGCATTTGACAAAATTCAACATCTGTTCATGATAAAAGCTCTTAAAAAATTAGGTATAAAAGGAAGTACCTCAACATAATAAAGACCATATATAACAAGCCCACAGCTAACTTCATAGTCAATGGTGAAAGGCTGAAAATGTTTCCTCTGAGATCAGGAACAAGACAAGAGTGTCCACTCTCAAAACTCCTGTTCAACATAGTACTGGAAGTACTAGCCAGAGCAATCAGACAAGAAAAAAAAATAAAAGGCATTGAAATTGGAAAAGAAGAAGTAAAATTGTCTGTATTTGCAGATGACATTATTTTATATACAGAAATCCTAAAGACTCCACCAAAAAATTGTTAGATCTAATCGACAATTCAGTAAAGTTGCAGGATACAAAATAAACATACAAAAAGCAGTAATGTTTCTATACACTAGCAATGAATTGTCTGAAAATATAAAGAAAATTATCCCATTTGTAATGGCATTAAAAACAATAAAATACTTAGGAATAAATTAAACCAAGGAGGTGAAAGGTATCTAGACTGAAAATTACAAGCAATTGATGAACGAAATTGAAGATACAAATAAATGGAAAGGTATCCCATGTTCATGCATTAGAAGAACTAATATTGTTAAAATGTCCATACTACACAAAGCCATCTATATATCTAATGTAATCCCTATAGAGATTTCAATGGCGTTTTTCACAGAAATAGAACAAATAATCCTAGAATTTATATAGAACAATAAAAGACCACAAATAGCCAAAGCAATCTTGAGAAAGAAAAGCAAAGAAGGAGGCATCAAACTTTCTGATTTCAAGCTATATTATAAAGCTATTAGACATCAAAACAGTATTGTACTGGCATAAAAACAGACACATAAACCAATGGACCAGAAACGAGAGCCCAGAAATAAGCTTGTACATATATGATCAATTAATATTTGACAAGGGAGCCAAGATACTCAATGGAGAAAAGACAGTCTTTTCAATAAATGGTGCTGGGAAAATTGGATATTCACATGCAAAAGAATGAAACTAGACCCCTATCTTTTACCATTCACAAAAATTAACTTGAAATCGATTAAAAAATTAAAAATAGAACTATCATTTGATCCAGCAATCCCACTTCTGGGAATATCTGAAGGAAATGAAAATACTATGTTGAAGAGATATATCTGTACCCCTATGTTCATAGCAGCATTATTTACAATAACCGAGACATGGAAGCAACCTAAAATTAATGGACACAGAATTTGTGGTATATATATACAATAGAATATTATTCAGCCATTAAAAAGAAGGAAATTCTGTCACTTGCAACAACATAGATGGACCTTGACAGCATTACACTAAGTGAAATAAGGTAGAAAGAGAAAGACAAATACTGTACGTTCTCATTTATATGTGGAATCTAAAAAAAAAACCAAACCAACCAAACAGAAAAAGAGATAAGATTTGTGGTTATCAGAGGCTGGGGTTGGAGGAAGCGGGATTGGATGAAAGTGGTCAAAAGGTTCAAACTTCCACTTATGAGATAAATAAGTACTAGAGATATAATGTACAGCATGATGACTCTCGTTAGCACTGCTGTATGGTATGCTTGAAAGTTGTTAAGAGAGTAAATCCTGAGTTCTCATCACAAGGGAAAAAATATTGTTTTTCTTTTTCTTTTTGTATTTGTATGAGATGTTGGATGGTAACTAAACTTATTGTGGTGATCATTTTACAATATTTGTAAGTCAAGTCATTTTTTTAAATCTTAGACTTACGTAATACTATATGAAAATTGTATCTCAAGAAAACTGGAAGAACAATATTTTAGAGCAGAACTAAAGGTGTTACTTTAATTAAAATACTAATATTTGTGTGCTGAGTTTTTCATATTTCATGTGCTACTTCTCAACAGTTATATGAAGTAGATGTTATCCTCATTTTACATGTGAGAAAACTGAGAAATTGAGAAGTTAGATGTTTCCCAATTTCATACACCTTTAATGGAAGAGGCAGGATCTAAACCTGAGTTGGCACCTGAGTTAACACCTGTTGCCAATCTTTCTTTTTTTCCTCGTCTTCTTTTTCTTGTTCTCCTTCTTCTCCCCAAAGCCCCACAATACATAGTCGTATATTCTAGTTGTAGGTCCTTCTGGCTGTGCTATGTGGGACGCAGCCTCAGCATGGCCTGATGAGTAGTGCTACGTCCGTGTCCAGGATCTGAACCAGCAAAAGCCTGGGCTGCTGAAGTGAAATGCGTGAACTTAACCACTCGGCCATGGGGCCTGCCCCTATAATTTTAAACTATTTTTTAAAAGAAGGGCATTATGTTATACCTGTATGTGTATGTGTGCGCACATACGTGTCAGTGTCTGTATTTGTATGCACATATCTGTATAATTTTTGCTGAAAGGAACTCCCTAATTTGTTGGTTCCATAATGGGAAAAAGATCCTGTCAGGCATTAGTGTGATCTAACTCTTCACTGTTTTCTTTAAGACTTCTCTTTGATTAAAGCCAAGTTTTAAAGATTGGGTTTAATTTAAGGATGCACACAATGTCATAGTAGGAGAGTTTTCAGAGTTTGGTGGAGTCATGCAACTTATTCTTTCAACAGACGTTTAGCAAAAGGAATCTTGGTACACATTCACATGTGTAGAGAATAAGAGTTCTAGTATTTTGTGTGTTCAGTAAATATGACAGTGCTGGAAAACACATAGTAATGGTAGTCTCAGAGTGACCTTCAGTTATAATTACACTGGCTGTAAAGACAATCTCTTCACATGGCCTCAAAGAACCTCACTTTCCACACCACTGCCAAACCCTCAGCCTTAGTGTTTTCACCAGTGTCACTATAATCCAATGAAGTCAAAGATGAAGGTATGGTCATAAAAAACAATCACTTCTATATATATTAATATATCTGACTACAGCAAAAAGAGCTGGATTGTATGCAATTCTCCATTTGCATCAGAAAAGCAAAAATTTTATTTTCAACAAAGATGGAAAGGTAATTTATGTTGGGAGATTGACAGAGACAGCTGATATGATTGGTGATTTTGTTTTGATATAAAATAGATTGCTAATAATAGGCACATCATTTCTTGGTGTAGATTTATCCTTTTTCTAACGTTTTCATCAGGGCTTTCAGCAAATATGCTCTTCTTCATTTGCTATCCCAGTATACTTGTGGTTCTGTGACTTAATCACATAATATGAATTATTTAAATTAGTAAGAATTATTAAAGAGTAAGTAATCTTGACATTTCCCCCTAGTTCTCAGAATAATGCACATAATTTCCCCTCTGTTTTAAAGAGAAGATGGAAGATGTGGATATTCAATGGAACAGCTCACTCAGATAATATTATATAAGAGTCTGCCAATAGGATTTTCTTTTAAATATGTAGCACTATAAATTCTACCATTTTCTTTGACCATTATTTAAATCACCAAAAATTAACTCACAATATTTTTATTAACTGTAACTTTTTTTTGGTAATAGTTGGAAAAATCAGACTTAAGCAGAAATATATACACACAGATTTAAATAATTAACAAAGTTGAGACAACCTTTGAGTGTTTATGTAGGCCAGAGTATGCTAGCATGATGCTCTGTACTAGGAATACAAAAATGAATAAGAAACTATTTCTGTTTTGAAGGAGTTGGGGAGGTGGGAAGATGGGGAGACAGATGTCTGAACAATTAACTTAATAACTATAGATATATCAAGTTGTATGGGAACACAGAGGAATTAACTGTTTCTCCAGCCTGGATGGTTGGGAAGGATAAAGAGGAAACATCGTGTAGAAAAGCACAGAAGTCTGAATGTTCATGCCAATGGTCTGAGGATAGAGAATAACCTAGTATGCCTGGAAAATAAGGTGTGGGAAAGAGGTGTGAGAGGACCCAGGCACTGGAGTGTAAAGACGTTGGATGCCAGGCTGAGGGGTCCTTACTTTATGGGAAAGGAAGAGAATGAGATGTAGAAAGGAGAGTGGTTGAGAGACTTTATCATGAATGGTTTCTCTCTCATTGGTGAGTAGAATTGTGAATTGGTTTTGATACAAGTACTGAACTTGATTAACAAAAATATATCAGTCAAAAATATCTACTTGATGTGGTATGTTTACTGACAAAAGGTTATGTAGTGGTTACATTCGTGAGCTCCGCTTCAGCAGCCCAGGGGTCAGGGGTTTGGATCCTGGGAGTGGACCTACACATTGCTCATCAAGCCATGTTGTGGTGGTGTCCCATATACAAAATAGAGGAAGATTGGTACAGACGCTAGCTCAGCCACACTCTTCCTCAAGAAAAAAGAGGGGGATTGGCAACAGATGTTAGCTCAGGGCCGATCCTCACCAAAAAAAATGTTTACTTTAAATTTTATTTTATATTAGATGACATAGCTTTTCATCTCCCCCCAGCCCTGTAATTTGCTTTTTACTTCCAAGAAGATAATGGTTTATTTTAAAAATACTCACAAATTTACTTCTCCTGACTGGCCAATTTCGTGACATTTGCACACAAAGAGTAAAATAAAATGAAAATAAAATGAAATAAAATAAAATTTTATTTTTATTTTTTATTAAATGTTTTTATTAAATAAAAATAATTAAAACAAAATATTTTTCCCACATTAGCTTTTGACAGAAAATTGTCGTGGATTATTCAAATACTTTATACATAGTTGAAGCAGCAGGATATTTTCATGGAAAAAAAATTTCTCTTTTTTCAAGAAATGTTATACTCTTAAGGGAAATGAACATATATTTCAAAACCATAATTCTGTCCTAAAGAGAATTTGAAGAATGCCAGTTTTTCCATGATCACATTATCTGGAATTTTAATTACATCATAAAAGATTTGCCATGATTAGGAAAAATCAAAGCATGTAGAATGAGATAAATTGAATTTTCTAAAAAGGAAAAAGGAATGTGCTTCTCTAGCTATTCAAAGGCTCTTATGTGTACATGAAGAGCTTTAGAGGCAAATTTATTCAAATATGTACAGTGGGAAGTAATTGTCACATGTGAATATAAGTTTCATTCCCAAGAAATCACTGTTTTTGTGAAAGTATGGAACAAGATTAAATTAATTTTAATTTAAGACTTAGAAATATTTTTGATTGAATAACAAAATCCTCCTGCCCTCCTAGAAAAAATGGGAAAAAGCTTGGATATATCAGAACAAAGGAAAGCCAAAGACCACAAAAGATTTATATGTGTGTAAGAGAAAAATCTTCTGCATTCTTTTGCAGCGTTGTAGCACTTGGCTGGTAAAGAGCTCTAACATGAATTTGGACCTCTGCCAATGGCTTGCCATTGGCAACGGTGCTCTGTGTATAGACATCTGCATGAATAAGCGGGTAAGATTCATACTGTTGTATCCAGTGTCACACCTCACAGGCCTCACAAGTAAGTGCAAATCTAGCACATAAGTGAAAACATTCACACTCAGAAACTACTGCCAGGGTATCTGGTATTTCTTAGTTTGTGTCCTGGGCCGAAAGCTCCAATACAGAACTCTGTTGTCAACCCAAACCTTATAATCATCCTTCAACAGCAATTTGATGCCTTCTATGTTCTAGGTGTTAAGGAGAAAGCTGTAAATAGCACACACAAACCTCCTTCTCTCAGATAACTTATAAGACAGATATTAATGAAAAAGCACAGACAGAAATAAGAATTACAAACTGTGACCGTTGCTATGAAGGAAATCAGCAAGGTGATGCCTAAGAGAGTAACCAGGACAGAAGCCTGCTTTACAGAAAGTAATGAGTCAATAAGAAGTTATAGTTGAGTCAAAGAACTAAGCCTAAGACTGTGCTAGATATCCAAAAAGCCATGAGAGATGAATTCCTGGGGAAGAGCAAAACCCCTGAAGGGGGAAGGAACCTTTCATTTATTTGCCAGGTATTACTGGGCATTTCCTACATGCCAAGCTTAGTGTCAAATGTAAAAGTCATGTCCTTGATCTAACAAGGCATTTTGGAGAAGTAGGAGAGACGCATATATAAACTCTATTACTTATGTTGCAAGTGAATCATTCGTGAGTTAAGGGGGTGACATTTGGATTGAGAGATTCAGGAAAATGATAACTTTTATTTGGATTGAGGGGAGAGGGAAGAGAGAGGAAAGGCAGCTGACTGGGGAAGAGTTAAAGATATTAGTGTGCTACCAGCTGATGCTGTCTGTTTGAACCAACCAACAAGTAGCAAGCTGAGTGATTGTTTTCTCTAGCTTCATTATGAACATGAAGCAGCAGCATAATGATCAGTTGCACAAATTATCTCAAGTAATTAGACAACAGGTACTAACCAGCTTGCCCTGGGTTCACCATTTCTAGGAGACTTTTGCTCAGACACATCTTGGTAGAACTTCTAGTCCAGGAAAACCTAAGTGAAATTACAGAGAACAAAGAAACTCAGGACTTCTTAGCTTTCGCTCAGTAACTTTCATAGGCAATACATGGTCCAGTATCTTGGCCATGTTCTTAGACTATGCGGTGGCACTGGTGTCACGTGTTTTAACTTAGCTTCTGTAACTCAGATGTCATTTGAGACCTTTGAGAATCAGATGAAATTGGCTAGAACCCCTTGCAATGGTGGTGGAAGACCGGGAGACTGAGCAGCATACAGGAATCCCAGGGGGAAGCTGGCTCATGTTTTTCTTAATCTTTTTTGTCTCAGAGACTCTGATTTTGCTGAAGAAATTCAGGAAACGGCTCATCTAGTCCTTTTGAGAATTGTGATCCCTTTCCTCATCTAGTTGCCTCCACTGAGGACCAGTCAGCACACAGGCATTTGTGTGAGTTGCTGACTTTACTGAAGACATGGGTAATGGAAAGGGAGGTTACATCTCAGCTTTACAGCAGATGACCTGTTGCGTTGAATATTCATCTTTCTGTTTCCATGGAGCCCCTTGGGCACTTCCGTCAGCTCTTATTCTAGACTTCTGCCCCATTTCTCCTCTTTCTTTTTTCTTCCCTTTTTACTGCTCCCACTCACACCAAAAAAATGCTGCTTAACTAATTTTGTAGTTGTCAGCATTTACTCCACTGATCAGGGCTTGGCACTACCAGTCAGAATGGGTGGCTGTTGGTATGGTGTGACTCAGAAGGCTAGTCTGTCCCAGACTATTTCTACCACTGGTCAGACAGCAGTGTCTGCAGTCCTCACTATTGCAGCCATTCTTCTGTCTTATTCATGACCTCTGGATGGGTCTTGTTTATCTGAGTCTGCTGCCCAAAAGAAGGAAAGCCCGTAACTAATTTTCGTGTCCCATCAGCTATTAAAATTTTTTTAAAGGGCAAGGTAGTTCTCCAGATGGATTGGAGATTGGGAACAGACAAAGGAAGGAGTGGGAAAAGTCACGTAGCTTGAACTACTACTAGGAAGTCAATTGTGATGGATCAACTCCGATAGCTGGGGAGAGAGTGAGCGTGTGTTCAGATACAGGACAGGGGGACTTTGCAGGCATAGAGTGGAAGGAGGAACTCCAAAGAAGGATAGGTTTGCCCACATGTGTGTGACACACAGTACAGAAGACAAAATTTGTTGTTTTCCTAATTTTGCTTAAGGCTAACTCTTATTCTATAACCCAGGTAGATTAAATGACCGCTCCCGACCTTAGAGGAATTCTGCAGACAGACTCCCCCGTGATCTTGCTGAAGTGAAGTAGCTTGGATAACTCTATATTAGAGCTAGAGGCAAGAATCTGTACTAATATAAAGTTGGCTGCCTTGCCTTTCATTTGCCCTTAAGAATTTTCACAATCAATATAACCTATAGTCCTTTTCCCCAAAAGGACTCAGTAGAACACTTTGCTTCCTTAACATTTATTTATTTAAAATTCTAGTTTTAGCAGAGAGAAGTTAGTCCTTAGTCTTTTCAAATACAGCAAGAACAGTCAATTAAAAATGCAAGGGGTCCAAATTAAAGGAATACAGATTATTTGGTATCTTATTTATCTACAGAAACTTAGCATCCTCTTTCTTTAAACAAAGAACCCATGAATCATTGACATTAAGGTGTAATAATTTATGTATAAATTTCTGACAGCACTTTTAGGATTTTTAAAGATATGGTAATTCTATCTTGATTTTTCCCTTAGGTTATACGTTTTGGGAAAGCTGGTACCGATTCTCTTATATATTTAAGGAAAAACAACCATTTCTGAATTTTATGCCTAAAAATTTAGAACACATTGAACAGTATAAAAACAAAATAAAAAGTGCCTTGATGTATCTACTACTACTCATATAACTGCTCTGATAACTATTCAAATTATCCACTATTTGTATATTGCTCTCCTTCCTTCTAGTGTTTTTTCTATTCAGATAAATTAGTGCATATATGAATATAAATATGCGCTAATATATGTATATATAAGTATACATGCATATGTTTATATCTAAACCAAATTTGTAGTATGCTGGATAAGGAGTTTTAAGTGATGTTTTGTCACCTAAAAATTTGTCATTGAGCGTTCCTCAAAAACATGAATTTTCAAGCATCTGGAGTATCAGAGCATGTGGATGCGCCATATTTTATTTTACCATCCAATGATGTTGGGCATTTCAGATATTTCCAATTGTTTGTTATTAAATAATAAGATTAGAAACAATATTTTTGTGTATAAGTTTTCTACTCACCTTTGAGGGAATTACTGGGCCAAAGGTCATGAATGACTACTTTTAAATGATGTTTGGTGCATACTTTCAAATTTTCCTCTGAAGAGATGTATCAGTTTCTCCCTTCATCATGTACAAGCATGCTATTTCATTGTATTCTCATTGATGCTTGGGAATATAATGCCAAAAACAACTTTGCCAAGTTGCTGAGCAAGATTGTCTCTGATTGTTTTAATCATTTTTATCTCTAATTGCCATATTGGTAGCTCCATAAGAAATATTCTTTTTCTTTTCCCTCTTTTAGCCTTGAAAAATAACGATAATACGTGCCCCATGGGGAAATTGAGAAACACAAATATATATGAAAGAGCTATGTAAATATTAGGAATTATTGTTTTTAAGCCATTAAGGCAAGAATGAAAAATCTTCATTAAGTGATAATCAATTGCAAATAATGTGCCCCATGCTTTGTTGTCCTCATCTGAAACAGAGGCCCTTAGTGCCCACATTGCAGTTGTTCAGCTCTCTTCTGATTTTAGCTACAGCTGTGGTGGACAGACCATGAGAGCTCAGACTCTTCTCTCCCTGCCAGGATCTTGCTGCAAGCACTTGCATCTGTCTCTGCAGTTTTCCTCAGAGCCTTCTCCAACGTATCAGTCTCCCAGGAGGCGCACATTGGACAGCCCAATGGTGCAGGGATGGAGGAGGGATTCATGTCCAGGGGGAGCCCTCAACCAAAGGGAGATGGGAATCAGTGGAAAAATGTTCCAGTCTCTCATCTTTCAGGTGATCAATATGGGAAGCATACTATGTATGCTTCTCAGGTTCTGGCAGAATCCCGCTCCTGATGACTATAGCGGAGACCTCAGTACAGCACCATACAATGGCTTTCCTCCTTCTTTGGCTCTCTTTCCTCCCTCACTCCTGCTTCCTAGGATCAGCTTCCAAATAAACTAACTGTAACAATGTCCTTATTCTTGGCCTTCCTCTTAAAGGAACCATAGCTGAGACATCATCCTTCTTCCTTCTTCCCCAGTAATGCTGAGCTCTTCCCCTTCCCCTGTAGAACACTCAGTTAACTAACTCAGCCATCATGTATTGAGTGCTGACATGTACCAGGCAGTACTGTTGCAAGGGATGGGGATACAGACTCAGATTCTGGCCATGAGGGAACTACATTCTAGTGAAGCAGGCAGAAAATGAACACAATAAATGAGATAATAGACTTCATAAGTACCAAGGAGAAAAAAAATAAAGGAGATAGGAAATGTCTGGGGGAAGGGGTAGGTTGTAATTTGAGATAGTATGGCCTTATTGAGAAGGTCTTATCTGAATAAAAATCTGAAGAAGGTGAGGGAGTGAGTCATGCCAGTATCTGTAGGAAAAATTACTCCATCTGAAGAAATAGCAAGTACATGGGTCCTAAGGTGGTAGCATGCCTGGAACATGAAGGAGTATTGGGGAGGGCAGAGTGGCTAAAGCAGGGTGATGGAGGAGAGGTGGTGGACCATTGTCAGAGAGGCAACAGGATGCTAGATCACATAGGAACTTGAAGGTCTTTGGTGTTTGTCTTGAGTTTGATGGGAAATTACTGGAGAGTTTTGAGCATAAAAATCTCATGGTCTAACGAATTGTTCTGGCTGCTGTACTGAGAATAATCTTTAGGAGGACAAGGGTGGAAAGAGAGACCAAACAGGAGATTATTGAGATAATCTAGAAGAAAGATGATTGTGGCTTGGAGCTGAGTCTTAGCGGTGGAGGTGAGGAGAAATGTTTAATTCTGGGTATATTCTGAAGCTGGACTTGATAGAATTTGCTAATTGATGGTTGGGATGTGAGGTGTGAGAGAGATGAAGAGTCATGGATAGTCACAATATGTTTGAGCTGAAAAACTTTAAGAATTGAGTTTGCCATTTACTGAGTTGGAGAAGTGAATGAGAAGGGAAGGTTTGAAGGGCTCTATGAGGAGCTCAATTTTTCGCATATTAAGTATGAGATGCCCCCATGGGGAATGTCAAGGAAAATAGGTGGCTGCATATATGAGTCTGGATTTAAGAAACAAGGTCAGAATTGCAGATATAAATTAGGGAATCACTGGTACATATATGATCACTTGAACCCTTTTGAATGAGATTTCCAAGGGAGTATGTATAGATAGAAAAGAGATCCAAGGATGGTATGTTAGTCTGCTAGGGCTGCCAAAAGAAAATACAACAGTCTGGCTGGCTTTAACAACAAAAATTTATTTTCTCACAGTTTTGGAGTCTGGAAGTGCCAGGTCAAAATGTTCACAGAGTTGGTTTCTCCTGAGGCCTCTTTCTTTGACTTGCAGATGGCCGCCTTCTCTCTGTGTCCTCACATGGCCTCTTCTCTGTGTGTGTGCATCCCTGGCGTCTCTTCCTCTTCTTATAAGGACATCACTCATATTGGATTATGGCTCCACACTTACAACCTCTTTTAACCTTAATTACCTCTTTAAAGGCCCTATGTCCAAATACAGTCACATTCTAAGACACTAGGAGGTAGGCCTTCAACATACAAATTTTGGGGGGGATACAATTCAGCCCATAACAGGTGGGTATCTGGGACATTCTGAAGTTAGGATGGTGGGGAGATGAGAACCAATGGGTAAACAAGACTAGATGGAAAGGATAGAGAAAAAATAGAAGATATCATATGAAGTAAAGAAAGTTGGAGGACATGGAAAGAGGAGAAAGTGATCAATTATGGCAAAGACTGTTGATAGGTTAAGTAAGATGAAGACTGAGGATGAATATAGAATATAGAAATGTGGAGATCATTGGTTGGTTACTTTAAGAGATGAGGATGAGAACTTGATGGGAGTGGGTTCAAGATTAAATAAAGGAAGGAAAGAGAAATCAGAGGGAGGAAATAAAGGCAACTTACAAAGATTTTTTTAAAACGTTGTTTAGGGACATCATGCTGTAGCTTTGACCTCAAGCCTTATGAATGGAGATGGGCATGCTGGTGAATTCACTGAAGTGTTGGAACATGGAGCAAAACTCACAAAATTAATTAAAATTTACACTTCCCACTCTAAGATGGTGTGGTAGGCAGAGTAATGTCCTCCCCCAATGTCTGTGTCCTAATACCCCAAAACTGTGACTATGTCACGTTACATGACAAAAGGGACTTCGCAGATGTGATTAAATTAAGGGTCTTGAAATGGGGAGATTATCCTGGATTGTTTGGGTGGCCCTAATCACAAATCTCTTTATAAGAGAGAGGCAGGAATGTCAAAGTCAAAGAGAGATTTGAAGATCCTACACTGCTGGTTTTGAAGTTGGAGGAAAGGACCATGAATCAAGGAAGGTGACATCTCTAGAAGTTGGAAAACGCAAGGAAATGATTCTCTCCTAAAGCTTCCAGAAGGATTGCAGCCCTGCTGATACCTTGATTTTAGTTCTTTAAAACCCAATTTTGGGCTTCTGACCTCCAGAACTATGTTCTTTTGAACCATTAGATTTGTGACCATTTGATACAGCTAATATGATGACATAAGGGGAAAACCGTAGAGTACTTTAAAAAGCAGTAGAGCTGGGAGCTGGCCTCATGGTGTAGTAGTTGGGTTCATGCAGTCTGCTTCAGTGGCCCGGGGTTTGCAGGTTTGGATCCCAAGTATGGACCTAGCACCACTCATCAAGCCAAGCTGCAGTGTCATCTCACATAAAATAGGGGAAGATTGGCACAGATGTTAGCTCAGGGCTAGTCTTCCTCATCAAAAAAAAAAAAAAAAAAGTAGAGCTGATTAGTGTGCACTTGGATCCAATCAAGAGGACCCCTAATCTAGACCCCACTCTTTAGAGGCCCTACCCTGGAGGACCTCTCACCATAGGATGAAGGTCTTTGGGTGGAAGGGATATGCCCATCTGAGCCTATTCCATGACTTTTTGGATCACAGCATCCTGAAATTCCTGCTCATATAGCACTGACCCTGCTTCCAATATTTCTGTGGATGCTCAGGTTGGATTCCCCGGGAAGCAGACTCTGAGAAGTTTAGCATGTAGCATGTTTAGAAAGGAATGACCTTGAGATGGACACCTGGGAAGCTCAGGGAAGGAAGCAGGATTGAGCAGAGGTGAAGTTGAGCTATGATGCAGGTCCAGCGAATGTCTTGCTGACTGGAGGTCTTGCTCACTGCCTGGGAGCTCTGGAACTAGAATGACATTTTTGAGTTGTCCCAGATTGGGCCAAGGTGGGCAGGGCTTTACAGTTTCACATAAATTGGTCACTGAATGTGTTTTGCCCCTGGAATGAGCCTGACCTTGGGTGAGGCAGCTTTCTGCAGCTGAAGCCGTCTTAAAGGGGCTAATGACTAAAAACTATCTATCAGCAAACAGTGCTCCCATAAGATAGGCAAGAAGCCTTTCGTTGAGGGGGATCTTGGTGTCACATCACAGGGCTCACTTCAACAGATGCCTTCCTGGGGTCTGTCATCATAAAAGGAGACAACTTCTCTGGTACACGTACCCTTGCTCACAAGTGTGGCTAAGGGGAGGCTGATTGTGGGATGTGGGACATTGAGGATGAGCTTCAATTCATGAGCTGGAATTTCCATATATGTGTTCATGTTGGCCTTTGAGGTGCAGGCTGGAGCTGGGGTAGGAAGAAAAGTGGAGCAGGCCTCAGGCCAGAGGCTGCAGGTGGGCTCTCCCTGCATTCTGTGTTCTGGCACGGAACCCCAAAGGTCCAGAGAATGCTAAATTCGAACCTGGCCTCCCAGGTTGTTATGTACGGATATTTCTCAGGGCAGAAGAGCAGAATCTATTTCATTTAACAGTTTATGAGCTTGCTTTTAATCTTTTTAACTCTTCAGACGGGTGGAATATGGGCCTCTGTTTGCACTCTTGCCCTGAGCCCCACAAATGTGGCAGGCGGCTGGGGCTGGTCACCTATCCCTGTTGGATCATTTCTAGATAAATTCTGCAGTAAATTTTGCATTGCACAAGGGTCACTTTGGCACACCTTGTAAAGTAAAATTTTTCCCAACTGAAGTTTTGAAATTCAATTTTTTCATGTTATACTTAAGTCTACTTAGTCTAGAGAAAAATAATGGGGCATACAGAATTTCTTCTTAAGAATTATGGTCATATTCATTTCTACCCACTCGAGTCAGTTGAAGCAGCCCCTCTTTGGATGGAGAGACCTTCCTGGAGAGATCTGTCTTTTAATGCAAATGGACCATTTCCCTTCTCGGCTGGAGGCCAATCTAAAGTAGGTAGATGATTCCCTTTTATTGTCTCACATAAACTGGAACATTTGTTCACTTGCTCTTCTTGTTTCTAGTAGAAGTTTATTGGTTTTGCCTGTCTTGAAACACTTCCTCCTGCTTTATGGATATTTCTCCTACTCACTCCACGGATCTGGGGTAGCTGTCAATCACAGAGCCCCGCCCTCCTTCCTCAGCTCACTAAGCCGGGGAGAGGGCATGTGTGACCCTCGCCCATTTGGATAATCTTTGCTAGGTCTTTGACTCTGAGCAGAGTAACAATTTAGGCTAAAGGTGATTAAAACTGACTTGTTCTAGAGGAAGCATCCAAAACAGACATGACACTGCTACTGAGTTCTCTAGAGGTACACTTTTCCTATCCTTACTTAAGCTTGCTAGGTTGGCTTTCTTTTTGATTCTGTGAGCTACCCAGAATCTTTCTGATAAGTAATTTGTTTACCTAAATGGGCCAGAGTTGCCTGCAAGGAAAGAGCCCTAAGTGTCACACTGTTCCTTCCGTTTAGAATGCCTCCCTCCAACCCAACCCTACTTCTAGCTTTATTTCCCTCACTTACTCTATTTTACTTTCCTGAGTTGGGTGGGATAGTGTCCTTTTCTCCCCCCTATAATTTTTTCTTGCTGGTAGCCTGGTTGGCAAATCAGAAATTGCTCTGATTACTACAGTGAACTTTCATTATCAGAACTTCAGCTGGATTTTTTTTCTCCTAGTCTCTCTTCTAGCTCCACGTGATGATTAAATCCAGGAAACTAGAACCCAAACATCCTGCTCTATGTTGATGTAGAGAGCTATCTTTAACCTTTAAAAAGTCCATAAATTAGACAAAATGTGAAAGTAAAATTAGAGCAACATCTAATTTCAAGGTTGTGTGTGTATCAGAAATTGATTGTCACAATAATTCTCCCTAATAAACAATCACAATCTCAACGGGATACAACAATAGTGTTTATTTAACTTCCAAGTCCACAGGGTTCAGCCAGTTGGGGCTGGATTTGGCTCATCCCATGTCTTTGTTGTCAGCTGCAGGTTGGTAGGTGGCTCTGCTGATTTGGGCTAGGCTCTCTTACAAGTCTGGGTGGCTTCTAGATGGCCTTGGCTGGGATGACTGGGACAAGTCAGCTCTGGTCCTTGTGTCTCTCATTCTCCTCCTGGCACAGGAGGACCAGCTTGGGTATGCCCTTTTCATGGCAGTGGCAGAGAGTAGGAGCAAGTAAGCTCAATCTTGCCCATGCCTTTTGCGCCTCTGCTTGTGTCACACCGCTCAGAATCTCAATGGCCTACAGCAAGTCAAATAGCTGAGCACAGGGTGGGAGAGCACTGTAGAGTTACAGACAAAGGTTATAGAGATAAGGAGGAGTGACAGACTGGGGCCATTATCACTTCTGATCTACCACAGGGGTAATTTTTCTTATTTCTTCATTTTCTACCATTCTGCATTTTAAGATCTTTCTACAATAAACATTTACAGCTTGTTTAATAAGAACATTTCAAAATTAGCGCAGATTGAAATCATTGAAAACTTGGCTATCCCATTGGCTAACGTACTTAGTAATTTATTAAAACTTACTAAAGCAGCTAACGTGCTTGAGTATGCAAGTTACTCTTACATTGGGTAAATACATCTTTTTCTTTTTCTATTTACTGTGACTAAGCTGATAATTGAATGCTGAGATATATTTCTCTTGTAGACTTGAATGTACAAGAGTGCTCTGGTTGGGATTAAGTGCTGTGTGCTAAATCTTGTCAGGGACTGAACTCAATGAACTTCCTATTTCTGTAAGCTGTTTACAGTGAGTTTGGAATCCCATAAAACTAGAAGACAATGCACCAGAGTCTGCTCAAGTATCTTTTTCTTTTTGGCATGACATTTTTAGTGTCCAAGGGATCTTAATGCTTTTAAAGGGACAGGAGACATGTAACTTTGGTTTGGTCGAAGAGGTTTGTGATTTTTGCACTGTCCTTAAGGCTAAAGTGTTCAGATTCTGATCATGGAACAGAATTTACCATGGTTATGGCCCAAGTGTCAAGAGAGAAAGAAATGCCACGTCAGCAGAGAGGTCTGTCCAGACCATCCTTTAATATAGCTACTCTCCCCTATCATTCTCCAGCTCAGTCTCTTGTTAGTTTCTTTCACGCAGCTACCACTATTCATAGTTATTTAATTATTTGACACTTTGCTTGTTTATTTGTTTATTTTCCTGTCTACTTTACCTGAATGTAAACTCCTTAACAGCAAGGACCACATCAGTCCTGTTCATAGTGGTACTCATGATGCCCAGCACAGTTCCTATAATGGCATGTGTGTTGTATGAAGGAAGAATCACCATAATTTAAACACTTCCATTTAAGAATCATGTGTCTTAATAACCCAACTCATCTTTTTTTAATCTCATGGTTGTAAAAGAAAAGAAATAAGCAATATTGTTTTTCATTCTGGCTAAAAATAGACAGTTGCATGTCTGCTTGAGGCCCCACCCAAAAGTACCTTGAAAACACACCTAGTTAATTAGAAGTAACATTAACTTTTTGGTAGTGATGGGGGTTAGAGGATCAGAATCAGAAGTGCAGATGGCTCTAAAACATTCATGCCTGGGAAACAAATACCTGGGACTCATGGTCATTGATGTATGGTCACAGCAAACTTTCCTGATTCTGTGGAAACTCTGTAACTCAGAATCTACTCAATAAAATACTGCTCCATCATATGGGCTAACTTGTGAGGATGTGTTTGTGTGGGTGTGTTTGCATCATCAAGATTGTGTGAAGACAGGTGAAAAGGCTGCAATAAGAAAACATTAGGGAGCCAGCTCTGATGGCCTAGTGGTTACGGTTCAGTGCTCTCACTGCTTTGGCGGCCCGGGTTTGTTTCCTTGTCATGGAAGCACACCACCCATCTATCAGTTGCCATGCTCTGGCAGCAGCTCATGTAAAAGAACTAGAATGACCTAAAACTATGATATACAACCATGCATTGGGGCTTTGGGGAGAAAAAAAAAAAAGAGGAAGATTGGCATCCGATGTTAGCTCCCCAGTAAAAAAAAAAAAAAAAAGAAAACATTAGAAAAACCCAGTCATCCTTTTTTCTCAAGAAAAAAGAAAATCACGTCAAAAATACCTCGCAATTTTTTAAAGCCAATCATTTTAGGTCTAGTGTCCTCTTTATGAATGCAGATAAGTGTCAAAAAGCAACTTAGGTGATATTTTTTCTTAGTCTTAATTTTGTCTTAACTTTGATCTGAGATTGCTGACATTATCTGGTCAATAGTGCCCAAATAATACCAGATGCTGGGTGGTGGCTCAAGGACGCCTCACAGGAGGGCTGGGAACGAACGTCCCCAGCAGCCTTGGCAACCTGAGACCATAGTTTTGCTTTACATTTCTTCCTGGAATTTCCCCTTTTAAGAGGTCATTTGTTTCTTTCGATCCCTAAGTTTTATTTCTGTCAAGAACTCATGACCAGAAGTCACTGTCTTCCAACTAGAAACACTTCCATTTTCCCTGCCTGTGAGTACCTCTTGAGCCCACGACAGCCTGTGTATTTGTTTGTGAGGGCTGCCAAGACAAAGTACCACAAGCTGAGTAACTTAAACATAGAAACTATTTTTTCACAGTTCTGGAGGCTAGAAGTTTGATAAGCGGTCTGCAGGTTTGGTTTCTTCTTATGGGCCGTGAAGGAAGAATCTGCTCCAGGCCTCTCTCCTTTGACTTGTTGATGGCTGTCTTTTCTCTGTGTCTTCACACCATCTTCCCTCTGTATGTGACTGTGGTCACATACTTATAAGGCTGTACTTAGAGGATTGTTTCCTTTTTTCATAAGGACACCAGTCATATTGGATTAGAGTCTTCCCAAATGGCCCCATTTTGATTTTATTACCTCTTTAAAGACCCTATCTCCAAATATGGTCACATTCTGAGGTACTAGAGGTTAAGACTTCAACATATGAATTTGGTAGGGGACACAATTTGGCCTATACCAACCAGTCTCCAGCAAAGTCTGTCCCCTTGATTTCGTGGAACCAATTCTAAACAAGCCTTGAGATAGAATAAGGGTCATAGCCCCATCAGCATGAGAGGTTTACCTAAGCAAGTGGATCTGGGCTGAGACTCTAAGACTCACATGTGTAGCCGCCCCTGACACAGGAAGGGTTAGTAATCACTGGAAAAGGCTTGCCAACAAACTGTGACCCAGAGGTGAGAAGGCCAGTTAGCCAATGATGGGTAAGATCTCCAGGGGGAGGCAACCTAAGCCAGGCACGGTCACCTGGGGGCACAGATAGAGACACAATATCAGGAGCAGGTGCGTCCGTTGCCTAGGAGGCCTTGCATGCTCCGAGATAAAAATATATGAGCATAGCAATAACATGATAATATCAAAACAGAGGCCAAGGGAGGGTTCCTCGAGAAATCACTAAGAATTCTTGGCATTCGCTAATTACATTGTCCAGAACACCTGTGTATGTTTAACAGATGTAAGCTATGTATATATTGAAATGCTGGTTATAATAAACTCAGAGTGGCCATCAGCCCTCTCCGCATCTATCCTGATGTGTGCATTAGATTGCAACACCGACAACATGTCCACAGAGGCGGGATCTTCTCAAATTTCCACTGAATTCCCCAAATCTGCATGTCTAGTTCTTTCCATTGGTTTCTCAGTGAGTATTCTAATTGCCCTGTACCTTAATCTGCATGGGTGGTGACTGGATATTCTGCTTAGCTCTTGATAGTCTTCTTTCCTTTGGGTGGAGGCTCTTCTGGGATTGAGCATCAGAATTCCTATTGATTGGGCTGGTCTGGTGGCGCAGCAGTTAAGTTCACACATTCTGCTTCTCGGCGGTCTGGGGTTCTCCGGTTTGGATCCTGGGTGCAGACATGGCACCACTTGGCAAGCCATGCTGTGGTAGGCGTCCCACATATAAAGTAGAGGAAGATGGGCATGGATGTTAGCTCAGGGCCAGGCTTCCTCAGCAAAAAGAGGAGGACTGGCAGTAGTTAGCTCAGGGCTAATCTTCCTCAAAAAAAAAGAAAATCCCTATTGAGCTGCTTCAGAAAAGAAGGAATAGAAAAGATGTACTTTTATTGAAACAGACAAACAAAAAACACTACAGATGAGATTCTGATACATATCTTTCATTAAATACCAATATTTCCCCTACTGCTAAGTGTTATCTGAGGTCTCATACCAAAACGGGTGACCAGCTTTACCACTGATGTGGTAACAAGCAACACCATCTTCCTGAAACTGCTGTTTGTGCAACAAAATCACTGCTCAGATGCTAATCAAATTCTAACAACTAAAATTGAGTCTTACTTCAGTGGGGTCATGACGTCAACATATGAATTTTTGGAGTGACATAATTTAGTTCATAACAACCTGTCTGCAGCAGAGTCTGTCCCTCTTGATATTGTGGGACAAATTCTATGCAGCCCTCCCTATGCAATAAAAAATAATAGTGATAATGGTAAGAAAGATAATACCATTTATTGACTATTCACTAAGTGCCAATCATAACTCTCCAAGGTAGATACTACTTCTATCCCTATTTTTTCAGATAAGAAAACTGAGTCTTAGGATGTTAGAGTAGATTAGGGACTAGTCACACAACTATTAAATGGCTGACATAGAACTTGAATTTGGGTATGCCTGAAACTTAAGCACACCTTAGCCATTAGGCTATACTGTTAGCTCTTCTCCCCTAGCTTGTATCTGTAACCAAGTCGTCCTTCATAACCCAGGTAGGAGTTTCCAGCATCCTTCCAGATCTTGCCAGACCATTTGGAATCCCAGCATTTCTCGTGGAAAATGCCTCCATGATAGGACACAACCACTGGCTCCTGTAAAAGGTCTAGACCTCAGCTTCTGCTCTTCTCCTTTATTCTTGTATCTGGCTTGCTACGTTTTGTCCTGCTGCCTATTTTTCTATTTTAAAGGCTATCTTCTAAAATACCTGAAAAATTGTCAGAGGGACTAAAATTTTCATTTGCAAAATAATCAACAAGCATTTTCTGCTATAATCTAAAATGCTTCCAATAATCAACTCTTAGGAAAATCTGGCTCTTAATGCAGACATGGTATATGCAGCAGACATCTGCCCAATTGCAATATTGGTAATAGGAAAATGCTTTTAAGTCCACACCTCATAATATGCTATTGCAGAGAAATGCTTCTTAGCAGTTTTCATAGAATCTTGTTTTTTGTACAATAATAAAAGGCAATTCTCCATTTCCTTGGAGCTATTTAGCAAATTGAAATTCCCTTTTTAAGTTTCAGAGAACAAAAGAGTAGTTAAGGATATTTGATTTGAGATAATCATTTACACTGTTGGTGAAAGCGAAGGTTGTATTTTATTATGCAATAACCACTGCATTTTAAATAAGTAACACAGATGAGTCTCATTCTATGCATAGATAAATAGTTGTATGAAAGTCAGATTTTTGTAAGTAGAATTACATTTTAAATATACAATACCCGTACATTACTTATAGGACACTTTTCTGTTAGTAAAACGTTTGTTTTAGATAAATAATTGCTCAATATTCACTGATATGAATCCAGTGACTTAATTACAGTAGCGAATTTGTTTAAAAAAGGAACGTATATAGTACATATGTAAGTATACATAGTTATAACAATTTTGAGAAGAAAATAAATCTTGCATGTTTGTGAAAGACAGTGATGTGTCTAGAATTGTAAATATAATGTTTTGTATTTAAAAAATAAATGTATTGAATTACAGGAAATAATGTGGCATTATGGCTTAAGGTGGCAAAAGGTAGTAAACATAGAAGAAGAAAACAGAGCTTCTTAGCTTTAGTTAAAGATCCGCTTTATATTTTTAGTCAAACATTTCTATGTAGTGTTCAACTTGTGTCTTAGGAAGTTGTACATGAAGAATTTTGTCATCTATGACACGCCGTCACATTCCATAAGGTGTTATTGTTGAAGTAATTTTGAACCCTTTCCTTAGTTGGTGAGTTAGAACTTAAATGTCATACTCCCCTTCTGTAAAATTAACTCAAACCAATTCTTTCCTATAAATTAAAGCTAAAACTTTCAACACCGTACCCCTCTAGTAGGGTTCCCATTGGTTAAATAAATGACGAGGTGATGAGTGTATATATTCTGGTTACCACAGCAAATCTTTTTTTTATTATATGGAGTCTTATTATGAAAGTCACCAGGAATGTTCATCTCTTGTGCGCTCCACTGAAAGGAGAACTCTAAGACTTATACCTACCTCTGCTACCAAGATGTAAAATCTTTAGTTAATAGTTTTTTATTGAGGTATCGCACACACCCTGTAAAGTACACAAATCTTAAGTGATGATTTTTGCATGTGTGTTTATGTATGAATGTGTTTTGAATTTCTACACACACACACTCGTGCGCACGCACACTATCAAAACCAATCTATCCACAATCCCCTCCCTTTGGGGAGGGAATACAGGTTGTACTCCTTTCTGTTGTTTTGCTCAGGATTATGTTTATAAAAATCATTTATGTTAATTGAGTTAGGCAATAGTTCTTTTTATTTTTAACTGCTAGGTAGATGAATATTCCATAGAATATTTATTTATTCATTCTACTGTTAATAGACATTTGGGTTGTTAGTTTTTGGTGTTATGAAGAAAGTTTCTAAGTATTCTTGTCTTGTTTTTTAGTGGACATATGCATTCACATCTCTTGGGTAAGTGTAATTATTTGGTCATAGTAGGCACATGTTTAGTTTTAATGAGTACTATCAAATAGTATTCCAAAGTTATTTTATCAATTCACATTCTCACCAACAATGTATGAGAGTCCCACTTGCTCCATGTCCTTGTCAACACTTGGAATTGTTAGCATTTTTAGTTTTAGCCATTCAAGCAGATGTTTAGTGCTGTTTTATTATGGGTTTTAATTTTTACTTCCCTATTGAGTAATGGTGTTGAGCATCTTTTCATATGCTTATCGGCTATTTGGATAGTCTCTTTCATAAAATGCCCGTTCAAGTCTTTTGCCCTTTAAAAATTTTTTTTCCTTTTTTTATCAAAAATTCCCTTCTATATTTACTTGGGTAAATGAGGGCAGAAATAGTCAGTCACTCCTTCATAGGAAAAATTTAATTTTTCTGTGCATTGATATATTTCCAAAGAGCTTTCAACTTTGCTGCATTTTTTGTTCACCTTTGTATCCACTGTGAATTTTGATTCTGCTTCTTTAGTTTTCCTATCTAAATTTTAGCCCCCAAAATGCTTTCTGAATACAAAGCTATTGATATTGTCTGCTATGAAAAGGCACAATCTTCTGGATGGGTATACAAATTACATATTCCTACAGATTTATTATTAATTAAATATTAATTTATGCTAATGTAATTACTATATTATTCTTAATATTCTATTAAGAATATTATCTATCGAGAATATTAATAATAATATTAATTAATGAGGGAATAATTGATTTATATCAAGTTGGACACCCAAAATTGGTAAAAGAGCCCCCAACTACTCAGATTTCCATTTTTCATTCAGCTATATTTTGTGACCTCTATAGAGACTGTACCATATTTTTCTACTTTTAAATTGTTCTTGATTTATTTTCTTAACACATCATAAATGTTACTAGATAATAAAACCATTGTAAGTGATTAAGAGCATAAACTGTTTCTTGTTGTTAGAACATCATGGGGTACATTTATGCCCCAGAGCCAAGAGACTCATCCACTATTTAAAATAATGTTTTTAGAACATTTAGTATTACACATTATAGAAAAATAAATCCCTGGAGAATAAATAATTTGCTTTTAATATTAAAATGCTTTATCTTCCTAATTAAAAAAAGTCGATACTAAAAAGTTAAAGCTAAGATTTGCTTAGCTTCTCGAATTTTTTGTGTTGTTTTGTTATTTTAATGAGGAGAAAAAGAAAAATTGCCTAATGTTGTTTTAAGCACATGGCCTTACCTTGGGAGCTGTCAGTACAGAACATTAAAAATAGGATTTTAGGTGCTACTTTCTTGGGCTTGGTTAGAGGACAGAACAATTACACAGTGGTTTTATGAGCACTCCTGATGTGTAATATTTATTTTTATTTGCTCTTCATTTATATTTAGTGCATGTTGTAAAACTGCACAAGGCTATCAGGTAACTTTAGAAGTTAAAATGGGAAACAGCTCTTAATGAAGATTTTTTTTTAAAAGATTCACTTTGAAGTGTATTAAAGACATAGTCAGCTGAGTAAAGCAGCCTCTATGCATCAAAAATTTAATTCATACATGTAATAAAACCTTTCTACATATATGCTTGCCAAAATAACACAAAGATCAATAATCCTGAAGGAGCTAGAGGAATGAAAATATATGATAGATGAGGCTCGTTTTGGACGAGACAAGAGAAGGAATATTTAAAGCTTAGTGACAAATTAACATGGTCTGCTTTACATTGTGCCTGCTATGTTGCCAGAGAGTTGCATCTATTTCCTGAATTTTAATCAAAGCCACTGAAGTAGAAAAGTAGGCATTCAGAAAAATGAACCTAGTGGATGACTAAGGACCTTCAGCAAAATAATATATCCTCAATGGCCCGTTATCTTTCTTTATTTTATGAGGACCTCATCTTTTGAGTTTTATTGGGCAATTCCATACCTAGCCTGTGAAGTTGTGATAAATAATGATAACATCATGATACCAAGAAAACTTCTTTAAGTTTTGCCTTTAAAAATTGTTGGAATACAAAACAATAGAATAACTGGTTCTTGATACATTTGACATTTTATAAATACATAGTGGAAATCGCTCTTGCTAGGCATTTAAAAGTAGGATATTGACTTCATGTATATTTGCACATGGAGCATGATCTTAAGTGTAATAGTTGTTCCCATTGATAGTGTGGGTTGAGACAGTTGGTCTGGCTGCTATGTGAGTGTTCTCTGCCTTCATCATAGCTCCAAGTGTCCTTTCCAAAGCTTTGCAAGAGATAAGAGAGATATCAGGAGCTATGAGAGTACACTTGCAAGATAAAGCAGGATCTTTCTTTGGTCAAGGCTAAACAGCAGGGGCAAACTCAAATGCCCAAGGAACTGGGCAGGCTGAATTTAAAAACTCAAATTGAGTGACAAATAGCAAATAACACAGATCTTAGAGTCAAAAATAGCTGTGACTATGAGAAGCCAGAGAGCTCATGCTTGGTTAAAGGGGGAGCTATTACCCAACTCCGATCAATTGCATGGAGGTCTGTTGCTGCAATTTGCTAATTGTACTTTAGAGCTATAATCACCATGACTTTCCCTACTGACAAAATTAGAACTGAATGCATGAAATCTCAAGGGGTTTTGTACTTGTTTAAAATGTTATTGCTTTATTGATCAACGATGTGGGTAGAATAGCCATAGTTTCAGTGCAGTAAACCTACTGTCAACATTGACATCATAAAACTCATGTCTTTCATCAGTGTCATAGCCTTGCTTTGAACCTATTCCTTTGGAGAATATTAATCAAAGGGGTACCTACTATGAGTCACGTAACTGTAAGAGTTATAAAGATGAACAATATGCATTATCCATCTTCACAGTCTAGTGAAGGCCCTGGTGGATGCAATTTAAATACAGGCAGAAAATAAAGGTCATGTAATGTAACGTGTTTCATACAAAGATAAATTATTCTATACTTTGAACAAACTGATTTCAGTATTTATTTTGATTTCTAATTATGTAACAATTCTAAACAACTGAGTGTTTTCTTTTAATATTAATCCTTGAGTTTCTAATTTCTTATGTACTGTCAATGAAAAATTATAACACTGGCTCCATTTATGCCCAGTTTGAGTGTTTATATATTGAATAGCATTTGAATCAAAAGGAGATTACCTTAGTACTTCCAAGGAAAGTACAGAAGCATTTTTTAAATGTAAGATAAACAAAAACATTTCGGGAGCTAAATTTAGTCATTCTTTATGTTTTTTTTCAGTCATTGCCTTTCCCTGACTCTGAAGTGAGCAGCAATAAACAACCTTTACTTCTGGTATTGACACCAGTTCTGACTAAGGTAAGGAATAAATTGAGAATTTTAGTTCCACCAGGAGAAAGAATGTGATATAATTATTATAGACATTGTCCTGGTAAGCTTTGTGCTTGGGCAACTTGTGCATCCCACAGTTGAGGTAGCCCCGGTTGTGGGTTTGGGTTTGCATATGTGTCTTTAGCACTCCAGTTTCCAGTAGCACTTGGAACCCAGCCCTGAATTCCAATCTATGAGGCCAAGGACCTTATGTTTCCCCTGTGATTCTATGTCATTCTTCCTGTAGTACCAGCTACTTGATTGTCATGCCTCTCTGAGTATCATTGGGAGCCAGTCTTGTCACATGCGCTCCTATTGGTCCATCCTATCCTTTGAATTGGACTTTCTTGAGTAGTCATACCTGTGTGAACCAGGCTGACTTCCCTACATGACACTGAGCAAAATATATTAATTTCTTGGCTACTCCTACAACAGAGTTGAGTATCCAGTGATCTCAAATGTGGACTTTTCGTCTTACCCTCTCTAGGTGATAGTGAGATCCTAGTGTTTTGTGGTGGAGCTTGTCTGAGATTCAGCAATATTTGCATGATAGTCTGAAGTTTTAAAAGTTCTTTATTATCAGAATTTGAATCCCAGAGCTACCAGTCAAGTGCACCTCCCCAAATATACAGTGTTACTTCCACAGGACTGTATTAAAGAAGTGAGCAATGTCACAAGGTCAAAATTATTGGACAAGGAATTTTTTTCCTTTGCTTACAACCAAAAGGTCTCAAGCCATGAGACATGCTCATATAGAATTAATTTCAGATTTAAAAAATAGTATAGATAAGTTCTAGTTTTATTTGCCCCCTTGTCAATAAAATGCTCCCACTGGGAAAATCTGAAGTGAAATACACAGTTGCTGCAGGTAGTGCCATTTTGGACCTCATCAATATTTTGCACACTGAGTCCTTACAGTAGAACTCACATTTCTTATTTCCTTTCTGTTTCTTTTCAAATAACTTTACGTCTCATAATAAGATGGTCATTAAAGATTGAGGCATAAATTGAAGGCTTTACAAATTATTATTATGCTCTTAACTGAGAAGGGAAAAAGGGAAAGCATAAAAAAAATAGATAACTCTTGCCTTTAACGTAAAATTTGGGGGCGCCTTAGCCTTATAGTGCTGCTTATAGCTAATTTAAACAATCTATAGTAAGACTGAGTTCAAAGTGAGCCCTTCTCTGGCACACAGGAGGAGTGATTAGGTTGATTAACTAAAGGCATTTTCCTCAGATTTTATTGTTGGCTCCAGCATAGATTTTTGCCACCATCCACTGTGTTATGAACATACATCACTCACTGTAGCTAGGCAGCTGTGAAATGCAGCATCATATCCACTCTGCTGAAGAAAAAAATAGTTTTCAAACCTCTTACTTTATATTCTTATGACTTTTGGACAAAAACATTCTACACTGCCTGGAAGTTATAGTTTCTTAGTTTCATTTTCAGACCTGGGTGATCTCATCTTCTCATGCAAATACAATTATGTTCTACATTCTGAAGATTATTGAGTGTATTGCCAACTGCTCTTTAAAATACATTCTCAAATCCTGTTCTTGCTTGAATAATGTCATCCCTATCTTCAGCATATATTAATGACTGGAATAATAAAAGATAGTTGTCTGAAAAATAAGTTATATTTCAAAGCTACTTAATGCTGCATTTGATATGAGTTGGCATTATAAAAATGTAGTATATTTACATGACAAAAATGAAAATTTGTAAAACTAGCTGTATTAGTAAGGATAGGATGGATTATGCTGCAGTAACACATTAGCCTTGAAATCTGGCTTAAGACATACAACAAAGGTTAAAGATAAAAAGAGATTTATGTAATGATTATGTAAAGACTGTTAAGGCTCAGGCAAGCCTCCAGGGTAGCTCCTTTCTATGTGATGACTCAGGAACCCAGGCCATTCGCTTCTTGTGGTTACCTCCATTTCAACATACGGCTTCCACAGTTGCTTCCTAAAGAGAACATAGGCTCTTGAAGGCCACAGTTTGGAAGTGACCTTCATTACTTCCACTTAAATCTTATTGCTTAGAACAGGGTTTCTCAATGTTTGCACTATTGGCATTTTGGGCTGAATAATCCTTTGTTGTTGGCAGGCTGTCCTGTGCTTGGTAGGATGTGTAGCAGCATCCCTGGCCTCTTCACACCAGATGCCAGAAGCACCGCCTACAGCTGTGATAACCAAAAATGTCTCCAGACACTAATAAACGTCCCTTGGTGGTGGGGGAGAGGAGAAATTGCTCTTGGTTGAAAATCACTAAACTAGAACTAGTCATTTAGCTCTAACTGCAAGATTGTTGGGGAAAAATGGTCTTCTTGTGTTTATACAAAGGAGAGGAGAACCAGCTATAGATATGCACTAGTAGTCTGTAATGTGTTAGCTAATGGAAGTGGAGAAATTTCATCATTTTACTGCTTGTATATCAAAACATATATGAAAATGTTAATATTCTTCAACTTTAACATAAAACAAATAATATTGCATGTTCAAAGTAAATTGAACAATTCTTAAGAGCTAATTAAATTTTATCAAGTTATAAAAAGAAACATATATAGTAAAATACATTGAAAGAATTATTAAAGGATGTTGAAATTATAATTATTGCATTTGATAATAAGAGGCTTAAAACAAACATTAGCTTTAATGTAAATATGAGTGTTAGAACAAATTAGTGTTAGTGTGAAACCTTGTTTAGCATCTCTGAGCATATGCTTAATGTTGAAGATAATTTCTTATTAGACATTAAAATAACCATTTCTGGGATAGGCTAGTTCAATGTATACTTGTTCATACGTGTTGACCTTGGTAATTTACTTTGTAAATGTGTTACTGAATTGTATGTATTAGTAATGGAATAAAAAATATATTAATCATAAGATAATTAGTCAGAGTGCTTCCAGTTACAGGGATAGAAACCTATGTGAAACCATCTTCTGGGAGAGATTGAAAGAGAGAGAGAGAGAGAGAGAGAGAGTGAGAGAGAGAGAGAAATTGGTTTGTTAGAAGGAGATTTTGTTGTACAATAACAAAATAACAAAAGCTTTGTTCTTGTTTATGTTACATTCTGGTTGTGGCTCTGCGCCACATACTTCCTCATTCTGCGACCTGGGCTGAAGGAGCAGCCCCTATCTCAGTCTTTAGGAAGAAGAAGAAAAAACATAGTCACATAGCCAGGAGGTGACTTTTAAAGTTTCTGCTCGGGTGTATGAAAAATTACTTCTGCTCATGTTATATCAGTTAAAGCAAGCCATATGGCCAAGCCTGATGTCAATGGGTGAGGAAACTATCACCTCCCACAGGGAGGTACTGCAAGTGACAAGACCATAGGAGGGACGTAGAGTCCTCTTACAGAGAGGACAACAGATCAGTGTGAATAATAGTAGAATCTACCATGGATGATAAGAAAGATCAATGAAGATGGGGAGATGCCTAGAAATGGGGGCACAATTGTAACCATCTCTGCTTCTCTCTGTTTTAGCTGTATTCTTTCCAAATGTGGAACGTAGGAGGAAGTCAACAGCAATCTTAGGTTTACACTCCCCTAATTAGCAACAAAAAGCAGGAGGACTTCTCTCCAGGGATTAGTTTTGAACATCCCTGACAGACTGATTTGTTAGAAGGAGTTTTTGCTTTACAGTAACGTGGCTGACTGGTCATATCCATATGTCCGTTTTACATGGTTAAAAGAAGAACACTGAGATTTCAGCTCATCCATAATCATGTCTTCAGTAGGGGAGGAGTATTTCCCTAAAGGAGGGCAGAGGATGCTGTTGCTAGAATTTTGTACAGGTCCTGGGAAGACCAGAAAAGATGCCCACTGTGTGTAGAGATGTTGTCACTGAAATGTCATAGCCAAGAGTATAAAGAGACAATATAAAAAGGTGAATTTTTGGGGCCAGCCCTGTGGCTAAGTGGTTAAGTTCACATGCTCCACTTCAGTGGCCCAGGGTTTCACTGGTTTGGATCCTCAGCGCGGATATGGCACCACTTGTCAGGCCATGCTGAGGTGGCATCCCACATGCCACAACTGGAAGGACCCACAACTAAAATACCCAACTATGTACTGGGGGGATTTTGGGAGAAAAAGCAGAAAAAAAAAAAGAAGATTGGCAACAGTTGTGGGCTCAGGTGCCAATCTTTAAAAAAAAAAAGGATGAATTTTTCTCTCTTTGTTTAAGATTTTGCTCCTCTAGTCCCACAGTTACACAAAAAATCTTTGTCACAATCAAGGAACAAAGGTTTCAGAGGAGTTAAAAAATCAATTTAGGGGAAAAGCAATTCCCCAAATGCCCAATATAAACCTTTGCATAAGGATCTAGAACAATAAAAGCTTATTACTCCATTAAAGTAATATTGTTAACTTGGCAAAGAAGATAACTTAAACTTGCTTTACTCTTGTTCCCAATTATTATTGATTTTTTTCAAAAACACTTTTGATGTACTGAGCTTTCTTAGTGTAGAGAGTTGAAAAAGGATCAGTGGAGAAGATGGTGTCAAGATGGTGGTGTAGGTGGACTCTGAACTCACCTCCTCCCACAGACTCAACAAATTTACAACTACTCTACAATTACCCCTGAGAGAGAACTGAAAACTGCATAAAAAGTACTTCCGTAACAAGGGACAGTGCTGACTGAGGTGGAAGAGGCAGAAATTACTTTCTGGAGAGGAAAAAGCCATCTTCTAGCGCAGCACTTCATGGCCAGCTGGGAGCAATCTCAACATACGAAGACTTCTCTGGAGGTGTGGGGATCTGAGCAGGGGAGCATTACTACAATAAGCAGCTTTTGGACTCAGCACAACTGAGACAAGTGTCTTAATATCTGACTTTCCTGGATATTAACTACAGTGAGGAACACCCACAGAAAAGCTGTCAGACATAAGGGGAAAAAACCCCTGCTCATAAAAGGCCCATGCACAAATTCACCCACTTCAGAAAGCAACCTAAAATCACCAGAAAGAGAGGTGCACAGTCGTTTGGTGAAAAGAGACTTATTTGATAGGCTGTGGACACATCTCGGTGAGAAGTGAGACCTCCCCAGGCCAGGACCACCTACCCAGGGACGGAGACATTGGCAGCAGCCATTATTGTGACCTAGTATAGAGTTGCTGACCAGATGCTGGAAGATGCCAGTGGAGTTCTTCCCCTGCCCTGTTAGCACAGGGATCTGCCCCACCAACTACAGCAGTGATGTAATACATCTCAGCCAGGGCAGGCAGCCCACCTTATGGACTGGCCCAACCCAGCAGCAAACCCACAGGCAACTTGTGGGCCCACATAAATGGGATGCCTGGAACCTCTGAAGCCAGGCAATGAGCTTGCCTCTGTGGGGCAGGGCCTGTGCAGGGGTAAGTCTTTATTGGTGGAGTATCTGGGGATTCTGCAGCAGGGCAGCTGGGTCAGCTTAAAAGTGTAAGAGTGTGTGCATGGGGCAGGACTGTATTGACAGGGTATGTGGCCTTGTGGGCTATGGGGATTGTCAGTTGCAGAAGACTTGTGCTTCTCAAACAGCCACATAGGGGCTCAGAACCACCTTCCAAAGCCTGAAACAACTGGGTGCTCCCATACTTGGGTCCAGCCCATCTCAGCTGCAATCCTGAGAGAGCTGACAACTGCCTTGCAGGCTAGAGGCCTACAGCACTTGTAAGCCCCTGAGCCTAGCAACTAGACATTCTGGGGGCCTACTCACTTAACAGAGAAACTGTAACAGTTATGTGCTATTAGACCTTGTAGCCAACTGTGCTGAGGCTCCCCATGCCCAATAAAGTGACTAAAGAGACCATAGCAGTCACACCCAGGTGAACATTACAACCAGCCATCCAAGGGGACAGCCTAGCCTCTCCAGGAACCTACAGCAACAGCAACCCTGCCATAATAGAAGGACAGATGTAGCCCACCCAGAAAACACTCCTGGAACATTTGGAACTGGTGGCGAGAAGGAAGCACACTGCTGGGCCTTATAAGGCATCTCTTACATAAGGCCACCTCTCCAAGATTGGAAGACATACCTGACCTACCTAATACATATATATATAAGCACAGAGAAAGAGGCAAAATGAGGAGACAAAGGAATACATTCTCAATAAGGGAACACGACAGAATCCCATAAAAAGACCTAAATGAAACATAGGTAAAGAATTTACCTGACAAAGTGTACAAATTAATAGTCACAAGGATGCTCACTGAACTTGAGAGAAGAATGGATGAACTCAGTGAGAACTTTAACAAAAAACTGGAAAATATACTAAAGGACCAATCAGAAATGAGAATACAATACTGGAAATGAAAAATTCACTAGATGGACTCAATAGCAGAGTAGATGATATAGAAGAACAGATCAGTGAGGTGGATGAAAGACTAGAGGAAATCACCCAACTGAACAGATAAAAGAAAAAAGAATAACAAAGAATGAGGACAGTCTAAGGAAACTCTGGGACAACATAAAGTGCACTAACATCCATATTATAGATATCCCAGTGAGAAGAGAGAGACAAAGTGGCAGAGAATCTATTTAAAGAAATAATAGCTGAAAACTTTCCTAGCCTAAGGGAGGAAACAGACATCTGGGTACAGGAAGCACGGAGAACAGCAAACAAGATAAACACAAAGAGGCCCACACCAAGCCTTATTGTAATTAAAATGTCAAGAAGTAAAGATAAAGAGAGAATCCTAAAAGCTCCAAGAGAAAGGCAACAAGTTACATACAAAGGAAACCCCATAAAGCTATCAGGTGACTTCTCAGCAGAAACCTTATAGGCTAGATGGGTGTGGCATGATATATTTAAAGTGAAAGGAAAAAACCTAAAGCCAAGAATACTCAACGTGGCAAGGTTATTATTCAGAATGGAAGGAAAGATAAAGAGTTTCCCAGACAAGCAAAAAGTAAAGGAGTTTATCACCAAGAAACCAGCCTTACAAGGAATGTTAAAGAAACTTAAGTGGAAAAGAGAAGATCACAAATAGGAATAAGAAAATTATCAAAAAAAAACCCCCACACAAACAATAAAATCACTGGTAAAGGCAAAAATACAGTAAAAGTAGCAGATTAACTACCTATGAAGATAATATGAAGGACAAAAGACAAAAATACTAAAATTACCTATTTCTATGATAAGTGGGTAATGGATACACATACACAAAAAGAGGTTAGATAAGGTATAAAAAACATAAAATATGGGAGGAGCAGAGTAAAAGAGTAGAGTTTTTAGCAAGAGGTCAAAATAAAGAGACCATCAGCTTAATATAGATTGCTATATATGTAGGTTATTATATATGAACCTCACGGCAATCACAAACCAGAAACCTATGGTAAATACACAAAAAATTAAGAGACAGGAACCCAGACATAATACTATAGAAAGCCATCAAATCACAGGGGAAGACATCAAGAGAAGAACTACTAAAATGCCCAGAAAAAAGCAACAAAATGGCAATAAGTACATATTTATCAATGGCTACTTTAAGTGTCAATGGACTAAATGCTCCAATCAAAAGGCATAGGGTGGCCAATTGGATAAAAAACACAAGACCCATGTATATGCTGCATACAAGAGACACCCTTCAAACCTAAAGACACTCACAACTTAAAGTGAAGGGATGGAGAAAGATACTCCATGCAAACAGCAATGAAAAGAAAGCTGGGGTAGCAATACTTTTATCAGGCAAAATAGACTTTCAAAGAAAAACTGGAACAAGAGACAAAGAAAGGCACTACATAATGACAAAGGGAACAATCCAACAAGAGGATATAACACTTGTAAACATCTATGTACCCAACATAGCAGCATCTAAATATGTGAAGCAATTATTAACAGGCATAAAAGGGGAAACAGACAGCAACACAATAATAGTAGGGGACTTTAACACTCCACTTACACCAGTGGATAGATCATCCAAACAGAAGTTTGATAAGAAACATTGGCCTTAAATTACATATGAGAGTAGATGGATTTAGTAGATATACACAGAACATTCCATCCCCAAACCACAGAATACACATTCTTTTCAAATGCACGTGGAACATTCTCCAGGATAGATCACATATTAGGGCACAAAACAAGTTTCAATAAATTTAAGAAAACTGAAATAATACCAAGCATCTTTTCTGACCACAATGGTATGAAACTAACAATCAACTATAGGAAGAAAATCAGAAAAGCCATAAATATATGGAGATTAATCAAAATGCTACTGAGCAATGATTAGGGCAAAGAAGAAATCAAAGGAGACATCAAAGAATACCTGGAGACAAATGAAAATGAAAATACGACACGCCAAAATTTGTGGGATACAGCAAAAGTGATTCTAAGAGGGAAATTTATAGCAATACAGGCCTACCGCAACAAAGAAGAAAAATCCCAAATAAACAGTCTAACAGTGCATCTAGAGGAACTGTAAGAAGAAGAACAAACAAAGCCCTAAATCAGCAGAAGGCAGGAAATAATAAAAATCAAAGCAGAAATAAATGAAATACACTGAAAAAACAATAGAAAAAATCAAGGAAACTAAGAGCTAGTTCTTTGAAAAGATAAACCAAACTGACAAACCTTTAGCTAGACTCATTGAGAAAAAAAGAGAGGAGCCTCAAATAAATAAAATCTGAAATGAAGGAGGAGAAATTACAGTGGACACCTCAGAAATACAAAATATTATAAGATAATACTACAAAAACTATATGCCAACACATTGGAGAATCAGGAAGAAACGGATAAGTTCTTAGCATCATGCAACCTTCCAAAACTGAATCAAGAGGAAATAGAGAATTTGAATAGGCCAGTCACCAGTAAGGAGATTGAAACAGTAATCAAAAACCTCTTAAAAAATAAAAGTTCAGGACCAGATGGCTTTCCTGATGAATTCTACCAAATATTCAAAGAAGACTTAATACCTATCTTTCTCAAACTCTTCCAAAAAATTAAAGAGGAGGGGAAGCTTCTTAACTCATTCTACAAAGCCAACATTACCCTGATACCAAAACCAGACAAGGACAGCATGCTCACAGAAATTTATAGGCCAATATCACTGATGAACATCAATGCAAAAATGCTCAAGAAAATACTAGCAAATAGAATACAACTATATGTTAAAAAGATCATACACCATGATCAAGTGGGATTTATCCTAGTGATGCAGAGATGGTTCAACATCCACAAATCAATAAACACGATACACCATGTTAACAAAATGAAGAATAAAAATCACATGATCATCTCAATAGATGCAGAGACAAGCTACAGCATCCATTTCCGATAAAAACTCTGCATAAAATGTATATAGAAGGAAAGTACCTCAACATAATAAAGGCCATGTATGACAGACAAACCCACAGCTAATATCATTCTCAATGGAGAAAAACTGAAAGCTATCCCTCTAAGAACAGGAACCAGACAAGGATGCCCCCTTTCACTACTCTTACTTAACATAGCATTGGAAGTCCTAGCCAGAGCAATTGGTCATGAAAAAGAAGTAAAACGCATCCAAATTGGAAAGGAAGAAGTGAAACTGTCAGTATTTGTAGATGACATGATTTTATATATAGAAAACCCTAAAGAATCCACCCACCCCGAAACTTTTAGAAATAATAAATGAATACGGTATAGTTGCAGGATACAAAATCAGCATACAAAAATCAGTTGCGTTTCTATACACCAATAAGAAAACAGCGAAAAGAGAAATTAAGAATACAATCCCGTTTGCAACTGCAACAAAAGGAATGAAATACATAGGAATAAATTTAAACCTATGTTCAAAATATAGCACAAAGATATAGTAACCAAAATAGCATGGTACTGGCACAAAAACAGACACACAGATCAATGCAACAGAATGGAGAGCCCAAAAATAAACCCACACATGTATGGGCAGCTGATTTTTGACAAGAGAGCCAAGAATATACAATGGAGAAAGGAAAGTCTCTTCAATAAATGACATTGGGAAAGCTGGAAAGCCACATGCAAAAGAATGAAAGTAGATCATTATCTTATACCATAGGCAAAAATTAACTCCAAATGGATTAAAGACTTGAATGTAAGACCTCAAACTGTGAAACTTCTAGAAGAAAACAGGCAGTACCCTCTTCGACATTGGTCTTAGCAGTATATTTTCAAGTACCATGTCTGAATGGGCAAGGGAAACAATAGAAAAAATAAGCAAATGTCACCACATCAAACTAAAAAGCTTCTACACAGCAAAGGAAACCATCTACAAATTGAAAAGACAACCTAGCAACTAGGAGAAGATATTTGGAAACCATATATCAGAGAAGGGGTTAATATCCAAAATATATAAAAAGCACATACATCTCAACAACAACAAAACTAACAATCCAATTAAAAAATGGGCAAAAGATCTGAACAGACATTTCTCTAAAGAAGATATACAGATGGCTAACAGATTCATGAAAAGGTGTTCAACATCATTAACTATCAGGGAAATGCAAATCAAAACTACAATGAGATATCACCTTCTATTAGAATGACTATAATTAACAAACAGGAAACAATGCGTGTTGGAAAGGATGTGGAGAGAAGGGAACTCTCATACACTGATGGTGGGAGTGCAAACTGGTGCAGCCACTATGGAAAGCAGTATGGAGATTCCTCAAAAAATTAAGAATAGAACTACCATACAATCCAGCTATTCCATTGCTGGTATTCATCCAAAGAACATGAAAATATGAATGTGTAAAGATACATGCACCGCTATGTTCATTGCATCCTTATTCACAATAGTAAAGACTTGGAGGCAACCTAGGTGCCCATCAAGGTACAAATGGATAAAGAAGATATGGTATATATACACAATGGAATATTACTCACCCATAAAAATGATGAAATCTGGCCATTTGTGACAACATGGATGGACTTTGTGGCATTATGCTAAGTGAAGTAAGTCAGAGGGACAAAGTAAAATACTGTATGATCTCACTCATAAGTAGAAGATACAAACAAACACATAGAGACAGAGATTGGATTGGTGGCGCTAGAGGGGGAGTAGGGAGGGAGGAGGGCAAAATGGGTGCTCTGGCACATGTGTGTGGTGATGGATTATTAGTCCTTGGGTGGTGAACATGATGTAATCTATACAGAAATTAAAATATAATGATGTACACATGAAATTTATATAATCTTATAAACCAATGTTACCAGGATAAAATAATAATAATAATAATAAAGAGAAAGTTTCAGTAGACCAATAATTATATATTGTAGCCATTTCTAGACATGTAGGAGATAAAGAGAAGCTCAAATTACAGTCATTGACTTTGAAGTGTTTACTGTTTAGATGTAGAGATAGAAGCATTCATGTCCAGACATAATAGAATAAGGTTCTATGGTTACAAACACTAAGAGGATAAAGGCAATGAGCTGTTCACAGCCAGAGCTCCTTCAGTCATTGGCCAACATAGCGTATGAAAACCAGAACCCCGTGATCACAGGACAAGGCAGGCGGTTGGAGCTAGTTTAGTATAGTACTGATTGTGGTACTATCTCCAGTCTCAGGGAACATGTCTGTCCAGGTAGGCAGGTGGACTGTGGTGTCAGAAGGTTTTGGCAGCAGGTGTTGAAAATTTAACTTTCCACATTATGGCAGTGGTTCTCAACCCAGGCTGATTTGGCCCTGTAGAGAACATTTGACAATGTTGAGATTGTCAGTGGAGATAATTTTGGTTGTCACACCAAAATGGATGGTGTTTCTACTGGTATCTAGTGGGTAGACCCTGTGAATGCACATCGTACATTGCACAGGACAGCCCCTCACAACAAAGAACGATCCAGCCCCAAATGTCAATAGTGCTCACATTAAGAAATCCTCCATTAGGAAGTTGTGTGGAGAGGAGGTAGACCTGGACTAGGGTGAAATGTAAATAAAAGAAGGAACACATATCAGAGTCACTGAAAAGAATGAGCCCTTGGGAGTATGTGCCTGATTGGGTAGAGCCCATAAAAAGCTTGTCCTGAAATTTCCCCATCTTCATTTCTTGCATTTCAATTTGGGCTCATAATTGGCCATCCTTTCTTTGCATGATCACATCCTAATAAGGATATCAGAGTTGGAAGGAACCTTAAAGGTAAACTAGATCCTGGGTCAGGAAAACTCAAATATCTTTGATGGTCAGACTAGTAACTAAATATGTGACTTTGATCAGGTGTAAAATTAAAGGGAGGACATCTGAGACGACCTAAAAGAAACAACACGCCCGTAGCAATGAGCATGCCTACCACCTATATCTTGGTTTCTAATACCATTATCCAGTAAAAGGAATAAGGGCTCTTGGAGAAACGGATGATTATAGGACTGGGGCAGGAAATATAAAATATGAATCCAGAGCATCATATAGTGCCAGAAAGTATAAAGGAGCTAACTGCCCCTCCCCCAAACTCCACATCGAAGGGAGTACGTCAAAGGAGAATAGGAGCCAACTGCAAAAGCTTCAAATAGCAAACACTAGAACAATTGAGCAATAAAATAGTGTTGGATTAGCACCCAAAGTATAAAATAACCATGAGTCCATACTGGTACAATTGATGGAATAGCTAAATAAAGGGGGAGAAGAGACAAATCTCCCACAGAGAAGAATTCCGAATAATTTATATAGATACTCTGCCTTGAGGAACAGGAGCATGATGACCCACTCCTTTAGTGTGGGCTGCACATACTTGCTTCCTTCTAAAGTATACAGTGTGAAGAGGGGAAAAAGAGTAACTTTACAGTGAAAAAGCCTGACAAACGCTACTTCAGCCAGGTGATCGGGTCAACATCAATAGTCATAAATGATGTTGATAGTGTGTACCCTTGATGGGATGTGATGAGAAGGCAATTTACGCCTGTGGTCTTCCTCCCTCAAACCCACAACCCCAGTCTACTTATGACAAAAATATCATACAGATTCCAGCAGATGAGCAGCCTACAAAATACCTGACCAGTACTCCTCAAAACTGTCAAGGTCATCAAAAACAAAGAAAATATGAGAAACTGTCACAGCCCAAAGGAGCCTAAGGTGACTTGATGACTAAATGTGTTGTGGTATCATGGATGGGGGCCTGGAACAGAAAAAGGACATTAGGCAACAAGTATGGAAATTCGAGCAAACTATGGACTTCAGTTAGTAATCATGTATCAATATTGGTTCATTACTTGTAACAAATGTATCCCACTAATATAAGAGGATAATAACAGGGAAAACTATGTGCAGGGGATATATGAGAACTCTGTACTGTCTGGTCCATTTTTCTGTAAACTGAAACAGCTCAAAAAATGAAGTCTATTAATTTAAAAAAGATTAAAGAAAAGGAGTAGGCTATGGTGTACTAGAAAGTAAATATCCCACCTGTATAGCATTCTACAGGCTGAAAAAAAAAACAGATTTGGCTTCAGTGAAATCTGGTCCGTAGACACCCAATTTGTAATCACCAATGTAGTCAATTGCCTTTATTTTCCGGATAGGACCAGAGTCCCATCATCAGTGAAAAGTTTGCCAAAACTGCAGAGCTAACAATTTCAAAGTCAGGCCCCTGGAAGCCATCTGCCTTCACTTTCTGCACAGTTCTCTTTTCGAAGTAGCCTCTGCTATGGGAATGATCCTGATGTGTAGTGTAGTGAAAGTGGCAGACAGTAGGGACTGGAATGGTTCCTCTTTCCCTTCATTTTTAGATACATATGTGACTAGACAAGCACTGAAACTTATTACACAAGAAAAACAAAAATAGAGAAACAGAATTCTAAACATAGCTGTTATTAGAAGAGCAATTTTAACTTTTGTCTTTTTTTTTTTTTTGGTGAGGAAGATTGGTCCTGAGCTAATGTCTGTTGCCAACCTTCCTCTTTTTGCCTGAAGAAGGTTGTCGCTGAACAAAGAACAGTAGGCATGCGCGTGTGTGTGTTTACAGTGGTAGTGATGATAGAATATGTGAAAAATCTGGGGATTTATAACAATATGAAATTGTTTGAATGATTTAAGATGAGATATTTAAGTAGGAGTTATAAAATGCAAGCTAATTCCTAGCTTAGCCAAGCTGTAATTTTCATGGCTGTGGACATGACACAGCCTGATGATGAAGTTAGGAAAATGTTGCTGTGGTTGAATACTTTGGTGTTATTAACGCACTTTAGAAGAATTGATTTTCTTGTAAATGAGCAATGAGTGTAGGATATGAACATAAGATAGATTCTTTAGAAGTGTTATTAATCTTTTAACACGGGAATATTCTCCATTAATCGCCAGTTTGAAAATTGACTATTTTTATTTTGAAAAATTGGTTATAATTTTACAGACTTTCAAAAGGCAATTATTGATTTTAAAAAAGGCATACTTAATGGCAAGGAAATGTGTTTTTTCTTTCATCATCAAATCCAACCCTTGGAATTTCCCAGACTGATCCAAGTTCCTTCTTCTTTCTCTTCTGTTAAAAATTGGTAATACTTTTGAGTGCTTGCTATGGATTGTCTCTTTTAATCCTTGACACAATCCTCAGAGGAGGGATGATTCTTTTACTGCTTTAAAGATTTGGACACTGAAGGTGACATAGCTAGTAAGTGCAAAACCGGGGCTTGTCATGTACTTACTGTCTATCCTCTACTGGCATACTGTAGTTGTTTATAAACATGAAAAACCGGTCATGTCGTATTTGCTTAAAACCTTGCAATTGCTTCCTATTCCTGTTAGGAGCAAGACTCAAGGAATTTTCCTCTATGAACCCCTTGCCACTCATCACCACCCCCTAAAGGCTCCTAAAGGCCTTGTTATATGTTCCCATTTTACCCTGTGATTACTACTTTATAGCACTTATCACAAATCCAATGATATATATTTGTTTGATTATCTGTTCAATAGATTTTATACAATAGTCTGTAAGCTCCCACAGGACAGAGACCATATAATTCATTGTTGCCTCCTTGGCGCCTAGAACAATCTCTGGGACATAGCAGACCATGAAGACATTCACTGAAGGGATGAATGATAAAGGGATATTTATTTAAATAGGCAGCATAACATTTAAACAAAGTACCTTAGAGCCTCACTCTCTAGTCTATGTGAGGGGCTAGCTTACATAAGAAGACTCCGTTACTTTCAGAATTAAATGTCCTTGGATAGAGTTCTAGATAGAATTGTTCTGGACTGATGTCTACTCTTCATTCAATGATAGGAAAGTGGGGTGTAAGTATATAAAAGTTTATTATATACATTTCTGTATTTACTATTTTCTTCTGGCATTGTCAGACCAAGAAGTATCTAATTGTTGTAATCATTGGCCTTACTATTATCTGGAGTTTTTGTTGTTGTTATTTACACTTTTATTATGGGAATTTTCAAATATATATATCCAGTACATAAATTTTCAAATATGTGTATACTCAATTCCAATAATAAAAAAGTATAGATACATATATATATCTACATATATATATACACATATATACATATAAATATACAGAGAGAGAGGGGTAAAATAAACCCTACATACTAATTATCTAGCTTCAGCACTTATTAATAGATGGCCATTTTTGTTTCATCAATACTCCCACCTATTCCTACTTTTAGATTATTTAGAAGCAACTCCCAGACATATCATCTCATTGTTAATATTTCAGTATGTATATCTAAAACAAAAGAACTCTTAAAATGTGCCACACCATAATACCATTATCACAAAAATTGTTGATATTTGCTTAGTATCATCAAATATATTGTCAGTGTTCACATTTCCCCAATTGTCCTTTAGAACTTTATAATTATTTTTTAGTTAATTTGGATTGGGTTCTAACTAAGATCCATATGTTGCAATTTGTTGGTATCTCTTTTAAACTATAGGATTCCTTTCTATCTCTTTTATTTTCTTGAGTGTTACCTAGAGTCAGGTAAATCATTCTCACTTTAGAAAGAAATAGTTTAGTCAATAATATTTAACCCAAAGTTAATTCCATGTTTGTATCCACCCTGATGAATTATTGGTTCTATTAAATAACTACCATTCCTAGTGGTTACTTGTGGAACCTTAACAATTTGGAAATCAGATAAAATGATCCTTGCCAAAATCCATATGGCCTGGCACCACGTACTTGAAGAATAGAGTTTTTTAAAGAAAAGAAAAGGTTCCCCTCCAGTAAGTTGGTTAAATCTTTTCAAACAGCTTATTGCTTGGCTATTCCATGGCTGATGGGAAGGACTAAGGAAAAAGGTGGATTGCCCAAAGAGAGAATCATGACTGTTAAAAGGGGTCAGGAGTGATAGGATTTATAATGTTTTCTTTTCTACTGGCTGAGGCGAGTGTTACTGGTGATTGAATAACTTACATGATGCAGGAATAAACCCACCTAGTCCAAGAAGCTCACCGAAGGCCAAGATATAATTGTGAATATCTCCTCCTCTGAGAACTGCATGAGGAGTTTATTGATTGAGAGAAGGCAGAGTAAAATAAATATTTTCCAAGAATATTTTCAAAAGATTTCACAGTATAGTACTTTTGGATATTGTATATATATTTTGTGTGGAAAGCTGACATCTCCCAGTTTTCAAAATCTGTGTATGGCTTGGTTTGTGCTAATCAATTCCCTTATCACATCTATCCATTTGTCATGTACAGGATTGCTTATCTTCAGATTTTTCCAGGAGTCCCTTTACTCGTTCTGGTTCCATAATGCATTGCCCTCAATAAACAGAGAATTTGCTACTGACCCACTACTAATAGCGTTTCCAGTAGCGGTAAAAGGAAGATGCTTAAATCAAAAGCCATCATTTCCAAGCCAGCTATTTAGGGTTACAGCTGTGACTTTGAAACAAAGTAAAGGGACATTTCCTATATAAAAATCAGATACCAAGTGGGGCTGGCCTGGTGGCACAGCAGTTAAGCTTGCTTGTTCTGCTTCTTGGTGGCTGGGGTTCACAGGTTTGGATCCCGGGTGGGGACATGGCACAACTTGGCAAAAAGCCATGCTGTGGTAGGCGTCCCATGTATAAAATAGAGGAAGATGGGCATGGATGTTAGCTCAGGGCCAGTCTTCCTCAGCAAGAAGTGGAAGATTGGCAGTAGTCAGCTCAGGGCTAATCTTCCTCAAAAAAAAAAAAAGAAAAAAATCAGATAGCAAGCAATGAGCACTGAGTGGTAGTCAATTGTTCTTTCATTTATTCACTCACTCATTTAACTTATTAATCATCTAATATGTTCTAGGTCTCAAACTTGGCTGCAAATTACAATTACTCACTAGTCTTAAAACAAGATGAAACAGTGATGCTTGAGTCTCTTGCCTCAGAGAGTCTAATTGTTCTGGATTGGGCCTGGGCGTGTATGTTTAAAAGCTCCTCTGTGTTTCCAGTATAGAGCAGATTTGAGCATAGTTGTTCTAGATGCTGGATACAGTGGCAAACTATACTGATGATGGCCTTGCTCTCAGGAAACTTACCTTTTGGGGTGAAAAAGGAGGACCATAAACAGCTGGATAGGATGAAGTCACATAGCGCTAAGTTCAACAGAAAGGACAGAAATTGTGGGAAAAGATAGGGAGGTACCAAGGGGAACTACTTTAGAAAAAGTAGTCAGGGATGCCCTCTTGGAGCAGGTGAGAATTCAACAGAAACTTGAATGAGTTTATTAAACTCAAGAGGAGAGAATCAGAGAAGGAAAGTTATTTCTTTAAAGATGGATCAAAATATGTAAATCTCATCTATTTTAGTGTTCAGAGCTTTATTTTTCTCAGACAGTTAAGTCTCAGGGCTTGAAATTTTAATAGTTTAATTTTATTAGACACATTTCGAGCACTCTGCTAGGCACTTGGGGTACAAAGATGAATAAGGCACAGGAAACATTTTTTTTTTTTTTGATGAGGAAGATTGGTCTTGAGCTAACATCTGTGCCAATCTTCCTCTATTTTGTATGTGGGATGCCCTTGCAGCATGGCTTGATGAGCGGTAGGTCCACACTTGGAATCAGAACCTGTGAACCCTGGCCACTGAAATGGAGTGCACAAACTCAACCACTACGCCACCGGGCTGGCCTCAAGAAACTTTTAATCTAGTGCAGCACAAATTAGCATATCCAATATAATATGGAACATGCTAACATAGAGGAAATGAGACGAAGGAGTCTTGACCCATCAGTGGGTTTCAGGCTCCTGTTAGCATATTCCAGGCTCTGCTCGCTCAGACTCTTTTCTATTTAACACTTCTTTTCACTTTAATTTTGACTTTGGCCTTTCATGTTTTAGAAAGACAGTTTTCAATAAAAGATAGAGCTGACATATGGTAGGCAATCATACTGATCTTTGAGTAGAATTGATCAATTGAGTAATTTAGTTTAACATTTACTTCTCTTTTATTGTAAACTCTGCTATGTACTTTAGTGATTCAAAATGAATCAGAGTTAGTTAGATTCTTATGAATTTAAGGAGAAGTATGTAGAACAGACAAGAACAGAATCAATCACAATGCAAAATTATAAGTGCTGTAATAAGGTATGTAAACAGTGTGTGGGCAAGTGGAGGAGGGAGTTAAGAACTTAAACTGATAATAAACCTCGTTGTTGAGAACCGAGCTACCTCAGACGGCTAGTGCTGGCTCTATTCATATTCTTTTCTATAAGATGGTGCAACTAAGATGGAGTGGTTTTTGATGGAACCTCACTATCAATATGATAAAGTAAGTCTTTAGCTGATTATTTAAAAACATCTTGGGAGAAAGTTAAAAGGATGCGTATCTTTAAATGATGAGTGTATTCAATCTGATTTTCTTTCTAGGTGGTCTTTTTGCTGTGCTTGACTTTCACTTCAGAAGCAATTCTGGCTGATTTTTAATGGTTCGTTAACACCCCAAAGTAACATTCTGTGTTTGGCTCTTACAGAAAGCACAAATAGGACTTAGCAGAGAAGTAAGTACAGAGGGAAACAGGAGTTGGCTAATAATAGTAACATCACAACACCTTTTCCCCCTGGGAGTTTAAAGCATCTTGTGAAATAAAAACAAAGATACTGAGAATTCCCAGTGGGAAGGTGACAAAAATCACAGCCTCCATTTAGAGAGGGAGTTTTCCCTGAGAATCTCTGCAGAAAAGAAAAGTGAGGTCATGTGATCATTTTATAGCCACCCTAAAAATATCATTGAGAGAAGTCTTCTTGTGATAAACCAGATTTTCTCTATGTGACTGTTGGTTATGGTTACATCCATTAATCATTATAACAATAGCAAACGTTCAATAAATATTTGCCATTATCAGTATGATTCAGTGTTTGGTTAAGTGATAAACCTGCAGATTGGCTGTTAACTGTACATACCAAAATGGTTACCCATCTTATATAGAGTTATTCTGTATGCAATATTTGATTCTACTCTTCTATCAGTTCATTTTACCCTACCAAACTGACTAAGATTGATGTGGGCAGGGACTTCTAGGCTCATACACGGCTTGGTCTTTTTTTCACCTTTATTGGAGTATAATTAACACACAGGAATTCTAGATGTACAACTACATATTTCGATATATGTACACATTGTGAAATGATGACCACGATCAAGCTAATTAACATATCCATCACCTCACATAGTTACCATTTTCTTTCTCTCTCTTTTTTTTTTTTTGTGCTGAGAACAATCAAGATTTACCCACTTAGCAAATTTCAAGTGTACAATTGTATTGTTAACTGTAGGCACCATGCTGTAGGATAGACCTCCGGAACTCACTCATCTTGTGTAACTGAAATTTTGTACCCTTTGATCAACATCTCTTCATTTCCCCCTCCACGCCCTGCCCCTGGCAACCACGGTTCTACTCTCTGCTTTTAAGAGTACGACTATTTTAGATTCCACACATAAAAGAGATTGTGGAGTTTTGGTCTTTCTGTATCTAGCTTATTTCAGTTGGCATAATGTTCTTCAGGTTCATCCTTGTTGTCACAAATGGCAGGATTTCCTTCTTTTTTCATGGCTGAATAATATTCATATATATACATATATATACACCTATACCACATTTTCTTTATCCCTATATCTGTCCACAGACGTTTAAGTTGTTTCCATATCTTGGCTATGGTGAATAATGCCACAATAAACATGGGAGTGAAGATATCTCTTCAAGATTCTGCAAGATTCTCTTCCAGGTATATATTCCCTTAGATATATACCCAGAAGTGAAATTTCTGGATCATATAGTAGTTCTGTTTTCCATAATGGCTGTACCAATTTACATTCCCACCAACAGTGCACAAGGGTTCTCTTTTCTCTACATCCTCACCAACACTTATATTTTGTCTTTTTGACAATAGCCATTCTAAGAGGAGTGAGGTGATATCTCCTTGTGGTTTTGATTTGCTTTTTCCTGGTGATTAGTGTGGTGTTGAGCACCTTTTCATGTACTTTTGGCCATTTGTGTGTCTTCTTTTGAGAAATGTCCATTCAGGTTATTTGCCCATTTTTAAATTGGTTTATTTGTGTGTTTTTTGGTGTTGAGTTCTATGAATTACATATTTTTTGTATTAACCCTTTTTCAGATATATAGTTGCAAATATTTTCTCTCATTCTGTAGCTTGCCTTTTCATTTTGTTGATTGTTTCCTTCGCCATGCAGAAGCTTTTTAGTTTAATGTAATCCCCTTGTCTATTTTTGCTTTTGTTGCCTGTGCATTTGGTTTCATAACTGGAAAATCATTGCCAAGACCACTGTCAAGAAGATTTTCCCTTGTGTTTTCTTCAAGCAGTTTTACAGTTTCAGGTTCTACCTTTAAGTGTTTAATCCATTTTGAGTTAATTTTTGCATAGGATATGCAGTAAAACTCTATTTACTCTATTTGCATTCTTCTGCATGTGGATATCCAGTTTTCCAAACACCGTTTATTAAAGAGACTATCCTTCCCCCATTGTGCGTTCTTAACTCCATTGTTGAAGATCAGTTGATCATAAACATGTAGATTTATTTCTGGGCTCTCTGTTATGTTCCCATTATTCTATATATTTGTTTTCATGCCAGTACTATACTGTTTTGATTCCTGTAGTTTATAATATATTTTGACATCAGGGATTGTGGTCCTTCCAGTTTCGTTCTTCTTGCTTACATCACTTTGGCTATTTGTCCTGCAAAGAGTGCCTTTGGGATTTTGATAGAGATTGCATTGAATCTGTAGATCACTTTGTGTAGAATAGACCTTCTAACAATATTAATTCTTCCAATCCATGAGCACAGGATGTCTTTCCATGTATTCATGTCTTCTTTAATTTCCTTCATCATTATTTTATAGTTTTAAGCATACAAGTCTTTCACCTCTTTGGTTAAGTTTATTCCTAAATATTTTATTGTTTTTGTTGCTATCATAAATGAAATTGTTTTCTTAATTTCCTTTTAGGATAGTTTGCTGTTAGTGTATAGAAATGTCACTGATATTTGTAAGTTGATTTTATATTCTGCAAGTTTGCTGAATTCATTTATTAGTTCTAACATTTTGTTGTTTTTGTTGAATCTTTAGGATTTTCTATATATAAGATTATGTCATCTTCAAACAGAGATAATTTTACTTCTTTCTTCCTGATTTGGGTACCTTTTATTCCTCTTTCTTGTCTAATTTCTCTGGTTAGGACTTCCAGAACTACATTAAATAGAAGTGATGAGAATGGGCATCCTTGTCTTGTACAGATGTTAGAGAAAAAGCTTTCAGTTTTTCCCCATTGACTATATTAGCTGAGGGCTTTTCATACATGGCTTTTATTGTGTCAAGTAAAGTTCTAGCTATACCTATTTTGTTGAGAGATTTTATCATGAATGGGTGTTAAATTTTTTCCAATGATTTTTCTGCATCTATTGAGATATCATACGGTTTTATCTTTGTGCCTTTGCATATTCTGTTTCTTATTCTTAGAATGAATTTTACCACTCCTCTATCTAGCTCATTCCAGGTGATTCGCTAAGACCTGTATTAGTTATCTATTGTTGCACAGCAAATTAACCCCCAAATTAGTGACATAAAACAATAATAAACATTTATCTCACAGACAGTTCAGGAATTTGGGATTGGCTTAGCTGGGTGGTTCTGGTTGGGGGTCTCTGACACAACTGTTTCAAGAGGTAGTCAATTTGAAGGCTTAGAGCTGGTGGTTCTGCTTCCAGGATTGCTCACTCACATGACTAGCAAGTTGGTGTTGATTGTTGACAGGAGGTCAGTTCCTTGGCTTGTAGACTACTTCTTAGGGTTGTTTGAGTATTCTTACAACACAGAGGTTGGCTTCCTCCAGAGTAGGTGATTCAAGAGAGAGAAAGGCAGAAGTGGAAATACCTTTTATGACCTAATATTGGACCCTACACATCGTCACTTCCTCAGTAGTCTATTGGTCACCAAGTTCAGCCATGAATCAGTGTGGAAGGAAACTATACAAGAACTTGAATGCCAGGAGTCCAGATTGTGCCAAGGGCCATTGACTTTTCTGTGATCTTCTCCTGTCTCCCAAGGCAGATTTGTTTATATTTATCTTTCTGATGCCTCCGTGAAAGCCCTTATAACATTCTGCATTTTGTTTGTGTGTTTGTTGTATATATCTGCCTTCTTCACAAGATTATATATAAGGTAGAGGCAGAGGTCAAACAATTTCATGTCTGCTCCCCTGGGCCTATGAAAATTTGTAGCCACAAAGTGGGGACCCAATAGATGCAGATTACGTGGAATTACATCATTGCATATTCCTGGTCAGCACTCAAAATCCATCTTCTAGGACGATAGTTTCCTGAAATGAAGAATGTTATGTAGTTGGTGCTGTTTTCTTCATCTTGAGAAATAAATAGTATTGTGTACTCACAACTTCTCTTTCTTATTTTATTTTATTTTATTTTTCTTCCCCCAAACCCTAGTACATAGTTGTATATTCTAGTTGTAAGTCCTTCTAGTTCTTCTAGGTGAGCTGTCACCACAGCATGGCTACTGACAGACAAGTGGTGTGGTTCCACACTTGGGAAACTAACCTGGGCCGCTGAAGTGGAGTGTGCTGAACTTTAACCACTAGGCCATAAGGGCTGGCCCTCTTTCATATTTTTTAGCAAGAAAATTTTCCATCTTGTTCAGATTGCTGCTTGAGCCCAAACCTATGATTTTTTTCCTGTGAAAAAGTGTGAATCTCTGTCTTGTGCTTTATATTGTCTATCTTTATTTTCTACAGCTCAAGTGAGATCGTTGGGATGAAGTCCCTCCCCAAAAACCACTGGTTTGTCCAGTTCATTGCAAAAGCTCAAATTTACTTTTTTACTTGATACATTATGAAGTTACTTTAAAGAAGATTAAAAAATAAAGCGAAGATTGATGCAAGTAATGATGATTTTGTGACCAAGTATTTTCTACAAATGTTTCATCAAGGAGTAAAACAAGCAAACAATATATTTCTCTCTAGACGTCAAATGCTAAAACTAATGGCTTTTGTAAGAATATATTTCAGATTTAATTCTAGTGATCATATCAAAAGCATGCTATCAAGCTTTTACCTTTACCAGAGAGGGCTGAACTCAAAGGATTCGCTTCCAAACGTGAACAAAATAACAAAAGCCTTAAACAAGCATTTGACATTTGTAAAAGAAGAAGCAAGACTACAATTCATCTATTCAATTGCTCAATAAGCATTTATCAAGGACATAATATGCACTTGGATGGGTTTGTTAGAGAGTTCCTGACTTTGAATGTTACCTGGGTCCGTTTTAACTTGTAACATTTTACAAGGGCAAAGAGAAAAACAACTCTCACCCTGTAGAATTTTCATTGTGTGCTTCTTTCTTTCTTGATTTCCCTGCTCTCACTAAATTCTAGACATTTTTCAGGATGTGTTTCAGAGTGCTCCTCTTCTGGAAAGACTATGCAGTCTAACATTCTGTGGTAGATGCTGTGGCTTGACTCATCCAACAGCACCCTCCTCATTGCCTTTCTATTCTATAGAGGCCTCAAAGAGGAATACTGGAATAGTCAGTTTCCCTTACAGCTAGAAGTGGTGATGTGGCAAAGTGAGGACTAATGAGATATAGAGGAAAGTCACTCTAAGAGAAGCTGTTTGCCTTCTTTTCCCACTCCTTCTTTCTCCTTGGAATGTACAAATGATACTAGTAGGTTGAGAAGCCACTTTGTGACCCTGAAGACAACAGTCACACACTAAAGATGGCAGAGCTGGCATTTAGGAGGAGTCTAGTTCCTTGATGACATTATTGAACAAATACACTAGCTCTGGAGCATCCTCTTCTGTGGGATAAAAGTAAATTATTTAAACAACCACATATTGGGTTTTCTGCTATTCACAGTCTAATATATTTCACTGATATATTCTTCACTCCATCTATTCCAGACTGAGTTCAATTCAGAGTTCCACTTTCTCTAACTCTAGGATGTTGGAAAAAGTCCAGTGGATTAGATATCCTCCCTCCCTCCTCTTCCTTACTTCCTTCCAGGTCAAATTCTACTATTAGTACTACCATTAGAACTTAACACATTTCTCTGAATTTCTTCTCTTGAATATGTGTTATGTATTTTTAAAGATGTCTATAATTACGATAATATTTTCATAAAGCCTTATGCAATGCTCAAAAAAGTATGCTTGCCATCTGTATGGCTTGATGGTTGATTTTATGTCATATGGAAAAGATGAATCTCTTAGACTTTAAAGGTCTCAGAAGAAATATGAATAAATATATGAACATGTATATTTTCAAAATACTGTGTGTTTGCACTTACTGCATTGCCTATTGTTTTCTCTGGAGATGATAAGTTAATATTAGTTAAATATTTGTCCCAATAACAATGAACCTTGGTGGTGTAGAATAAATATTTTAAGGACCATGGCTCCAGGTTCTGGTTTTACTCTAGTAAGAACTGTGAACTTGAGAGATTGTTTAAACTTCTAATTTATGAATATAAATAGAAATATTTGACTTAGTCTTTTCAGTAGTTTGTTGTGAGAATCAATCGAGATAATAGATTGGAATAATACAGTGTACTACAAAAATGCAAAATATAATACTTTTAATTATTAATGAAAATTCCAGAGTATAAAGTGGCAGCATTTTTTAAAAAATTAGGGGTATTTGCTAAGTATAAAGATGGAATTTAATGTTTCTCCTACACCTTCCTTTTGGAATGTGGGGGGATCATATCAATGAAGACATTAAAGAGTGAAGAAAAAACCCACTTGTTTTCCTAACTCCATTTCCAACTCCATTTTTGGGGTGATTTTCCTACTAAAATCAATCTGTGTAATGTTGTGTGAGGTAGATAAAGCATGTGAAAACATTAGCATATTTCTTTCCAGGCTGTGATTAAGCTACTGAGAAAACCTACTTCTTGTGAATTCTCCAGCTTCCAGGAAAGTTGCCAGAACTGAAAAATGTTCTGGGGGAGGGAAAGTCTCTCACAAAATGAATGCATTGAACATAGCCACCTCTTAGGAAACAGAGAAGCAAGACTATCAGTTCAAAAGCAGTGGAATCAGTCATAATCATTTGAAGGAGCCAAAACACCAAAAGAAAAACTTTCTTGCTAACATTCTATTGCCTCAATGATTCATTCTAGCAAGAAATGTCGGGGAGAAAAACAAGTCTCGAGGTGGCACTTCCCCCAACTCAGGTTTCACTAAGGAGACTATAAAAGAGAAGTATATTCAAGATGGAAGTCTTACAGGTTGACCCAAATTGCACATAGATACCAGTGCTTCTTTGGGCATAGGGAAAGCCAGTGTGTGACTTGACTCACAACCCACTTAAGTCTGGAGAAAAATATTATTTTTCTCTTTAGAATGTGTGTTCCAAAGTCTCAAGTTTTGTGCCCGAAAAATCTGCTTTTGTTTAAGGTCTGTCTGGCCTGAAGTAACCCTTTCCTAAGATATGAATAGTTTTTACTGGGTTACTTCTGGATAAAGTAAATTTTTTTTGGCATTGGTCATGCTTATTTTTGTGTTAAATATGTATGGACTTCTTAGATTATGTCATACTAGTATATCTAGCTGGTCTTTACAGGAGAATATATTTAACTGGGTCATCTCCACAGATATCTCCCATAAACTGTCTGTCCCATTTAATAATAAAATGTCCAATTATATCTTATTCTTAGGTTATACTTTTAAAACATATCTTGTCTCTTAAAGCAGTAATATTTGTAAATATTTCTGTACTCTAAATCGCTATATGTAAATTGAATAAGTTATGTCATTTTTAACTAAATTAAGCTCCATCTATTTCAAACTCTAATATGTTTAAATTTAAATCGCATTTTGGAAACAATGAAAAGGACTATCTGAACAATGCATTATAAAAAAGATTATTTTAAAATATCAAAATGTTTTACTTAATTTCTTCTCCAAAATTCCATTCATTACAGCTGATCTCTTCACTGGTTTTGGACACTTTAAATATTTGCGTTTCCATGTAGACCTCATGTGCGTGTTCTTGCTCAAAACAAGCAATCTAAATATTCTTTACCCTAAGATGACATGTGGGGCAGCTTCATAGTAGACTTTTGGATTTCTCATCAAGATGTCTTAGTATCTGACAATTGCTAATAAATGCTCCATGTGGGTTTATGTGCATGCCTTCACCATCAAAATTGAAGAGAACCAATCTCATTTTATTAATGCTTTTTTCCTGTAGGAGACTGTGTTTTTATTTAGCAAATCTCTTTTCTGTATAGTCACTGTAAGGTTTGAATTTGTTGTCAGTCCTCAATTCTCTCAGATGGTGTCTGGTAAATGACAAATAATCCATAAGACAGGATCAGTTATGATTGGGGGGAGAAGCAATAAAACTCTTCCCAGATAAACTCCATAAAAATAAAATCAAAATTGCTGAATTTGTCTAAACAGTTCATTACAATAGATAAGTGGTTATTCATAAATTGATTAGAATCAGTTGGCTATTAAAATAGTCAGTTGTTTGACTAATGTAATCAATTATTTTTCTTCCCAAAGGGACTTGGGATAGTTGGGCATAATTTTTGTGACTGACATGAAGGCTGGACTTGGAATTAGGAGAGCGTGTGTGTGTGTGTGTGTGTGTGTGTGTGAAGCATGTATATAGCACACAAACACATATATATGTATAGTAAACTAGAAAAGAAATGTTTTGACTTCAAGAATAGTGATTCAAACATTAATTGTACATTATGCTCTTCTGGCAACTTCAGATCTCTTGTTCTATTCTTGGTGGTAATGCAGTTTTGTCAATGATATCAAAGCTCAGGATCCAAAGCAGCTTTAAGAATGACTGATAGGGCCAGCCCCAGTGATTAGTTTCAGTGTGTTCCACATTGGCGGCCTGGATTTGGTTCCTGGGTGCAGACTTACACCACTCATCTATCAGTGGCCGTGCTGTGGCAGTGGCTCACCTGCAAAAAGAGGAAGATTGGCAACACATGTTAGCTCAGGGCAAATCTTCCTTAGCAAAAAGCAAAGAAAAAAAAAGAGTGACTGATACATACATACATGATAGCTTCTCTGTTTTTGCAATGAAATATGTTTAGTTGTAGGTCTCTTTCAAAAATTCCTAAAAGAAAATTTTATCCTATTTATTTATTTGTGTTCTTGTAGGTAGAACTCAACAGCCAGCTTTTTGTTTTCCCCATAAACATGCACACAAAATTAAATAAATTCATTTCATCTTTTTCCACTTGAAAGTTATTCAACTTATTTTAAGTGGCTGACCCTTGGCAAGATTCTGGGGATATAAATATAAATGAGATCTGCTACTTGCTCTTGAAGAACTAATTGTTTAGTTGGGGAAACATACCTAAATGGTTACCCATAATATACAATAATAAGTGTTGTAAAGTAAGAACAAAGTGCTAGTAACAGCCGTAAAACCATATGTAGTTTTAGCTATATATAGACATAGCTCTGAGACATGACTACACATTAAATTTCTTTTTTAAAAAACCCCAGTAGGTTAAAAAATAATATACAGTAAAGCTTTTTAGTATTTTTGGAACATATCCTCTCTACAAGGCATATATTGTCTAGACTCGAGAATTAAAAGTAAAATAGTTATGAGAATGGAGCAATGAGAAAAAGAAGAATAGAGACATCTCTGTAACCTGGAAGAGGTGGAGATAAGATGAAGGTAATTAAAGATAGAATTTTATGTGGCCATGTGGGTGAAAAGCTTCTAGTCAATGGCAACCGGAAGACAGAGAGCATTGATCTTGGAAGGGAAGATGCAGGCATTGTGAAGTCTCATGGTCTTTCCGACAGTTATAATTTCATGGCTCAGTGGAATCAGTTGAGCAGGAGAGTGTGAAGATACAAATAGAAACCTTTACAAGAGAGAAGTTATACATTTTTGAGGATAATAGATAAGTAATAATAGGACTTCTGAGCAGATTGTGACATTTTCTGTAGACTATTGAATGTTTCCCTATCCACATTGAGTGCATTTTTTTTCAAAATAGACTGTCACATCTAATCCTTAAATAAAACATAGACAACCCTCTGCAGAATATCAGCAGTTGCTTCACACTGTCCTTGAAGACAAGTGCATAAATACTTGCTTTGGTTGACAGCTGTGATGAACAACATCTAAAAAAAATTCAGAACCTTAAAAACAAACTCCCATGCCTTCTTGATGAGGAGTGTGATATGAGGTGGTGTGGGGGCTACTAGCTCTCAGACTGGGTCAGACTATGATTTTAATTGGAAAATAATTTCTTTGTCCTTTGTATATCAGGAAAGTCACATTTTCTTCAGTGAAATATGAATAGCCCTGCCCTAATCTTGTGAATTTTTGGGAAAAGAAAGGTTAAAGGGGGGGGTGGCAAGGTGCTAAAGAAAATTCATGTATTGATTCATTTAGTCAACAAATACTTATTTTGGAAGGCTCAATGGTGTGTAGGTCTTAATGGGGTCAAAAATCTCTGGATTCAGACAACTAGAGAAGGGAGGCTGGAACAATGGGAGACAGTGATTGGGAAAAGTGTCATTGTTGAAGTGAGGTTGTGAATGGGGTGCTGTTGTTGGAAATTATAATATCTAGGGCAGTGCCTTCAATGTTTTTTCTGCTGTGGTACACATAGAAAATGATAACAGTTTAGAGCATATGTGTATAGTAATTGTAGGAGAGTGCCAGAGGCCAGTAGTGATTGGCTGGGAGCTTTGAAAGCTTGCACCCTTCTCAACCTCTGTGACAGCTGAGTAGCTCACTACTTGGGAGTTTTGATCGATGATATGACTGTTGGAATGAGTGGCTGGGGCAGAGTGAGGAACAAGGACCTGAGAGGCCAAGGTGTTGGAAGGATTGTGTACATAGTCATAGAAATCATCAAGGATTATGACAGAGGTTATATAGGAGAGAGGAACAAGACTAAACCCAGAGTGAAAATCTTCAAAGAGGGCTGCAGATAACAGCAGCAAGGAAGATGGGTATCTGATTGTATTCGTCGACTGGGGTTGCCATAGCAAATACCACAGGCTGGCTGGCTTAAACAACAGACATTTATTGTCTCACGGTTCTGGAGGCTAGATGTCTGAGATCAAGATGTTGTCATAGTTGGTTTCTTCTGAAGCCTCTCTCCTCGACTTTTAGTTGCCTGTCTTTTCCCTTTTGTCTTTGCATGGTCTTACTCTGTGTGTGTGTGTGTCCAAATTTCCCCTTCTTATAATGACACCAGTCATGCTGAATTAGGACTCATCCCAAAGACATCATTTAACCTTAATTACCTCCTTAAAGAGCCTGTCTCCAAATACAGTCACAATCTGAGGTACTGGGGGTATGGATTTCAACATATGAATTTAGGGGACAGAATTCAGCACATAGCACTGACAAAGTGAGCTTTGAAGCTAGAGAGGGAGTTTAAGGAAAATGATGTGAAAATTGCCTGAAAGGGGCATCAAAAAACAATGAGAACACCTACCCTACCTCTAGACCCAATATTATCAAGGCCACCCCTAGAGAGGGCAGCAGGGAAAACTGTATCCTCAGGGGTACAAAAAGAAGTGAAAGGAAATTCAGAGAAGAGGGTGAAGTTCTAGGGGATATGGTAACATACCTCATGCTTTACTAACTTAGAGCCCTGCTTCTCTTCTAGACCCTGCATACTTCTAGGAATCAGGATATCATATATGTGTTTGTGAGCAGTCCTCTCATGCTCTTCTACCCTAGCTCATTCTAGGAGTCTCCTCTTTCCCAGGGTTCCTTGAATGTTGCACTTGCCACCATCTCAATGGTGGTACCCTCTATGAGTATGCTGATATCTGCACTTTCTGCAACCCTCAAGGTATCAACATGATGTTGTTCTTCCATTTGTCCACAACAAGCCTGAATCATACTAAGCTTCCCAAAGAAATGCCCCTCCTCTACTCTGGACCCTTGTATCTTTGTCCCCTGGACCCTTTTAGGAAACAACACCTTCTTCCATCTTTTGCCTGGAACAGCTCTTTTCATTCATCTCAGGTGTGGTCTTTGGATCCAGGCTGGATAACAACACTGTTTTGTCTCTTTTAGACAAACAGAAAGGCCTGTGGGCAAATTAAATCATAGAAACTTAGATCTCTTGGTCCTGGAAACCAGTTCATCACACATGCCCAGACGTGCTTGATCCCTAGCAGCAGATGCCACTTAACTCTCTGCTTGAAACTCTGTTCCTCTGCTAGTCTCTTTCCACCATCAGGTCTCTGTTAAAAACTGCCCCTTATAGGAAAGGCCTTCCCTGACCACTCTGTTTAAAGAAGTCCCCTCACTCCCCCTCTGGAGGCAATCTCTATCTTATGGACCCGCTTTATTCCCATCCTGTGACAATCAGTATCTGGGATTATTTTGTATTTTCCTTGTTAATGTTCTATGGCCCCCATCCAATTAGAACAGCTCTGTGTGTCTTATCCACCAGTGCTTAGAACAATGCTAGTCACATGTTATTTGCTCACAAATGTTTGCTCAATGAATAAATTAATGAGTTAATGCATCTGAGAGCAGTGAGCTGGAATGGCATTGCATCTAGTTGTATCATTCAATTTTTTTAATTAAAAAATTTTGTCATCTTAAGTCTGATTTATTTTGAGTATGGCTTAATTTTATTGAAAGCTAATTTCCACTTGAAAACTTGGCCTTGATGGAGTGCAAATATGCTCTAGAACTGATCTGACTTACTAATAGTAGACAAAAAACAGTAAGTCCTGGGACCTTGCATTATTCCTGTTACCACCCTGTCCATTCCCCTTTCATAACTTATTTCTTATACGTATCTTTTGGCTTTTCCCTCAATCATTAGCCAAAGGAGTCTGGAAATATTCATTGTGCTGCCATTCCTGACGTTTCAGTGTTCTGGAGGTAAATGAAACCTTATAGGCCAGACAAGAGCATCTGGTTCCAACTCCATCAGTGACTGCCCTTTCTGTGTGACCCATCTGGGGTTTGGGTGGGGTGTGGGCAGCAGTGCTAACTCTGATGTCTCAGCTGGTGGGCTGGGGAGACTACTATTTTCATTTCATCCTAATCCATACCTCAGATTTCTGGGTATTTGCTTTTGGCCTGCTGTGCCTTGCCTCCAATTGCAAATCCCCTGGTCTCACTTGACTGGTTGACAGCTAGCATTGCAGACAACTCTCAGTGCCTCATTCCATCTTGATTCCTCTATTCAGACCCCTTCAATAATGGGGTTGGCTGGGTCTGTGCTTGAATTTACTCCATGTCCTTTTTACTTAAATGTTTTTTCCTTCTGCATGGAGTCAGTTCTCCTTCTGTGAGTTAGCATTTCTCAAATTCACCTACTTCAGTACTAGCTACGCCTTTCATTCAAAGCTTCTCCTCTCCATCTCTTCATCTTCATCTCTTCCAAGTATAGTTTCCTGCTTGTGCATTATTCCAACTGCAAATTCATCCAACCATCTCCTATGGAAACAGGTGTTCGTAGAAATCAAATGCAGAGAGATACCAAAGATAGAATACATTAAAAGAATTTAAAACACAGCTTATTTTGAGAAGGTTGACTCTATTGGGTATTCAAATAACTGAAGTAAAAACCTAATATTATGCAGACATTTATCATAAAGAATACCGACTGTCAAATTAAGTCCCTGAATGATAAGAGCTGCCTACTATAATACTCTGTAGGGACATGATTAAATTATGGTCCTTCATTCTGTTCCCGAGATGAAATGGGCTTTTCCTGTGGAGTTGAAAACTGAATAATTTATTTTGGTCACTGATAGGATAGGCCAGTATTTATCTTCATAGATCTATATTAATTATTAACTAATTGTGAAAATTATTAATGGCATTGTAGCAACAAAGCACCCTAAGATAAAGAGAGGAGAAAACCCATAGCCAGATTGGAGTTAAGGTAGCAGGACACAGATGGTGCATTGTACCAAAAGTCAAGATAGTCATTCTATCTATAGAAGCACCATTTGGAGAAAGACCAGGAAAGTAGTTTTTAAAGTTACAGTCCTAGCCAAGAGGCACACTTGTTTCTGACACTGTATGCCCACAAGAGCACCTTTGGGTGGATATTTTATGATAACGAGCATAATCATTATTAATTCTCAAGACTGATGAAAATGCATGCATGCTGTTGAATCATTGTGAGGATATCAAATATTTAAACCAAGTGAAATATTAAGCTATAGACTTAAAAATATAAAGAAAATTTATATGCCTAGATTCTTTTAAATTAGGACATTTTTGGAATCAATAAACCACATTAAGATTTCTAAAATGCTAAAATATATGCTCATTGTCCACTATGGGCTCTGTCTATGACATAAAATTCATTTCTTCTTTCTGCTCCATTACCTGCTGGTGGTTAGTGGTTTAATTTTCTTCAAGAGGGAGACATGAGAAAGAATGTGAAGCAGTGATATACTAGAGTTAGGAGAGTTGAATATTTTAACTTTGGCTCCCACTGTAGTTTTAAGTATTTAGACCAAGAGGCATCTCTTACAATAATATACATCAAGCAACATATAGCTTTATATGGATCATAAAATTTGATCTCTTATGCCTATGAGTAGGAAGCTATTTGTAAGGAATAGGGTAAAACCCTTCATGCCCTCAAATGTCCTTCTCCAGTAACCAGACTTGTACCTGAGATGCTGTCATTGTAGATACTTCCTCTGGGTGCTGATTCCATAGGGCCTGGTAGGACCACAAGATGAAATGGCACCAGGGTCTAACCTGGAGGCACAGGTGTCCATAAGCACCTGGTACTCAGAAATCTCATCTCATACTTTCTTCTATTCCTTATAATACTTAACATTATGGTAAGTGCACAGTATGCTCAATACTGGAAAACATGCAGTTATGAAACTCTTCACAGTCTTCGCAATTATAAAGACACTAAGATGGTGGCTATGGTCTGGAAGAGAAGATATTTTTACAGGTTGTGAGAAAGACTAAATGGGCTCTCTGCATTAGACATAATTCATTGATTCATATATCAGGCATTTGTTGAGCACATGATATGTGTTCTCGAATAGCGAATATGCAAATATATAGTCGCAATACAAGATGATAGGTGCTACCCTAGCTGCAGGCTCATGGAGAGCTGATATTCTGGTGGGCCTCTCAGGAAAGCCTGCACCAGATGTTAAAACATTAAAATACTTCTTTACTGGTCGACGGTCATTGTTGCAGCTCCCTTGAATGACTCTTCACTGCCCTGGCTTCCCAGATCCCTTTTTAGGATCCCCTGTGTCTCACCTTCATTCAGCAATTAAGATTTGACATTTGGCACAGTTGGAGGTCTCTCTGACCCTCCACCCCCTAACTCAGCACAACTACCATCACCATCGCCTATTCTGATTGGTTCGTGCCAACCTCTTCTTATTTTAAGTATTATTCCTGTGCACCTGCTGGAAGAGCAGTGGTTCTCAAACTTCTGTTATTCTTTAGAATCATTACAGGTGACTGAGCCTACCCCAGAACTCTCAAATTAAGACCCCTCCAGTGAGATCTGTAGGCAGGTTAAGAACTATTGTGCTAGAGGGACATAGCAGAAGGGTATGGCCTGTTCTTTGGAAAGAAATTCACCAGTTAAATAACAAGACTCTTGTCAAAGCTAAGGAAGAAATGCTAAGCCAGTGGATTTCAGTCTTGGCTGCGTATCGGAGTCATCTGAACATAAGGAAAAAGACAAAAAATGAGCCAACCAACCAAACAAACAAAAATGATATCAGAGTCTTACTCCAGAGATTCTAATTGAATTGGTCTGGGGTATATCCTGGACGCTGAATTTTTCTTTGTTTAGTGCTCCCCAGGAGATTTTAATGTGCAGCCAAAGTTGAGAACCACTGCTTTAAGCAGAGAATAAAACAAGTTAGAACATCTAGCCTTGGGAATAAGTATAAAAGGCTTGGAAATAGAAAAGAATAAAGATATATTGATAACAAGATGTGTGCATGTGTGTGTATGTGAGAGAGAGAGGCAGCATGAACTAAATAAAAAGGAGATGGTATAAACGGCCTCATAGCTAGACTTCTTTAAGGTTTTCCTGGATTCTAGTAACTTCGGTTTTCTTTACTGTGTCTCTGGGTGATTGACAGATTTGACAGTTGTGATCACAAAGGTCTTGGTGTATAATGTTGCAGAGCTTTTAGAGCTTTATAAAAATGGCTCAGCTCCCTAATTGCTGCTGCCTTCCCTCTTTGCTTCTTTCCCTACCTCCCTACTGTAGGCCCAAGTGTTTCCTATTGCCCTAAAGATCCCACTTTCAGCCAGAACTGTGACATCAGCTCTTTCTGCAGTGGTTTGGAATTACCTTGTGGTGAGAACTGGTTGCAAGATCCAGGGCCCTGAGACAAGTCTCGGCTGCCTGTGTAACTCCTAACTTGTTGCAGCTTTAATAAGTGCTCATCCCCTAAATGCTGGCCCATTCCTTAGAACTGGGCTTCTTTCTTGAATCCAACTTTGCAGTGGCAATACCCTCCAGCCAAGGATCACCAGGAACACATGAATAATTGAACATGTTGGGTTTATTACTTGTTCCAGCAAGGGGGAGCACACAGCATAGGAGACCATGAGGTGTTACCGGAAGAGGGTATCAGAAAGACCTTCTTATGATATTTGGGGTTTAGTTGAATGACATGGGGGAGGATCTAAGAAAGCAGGAGTTTACTCTAGATTGGATGCTGTTAGAAAGCAGAGGCAATTCTGTGATTGGGTGTCAATAAATCGTATCTATATAGAGGGCACCCTAGTAAAGAAGTAGTACTCACTCATTTTGGCTAAGAGAGGGGGTTTTGGATATTTTATGGTGGCACAGTGACTTTGGTTTTATCTGTGCTTAGAGAAAATGATGAAGTAGACTTGTTTTGTCTCACTTTATCCTAGTCACACAATAACCTTGTTTTCTGTGAGATGGTTTATGTCCAACAGGAGAGTAACATGGCCTTGCTGTGCATGTGAGGTCAGCTTCTGGATGTCAGGGGCTATTTTTTTCTCTTTCCTTTCATGGTAGTCTGCATGGTTATACTGCCTAGAATCTCAGTTTCCTTCTAAAACTAGGGCACTGTCAGACCCAGGTATGTAGGGGTGAATACTATGTCTATTTCTAGGCAGTTCCTTTTACTGAGAGTGAGTGTAGTAATGGTGGTGGTGGTGGTGGTTCTCTACCACTGGTTGTGGTGCTGCTGAGGATGGGGTAATGTTCTGAAATCTTGAAATCTGACTTCACAGCATAGCCTGACACCTTGGCTCCTCCTTGTCAAGCTTCCATCCTAATAACTGAACTGGGTCCACTGGTATTACCTCTTGCTTCTGTAGGGGAGGAAGACAAATCGTCTACCCACTCTGGGTCCTTCTGGCTGGGCTATGAATTAAATTGACATGAGACAGAATAACAGGAGAAAATCAAACAAAGCTTTATAATGTGTATACATGGGAGACACTCAGGAAAAACTAGCAACTTTCCAAAAAGGCGGAGGCTGTTCCCTTAAATACTATCTTCAGCTAAAGACAGAGGAGGGTGTTGGGTATAGTGGGTTGGGGCTTCAAAGGGGAGGAAGGCAATTCACATGGAGATGGAAAAGCAAATGTTTGGTAGACAGAACTTTGATAAGGATGTGGTTAGCAAGGACCCTCACAGGCTACTGATACCCAGAGTTAGCCTGTCCTGGGGACTTTTATCTAAGTACTTTTAGGCATTTAGAGGGAAGGTCAAAGTTTCTTTCAGAGTCTTTTGTTCTTAAAAATATTCAAGCCAAAGAGGCACATTTTGAGATGGCCAGTTCTGATCCCCCACACTTCCATCAAGCCTGTTCCAACAATCCCATTGGATAAGCCAGTGATTCTGCTGGCCCAGCCGTGCAACTTGGGTAGTTGAAAGCAGCTCTTTGTGGTGACCAGATTTCCTTTCCTTTTCAGCACATGTCATTCTTCTAGTAATGCAATTCTCTACATCCTACGTGTCTCACATTTAAGAAAGTCTACATGGGAAGAAAAACATTTATGTTGAGTCAAAATTTATTTCTTTGAAACTCTCCTAACTTTGTTCTGTTTTTGTCTGACGGTCCTTCAACTTTATTATTGATGATATGCTTGCAGAATGAATAAATCATCTCCCATACACTAGAACTCGGTAATATATAGCCCTTTCCTTTGTTTAGGAAGTTTGGAATGTTAAAAACAAATGTGGAATATATAAAAGAGGATTGAGGAAGGGGCATGAAGCAGATATTAAAAAAAGACAATGAAGAAAATATAGCTCATAGTACATAAGATTTCAGTAAAGAATGAGAAATGAAGGAAAATCATAAGCCTTAACAGTTACCTAATCATTCTAACTCAACTTTCTGCCCAAAGCAAAAATTTCCTCTGACTCTGACATAGCCACACAGCTACCCACAAATGTCAGATGGTCATACCATAAGGGATATTAAATAGAAAAACAATGTTAAAAAGCATGTATAAAGTAGGAAGAAATTAAGGCGATATTACAATGATCCCTGAAAAGAGAAATGACACAAGGATTTTTCCATTGTTGTAGAAAGAAACTCTGAAGTGCAAAGAAAAGGCCAAATGACTTGCTCAAGGTCGCCTGGGACCTCAGGGCCAAATGGAGGAGTGGATTATTTTCACACTCCATCTAGCAGACCATGATGTCTCAGTAGCAATCTGCCTGCAGGCTAAACATCATCCTATTGTATAGTTAGCACCATACTTACCTCAGAGACCTGGAGAGAGCAGAATCACCATTTTAGGAGAAAGATTTCTAGCTGTCTTAATGAACCTGAGTAGTTGTTTTTGTAAGTACATAAATATTTTTGGTATGGAGAAACAGAACGAAGTCTTGATAGCCACCTTGCAAATGCTGACTGTAAGTGCTTTGTTAGTGACAAGTTTAGCTTAAAAGGAAGTAGAATATTTATGAACTGCCATGAAAAAAGTCTCAGCAAGATTCACATTTGGACTACAGTGCAATCAAGGTGGTTTTATGGATTATTCAAAGGAACTGTCTTGGGAACTGGCTACTGTGGTGATTCTGAGAATTACCTATGTAAATAATGTCAAATGGGGAGGGGAGACCATTCTCTTTTTACATAGGAAAAGTCAATTTAGTTTTTAGGAGGTTATTCAAGATATACTAAAATGGAGATTATTGCTTATTTTCTTTTTCATTTATTTTTTTTATTGAAGTAACATTAGTTTATAAAGTTATATAAATTTCAGGTGTACATCATTATATTTCGATTCGTGTAAATTATGTCATGTTTACCATCCAAAGACTACAATCCATCACCATGTATGTGCCTGATCACCCCCTTCATCCTCCTCCCTGCTCCCTTCCCCTCTGGTAACCAACAATCTAATCTCTGTCTCTATGTGATTGTTTATTGTTGGTTTTATCTTCTACTTATGAGCGAGATCATACAGTATTTTACTTTCTTCCTCTGATTTGTTTCACTTAGTGTAATGCCTCAAGGTCTGTTCATGTTGTCACAAATGGCTGGATTTCATTGTATTTTTATGGCTGAGTAGTATTCCATTGTGTATATATACCACATCTTCTTTATCCATTTGTCCCTTGATGGGCACCTAGGTTGCTTCCAAGCTATTGTGAATAAGGCTGCAATGAACATAGGGGTGCATATATCTTTACACATTCATTTTTTATTTTATTTTATTTTTTCATGTTGTTTGGATGAATACTCAGCAGTGGAATAGCTGGATCATATGGTAGTTCTAGTCTTAATTTTTTGAGGAATCTCCATACTGCTTTCCATAGTGGCTGCACCAGTTTGCATTCCTACCAGCAGTTTATGAGAATTCCCTTCTCTCCACATCCTCTCCAACATTTGTGTTTCCTGTCTTCTTAACTATAGCCATTCTGACAGGAGAAGTTGATATCTTATCATAGTTTTGATTTGCATTTCCCTGATAGTTAATGATGTTGAACATCTTTTTATGAGTCTGTTAGCCATCTGTATATCTTCTCTGGAGAAACGTCTGCTCAGATCTTTCACCCATTTTTTAACTGTTAGCTTTTTTGTTGTTCTTTATATATTTTGGATATTAACTCCTTATCCAATATATGGTTTCCAAAGAACTTCTCCCAATCGTTGGATTGTCTTTTCTATTTGTGGATGGTTTTCTTTGCTGTGAAGAAGCTTTTTAGTTTGATGTGGTCCCATTTTTAAATTTTTTCTATAGTTTCTCTTGACTGGTCAGACATGGTACTTGAAAATATGCTACCAAGGCCAATGTTGAAGATCAAGCCTATGTTTCCTTCTAGAACTTTCATGGTTTCAGGTCTTACATTCAAGCCTTTAATCCATTTTGAGTTATGAGACAATGGTCTACTTTCGTTCTTTTGCATGTGGCTGTCCAGCTTTCCCAACACTATTTATTGAAGAGACTTTCCTTTTCCCATTATATGTTCTTGGCTCTCTTGTTGAACATTAGCTGTCCATAGATGTCTGGGTTTATTTCTGGGCTCTTGATTCTGTTCTGTTGATCTGTGTGTCTGTTTTTGTGTCAGTACCATGCTATTTTTGTTACTATACCTTTGTAGTATATTCTGAAATCAGGGAGTGTGATACCTGCAGCTTTGTTCTTTTTTCTCAGGATTCCTTTGGCTATTTGGGGTCTTTTGTTGTACTATATAAATTTTAGGATTCTTTGTTCTATTTCTATGAAAAATGTTGTTGGAACTTTGATGGGGATTGTGTTGAATCTATAGATTGCTTTAGGAAGTATGGACGTTTTAACTATGTTAATTCTATCAATCCAAGATCATGGAATATCTTTCCATTTCTTTGTGTCTTCTTCTATTTCTTTCAACAATGATTTATAGTTTTCAGTGCACAGATCTTTCACCTCTTTGGTTAAGTTTCCTCATAGGAATTTTATTCTGTTTTTTGTCTGTGTATGAGGAAGCTTCGCCCTGAGCTCACATCTGTTGCCAATCTTCCTCATTTTGCTTGATCATGGTGTATGATCTTTTTAATGTATTGTTGTATTTGATTTGCCAGTATTTTGTTGAAGATTTTTGCATCAGTGTTCATCAGTGATATTGGCCTGTAATTTCCTTTTTTGTGTGTTATCCTTCTCTGGTTTTGGTACCAAGGTAATGTTGGCTTCATAGCATGAGGAAGCTTCCTTTCCTCTTCAATTTTTTGGAAGAGTTTGAGAAGGATAGGTATTAAGTCTTCTTTGAATGTTTGGTAGAATTCACGAGGGAAGCTGTCCAGTCCTGGACTTTTATTTTATGGGAGATTTTTGATTACTGTTTTGATTTCCTTACTGGTGATTGGTCAATTCAAATTGTCTATTTCTTTTTGATTCAGTTTTGGAAGGTTGTCTGCTTCTATGAATTTTATCCATTTCCTCTAGATTATCCAGTTTGTTGGTATATGGCTTTTCATAGTAATCTCTTATAATCTTTTGTATTTCTGAGGTGTCCATTGTAATTTCCCCTCTTTCATTTCTGATTTTATTTATTTGAGTTTTCTCTCTTTTCTTTAATGAGTCTAGCTAAGGTTTTATCAATTTTGTTTATCTTTTCAAAGAACCAGGTCTTAATTTCATTGACTTTTTCTGTTGTTTTTTAGTCTCTATTTGATTTCTTCTGCTGTGATTTTTATTATTTCCTTCCTTCTACTGGTTTTGGGCTTTGTTCTTCTTTTTCTACTTCCTTTACGTGCACTGTTAGATTGTTTATTTGAGATTTTTCTTGTTAGTTGAGGTAGGCCTGTATTGCTATAAACTTCCATCTTAGAATTGCTTTTGCTGTATCCCATAGATTTTGGCATGTTGTATTTTCGTTTTCATTTGTCTCCAAGAATTTTTTGATTTCTCCTTTGATTTCTTCATTGACCTAGTCATTGTTCAGTAGCATTTTGTTTAATCTCCACATATTTATGGCTTTTCTGATTTTCTTTGTGTAGTTGATTTCTAGTTTTATACTTTTGTGTTCAGAAAAGATGCTTGGCATTATTTCAATCTTCTTGAATTTATTGAGATTTGTTTTGTGGCATAATATGTGCTCTATCTTGGGGACTGTTCCACGTGCATTTGAAAAGAATGTGTATTCTGTGGTTTTTGGTTGGAATATTCTGCATGTATCTACTAGGTCCATCTGGTCTAATGTGTCATTTAAGGCCAGTGTTCCCTTAGCCATCTTCTGTTCGGATGATCTATCCATTGGTGTAAGTGGAATGTTAAGGTCCCCTACTAGTATTGTGTTGCTGTCTGTTTCTCCTTTTATGTTTGTGAATAATTGTTTTATATATTTAAGTGCTCCTATGTTAGGCGTATAGATATTTACAAGTGTTATATCCTCTTGTTGGATTGTTCCCTTTGTCATTATGTAGTGCCCTTCTTTGTCTCTTGCTACAGTTTTTGTTGGAAAGTCTGTTTTGTCTGATATAAGCATTGCTACCCCAGCTTTCTTTTCATTGCCACTTGCATGGAATATCTTTTTCCATCCCTTCACTTTCAGTTTGTGAGTGTCTTTAGGTCTGAAGGGTGTCTCTTGTATGCAGCATATATATAGGTCTTGTTTTTTTTATCCAATTGGCCACCCTGTGCCTTTTGATTGGAGCATTTAGTCCATTGACATTTAAAGTAGCTATTGATAAGTAAGTACTTATTGCCATTTTGTTACTTTTTTTCTGGGTTTTTTAGTAGTTCTTCTCTATTCCTTTCTTCTCCCCTTACTCTCTTCCCTTGTGGTTTGATGACTTTCTTTGATATTATGTTTGGGTTCCTTTCTCTTAATTTTTTGTGCATTTATTGTTAGGTTTCTGGTTTGCGATTACCATGAGGTTCATATATAATAACCATGTATATAGCAATCTATATTAAGTTGATGGTCTCTTTAGTTAGACTTCTTGCTAAAAGCTCTACTCTTTTACTCCTCTCGTCCCACATTGTATGTTGTTGATATCACATCTACCCTCTTTTTTGTGTGTTTGTGTATCTGTTTCCCTCTTATCATGGAAGTAGGTAATTTTAGTGCTTTTGTCTTTTGACCTTCGTAGGTAGTTGATCTGATACCTTTACTGTATTTTTGTGTTCACCAATAATTTTATTGCTTTTTTTAAAAATAATTTTCTTATTCCTATTTGTGGTCTTCTCTTTCCCACTTAAATAAGTCCCTTGAGCATTTCTTGTAAGGCTGGTTTCTTGGTGATAAACTCCTTTAGTTTTTATTCTGGGAGACTCTTTATCTCTCCTTCCATTCTGAATGATATCCTTGCTGGGTAGAGTATTCTTGGCTGTAGGTTTATCCTTTCACTTGAAGTATATCATGCCACTCCCTTCTAGCCCATAAGGTTTCTGCTGAGAAGTCACCTGATAGCTTTATGGGGTTTCCTTTGTATGTAACTTGTTGCCTTTCTCTTGGAGCTTTTAGGATTCTCTCTTTATCTTTACTTCTTGACATTTTAATTATAATAAGGCTTGGTGTGGGCCTCTTTGTGTTTATCTTTTTTGGTGCTCTCTTTGCTTCCTGTATCCAGATGTCTGTTTCCTTCCTTAGGTTAGGAAAGTTTTCAGCTATTATTTCTTCAAATAGATTCTCTGCCCCTTTGTCTCTCTCTTCTTCCTGAGACACCTATAATATGAATGTTAGTGTGCTTGATATTGTCCCAGAGGTCACTTAGACTGTTCTTCTTCTTTTTAAACCTTTTTTCTTTTATCTGTTCAGCTTGGGTGATTTCCTCTAGTCTTTTGTCCAGATGGCTGATCCATTCTTCTCTATCATCTACTCTGCTATTGACTCCCTTGAGTGAATTTTCCATTTCTGGTATTGTATTCTCATGTCTGATTGTTTTTTTTTATATATATATATTTTCTTTTGTTTGAACTCTCTGTCAGGTAGATTGTTTATTTTTGTTTCATTTAGTTCTTTTTCAGGGGTTTTGTTCTCTTCCCTTACTTGAAACTTATTCCTTTCCCTCCTCATTTTGCCTCTTTCTCTGAGCTTATAAATATGTATTAGGTAGTTCAGCTATGTCTCCTGATCTTGGAGAGGTGGCCTTATGTAGGAGATACCTTATAAGGCCCAGCAGTGTGTTTCCGTCTTGCCACCAGTTCCAAATGTTCCAGGAGTGTTTTCTGGGTGGGCTACATGTGTCCTTCTGTTGTGACAATGTTTCTCTTGCTGCAGGTGCCTGTGGAGGCTAGACGACCCCCCTGGCAGGCTGGTTGTAATGAACAGCTGTGTGGGGCTGCTAAGGACACTTCTGTCACGTTTTTTGGGTGTGGGGAGCCCCAGCCAGTTGGATGAAAGGTCTAATAGCACATTCCTATTGCATTTTTTTTGTTAAGTGAGTAGGCCTCTAGTGTGGCTGGTTTCTAGGCTCAGGGCCTTACAATTGCTGTTGGCCTCTAGCCTGCAAGGCAGTTGTCAGCTCTCTCAGGATTGCAGCTGAGTGGGGCTGGCCCATGCACAGGAGCACCCAATTGTTTCAGGCTTTGGAAGGTGGGGCTGATCCCTTCTCTGGCTGTTTGAGAAGCAGAAGTCTGCTGCACTTGACAAGCCCCACTGCTCACAAGTCCACACCCACTGTCAACACACTCCTGCCCCATGTGCATGCCCTGACCCCTTGAAATGGGCCCCACAGCCTCCACCAATGCCCCACACACTCCACCTGCTCCTTGTGCACAGCCTGTCCTGCAGATGTGGACCCACTAGCCAAGCTGCAGAGGATCCAGGCACCTTACCTATGTAGGCCCATAAGTTCCCTCAGGGCTTGCTCTTGGGTGGGGCCCATCCCTAGGGCAGGCTGCCTGCCCTGGGGTGAGCTGGATTAAATCAGTGGTCTGGTAGGTGGGGCAGGCCCTGGGCTAACAGATCAGCAGAAGAACTCCAATGGCTTCCACCAGTGTCTGTGTCAGCACACTGATAGTGGTCACAATAATGGCTGCTGCCAGTGTCTCAGTCCCTGGAGTGGTCTCACCTCTCACTGAGATGCACCCAGAGCCTATTAGGTGAGTGTCTTCACCAAAGGACTGTGCATCTTTCTTTCTGGTGATTTTAGGTTGCTTTCTGAAATGAGTGATTTTGTGCATGGGCCTTTAAGAGCAGGCCTCTTTTTTCTTATGTCCAATAGCTTTTCTGGAGTTATTCCCTGTTGTTGTTAGTAACTGGGAAAGCCAGATATTCTGACATTCGCCTTGGTTGTTCTGAGTCCAACAGCTGCTTATTGTGGTAATTCTGTTCCACTCAGATCCCCCACTCCTCCAGGGAAGGCTGCATACCTTAGGATTACTCCCCACCAACCATGAAGTGCCATGGCTTGGGAAGGTGGCATTGTTTTCTCTCCAGAAAGGAATTTCTGCCTCTTCCACCTCAGTCAGGACGGTCCCTTGTTGCAGGGGTTGTTTTTATTCAGTTATCAGTTCTCTCTCAGGGGTGCTTGTTCCAAAAGTAGTTGCAAATTTGTTGAGTCCATGGGAGGAAGTGAGTTCAGAGTCTGCCTACACTGACGTCTTGACACCAACCACTTATTTTCTTGAAAAATCATTGCCATAGTACAGTACAACAAAACAGTACCAGGCAATAGTTGGATTCAAAACCCAAGGAACATTTACACACACACACACACACAAAGTCACACATACACACACACACGTAAAGCCTCCACAACATATTCCTAATTATTATATTTATAGATGTTTGAAAGAGGCTACAGGTAACTACTATTATGATGTAAAAGGTTAGACCTATAAATGATGAGATCACACCAACACCAGCTTTCTACACTATTTCACATCTTTTCCATTTTATTTATCAGACGTTAATGATATACCTACATGATCTAATGCAGGTCTTTATTATACTTTTTATCAAATTACATTGAGTGTGTCTGAAATGATGGTGGTATTCTTTATTAAGCCATTAGATTAACCCAAATCATGACCTTTTGGTGATAAGTAGATGGATATTTGGGGCCAGAAGGGAATAACAGGTGGCAAGAATGACTTGTTTTCTGCATAAACATAGCTTAGAGGAGTGTTCTCTTGGGAAAGTGCTCTTCCTTTCTCCTAGTCAGTCATCTGACCCACTACTTCTTTATGTATGCTAATGCACCACTGCTTGGAATATTCTTAAGACAGTCTCCTACTCTATCGTGCCTGGCCTCCTTTTGCTCCTTTCTCATGCTCTCTTAGGACAACTACAAGAAGAGTAGAGAATCAAATTTATTGATGCCCCATAAGGTCTCCAGTCAAGGTGTGGACATGGAGTTCCAGTGAGTAATTTAGTGCCTCACTTCTATAAATGCCAAATGGGTAACTAATGTGTTCTTGAGATGTGCCCAGGACAAAGTAGCCCTCATCAGTAGTGTGATCTAGGCTTTGTTTGCAAACACAGACCTTGTTGTGGCCTGCAGCTCCCCACTGACTGTCTCCCTTAACTAACTGTCAAACTCCTTCCAAAGCAAGCTCTCCTCTGTCAGGAGGGCCATCCTCTCTCATCTCAGGGGCTGCCATCCTGCTGAGACTGTATTCTTACCAGCTGGTTTTGACTGTGGCAGAAATGTTGTTGACATAGCAGATGGTCTTGATATTTCTGAAAACTAGCAACATCTTTGCCATTTCCACCCCCATGCTCTTGGCTACTGTTTCTCCTTCAAGTGGTTTGGGTCATTTTTAGCAAACCTGTATATTCTGATGATTTTTCTTAAATATCAGAACAGGAGCAGTGTACTTCATGAATACCCTTGTAGAATATAGACAGAGGCAGAATATTAGGACTCTAGCACAGAAAACCCATAAGATGAGCTAAATTTTGTTTGGCACGATGGATTCTTAGATGAATTAGAATGAGCAAATAGAGAATAGATTTTAAACATTTGAGATATGAAGTATCAAGCAGTGAGAGATGGCTAATGGATTTTGCTAGAGGAAATAGTTTCATATTCATGGTGTTTGAAACATTTTTTTAAAGTAATATACCATTGAGTAATGTTTATCCTTAGTGAACTCAAGAGGACTTGACAGAAGAATGAGTGAAACTGGGATAGAGAGTATTCCCCAGCAGTGACTCCAGAGCTGAAACAAGACGAAGGTGCCATAACAACTTGATTATCTGGGATCCAATCCAGCCATTCTGAAAAATTAAAGCAGACAGATTTATTCTTCCTTGTTTGACCCAAGCAGGCAGGCAGTGTGAACAGTCTCTTAAACTCACTAAATAATGGTGTAAAAAACTCTGCTTCATTTGGGCTGTATAAGTACAATTTTGGAAAACACTCATTCTCCTAGAAAGGTTTGCACAGATGGGAAGGAGACATGAGTAATGGTGACCCCACACGGTTCAGCTAGCTTCTTATGAGTCAGCATCCCTCTCCAGGGGTAGGACTCACTGATTGAGAGTGTCCTTTGGGTTAGCTAACAAAGGAAAAATGAGGACCCTGCCTTCAGAATGTCACAATTAGAACACAGTTTATTAGGTACAAGTCCTTCCTTCTCATGGTAATAGTAATGATCACAACAGCAGTGAAGTATTTAGCTAACTGACTGCTTTGAATGCCAAAAGCAGAGTCCTAAGGATGAGAACATAGAGCCGTATGGATGGAGGGAGTATGTAAGAAGGATGGGAGGAATTTATGAAGGTGAACATGGGATGTCCCGGGTAAGGCAAGTTAAACAAGGAAAACTAATTTGAGTATGAGGCATATGGGGGGTGGAATGGGCAGAAGACACACACACTGAACAAGAGAGGTGAGAGTGCCAGCTCCACGGGTCATCATGAGAACCTAGGGGTGGAGGGGCACTGGGTACATGATCTAATTTCCAACTCCTGCCTGCTCTACTGATAATGCTAGTAGGGTTTCCAAAGTAACACACTGCTTGAATTAAAAGGGTCACTTCACAATGGAAAATGGCTCACTCAACAAAGAATATTCTGGTAACCTTACCATCAATCTGACTTACTATCTCCAAGCACAGATGAGCAAGTATAATGAAGAGAAACTAGATAATGTGAAAAATATTTAACAGCTAGATGGAATGGCCACCAAGCAATCAGAACAGACAGTCATAGAGCTAGAGTATTTGCCAGATTATGGGGAGGTCAGAAGGACCTACTGGTGATGGAAGGAGTGATGGGCAAGTGAGTTTTGGATTACTTCTAAGTATACACAAGGACTTCAGTATTTTAATAACCAGCGATACCAGCCAAATAAAAGCCCTGAAGACAACCAACACTCCTCATTATGTCATGTAGTAACATATATTTGCCTATAACAGGTTGAGAGTCCATTTTAGAAGCAGTGATAAAGTTTGTAGAGCCAAGGAAAGAGCCCACATCTGAGACCGTTTTCACCTATGAAGTTTCCTTACTCTTTGTGAAACTAGATATGTTAAGCAAATAAAACAAATAATAAAAAAAAGGATCCTCCCATACCTTTTCTCTTCAATAGCAGACAGAAACTTCAAGGAAAAAGTGTCAAGATACAACAAAAAGAGTTTAAACACATTTCACATTAAACACAGGAATGTTAAAACACAGGTCAAGTTGATCTGGTCCTTCCAGATTAGTCTCTCAATTCTTAACGTGTTCACCAGTAAATACATATTCAGAACAGATGTTGAGCCAAGCTGGGGATGCAGGAATGGCCTGTGATTCAGATTATTACTGGGAACTGTAGAGCCCTTGACATTTTTGAGAGTCATACTCTGGTATTCCTAGAGTGTGTTTGGTTCCAAAGCATTTTGGAAAAATTTGACAAACATGTGCAACATACCATATGTGTAATTATCCATGAAAACAGATATCTAATTGTCTGTTTAGTGACCTCATTACCTGGACCTTTTTCTCAAAAAATGGTGGGTGATGAAAATTTTAGGAAAATACTCCACACAAACTCACGTAGCATAGCTTAGTGATATGCCTGTGGGTCTTGAATATTTATTACTCTTTCCTAATGCAAAATGCATCTATCCATCCATTTTCTTACTACCTCCTACAAACATTCCTTTTTTCTTTCTTAAGAAAAGATTAATCTTAGTGATTTTGTAAAAAGAATAAGGAATTCTATATTCGTTTTAAAAATTGCTTTAAAGCAAAATCTCAGCTAGAAAAAAGATTTCATATATTTTTTCACAAAGAAATTTTCTTTTTATTTAGAAGAAAATGTCTGACAAAATATGACACATATGCAAAATATGTATGGAGAGCTTGAGTCAAAGTCAAAATAACGTTCTGGTTAATCGTGCCAATTGGCGATCGATTCCAGTATTAGAAAAAAATGTTTCCCAGGCCTTCTGTAGTTTTATTTAAAAGACATCCCACCTGAGTTCTAAATTTATTTCTCAAAGCAGCTAAGCTCCTGGGAGAGAAATTATACTACAAGGTAAGTGTTTATAAGGAAACACACAGATCCTCCCTCACAGACCACACTGAGGGTAATCCCACAACTCGATAGTCTACTAGAATTTCAAGTGAAATGAGTAAAAATGTAGCATGAAAGTGATTCTTTCAAAATCATAATGATTAATTAATAAACAATTCCTAAAATAGGGTTTTTAAATTCATCTTTCATGAGCCTGTATTTTCAGCCAACTTTGGTATGACAGATATCCATTTACTCTCCCCTGAAATTTCACCCAAACACTGATTTTGTGTTGCAGCAGACAGTTTAAGGCATTAAATTGTATTTGTTCTACCTCTGCTTTTTCCTTGCTCTATTTCAAGGCAGAATCCAGGCTTTGAAATTCCTTGCTGCATGGATGATATTAGCCAGGCAGAAAACATAAGCAATCCCAAATCCAAAGCTTCTTTTTTGTTTTATTTGAAAATCTCAGCTCTGTAGAAGAGATGGAGTCTCACAGTTGGCGAGGAAGGGGGAAGAGGATTTGAAAGCAAGGAAAGAACTAAGTCAGAATGGGAAGGGGAGAAAGGACTCGAGCTGCTTATTGTGTTGTGGACTCAAGCCCTGTAGTCTGGCAGCACCAGGGAGAATGAGGAATCTTCAAAAGGAGTGGTTCTGTTTTTCAAGACTCACACAAACCCCTATGCCCTAAGTGTGACCAGGGGCTGGGTTACAAGACAAAAAGATCCCATGATAAGCATACTTAGAAGTAGAGTGAGAATCACAGGATCTTAGAAGGACCTTTCCAAAGACTAGAACTTCATTTTATTCCTATCTTTGCTCATCAAACACTTGTCCATGATTCTGTGTGTGTGTGTGTGTGTGTGTGGGTGTGTGTGTGCGTGTGGGTGGGGGTTGGAGGATGTGGCCAAGCATGAGTGGGAATTCCAATGGGGTGGGTCACAGTTGAATTAAGTTGATTTAAGGAAATAAAGATGTTGTATTTCTTCCAGTTAGTGTAGATTAAATTCATCTCTACCACAGAGGACCATTGAGGATTATACATAAAGAACCAAACCATTCTGTTTGAATGTGAATGGAAGCCGTTGGTTTCCTAGGAAGATAAATACATCACACTTATTGTGTTTATCTCCTACAAAGTTACTTTATGTCAAATTGTCCGCATAATCTATCTGTTTCCTACCCTGCTAAATGAGGTCATTCATTATCTTGACACCTTCATCCCTTAGAGAGCTGCAGTGAACATTACCCTTTGCTAAAACTCAAAATGCACTGATTCACTCCACAAATGTTTACAACCAATGTTTAAATACACGTGTCTAGTATACACCAAGCACTGACCTAGGTTTTGGGATATCAAGATAAATGGCTTATTATCTGGCTCCCAAGGTACTCATAAGCCCTGTGCTGACAATCTACTTCATTCCCAAACTTCTTACCCTTTGAGGGAACCCTTGAATTTAACAGCGATTGGCTAGCCAACAGTGTTCTGCGTTTGAATATTTAGCCAAGGCCATGTTCATCAGTCTCGTTTCTCTTGAAGATAAATTTGCACCTGGAACAGTAAATACTTTCAATTTCCCATCAATGTCTTCAGAATGCATATAGCAGGTGTGATGAGTATCAGCATATGCTACAAATAAGACTGTATTTCACAAAAATATCAGCAAATCTTTGTATTTCAATACGGGCTTACAGACGTCCACATAATATGATTTCAAGCAAATTTATAGAACGTGGATCCTAAATATTTGTTATACTGGTCAATATCTTTGTCAAAGTTCTCTTCATCTTCTAAGACAGATGGGAGTACTCCCATCTACAAGTAACTTTTGCTCTTGTTTAGTCATCCAACAGTCTGCATAGCACAATCCGAACTGCCAGGAACTGGACCAGGTGATGGGGGTTAAGGATGAAGGCCAATCTTCATTGTTTTGTTAAGCTCAATACTTTTTCCTGATTATATCAGCATTTTCTCAGCTCCTTTCACTTAAAGAAAAACATTTAGAATAAATTTTTAGTTATGATTCAGTAATATAGCAACATGAGCTAAAGTTTAGAGATATTTTGTAAGTGGTGCCTTAAACTGGGTTTTTGCCCTGAGGACCTTTTTTTATTCTGCAGCATTTATTTCCTCTGTTTCAAGATGTCTGTAGCAGAAAGAATGACTCGGAGATTAAACATCAGTGTTGTTCCAAAAGCAATCATCTGCAAAATTTAGATTCTCTCTACAATGACTGCCTTGAAAAATGAAAAATTCAGTCACACAATTGGTTTTGTAGTCTTGGGAATATCAAGCAGTTTATTTGACTGCTTTTCACTAAATTGACTGTTTAGTCACCATTGAATGATGTACCCCTTAGGTAGGACAGTCTGGGAAATTGTTTCTGAAGCATTTGGGACTCATGGCTTTTTTCACCCCAGTTTTCAGCACAGCTTCAAGACCCATCCACTAAGCTCCCAGGCATCTTTTAGGGCACAGACTTTTCCAAAGAGCTGGTCACCTTCTTTATCCATTGAGTCCTCTTCAGAGTGGTACTTCAGTTGGTTATTGTAAGAGAAATGGTCTTACAAGTCACTTTTATTCCTTTAATCCATGGGTTTTCTCATTTCCATCCCAATCAGAGGTCAGAAAGTTTTCCTTCCATTCTTTAGCATTTTTATTTGCCTACAGTCACTGTTCAAAGGTAACCTGGAAATTGTTCACAGGAAGAAACTTACAATGTAGTGCACAACACTATAATCCTGTGCCCTGCATGGTTACCAGAGCTCACAGAGCATCAGTCCTAGTTGGTGATCAAAAACTGGCTGGGTAGGGGCTGGCCCCGTGGCCGAGTGGTTAAGTTCGCGCGCTCCGCTGCAGGCGGCCCAGTGTTTCGTCAGTTCGAATCCTGGGCGCGGACATGGCACTGCTCATCAGACCACGCTGAGGCAGCGTCCCACATGCCACAACTAGAAGGACCCACAACGAAGAATACACAACTATGTACCGGGGGGCTTTGGGGAGAAAAAGGAAATAATAAAAAAAAATGTTTAAAAAAAAAAAAAAAAAAAAAACTGGCTGGGTAATAATTGAATGGAGGGATGAGTGAATGACTATAACTCAAAAATCAATGGGCAATAATGAGTATAGAAATTGCAGATAATCAGATACTGTAGGAATAACTTAAATATTCTTTACCAGATTGCATATGTTTTCCAAGTAAGAAATATTTTCAGTTCCAGTATTAGCCAGTTTAGGATATCCTATTGTTTGGCCCAGTGTCCAGGCAGGAAACAACATACTCAAAGAGGACATTGAAGAGAGTTTAATGAAAGGTGTGCTTACAATGATGGGGCATGAGTAAGTGTATTGTCACAACAAAGGATAGTGCAGTACCCTAGAGCCAGCAAAAGCTGGCATTCTGAGGGGGCTGCTGTGGGAAGCCCAGAGAAGTTAGTTACTGGAATATAGAGAGAGTAGCTGTTTGGAGAGGGCTGCCCAAATAGGAATTGTGGCTTTGGGCAGAGAGTCAAAACTGACTTGTGATGATCTGGCAGAGAGGTTGCTGTTGGAATAAAAATGCTTGTCTCATTCTCCACTAATCTTTCAATATCTTGGCAAATGTCTTCCACTGGCTCAAGTGGAAGGTAGAGGGCAAGGAAGCCTGTTGGTACAGTCCCTAGAGCTTAAAGTCTCGGGGCTCAGAGCAGAGTGGAGAAGGATGGAGGGTGGGTTGGGAGGGGCAAACCAAAAATACCCAGATGCCTTCTCTATTAGCTTAGGTGGCTAATTGTGGTCTACAAAGTGTCGACACTTTCCTTCATATCTCTATATATACAGAATAATCAGAAATATAATCAGAAGTCCAACAGAAAGAAAAAAAGTATTGCAACAGAAAAGAAAAACAGTACAATCTATTTTAGATTCCTAATGGTATAATTTGTAGAAAATCAAAGTTAAACAGTATTAATGGCCCTCAAATTCATTTGATAAAAGGTCTAAAAATTGTTCATGTGATTTTTTGCCATTTATATTTAGAGAGAGAAAGTCTTCAAAAAAATGCATTGGATTCTCTAAAACTGGAATCTGATCCAGGGATTCTTTTAGGAAGTGCTTTCAGGACAAATCTTCAAGGACATGAATAAAGCAGGATAGTGCAGGGGAAGAAGCTAAACAAAGATATGGTTAAAGCTACGAGGCCTCAGTATGATTCCATGGGAGCCAAAGAGTATGAGGGATCACAAAACTCTCCTACAAGGCTAGGCATAGATTTAGTCTTTAGGAGCAGCTTATTCTGGTGATGGCGGAAGCTTTTTTTTAGTCATTCAACAATATGCATAGCACAGTCAGAACTGCCAGGAACTGGATCAGGTGGTGGGGGTTAAGGATGAAGGCCATCCTTCGTCTCCCAGGTATCCCCAGGCAAGGGGGCTCTTCTTGGCTAATGGAAGTTATTCAGAAGAGGGTGCGTCTGTGAGCCACTAGAAACCAACACCAGCAGCTGGGGGATGGGTGCACTGGCCCAGTAATGGAGATCTGGGTGGAGCACAACATCTACTAGGTAGATGTGAGCTTGTAGCGGAATCCTTCCCACCTATGAATATTCCCAAGTTCTAACTTCAGGGGTTGAATATGTGTCTTATCACATTGCACAACACAGTAAATCATCTTGTTGCTGAGAAAATCCTATAGAGCAATTAAATAAATAGCATAGATAAAGTTGACTTGAAAGAAAATTGTGAACTAGAGGTTTGCCTGTAAGTAGAACAGACTTTGGAAGCTTCCCGTCAGAAGTCCTCTACCTATCTATCCTCTCTTTTGCCCCTTCAGGACTTCCTCTACCTCCTTCTTTTTCACTTCACACATCCAGGAGTTGTTCTAAGACCCATTCCTATCTGGCTTTACTGGATGCCGAGATAGCTAAAATGGTAATGGAAAAGATTTAATCAAGAATGACATCAAAAATATTTGTGGCATATATGCTTATCAATCAATAGTAGCCAATTGGCACATACCATGGATGGAGCTTCTGTACTGGGCCAGGTGTTAACCTTCAGTTGTTGAGTCATTAAGAGATGGAGTTGCTGGAGGAGGGGCTGAGGCAGCAAAGGTGGAGTGGTGGGACACTGGGTTGAGGGATGCTCAGGGCATAAGCTGATTTTCAACCTGCTGGGAAGTATTTCATATGGCTATACTACTTCCTGCTGACCATATTTCAGCTGAGGAGAGTTGTTTCTGATATTATTTGTTGTTGTTGTAATTGTTGTGTTGCTTTAAGGAAAACCTTCTTTACTGTGGCTTTGAACCTTATGGCAGACCCTCAAATCCCAGAAACTCCTAAGACCAGTCTCCAATACAATTATAATGATAGCTGTAACTTAGCCCCAAATCAAAATTCCCATGAAACTTTTGCATCTAGTATAAAACAAAATATTAAATAGGAACATGGAAACCTACCTTTTGCTGTAGATCATTATTTATTATACATTTTGACAGCACGGTGGATAAGAACTTTCTAATCGCAAGCTATAACCTTGAGGAAATGAATAGATAACAGGCTATCTTGGGTAGTATGCAAGTAGTCAATGATTTTTCTATTCAGAACTTTTTAAGCCATGGCACTTTAATGCACAGCACTGCTAATTTATTTTTTTTTTTGGCATCATTTGTATGAAGTCTCCTAAAATCCATCACAGTTGAGAACAGAGTCTAGACAGTTATTATGATACAATCAAAAGGAAAGCTGGTAAGTAAAAAAAGGAAAATGAATAGAAGTGTTGATTAAAATAACAGTACATTTTATATGAGACTTCTTTTAAGTTTGTATTTTCCAAATTTCATCTTTTGGAAGACTGCAATCACACTAAAATATTATAGTACTGGAAGTCAGCTTTATTTTATAGGTCGAAAGAGAAAAGAGTAAAGAATTGCATTTATTTCTCCACTGGAAGATTTCAGCAGCCTAACTAAATAAATGTTATGACAGTTCATTTGAATACTTTTCTTATCAGTGAGGAAGGAAAATGCTGTATTTCTCTGAAGCCAGCCATTTTATATCACTGTTGAAGAAGGGCAAGTCAACCATTGCTGAAGAAATGGTTTTGTCAAATCTATATCTGATTTGAGGAAGTCAACTTTTTTATGGAAACACGAAATGCACATAATTCAGTCTCTGAACACAGTCTTTCCCTTTAAGTTTCCAGAAGAACTCCTATTTCAGTTCTAGAGCCATCTGCTATTGTCTTTTGCCACTGAGTATGTAGATAGATAATTTCTCAGGGTGCAGTTAAATGCACATGAAGAAACTGGTTCATGCTATAAAGGGATATGAAAAAGCTAAAGCATAAATGATAACATCTGTGTGAGGTATGGAGAAAGGGAGGAGATAGAAGCATGCAAATTAGTCACACACTGTCAATGCAGAAGTCTAAGTTCCAAGCAAATAAGCTGACGAAGGTGGTAATTTACAGAACACAAACTTATCCCTGTCAAAGGGGTAGAAAGGCTGAATAATCGGTCAGGTGCATTCATGTGGTGTGGAAAGGCAAAAGCAACTTGAGCAATTCTGTAAAAATGGAAAATGAAACCAACCCAGCATGAATGAAAGACTAGTTAAACCTTTCCAATCTTAGATTTGAATGACTCAATTTGCTAACAGAATTTTATTCAGTAGAAAGTATCATGATGGAGATTGTCTTTTCTTCTCAGGGATCATGGTCTTTGGTCTTTTTCAGCTTCTGCATCACATCCCCCTCTGGTTAGGCGTTGGCAGGTGAGCGTTCTGGCGATCCTTTTCCGGGAGGTGGGCTCCAGTCCCTCATCCAGGAAAGTCACAAGTTGGGCGAGGTGTGAAGAGATTTAATTTCACTAAAAGCCTATGGCTGAGGTTGCACTCTCATATTCAACACAGAGGATGTCTTCTGGACGATTAATGTAACTTTTACATCCTCTTCAATTTGGCTCTAAAATATCTCTTTCAATGATCATAATTCTCTGATAACTTTTAACTTTTCCGGATGAGCTATTTTAAGTGTTTTTCACTGCTTCAGATTAATGTTGAGAAAGTACTTCATCAAGACTTTCTTTTGGTAGAAAATCCAGAATAATGTGCCATTAGTCTTAAGCATTTTATTTTTTAGGTTGTTTTGACCTTAGTGCACTGCGATGTTTGGACCTCAAGTCCCAAGCTAAGGATTAGGCCAGGGGCAGGAGCCTCCACTCTTGTTTCCCTATCTCCAACTGCCTCTCCTCCTCACACCCACTCACTTTTCCACCTCTTTCAAGGCCCAACTCAACTCCCACTTCCCCCTGTAAACCTTCCCTTTTTTTGTATTTATTAGCCACACTGAGCTACTCATGAGGACACTTGTATGCCTTCTTATCTATCGCAGGGCTGTGCTTCTCACACTCTAGCTGCATCAGCATCCCCTGGAGGAGGGCTTGTTAAACACAGATGTCTGGGCCCTACTCCAGAGTTTTCTCATTCAGTAGGTGTGAGAAGGGGCCCGATAATTTGCATTTCTAATAAGTTCCCATGTGAGGCTGATGCTACTGGTCCAGAGACCACACTTCCAGAATCTCTACTGTAGAGAATGCCCTTTCCTCCTTTTCTACTTTGCCACATTCTAACACATCCTTCAAGACTCCTCTCCATATCACCTGTTCCATGGAAGCTTCCCTCTGCCAGAGTTAGGCTTCTCTCAGCCTGTACTCTCACTCACAAGATGCCCTACCTCAGATAAGGCAGGGGAGCTGTATTAGTTTTCTTGGGCTGCCATAACAAAGTACCACAGACAGGGAGGCTTAAACACCAGATGTTTATTTTCTCCCAGTTCTGGAGGCTGGAAGCCCACCATCAAAGTTCAGCAGGTTTGGTTTCTCCTGAGGCCCACCTACTTGGCTTGCTGATGGCCGCCTTCTTGCTGCGTTCTCACATGGTCTTCACTCTGTGCACATGCATCTGTGATGTCTGTCTGTATGTCTTCATCTTCTCTTCTTATAAGGACACAGTCAGATTGGATTAGGGCCCACCCTAATGGCCTCATTTTAACTCAATCACCTCTCTAAAGGCCCTATCTCCAAATAGTCACATCCTGAGGTACTAGGTTAGGGTTTCAACATATGAATTTTAGGGGGGCACAGTTCAGCCCATAAGAGCAGCAAACTCAGATATCTAAAGGGGCCTGGAGAGTTATACAAATGTATGCATTTGGTAACGTGTACGGCATGAAAAATCAAAAATGTCCACGCTGGCAGCTAGGTCACGACCTTCCCAATGGGTCACAATCACGTTCACAGAATATGCACATTGTTCAGACAGGGCTACACCACGACTGTGTTTGGGACAAGACAGAAACAAGGCCATGCTGCAAACAGAAGAATGACTAAAGATCCCCCCTCTTCTGTCTGCTACTCTACACATAACTCCAAATCTTGATTTATCCCTCCTGCCTCCCAGATAAAAATTAACAAGCTCACCAGTCATGAAAAGCCCCACTTCCTGACAGTCTCCAATCCGCATCTGGTCTGGCTTCCTTAAATCCTCTTTGGAATTCTCCACACAGCTCCACATCCTGTAAGAAGCTCCTCCTAACTCCTCTGACTGCCCTGAGATGCCGAGGTTTCTCGGGCATGTGGTCTCCTGTGATGCAGAAGCAAGTTCAATAAGGGGGACTCTTTGACCCAGCTCTGTACCCAACGCTCTTTCATCAGGGGGCTCTACAGACAGTAGGAATGGCGTGCCTGGCTTTAACACTAGAATATGTTCAAAAAGATGTCCTCCTTCAAAAGGTATTCAAAATAACACAAATATTATTCAAATAATGCAATAATATTCCATATACAATAATAATACAAGAAATCTTCAAAGTGTAACATTGTGCAGGACACTTCGCAGAGGCTACGAGCATGCTGGGCCAGTAGAGCATCGCCAGCTCGCAGCCCTTGCTCAAAACTTCAAGACCCCTCCTCTGAAATCTCTGACTTCTCCAACTCTCATCAGTTTTTCTCTGTCTTCTCTGACACACTAAGAGTCAGGTACAAAAACAGCAGCAAACATTTGCATTGTTCCTTGTAATTTACTAAGCGTGTTTACAACACTTGCCTTGTTTAATTTTCACAACACACCTGTAAGTTAGGTATGGCAGATCCACTTTAAAAAGGAGAAAATGAATCCTCAGAGATATAGGTATCTTGACCAGCCTCATGTCGATAAGGTGACCAACCGTGTCCAGTAAATAAGTAAAAATTTGCTATACTATGCTACCTTGACCGCCCAGGAGCATGCAGTTAAGCAAAAATATTCTTTCCTTTGCTCTTGTGTGTTTATTTTCCTTCCCATCTAGACCATAACGTCCTCAAAGTTAGAGACCATATTGTGTATTTCTCTGGCATCTTCCTCAGCTAGAGCTAGTGTAATGCTGAGCACATAGCACACCCTCAGTAAGAAGTCACCGAGTGAATGAAACTCATAAACATTTCTTAGAAAGAGACAAAGAGAGGACATTGTTTTAAAGCAGAGCAACTTTTCTATCTTTGTCTCACAATTGCAGTACCAGAGGCTGTTGTTCCTTTAATTCTTCAGGGTGCTTGGCATCAAAGCATTTTTCACGCTTAGCAATTTTTCTTTCCCTTCTACAGTTTCTGTGTTGAAAAAGGTTAGGAGGTTCAAGTCTCAATTTCATGTTCACTTCCTGGAGTTTTGTGCATATTTAGAAAATACGTGGAGAGCATGTGGTAGACACTGTGATGTGCAGTCCAGATCCTCTTTTAAGGAAGGATTTGTTGCTCCAGCTGTTGGGATGCTGCTGGGATGCCTTCAGCTCTCAGCTCTTCAGGGACTGCCTGAGCTACAGTGAGCTGCCTTGTTCAAGGGTTACACCCTTTCCCGCAGTGGCCCACATCCAGTGACTGATCAGCGAGTGTTGAAAGTCCCAGCCATCATGGCTCAATTCAGGACAACTTTGAAGAGGTGTCTTCCATCAGAGCTGCCCATGAAGATGATTGAGGCTGTCATGAGACTGCCTCATGAATCGACTTCTGCTTTATTTTCCTTCCTTAGGTGTTGGGGGACGCAGGGCTCTCCTATGTAAACATCTTGTACATTACACTCTGTTTAATGAATCTGCTTCCTGCAGTACCCAACCTGAGACAGAGGAGGTTGGTGGGGGGTGGCAGGGAGGGAGGGCTTATTCGTCTTTGCAAAGAAGACAAACGCTCTATGAACCCTCAAGAACAGAAATAAGTAGAATGTGTTTGGCTGTGACCTGTTCAAGGTGACTGCACTACACAGAGAATGTTTGGATGTGTCTTGTGGCTTTGCTGAGCACCATTTATGGCTCCTATGCCCTTGGGATGATAAAAGGGAAGCTGCACAGGCTGGAGGGGGCTCCTCAGGACCTCTTGAGGCCTCTTAGGGTTCACTCACCTGCTGAATATCTTTCCACATCCTCTTCCTCTAAAGCTAAGTAGACACTTTGCTGGCTTTTGTAATATTTGTGTGATCTTGATCATTCTTAATCCAACAAATGGGACAGGTGTGCATCATCATAGCTTTCATGTATTCTCCTAACATGGCTGGAAATCTCTGAACTTCTGATTATGCTCATGACATTTTCTTTCATTTTTTCCCAAGTTCAAGCCTGATAATAAAGACTTTAGGTGGTCATTAGTTTACTCTTCAAATCTTCCTTTCTTCCCTGGAACTGAAGGCGAAGGCCTTCCTCGAATTAGCATCATTTTGGCTGTGGTGTCCACAGTGGCAAGCTGGGGGCTCCCTTTGCTCCTGCAAGTGTCCTGTCACTTAGATACATTTTAGGGCACTCCTTGGTTCCAGGCCTCCCTCTGGAGTTTCCTTAGCAGGACTAATTTGATATATTGCCTCAAAAAATCCCATCAGCCCTGCCCGATTTGGAACTGAGGGTGAAGATAGTTTATAGGGGCAATAACAACAGAAACGTCCTCTCTGAGACAGACAAATAATTTCCTCTCTGCTCCAGTCCAATACTGTTTCCCTTAATCTTCTTAATGCCGGAGAAGAGGCTGCTTCCTCTGTCCTGAAAGCTGTTTTCTTCCCTGAAGGTTAATACACCAAAGGGAAAGCAGGTCCATCATTTCTGCTTCTTTGGGCAGGCATCCTGTTTTCTTTAGTTTCATTTAGCATTATATTAAAATGGCCTAATGTTAGAACACATGATTCATAGTCACTGGTGGTCTGGGTTAAGTTAAGGCCCCAGGTTGACTCATCAAAGGGTCCTTTAAGACAACCCAGATGGCTGCCTGAACCTCGCTGGGTCTCTTGCCCACTGGGAAGAGCTGTTGATGACCCATTAGCCCACTCATCCAACTGTGTCCTTGATCAGCTTCTAGACACCAGTCCCTGTTGGTGCCTGATTCAACTTTATTCCCATTTCCCCCGTATTCCCACAGGGTTCATCTTATACCTTTTTTCCTACACTGAGCTTCCTATCTCTCCACCCCTCCTTAACTGCCCTGGAAAAGACCTCCCCTAAGTTTCTGGACCTCACTCCAGTCAAGTGACATCTTCCATCTCTGACTACTGCCCTGTCTTGGGGGAGGAGGGGCTGGAGCTGGACTGGAATGACTGCCACCCCTGAATCTTTAGTAGCTTCAGTGAAACCTCCTTCACTTGTCTGTTTAGTCAATGCCTCCATTCTCATGTTTAACAAACCTTCTTTTCTCTTTAGAATAGTTTCTGAATTTAATAGAGCAAGTTCACAGTTCTGCCATACCTGTCCCACTAGCCTAGTATTTTCTCAGCTCTCTTCTTGGATGAAGACATGTTGTGCTCCGCTGCCAACACTTTTGATGGAAAAGGACCAGGACGCCCTCAGTTGGATACCCTCTGCCTGTAACCACTCCTTCCAGGAGTCTAGCGTCTTTTTTTCCAGAGTTATTTTTGGTGAACTTATAGTGAATATGATTTGGGGTAACTTTATGGTAATCATCTATATGGTACATGGGTAACTTTCTAGAGCATTATTTTTACTATTTGCAATTTTCCCTCCCCTTCCAATTTTTGCTGAATTGCTTAGTTTCATTCACAAATAGGGTATGTGCTGTTGAGATTCTAGAAGTAGTTAATTGTCTTTTTAGTGATCTTCTTTATATTAGCTATTAATGTCTGGATTCAGATGCTGTCAGGAGTTTACGCAAGTTCTTAAAAAGCCCCAGAAGGTATATTTCAAAAGAAGCTGGGGCTGGGAGTGGAACACCTCTGATCTCCTTCCAGCTGTGTGATCTGATCAGTGTGGCCTTGATCCCATCTCTTTAGCTATCTGGGCCTTGGCTTATTTATGAACAAAATGAGCATTTTATACCAAATGACCTCTAAATTCCTTTCCAGATCTAGCATTCTATGTGTCTGTGATGATGGTCAACATTTTGAAGTTTTGTGTTATTCATTTCAAATCACGTGTGAATATGCTATTTTGAAAAGAATTACAATTTTTGTAATAGATTTTCTATTTTTTTAAAGTATCCGTTCTTTTTCTTTTGGTGAGAAAGATTGGCCTTGGGCTAACATCTGTTGCCAGTCTCCCTCTTTTTTCCCCAAAGCTGCAGTATGTAGTTGTATATCCTAGTTATATGTCCTTCTGGTTCTGCTACATGGGATGCTGCCACAGCATGGCTTGGTGAGTGTCGTATAGGTCCACACCCAGGATTCGAACCGGTGAACCCCAGGCCACTGAAGCAAAGTGCATGAACTTAACCACTCAGCCACAGGGGCTGGCCCCAGTGTTACAATTCTTTTTGCTCAGAAATGTTTTTTACCCCCATTCCCTGATTAGAGAATTGCTCAAGGGAAGATCTCTCAAATAAGACTCAGATAGGGAAAGAAAAGGGGGAAGGGAGAGTTGGATTTCAGATAATTGGATGAACGCTTCACAGATTGTAAGCAGCTATCCTGCAGCAGGCCCTGAATGCTGGAAAAGAAAAATTGTAGAGCAGAGAATTTAGCTAAGTGTTGGGTAGAGTTCTTGGTTCCAAAAGTAGAGTGAGTGTGAGTCAGGAGTCTACGATTGACCCTTACAACTGCACTGAAGTCACGGCTAAGGATTTCTCCACCCCAAAGGACAACCTTGTCACCCTGACCTTGAACCCTCCCCATAATCTTTCCTTAATAATATGTTTGGTAGAACATTTTATATATATATTTGTATTTGTATTTGTATTTATATATTTGTAACTTAGCTTCCAAATCAGAGAGCTATCCAATATATATTATATATATTATATAAACATATATGTGTTAGAGATCTCTCTGTTTTGGTAGCTAAATTACAGTAAGTACAACATCCTTTTATTTATTCTAACTGGAAATAAAAAGCTTTCCAAAGAATAGAGAGATGGCTTTTATAGACATTTAGTATTTTCTGGATCACATTCTTCTTCTCCACTGACTTCTGGTCTGAATCTCGGCAGATCTTTCTTTTTTGAACTTCCGATAACTAAGGATGTTTTTTCCTTTCTGTGTAATCTCTTCAAACCTTATAATCCAGTTGAGAATGCCCATATGACAGATTGAGCAATAACTGATTCCCTTAATAGGTATTTTCATGAACCCATCTCTCTTTCCCAGACATTTTTTATCTGTCTGGACATGTTTCTTTCAACAGCTGCCTACAGCTTTTCTTTTTATCCTGATTTACTCCTGTCTGCTATTGTACTATTTGTGACTTCCACTTCACTCCCTGCCCTCTGTCCTCTGTCCCCAGTCTTATTTCCTGTATCTTGGTCCCGAGTTCAAGTATTCACATTTTCTTGCAGCATTTATTTCTTATTCAATCATGATTTTAATATTTCTAAATATCATATTTATAATTAATGTTACTTCCACCTAACACTGGAGCAAAGGTATATACAATAATATTTTGGACATATATGTATGTATTTTGGGGAAGAGACACTTCTTCCATGGGTTCTGGAAGAATAAGCTTCTCTCCAGTGTCAAAGTTCTGACTATCTAAATGAGATAATATTTTTACATACTATAGACATCTAGGAGTGACTTTGTAAATGGTGATTCCCTTCTACCTCACTGTGGAATTTTATAAACCACAGCTGGTGAATCAAGGAAGATGCTTTGCTCAAGAAGTTTCGCTTTCCTGAATCCCTCACTTCATATTTGTTGGTGTCTGTTCACAAAGCCAGCCATGGTGGGGGGTGGATTATTTTGGAATCTTACAGCTGCATGTGATAGAAAATGAAGGCATGCTTTGTTGAACAAAAAGGGGCACAGGAATAGTATTAAGGATACATGGAAGGAATCAGTATTCACCCATCTTGTGTGAGGTCCTTTCTCCTAGACTTATCCAGAAGGTTGAGGTTTTAGAGAAGACAGGATTAACCAAATTTATAACAAGATCTCACTGTTCCCATCATGACCTGTAGCCATAACAAAGGGTCATATGGTTTTGATAGGCGGTTTCTGCAGTAAACCTTCCACAGAGGGCATAGATAATTAAAAACTTTCCCAGGCAACTCGTTCACACTTCTGCTCTCTTCTAAAGCCTCCAACATAACCTCTCCATGTCTCAGTCTCAACTTTGCTTTTTATTTCACTGAAAAGTAAAAGCAATCAAAAGAGAACTTGACATGTTCCATTAGTAAATCCAATACTTACACCTTTTCTTTGCCTTAAGCTCCATTAACCACGGTTGATCTGCCCTCCATCATTCTCTCCAAAGCCACTTCCTCTACTTCATCATCAGTTCCCATTTTTCTCTCTACTACTCCAGGACTTCTCTTCTCCTGCATCATCAGTTTGCCCTCTAACTGTGTCATTTCCGTCAGCATACAAGTGAACCATAAAATCTTCCATTTTAAAAATCCTCCTTTGACTCACATGTTCCTCCAGCTGTGACTTCGTCTCTCTGCCCTTCTTGGAAAAACCCCTTAGAAGAGTTACCTATATTCAATGTTTCTGGTTACTCTCCTTTCATTCTTCTTACACGTCCTCCTGTCAGACTTTCTTCCTCACTATTTCTCAAAAACTACTCTCATCATGGTCACCAGTGACTTAAAGTTGTCAAATTCAAAGGTAAATTTTAGTCTTTATTTTACTTTAACCTTCAGCAGCATTTGTCACAATTGATCATTTCTTCCTCCTTAAGATGCTTTTTTTTAAACTGTCTAAACAGGGAATATATTTTGTCAGTTAAAATGTAAGAACTAGGTCTGGCCTGGAGGTGTAGTGGTTAAGTTTGTGTGCTCCCAGAACTTTGGCAGCCCAGGGTTCACGGGTTTGGATCCCAGCATCAAGCCATGCTGTGGTGGCATCCCACAAACAAAAAATAGAGGAAGATTGGCACAGATGTTACCTCAGGGCCAATCTTCCTCACCAAAAGAAAAAAAAAGAAAGAAAAGAAAAGAAAAAAGAACTCAACACATATTCTACATTAAGCACTACTAAAATCCGCTAAATGCTCCTTGGTCAAAATACGGATGATAAACATTTGAGATGCATTCTGTTTCTTCTGATATATGAACTGAGAGTTGTACTTTCCACAGTTTTTATAACTGAGGCTAAATACTTCCTGAAGCTGGATGTACAAGAGGCCAATGTCCCTTCAGAGAGGAGTTAACTTTTCTTTGCCATCTGTGAATATTCATTTATTTCTACCACATAAACCATTACTCATGATCGGTAACTCCTGTTGCCATGAAGAAGCATCATACTCTTAAAGGATTGGTGGTCCTTTATCCTAGTCCACAAAGAATAAAGCAATTATTTTCTAAAATACAGAATGTTCCCCTGTCTTAACTCTAATGAAGGAGAATGATGTCCTGAACATCTACTTTATGATGTTATATTGCTGTTACTGGTCCACCAACACAACACATCCTAATTTAAGTTCACACCAGAGGTCAGCCCTGTGGCAGAGCGGTTAAGTTCGCACATTCTGCTTCCAGTCTGGGGTTCGTGGGTTGGGATCCCAGGGGTGGACATGGCACCACTTGTCAAGCCATGCTGTGGCAGGCTCCCATATATAAAGTAGAGGAAGATGGGCATGGATGTTAGCTCAGGGCTAATCTTCCTCAAAAAACAAAAAATTCACACCATACAGTTTTTAGTGATTACATCTTATAGTGATTACAATATAAATGTTTGCTGTCATTATTTCTAGGCATCTCAGACATACCACATCTAAAATTAAACATTTTATCTTTCATCTTCCTCTCACCTTCAAACCACAGAGTATAGACAATTAAATACTTTCCTAGGCATTTAATTCTCCTCTCTTCTCAACCTCCAACATCTCCTCTCCATTCTTTACTCTCAGATCTTGATCTTGCTTCTTATTTCACTGAGAAAAACCTACTCTTCTTGTTGACTTTTCCAACTCATGCAAAGGCAACTCTTTCCTCCCAGTTATATAGACCAAAATACTTGTCATCAGGATTGACTCATTCTTCTTTTTATTTATTTATTTTTTTTTAAGATTTTAATTTTTTTCCTTTTTCTCCCCAAAGCCCCCCCAGTACGTAGTTGTACGTTCTTCGTTGTGGGTCCGTCTAGTTGTGGCATGTGGGACGCTGCCTCAGCATGGTTTGATGAGCAGTGCCATGTCCGCGCCCAGGATTCGAACTAACGAAACACTGGGCCGCCTGCAGCAGAGCGCACGAACTTAACCACTCAGCCACAGGACCAGCCCCTCATTCTTCTTTTTAATAACTCACATCTAATATGTCAGCAGATCCAACTGGCTCTACAGAATTCAATAATTTTTACCACTCTTACCACCCTATTCCAGGAAATGTCCAGTCACCTCTTGACTGGACAACTTCAAGTGGATAACTGATCTCCCAGTGTTCACCTTTGCTCCTCTTCATTCTTTTATCCTTAAAGCAGCCCAAGTGTTTAGGGTCTGCTTTCCTTACTGGAGTATCACCGCCATGAAAGCAGGAACTTTTTCTGTTTTGTTTACTGCTATTTTCCCAGCACCTAGTGTAGTGCCTGGCACACAGGACACACGCAAAACAATTTAGTTGAAAGAGTTTACTAATCTATGAGCTCATTACCAATCCAGGACCTTGGGTTATCAACTTTTATATTTCCTGTGCATAATGCACTGTCAGGCAAAGAGTGGGTGCTCAATATATATTTGTTCAATGAATCCCTGAGTTACCAGGGAGTAATACAAGGAAAGCACAAATTCCTCTCGCTAGCTTCTTTCACAGGTTGTCTTTTTATTTGCTTTCATTGTAAGGAAGCTATAAAAAGTCAAAGGGATAAATCTCTCCAGAATTAATAAAGGATCATTTGTTAGGATGAGGATCTGCAGATCACAGTGGATGAAAAGGGGCTGGAGGCAGGGATTCAGTTGAATAGAAAGCACAGAAGCAGAGCTGCCTGGGAGATAGTTTGCAGGGAGAGGAAGGCCAGACTCTCTACGTGGGAGATTATAACGCCTCTTGCTGCAGGAAAATGGGCGTTTCTGAGCTTTCAGAAGCTGAAGAAATAATACCCCAGGACTTCAGCATAGTAAGAAGTAGCTTTGTTTTTCCTTCTTTCATCTATTCATTCTTACCTTCCTGTTTGCTCCATTGTTTCCTTCATCTACTTGTATTGAACACTCACTATGTACCAGGCAAATGAGGAGGTGAAGACGCAGACAAGATCCTTGTACCTGTGGAGTTCATGGTACTGGATAGGGGGGTTGGAGAGGACAGTCAAGTTAGGAAGCACGAACAGAACAAGGTGATACAAGCTTTGATGTAGTTACATCAAGATGTAGGTACCCAAGTTGTTATTCCTGTTTACATGGAAGAGCCTCCAAATGAAACTGTGGAGAAATAGGACATTTCCCAGGAGATTTTGAGATTTGCTCTGAGTTTTAAAGAATGAATAGGAATCTTCTAGCTGATAAAAAGGAGAAAGGCATTTTACATAAAAGTGATAGCAATGTGGATCTGCTGAGGGTACAACAGGGTATGTTTTGGAAACTACAATTGTCTCATGTGTCTAGGGAAGAGATGGCATATGAGGGTGATTGAGGAGGTGGAGCTAAAGATAGGCAGAAGCCAAATGATGAGGTTCATAGAGACTAAAACGAGGGGTCTGAACTTATTCTCGATGCTCTGGAAAGTAATTTTAGGATTATAAACAGGAAAGTAAAATAACTAATCAGATTTTTGTTGTGGTAAGGTAACATTAAAAGGTAAACCTTTGTAGGTTTTCTTTATTGACTGAGGATTTTTTTATGTGCCAGGCAATGCTTAAGAGCTACTTATATAGTATCTCATTAATTCTTCTAACAAATCTTTGAAAAAAGTATTTTTAGACTTCTAGAGTGAAGAAAATAGAAGTTTAGAGAACTTTGCCCTAGGGTTATGGCTAGTATGTGATCAGAATTCTCAGCTCTCTACCTCTAAATCCTGAAATTCTTTTTTTGTTTTTAAATTGAGGTAACATTGGTTTATAACATTATATAAATTTCAGGTGTACATCATTATATTTCAATTTCTGTGTAGACTACATCATGTTCACCACCCAAAGACTAATTACCATCCATCACCATACACTTGTGCCCTATTACCCCTTTTGCGATCCTTCCTCCCTGTTTTCCCTCTGGTAACCATCAATCTAATCTCTATACCTATGTATTTGTTTGTTGTTGTTGTTGTTTTTATCTTCTACTTATGAGTGAAATCATACAGTATTTGACTTGGTCTGGTTTATTTCTCTTGGCATAATACCCTCAAGGTCCATCCATGTTGTCACAAATGGCAAGATTTCATCTTTTTTATGGCCGAGTAGTATTCCATTGTGTATATATACCACATCTTCTTTATCCATTCATCCATCGAGGGCGCTTAAGCTGTTTTCAAGCTTTGGCTGTTGTGAATAATGCTGCAATGAACAATGGGGGTGTGAATATCTTTTTGACTTAGTGTTTTCATGTTCTTTGGATAAATACCCAGAAGTGGAATAGCTGGATCATATGGTATTTCTCTTCTTAATTTTTTGAGGAATCTCCAAACTGTTATTCACAGTGGCTGCACCAGTTTACGTTACCACCAGCAGTGTATAAGAGTTCCCTATTCTCCACATCCTCTCCAAAATCTTGAAATTCTTAATCACTATTATAATAGATGTTGGCTAGAATAGAGGTTGAAGGTGGAGAGTGGCATTGCTGACACAGGAAGACATCATTATTTATCTCTTTCTATTAGTTAGTTTGCTATTTCATTAAACCTGGAGTGAAGTGAGAGTGTGAACTAAAACAATGGCAGTGGAGATCGAGGGAAAAGATGATTTTGAGACAACTGAAGCAGATAGAATTTGTAGGATGGTGACTAACTGGACATGGAATAGCAAGTAAAAAAAAAAAGAGTGTTTGGAATGTCTGTGAGGTTTATGGCCATGGTTACTGGGGGGAAAGGGGAGCCATTCACAGAAATATAGGAAGATGAGGCTTGGAAGGGTTCAGTTGTGTTGACTTTGAGGGCACTGTGGGACATGGGCAGTTGGATACACAGGATTGAAGCCCAGTAGAGGACAACCATGAGCACATAAACATGGATTAGCTGGCCAAGGGATGGTTGGTAGACTGATTAGAGCAGAGGGCTTAGGATAGAGCTGTGGAAACCTAAACATTTAGTAGATTACCAAGAGAAGGAAATCTGCAAAAGGAGTGTGAAAGGGAACAGAAGGAGAAATAGGAGTAAAGCCAGGAGAGAGAGATCTCAGACACTGAGGGGAGGGCATTCCAGAGCGAGGTGATGGTCAAATGAAAAATATCACAATATTGACAAGTAAGGTAGGAACAGAACTATGTCTATTTTATTTGACAATATCAGGGTCATTGTTCAACCTATGAAAAGAAATCTACTCAGTGTTAAGGAAGGTGGACCCACGTGGTGGATGGAGGATTACATGGAAAGCAAGGGATTGGAGCAGCCAAAGTGAAGCCTAAGGGAGGTGTGGGACGGTGGCTGGAACAGCATGGGAGTCTGGGAAAGGATTTTGTGGAGGGGCTGCATAAGTGATCTGGGAGGGGATAGAATCCAAGGACATGTTGGAAAGAGTTTTTTGAATAACAATTATGTTGAGAGACCTCAGAAATAGATTTTTGACTTGTTTCAAATGTGCGTGTGAGGTAGAGGAGGAGAGATACTATTTTTACATGTCCTTTTAGCTTTATCCAGGCGTGCAACCTGCATAAATACTGTTGCCTCTTTATGTATAAACTAGTTTCTTTCCTTTCTTTCCTCCATCTTTACCTCTTTTTCTACCTATTGAAGCGCAGGTGCTTGGAGAAGAGAAGTTCTGATTTTAATTCACTGCCAGTAATTTTTTTCTTTCGGTAAGTTAATATAAACAGTCCCTACTATACTGCTGCCAGGGGAAGATTTTGAGCTGGGTTAGGCTGCCTGTTGGACACAGTGCTGTATCCAGAGTTAGCAACAATGTCAAACCAACTTTCTATTTCCTTACGTCTTGATCTTTCCCTTAGAAGCAGGCTGGATCTCCCATTTCAGCTTTAGATTCCTTTGACTGAAAGACTAAACCATGTAATGTTTCAGGTGTTTTGATAAAAGAATCAGAAAACAACGTCTCAGTTTCTTAACTAGAGCAGAGGCACAGGTGTTTATAATCATATAGAGGGGCCATGATGAACATTCTCTTCATATTTATGTTCCAAAGTAAAGACTTTAAATAAAGTTCGGTTCATTGATTTCAGAAGGGTTTGACAGCGGTGGGGGTGGATGGAGGAGGGCGCGGATATAGTGGGGGTAAGACGGGTAGGGAAACTTCCTCAGATGGAGTTGTTTTTTATACCTCAGAGACTGAGGATGCTGGAGGATGGAATTCCCAGTTGGCTCTGCTCTTTGGTACTTGTACGTAGACTTTAAATTTTCCCAGGGATAGGTGAGGCAATCTGTACTTTCTTCACATCCAAGTGCCAGTGACTTCACTCTTGGGCAATATCAAATGGCCCGGAACCAAAAGCATTTGCCTATTCTGCCAGCGGATCATGCCAACTCTACCTGGAATCTATGGTTGTTCTGATAAAGAGGACTTAGACCAGCTGGGCACCATTGAATGTCTAAGGACTCAACAAAATCTCCAACACTGGCTGCTGTGGCTACTCAGCAGAAGTTGAAAAGCTGCTGCTGACTAGGCTGAAAGCTTCAGGTCAGTCAATCAATGAGCAGTGTTTGGGAGCCTTAGCACAACTTGGCAAAAGTGTGACCAGCTGCGGTGAGTTAAATTGTTACATGTGAGAATTGATGTTTGACTACCCTCCTGCTTTCCCAAGAAGGCTAGGGCACTGAAGTCACTGGTTACTTGCACACTTGCAGCACACTCACTAATTATTAAGAATGATAACTGAAATGTGTATTATGCCTTCTATTTATAAATTGCTTTCCCACATGTTACCTGATTTGAAGTTCATAACAACGTTGAGCAGAAGGCAATTACTATTGCTAATTTAGAGATGAGGAAAGCAAGGCTCTGAATGCATAAGTGCTGTAACTAAAGTCACAGAGGCAGTAGGAGGCCAGGGGGAACCTGATGTCCTGTCTTCCATGGTTTTGCTCTGCCTGTAGTTGCTTCTGCCCTGGTGTCAGGAATCTTTTAGAGTCTTAGCAGTCTTTGAAGTCAGTAGGTTTCCAGGGTTAGAAGTTCTAGGGCCAAAAGAGCTTGGAGGCTGCTGGAGAATGGGTTTCTGGGCATTGTTCAGCCTTGAGGTCAAATGCAATAAGAGTAACATTAAGTATCTTTGCCATCCCAGGGCATCTTGTGCCTGTAGGAATTAAAACCCCATCAGCTCCAGCTAGACTTGGATAAAGTGCATTTTTAGGTCTCATGGAGCATCATATGAAGGTCTGGAAAATTGTATTTTTATATAAGGCATAGAAGCCTAAATATTTCCTTTTGCATATTTTATACAAAAGTGTGTAAAGGAAGAATAAAAATAACAATAATTGGAACAATAACCAATATGTTACCAATAAAGCTTTTTCTATAATTCAAGCATAGAATTTTTTGTAGGTCAATCTTCTAAAGGAAACAGGATTTTTCAAAAATGAAGTAATATTTTAATATATGGTCATTAAAAATAATGTATTGGTTAAGTAAATAATGGTATTTACACACAATGGGTTACCACAGAGATAACCCATTTTTAAACTTGATGGTGCTGAAAATATCTAATGAAAAAGAAACACATACACAATATATTGTTATGTTAAAAAAGCAATATATACAGCAGTGTGCGTGTGTGTGTGTATTTACGAAAGGAGAGAGGGAGAGAGAAAGGCACAGTACTGGGACGATAGATAGAGAATCTTAGCAGTTGCCACCTCTGGTTCAGGGATGTGCTGGGAAGCAGACGCTGTGACAGAGTTGTGTAAAAGGATTATTGGAGATTCAACAAATGGTGTTGGGAAAACTGGATATTCACATGCAAAAGAATGAAGTTGGACCCTTACTTGATACCATATACAAAAATTAACTCAAAATGATCAAAAACTTAAGTATAAGACTTAAAACCATAAAACTCTTAGAAGAAAACAGGAGAAAAGTGTGTGGTAACATTGGATTTGACAATGATTTCTTGGCTGTGACACCAAAAGCACAGGAAACAAAAGTAAAAATAGGTAAATTGAACTATATCAAAATTAAAAGCTTCTGTGCATCAAAAGACACAGTCAACAGAGCAAAAAGGCAATCTATAGAATGGGAGAAAGTATTTGCAAATAATATATTTGATGAGGTTAATATCTAAAATATATAAACAATTCAACTACAATAGAAAAAAAAATAATCTAATTACAAAATGGGCAAACGGGGCCGGCCCAGTTTCATAGTGGTTAAGTTCGTGCACTCTGCTTCGGTGGCCTGGGATTCGCAGGTTCAGACCTTGGGCGCAGACCTACACCACTCATCAAGCCATGCTGTGGAGGCGACCCATGTACAAAATAGAGGCAGTTAGTTTAGGGACAATCTTCCTCACCAAAAATAAATAAATAAATAATAAAACATGGGCAAAGGACTTGAATAGACGTTTCTGGAAGAAGATATACAAATGGCCAAGAAGCATATGAAAAGATGCTCAGCATCACTAATCACTAGGAAATGCAAATCAAGACCACAATGAGATACTACCTCACATCCATTAGGATGGCTGCTATGAAAAAAACCAAAAAATAAGTATTGCTGAGGATGTGAAGAAAATAAAATACTTGCACACCATCGGTTGGAATGCAAAATGGTGCAGTCATTATGGAAAACAATATGGCTGTTCTTCAAAAATTAAAAATATTTTTGCCATATGATGTAGGAATTCCATTTCTGAATATATATCCCAAAGTATTGAAAGCAGCATTTCAAAGAGTTATTTGCATACCTATGTTCAGAGCAGCATTATTCATGATAGCCATAAAGTAGAAGTAACCCAGGTGTCTATGGACAGATGAATGTATAATTAAAATGTGGTGTATACATACAATGGAATATTATTCAGCCTTAAAAAGAAAAAATTCTGACACATACTACAACATGCATGAACCTTGAGGACATAATACTAAGTGAAATAAGCTAGTCACAAAAAGATAAATACTGTATGATTCCACTTACATGAGCTATCTAGATAGTCAAATTCTTAGGCACAGAAAGTAGAATGGATGTGGCCAGGGGCTGGGGAAGAGGAGAATGGGGAATTGTTGTTTAATGGGTACAGAGTTTCAATTTTGCAAAATGAAAAAGTTCTGGAGATTGGTTGCTCAACAATGTGAATGTACTTAACACTACTGAATTATGTACTTAAACATGATTAATAAGGTAAATTTTATGTTATATTTATTTTACCACAATAAAACACAAAAGGAGGGGCCAGCCTGATGACATAGTGGTTAAGTTCATAGGCTCTGCTTTGGCAGCCTGGGGTTGTGGATTTGGATCCCAGGTGTAGACTTAGACGCTGCTCATCAAGCCATGCTGTGGCGGCATCCCACATACAAAATAGAAGAAGACTGGCACAGATGTTAGCTCAGGGACAATCTTCCTCAAGCAAAAAGAGGAAGACCGGCAACAGATGTTAGCTCAGGGCAAATCTTCCTCACCAAAACCCCCCCAAAAAACCAAGAAAACCAAAAAGGATTACTGGAGAGTACCACCCATGAAAGAAAAGGGGAGGAAGGAGGATTAGGCAGGGCAACTATCAGATTTCGATGTAGACCTGACAGTCTCAACTAGGCCCATAGGCGCTCAGGAGCAAAGATTGCCCATTAAAAGGGGCCACAGTGTGTGGAGATAGCTAGGTCTTCGCATCACTTTCTTGATTTTGGTTACCATGACTTTGACGAACATGGCCTCACTCAGTCATTGTTTGCAGGCTGCCCTGAGATGAGCGGGACCTCAGCTTGAGAGCTGAAGCAGATGCTGAAGGAGTTAACAGTTGGAGGCTGTCAGCCAGGCACACTCCTCGAAGCTGGCCAGTGATTCCTTCTTTGAACAAGAATGAGTGATGAATCTCCATTTCTGCCTCACGGGAATAAGGGTAAGTTTTATTTTCCTTTAGTTTGCATTTCTGTGTATTCCACATTTCTAACAATGAATAAAAGTGAGTTTCTAATACAAAAGAATGTTATTATAATACATGGAAACCAATAATCATAACTGTTGAGCAATTACTTACTTATGAAATATCCATTGCAGATTATTACATGCAGAATCCTACCAAGTAAACACATTTCATCATCATAAATCAAGGGGTTACGAATCCTCCTGTGAAGCTGAAAGAAAATGATTGTTCTGCTTTATTAGTTGATGTTTGTTGCTTTGATATTGGTATATGAAAGGGCCATCACCTTTAGATATTGCCTACTTTAGTTTTGTCCTATGTCTCTAACAGAGTGTAAAAGGCAGTCGGATGGATCATTGCAAAGATGTTTTAACCACAATACACAAACCTTGGAAAGCATCATCTTAATTCGGTTGAAACAATAGAGTTCTTATAGCAGGCTTAAGGCAATGGTGGAGACTTCCAGAGCAGGCAAAGATGGAAGCAGGAAGACAGCTATCATTATCCAATAATGCTGTTAAAAGTTGTCAGATCCTCACATGAAAGGAAGCTTCTAAGAACAAGATGCAAGTGAAATCATCAGAGTGACGGCTCTTTTAACTTTAAATTATTTATGGATTACGCACCCGCATCCCAGGTAGGTTGGTGTCAAGAGGGCTTCATTCACAAAAGAACAAAAATTTCCTAATTTCAATGAGTGGAAGATGAACTGAGGGAGCAAGAGAATTAGAGACCCAAAGGCTGAGAGAAATGCGGGGCTGTTGGCTTTTGTACATCTCTCAGGAACAAGTACGTTGGGTGTTGGGAATTCATCCATAGAAAATTATTTGAGTAAAAAATTACTTTCTCCTGTGAACTCACAAAATAGGGATCAATAAACTGCCAGGAGATAGATAACACTGAATAATAACACACATCAAAATAAAGCTGTTCCTGTAGTACACTTCTGAGACCCAGCTTTATGTTTAATTAAGCAACTGAAATGATTTATGGACTTTAACATTTACTTTAAAAGTGGAATTTTGAAGGGCATATCTGTCTTCCTAGACTTTACCTGTTCAAATAGGAATCTTCAGTCACCAGTGGTGAGACTCAATAAAATCTCTAGATAACAATTTGCCTGGGTTTGGATAAGGCTAAACTGATCACAGAGTAATTCACTAAAACTTGGCAAGATTGTCAAGCTCTCTTAACCTTCGAGGGGTTTAGGAGGTCTTTAAAACAAATTATTTATTTAAAAACTTATTTTATTGAGGTCACATTGGTTTATAACATTGTGTAAATTTCAGGTGTACATTGTTACCTTTCAGCTTTGGTATAGACTGCATTGTGCTCACCAATGATGAACAATATCTAGTTTGTCACCATACATATGTGCCCCTTTACCCCATTTGCCACCCCTTCTCCCTCTGGTAACTACCAATCTGTTCTCCTTACCTATGTGTTTGTTTGTTTCTTTATCTTCCACATATGAGTGAAATCATAAGGTATTTGTCTTTCTCTCTCTGGCTTATTTTGCTTAGCATAATACCCTCAAGGTCCATCCATACTGTGGCAAATGGAATGATTTTGTCTTTTTTTGTGCCTGAGTAGTACTCCATTGTATATATATATCCCTTAATCCCTTGATGGACACTTGGGTTGCTTCCAAGTCTTGGCTATTGTGAATAATGCTGCATAGAACATAGGGGTGCATTCATCTCTTTGTATTTTTTATTTCATGTTCTTTGGATAAATACCCAGAAATAGAATTGCTGGATTATATGATATTTGTATTTTTAATTTTTTGAGAAAGTCTAGGAGGGTTTTTTCATTTGTTCTATTTTTGTTTTTGTTTTGCGTGCGTTCCAGAAACATTTATTACATGCTGGCCACATGCAGCTAAGCACTGTTCTAAGTACTCATGATATGGCAGTGAATAAAACCAAATAAAAATTCCTGTCCTCCAGGCATTTAGCTTCTAGTGGGGGGAGGGGGAGATAAGCAATAAACAAAACAAGTAAGTGAATAAGTTGTATATTAAAGGATGAGAAATGCCATGGAAAATAAAGAAGTAGGAAAGATGTACAGGAAAAGAGAACAAGGAGAAGTGCAATTTTATTTTTCATTTTTTTTATTGAGACATCATTGAGGTGCAATTTTGAATGGGTAGAACAGGGAAGGCCTTGCTGAGAAGGTGACATTTGAGCAGAGACTTGAAAGAAGCTTGGGAGTGAGTGATGGGCATCACATCCTGGGAAAGGGTGCTACAGGTAGAGGCAAGAACAAGTGCAAAGGACCTGCATCAGTCAGAGCAGAAGACCGATGACACCATCAGACTGGATATTCTGAGGAGAGTTGAAAAAAGTGATCATTTACAAAGATGCTGGCAGGTGGTGGGGAAATGACAAGGGACAGTATAGTGTTCCAAAGCTAGAGACAGTGGGACACTATAATCATCACTAGGCTTGAGTGGGTGACTGGTAAGTGGTTAATGGGACTTGGAGTCAGAGACAGCTGTGTTGAGAGTCTGCCTGACAGGGGCTGTGACCTTAGGTTGAGAGATGCAGCACCTGCACCAACACTACAGGAAGGAAGCACTGGAAAGAAGAGGAAAGGAAAGACTCTAACCTCACTCCCATCCTTCCTTCAGTTCTTCTGCTGGGCTCTCCATTGGCCAAATCCACCTGGAAGCAGGGAGACCATTGTGGTCCATCATAGAGTTCATCCTTCCAGGGAACATAGCAGGATTGAGAAGAGTGGAGAGTAGGTCTGGAGGGGCAGACTGAAGACATGGCACAAGCTCTGAAGTGAAATCATGGCTGCCATGAAGAGACATAGCAAGGATATCGCTGTGATTGTAGAGGAGCTATTGAGTGGAAGAGAACTAGGAAATGTGATCAGAGAAATAGCTGACTAGAATTTGCTGGGCATTGTCAGGGACTGTGAAGTCTTTAGCTCTTACTATGAGTGAAACAGGGAGCTACTGGAGAGTTCTGTGTGAAAAGATGACATTAGCTGACATATCTGGCTGCTGAGTTAAAATCTGTCTGCTGTGGTAAGACAAGGGTGGAATCGCGAGATCAGTGAGGATGCTGTTTGCCTATTTCAGGCAATAGAGGTGGTTGTTTAAAGATAGATGCAGAGGACGCTGTTAGAAATGGTGGGTTTCTGAGTAAATTTTAAATGTAGAGCCAACAGGATTTGCTGGCAGACTGATTGGAGTGTGTGTTTGAGAGAGAAAGAGAGGAGTCAAGGAATCGAGGATGACTCCAAGTTGGAAGGATAGATTGCCATTGATTGATTTTGGGAAGACTGGAAGGAGCACTGCTTTTGAGGAAAGCTCAGCAATTAGTTTTGGACACGTTGAGTTTGAGTGTCTGTTGGGACATGGTGAATACACAGTTGGCTTTATGAGTCTTGAGTTTAAGAGGAAAGTCTTACTGAGAGATAGAAATTTTGCAAATGTTCATGTCATATGGTATTTAAAGTCATCAAATGTGATAAAATCACCAAGGGACCTAGTGTGGAGAGAAATGAGAGGGGGACCAAGGACTGGGGCATGGAGCATTCTAATACGAAGGAGAAATTAACAAAGGAGTCAGAGATGTTGCTGCCAGTGGGAGAAAGAATTAAAAAGAAGACAAGGTGGTTTCCTGAAAACAAAGTGAAGAAAGTGTTTCCAGGAGAAGTGAGTGATCAACAGTGTCAACTATTGCTGATAAATCAAGTATAATGAGAACTGAGACTTAACCATTGGATTTAGCAGCATGGAGTCATTAGTGTCCTTGACAAGTCCAGATTTCATAGACTAGTTGGGGGAAAGTTGATTACAGTGGGTTTAATGAGAATGGGGATGGAAAGATATGCATTGGAAATGAGCAATAGAGATTTCTCTTAAGTGTTTTGTATCAAAAAAGATAATACTCAAAAAAAGAGAGTGTTTTTGCTGGAAAGGTGAGTAGAAAAATAGGGCTGTAACTGGAGAGAGGTGCAGTCAAGAGGGATTTTTTTTAACAAGAACTAGAGCAGCATGTTTTAAAAAATGGGAATGATGTAGTGAAGAAGAAAAATTGAAGATGCAAGCAAGAGAGACAGAGGAGAGAAGAGAATTGCGGAGCAATGGCTTTGAGTTAGCAAGAGGGGATGAAAGTTAATAATCAGATTGAGAAGTTGTCCTTAGATATGAACATGGACAGTTCATTCATAGCAATGGATTTCAAACTTGCATATTAGAATCACCTGGGGAGCTCTTAAAACTCCTGATATCCCCTAAAAATTAAGACACTGTGTCTGGGAGAGGACCCAACACAGTTTTGAAAAATGTTTCCCTGATGGCTTTCAAGTTTTGGCATGTACCAAAATCACTTAGAGCACTTGGTAAAATGCAGATTGCTGGACCTCACCCCAGAGTTTCTGATTCAGTAGGTCTGAGTCTATCTGAGAATTTGCATTTCTAATATCCCAAGTGATACTGATGCTGCTGGGCTAGGGACAACTCATTAAGGATCACTGATGTTTAGTAATAGGAGCAAAGTTATAGTGTATGGGGGCCAATGCTTGTACATAGGTCAATGTAGTGGTGGCCAGAACTTGAGGAAGTTCTCTTCTGATTATTTAATTATTCTCAGTGAAGTGGAAAGCAAGATCATAATTTGAGAGTATGAAAGAGAGGGAAGGTGTTGGGGGTTAAAGGAGAGACGAGAAGTATCTTATAATCATTTAATAAATGGGAGTGTGAGTGGTCTAAGGAAATGTAGCACAATTTTCAGGCAACAATAGAGTCCACTTGAAGTTGGAAGTCAGTAATTTAAAATAAGACCAACCAGCATGTCTATTCATTTGATTCTAGCCACTCTTAGTTGCATAGATGAAGGGTAGAGAAAGTAGGGAGATGAATTTGACCAGTGTTCAAGTTTTGCTAAAAGTATATTACAAAGTGAGAGAGGACCAAGGGGTTGAGTGTGCTCACATGGGAGGATTTATAATGATTGAAATGGAATTTAAGTTTGGGTAAGGAAGAAAAGAAAGACATTAGGAGAATGAATGGAAAGGGTGAAAGATCACAGGAGTGAAGATTTTATTGGACCAGGATTGTTGTATGTTAGAGAATAGAATTTTTGAATTTGAGGTTAAGGAGGAGTTGAATTTATTTACTATGACAAGGCCTGAGTTAAGACCATGGGAGTTTGTGGTTGAGGAATTGTTCAGATCAAGATTATGGAGGAGAGGTGTTTAATGATCCAAGAGTCTGGGATGTTGGGAAAATCATTTATAGGAATATTGAAATCACTAGGATTGAAGACAGAAGTAGTTTTGGAAACAGAGTAACACTAAACTGGATGCTAAGGTTTTTGAGAAACAAGAGGGATTCAAAGTTGTTTTTTTAAGAAGAATAGAATGATGTGGAAGTGGCAATGAGAGGCAAGGAGGACATTTCCCAAGCTCCCCATTCAGGATACGGGGTTGTGGGAGCAAACAACAACCTCTTGAGAGGGTTTGAGCGGCAGCATACCCTCAGGGAGATCCAGATATCTGTTAGATTAAGAACAGTAAAGCCCAAGAGGAGAGGTTGAGGTAGTTGGATGTTTTGGGGATGTCTAACCTGAGGTCCAGAGGGCACAGTGGAAGAGTTTCAGTGGGGCGATATCAGGGATTGAGACAGTCTCAGGGATGCGGGGAGAGGTGGGAGATTAGAGAAGATGAAGTGTCACCTGAGAGTTGGAGTTTCTTGGGATGACTCATATAAATAGTGGAAAGGGCCATAATTTGGTGAATCCTGGTGGCATCAAAGCAGAGAGTGTTGTTGAGTCTTTGACTATTGAGAGGTAGTGAGGACACCCCCTTCACGGCTTCTGAGTGATGTGTGGAGGCCAGGGAGGGGTGGTCTTTCTCTGAGGACATGAGGCTCTCTCCTGTCTCCTGGAAATGGAGTCTTGAGTGTATGGAGAGAGGATGTTTAACTCAGAGTGCACAGCCAAAATTGTTTTCATTAAAGGAAAAGATCTTGTAAATGTTGCAGGCTCAGAGGAAAAGAAACTCAAATGATTAAATGGAGAATTGATGGAACATTTTGGAGAAGACTCACTTCTTATTTCTGGTATATAAAACATAAACAATGAAATAAAGTTGTAGCAGAATTCCCACTATCTATCTCTTAGTTGGTTAATTTGTTTTCATTTTTCTAGCTTTTCCAAAATTAAAAAAAAATATTTCTCATCTAAATTGCCCATGTAGTTGCTTTGTACTACACTTTGTGAACACGGCCATTAAGATTTCTTGGCAGAACCCTGATCTGTAGGCAACCTCAAATATTTTGTTTTGATGTTTCTTTAAACTATAATTTCTCTGGATTTGGGGGCATAAAATTCAATCCAACTTGTATTTATCAAATGTTTTTGTGTGCACAGTAGTTTTTGTCCTCTGGGAGAGGTGGAAGAGCTCTAAGATGCTTGCTAGCTTAAATGAAACTATCGCTTTGCATTTCTCAGCATTTTTTTCTGCTGAATATTTCCAGATAATATCAAAAGTGCATCCTGAGCTTAAATTTGTTTTATTATGGCTATTATTGACATTAAAATTTACAATTTAAGAAAAGGCTTGTGCATTTAGAAACCCCCACCTATGAATATTCAATTGATTATAGGGCAGAAACTATAGTTGCAACCAGAAAATCTAGGATATATAACCAGGCTTCTTCCCCAGCTACTGCCAATATCTCTGTTCTTTATAGCCAAATTCCTGGAAAATGTTTTTATACCTGTTAGCTACATTACCGTTACCTTCTATGCTCTCTCACACCCACTCTGTTAAGATGTTCTCCTTATGCTGTTCATGGAGATCACTAACAGTCTCTGGGTTGTCAATTTTAAGCCTCCATCTTGATCTCCATGTGGTCAATGGTTAGCCCTCATCTCCTTCTCTCACCACATTTGACTCGGTTGATAACTTTTTCCATCTTGAAATATTTTCTTCTACTGCCTTCCTGGATCCCACATTCTCCAGGATTTTCTGCTTCTCACCTGGCCATTCCTCATCAGACTCCTTTGCTGGCTCCTTCTTCTCTTTCAGATCCGTAAGATGTTGAGCATTCAGTCTTTGACCCTCCTCTTTCTTAATTGACACTCATTTCTCAGGTGCTCTCATCCAGTCCTCTGGTTTTAAAAATTATCAATAGGATGGTATTTTCTGAATCTTTCTTTCTAGCCATGAGCTCTCGCTGAACTCCAGACTCAAGTATTCAATTATTTGACATCTCTGTAGATGACTAGTGGGCATCTCAAACTTACCAGGCCACCAGAATGAACACTGATATCTTCCTCTCTCCAGCCTTCCCCATTTCAGTGAACGGTACTGCCACTTACCTGGTCGGTCAGGCCCAACCACTGTGGTTCTATTCCTTGTAGCCAAAATACATTTATAAGTCCTTTGGCTGCATCTCTGAAATATGTCTAAAATCCAACTACTTCTAAGCTCTTCATCATTATTGCCCTTGTCAAAACCTTTACCTGGACTGCCACCCAAAGCCTTATAACTTGCCTTCTACTCTTGTTCTCCTAGAGTCTAATTTGCATACAGAAAACAAAGTGACCTTTTCAGAAATGCCAATCAGATTACATCCTTTCCTATCTCAGAACCCTCCAAAGGACTTTGCATCACATTGACTATAAAAGATGAGGACAAGGTTCTACATTTCTATCATGCTCCCCCTTTCCCATGTACCCTGCCACACTGGTCTCCTTGCTGTTCCTTGAATGTGCTAAATATTTCTACCTAAATATTTTCTATTTCCTTTGGATACAATGCTTTCCCCCAATATATACACAGGCTTGCTTTATTATTTTATTGCTGTCTCTGCGCATGTGTCATCCACTCAGAGACGACTTTCTGGACCATTTTATTTGAATGGTTAACTCCTCACTCATATTACTTGCTATCTTTATCATTCTTCTTTGAATTCTGTACTGCCTGATATTATATTATCCATTATATTATATGTTTATTTTTGTTTCTTCCAATGGAATATAAGCTTCCTGGGTTCAAGGACTTTATTTTATTCCTCTGTTGTGTCTGGGGCAACTAGAACCCTTAGAACCTAGGAAAAATTAAATTGCTGCTGGTGAGGTGAGCCACAATTACAGCTTCCTCCAGGGAGAGTTTTGATAATAAACATTTGACCAATGGTCTGGAGTTATCTTGTTCTAACAGGTATTATGGTCTAAGTGGATATTTCTGATAAGGAAACAGAAAGAACATTTTAAATAATTTATATTTTTATGTTGTAAACCTTATGGTGGTGAGCCAGGCCTGTAATAAGTGCTCAACAAATTTTTGCTTGCTAAATGAATTAAAGGAGGGGATGAATATAAGTATATATATGTGAGATACACAGAGATCATGTTACAAATTACTAGATCTTCAGATAATTTCTTATTTTGCAACAACTGTGCCTCTATTGTTAAGAATATAACTTAATGAGGCAAATAAAATACATTTCACTTTGCTTTATGTGAGTATTAGAATAATTGTGACATTCTCTATGGTTTAGCTGGGTTTAAAGGCAAAGAACTTTCTATAATTGAAAGAAAAATATGAGAGTATTTTAATTAACCAAAGATATGAACTTTTAAAAGTATACTTAAATTGTAGTCTGAGAACCATTCAAGACAAAAATTATCTGTGTTTTTCAAGCTTTCACACATCAATTCAACACGACAGAAATTTCTTGAAAAACCACATATCCACAATAAAGATGTATCGAAATATAAGTAATACAATTCATTCAATTTTGGATGGGTGTAGTCTTCCATTCTTACATTTTTGTCATACAAAGACATTAAAGTTTGACATTCTTGGACATGAACTTCTGTCCTTCCCTTTCTGTGGTGATTGTGTTCATCTCTTCTTTCTCTCCTTCGCATTTTATGCAGAGTGTAGCAACAACAGAGTGTGGGTTTTGAAAGAGCATGGGTTAAGTTGTCAGGAAACATGATTTTCAGTCCCTGTTTTACCTTCTCCTTAGCCACATGACCTTGGGCAAAGCACTTAACCTCTCTATGTCTCTAAAAAGAGGGTATTCTTGGCCTCTAAAATGGGTTTTTGCTCTAAAAGTCTCTGGATTTATGGTGTTCCCAACAATTCATTCCAGGGTGAGATTTTTTTTCCCAATGAAAGTCACTCCCCTTCAACGTTGGCACTCCACTGATGAGACCAAAGTAAAGAGGTTTAAAATCACTTGGAATCCTAAATTTTAACTATTTTTTTCGTTATCTTCACATTAACTGTATTCATATCCTTGTATTACCAAAAAAAAGTCAGTTCTTATCAGGAAATCACTTGGCTTATATAAGATATAAGCAACATTCGACAAGAGTTAGTTAATTTTATGCATGAGGATGAATTGGACAAATGGTGTCTTTTTGCTGAATTTAATATGCTGGATTTAATATGGTTGGGAAGAATATAGGACAAAATCAGGGTTTCTCCTTATAGCACAGTCTTGTACCCAGAGAAGGGCATGAGTTTTATTTTATAATATGTTTTATGTGTCAAAATTTCCATAGATGTCCAACTTTTCTAAAATCGACTTTATTGAAGTACAATGATATATAATATAATGCACATACTTTAAGTGTACAATTCTATGAGTTGTGATAAATGTATGAGCCATGTGTCGTGAGTTGAATTGTGTCCCCTCCGAAAAAAGATACGTTGGAGTCCTAACCCCTAGAATCTCAGAAGGTGACCTTATTTGGAGAAAAGCTCTTTACAGAGGTAACCAAATTAAATTGAGGTCACTAGGGCAGGCTCTAATCCAATATGATTGGCTTCCTTCTAAAAAGAGGAAATTTGGACACAGAGACATGCACACAGGGAGATTGCCATATGAACACTGGAGTTATGCTTCCACAAGCCAAGCAACTATCAGAAGCTGGGAGAGAGGCCTGATCAGATTCTTCTCTAGTGTCTTCAGTGGCAGCAAAGCCCTGCTGACACCTTGATCCCATATTATGGCCTCCAGAATTGTGAGACAATAAATTTCTATTGTTTAAGCCACTTGGTTTGTGATACTTTGTTATGGCGGCCCTAGGAAACTAATATCTCATGTAACCATCACTCCAAATAAGATGGAGAATTTCCCATCACTCCAGAAGGTTCTCTGGTGTCTCTCGTAGTCAGTCTCCACCCCCTACTCCAGGCAAAACACTGAACTGACTTCTATCACTATAGGTTAGTTTGACTGTTCTCAAACTTCATATAAATGGGATCATATAGTATGTTCTCTTTTGTGTCTGGTTTCTTTTACTCATCATACTATTTTTCAGATTTATTCATGTTTTTGAGTGTGTCAGTAGTTCAGTCCTTTTTATTAAGTAGTATTCTACTCTTCTTTCTCCAAGTGGCTGCAACTCAACTGATTATAGATGTATGAGTCTATTTCTGGACTCTCTATTCTGTTTCTCAACTATTTGAGACACTATATGTTCTGCTTCTGGAAGAGTAACGTGAGAATAAATAATTAGGATGTTATCCAAATAAATTATTATTGAGACTGAACTCCAATCCTAAAAGAAGTGATATGGTTTGACCCAGTAAGTCAGCCAATCACAAAAAATTCGTATTATAAACACACCTCATTGCAGAGATAACAAATGATCCCATCAAAGGGGCCAGTCAATGGAGCCATTTTGCCTACTGTAAGAGATCCAAATACTTTAAAATGTTGACATATACCCCATTTCTGGGAAACTCCTTCCTTTTGCTTCATCCTTCTCCATTCTTGTGCTTTACCAAAAATCCTCTGTACAACACCTGTCATGTCTAGGTGCTGAAAGTGATCCATTAAATATTTATGATATACCATGAAACTTATCCTTAACTTTGGTCAACTTCCATTTAGGTAATAATGACTCTTATCTCCAGAAGTTTCTATAACAATTCCTAAACATTGAGGTGCCACAAGATCTTAGCGTTGTATATTGATTTTATGTTCTCCAATACACTATGCTCATTATAATCATGTCATTTTTCAACCCATCCACTATACTGGTATGCACTTGTGACTTTTTCATTTGGAATGTCCTTGTCCCTGCTATCTACAGGGCCTTAAATGGTTTTCTATTTCTCCTACAAAACATTCCTTAATAATCCCAGATGACAATGATCATTCACTTGGTCTACTGCACCAAGCAATACGGAGAACACATGATGGATACTCTATAAACATTTGTTGAAAGAATAAAAGAAAACAGCAACCACATCAGTACGTTAGAACTTAGATTTGGTAAAGTTTTTCTCTGCAACTCTAAGTGTTATGAGGGCAATGGTAATTTCCTGAGCAGAAGGATCTTTTAAAGGAAAGGCTTATCTTTGGAGCTCAAACTATATAATCATTCAAAAATGATTTTTTATGAGCTCTCATTTTGAAAAAACCCCACATCCTGGTGATAATTTACAAATAGTTCACTCTGATTGAAGAGAAGGATGCATGGTGAAAACAGGTTAAGATGTGGTCTACTGGATGTGTGATCTGGGATGGGGCTCTGGAGATTTGATGTCCATGTATCAGGGAACCATCAGAGGCTTTTAAAGAGAGAAGCCTGAGGACAGACGGAAGCTGGACTGGAGGAGTGAAGGACTGAAAGAAGGAATCAGTTAAAGAGGTATTGTAAGATTTCAAATTATGAGAATTTGGAATAGGGATATGACAGTGACAGAGGGAGGAGCCAGAATGGAAATATATTTAAAAGATAGGCTTACTGATCAATTGGATATAGGGGCTGGAGAGGAGGAGGGATTCCAGAATGTTTGTTTGGGCTGAAACAACAAAATATCACAGACTGGGTGGCTTATAAACAGCAGGAATTTATTATTCACAGTTCTGGAGGCTGACAAGTCCAAGATGAAAGTGCTAGCATATTCAGTGTCTGGTGAGTGCCTGGTTCCCAGTTCATGGACAGCACATTCTTGCTGTGTCCCCACATGGTGAAAAGGCAAGAGCTCTCTCTGTGGCCTCTTTCATAAGGGCACTAATCCTATTCATGAGGGCTCCACCCTCATGACCTAATCACCTCCTAAGGGCCCCACCTCCAAATACCATCATATTTGGAATTAGATTTGAACATATGAATTTTGGGGGTAAACAAATATTTGATGCATAGCACAGGACAACTTAGAATTTTAAATTAAAATATTGCCAATATTCCCAACCTTGCAATTTCTCTCGAATTCCCTTTCCGCATTCCCTTTCCTTTTCTTATAATGTAAAGAAAGCCATAAGGCCAGAACAGTGGCTTCAGAATTTGTCTCCATTAGCTAGAGACTTTGACAAATAATAGATGTTGTCACTGTATTAGATATTTTAAAATAAGGTTTATTTTAATAGTGTTTCAATGTATAATCAAGTGCCTTTAAATTCTGTACACAAGGACAAGAAGACTTACTTGGCTGAAAATCAGGAAAATGACACCAATTTGGAGGGAGAACAAAGTAAAAGGTACAATGTGAGAAGGAAAATAGAGAGGAAGGGCTGTTGGTAACGTCTTAGTGCTATTGAGTGGATGCTAATCTCCTGTGAATGATCAGTATGCAGACATTATCTAACAACTGCTCTTAATAAATAACATTTCTGATGAGCCTGATGTTCCAAATCCCTTTGGCTTCTCTGTACTTCACCATATTTTACCATGATTGGAAAGCTGTTCAATCTGAAAGTAGCATATTCCCTGGATGTTTAGATAGACAAATAAAAAGAGAAACGAAGAAATGAAATTAAATGGAAATAAAATAGAAATGAAAAGTGTCTCATCTTATCCTTATATAGTAATAATTGTAATGTACATTTGTAACACCTTACCATCTTCACTTTCTTAATATATATTTATGATACGACTGAGAAGGCAAGGTCATCCTCCTTACTTTACAGATAAAGGAAGTGAGTCCCTGAACATCTAGGTAACGTCTAAGATTTTACAATTTATGAGTGGCGTGTCCTTATCTTGACCTTTGGTTTCTTAACTCTTATTCAGGGTTTCTTATTTCAGTGTGGTTTTTTTATTGGGGGGGGGTGCGTGGCAAAAAGAAGGATTAGTAGAGAAAGACGCTGTCCTTTTCTAAGCTGGTTGCTTCTCCTATACTCCATCTCACACACCTGAAACTCAATGGCAGTGGTGAGAACTATGGTACATAGTGAGTTTGACCAAATTCCAACACCATCAGACTCTGCATAAATTTTCAGCAGGTGCAGGTTGCTGTCACCACTTCTCTCCTCCATTGTCCCTGACTGTCCAAGTCTTTGACATACATTAGTTTACTATTTAAATATTTAGTTGGTCACTGGGGTGGTTTCACATACTGATTCTTCTGGCACTTGGAAAGTGATGATGACAGTGAAGAAAAGCTGGAACAAGAACTTAACAATGTGTGCCTTTTGTCAAGAGTTGTAAGCATGAAGTCATAACGGAAAAGCAGACCCACTCATTCCCCATCTCCATCATTTCTCACCTGTCGCATTAGTGAGTCACCTCTATGACACTTCTTTGAGTCCCAGTCTGGCTTTGGCTTGTCCAGACGGAGCTCAGCTTCTCCCTGACTCAGCTGGCTGCTGCTCTGGCTTGATTGGTTCTCTTTGTCTCTCGCTTCTGCTCTGCTGCCCTTTTCCAGAGCTGCTGCCAACCCTGCCTCTTCAGCAGTTTCTAGCTCCAGCAGCTCTTGGCTTCTTGCCCCATGACCACTCATCTCTCTTCTGCTACTTAATTTGCCTCTGTTTCTGTCTTCTGTTCCACCCCAGATTTCCCAGTCCATATGGCATTTCCTATCTAGCAAGTAACAAGTACAGGTATTTTTGCTCTGTTTAACTCAGATTTGCCCCTTTTTTGAGGCAGTTGAATCCTATTGTCTGAAACTGCTCATGATGAAAGGGCCAGTGGACAGTACTTAATTATTGTGCTTTTCCTCTACTCCCCACATATAACTGTGCCTTTTGTGAGGTCCATGTCTTAGTTTAGAGTGAGGATCTTAACTTTCCTCAAGGTTGCAGCATGGCCACCAGCTTAACCTTCTGAATGGGGAAGGTCTTAGCTCTTCACAGGGCTTCTGCTGATTATTCCTGGGGCTTGCTATTAAGGATCCAAGAGCTCCACCAGGAAGCGTGCATTAGATTCACAGAAAACTCCTGGTTGGACTGTTGACTGACAACTGACAGCAGATCTGATTCCTAACCAATATGCTCTGAAGACATCATTTGAAGGTGAGGATCCTGACTCCTCACCAGAACACTTTTTCCATGTTAAAATAATATAATCCAGGGACATTAAAAAAATTGCATGAAATTCTGGTTCCCCCTCAAGTATTCGAAGAGAATTAGATGGGTTAGCAATCCTTTCTGTAGCCGTGCTCCAGCAATGTTGAGACAGCTGGTACCAGTGTGGGAGAGAAGCAGAGCCTCACGCATTAGCACCACCTGTCCCACAACAGGTTTCAGCAGTAAATTAAAGCTGAAGGAGTTGAATATGAGAAATGCCATGTTTAGGAAGATGGGGCCATACCCCAATGTGAGTGAGCTTGACCATAAGTTGTGCTGGAACCCCGTACCTCATACTGGAATCTCCAACAATGTAAGCTAGTGGGAGAATGGGGAAGCCAGGATTAAAAGGAACCAGGGATGGTTGCCAAGGCAGATGTTGGCACAAATTATGGTGCTCAAAGGGATATGGCCATCTCAGAGTGATCTGGGCTGGCCTAGATTCTCTTTCAGGAGTGGACGGGGGTTGGAACAAGGGGAGGACAGTCCAGTCTGGGAGTTTTTGCACAGAAATGAAAGGAGTAGTGGCACTCACTATCAGGTGGAGAGCTGAGTTGGTTCAAAAGAGGACTCTGGCCTTCATCAAAGAATACGAATGGCAGGCACAGCTCCAGCTCCCACGCGAGAATAGGGGAAGGGCATAGCAAGGTGTCAAGGCCATACACAAGAGATAAGGGTGTTATAGCAAGATTTCAGAAGAGTACAGAAATAAATTCTCAGTGGGCAAACAGCTGGTCCATGAGATAGCAGCTGAGAAGTGGAATCAAGACAATTCTCGATTATAGTTCCTTATATAAGGTCTTTCTTGATTGAGATTGAATCAGTAAGTGGGTGGAACTGAATCTTCTGGTTGAAGGAACTAATTCCTGCAGGAGAAGGGAGCTGTGGGAGCTGTGGAAGCGGGGACTGGTGTAGTGCTGTGGTGAGACAGGGTGACCAGCCTCCCTGGTTCACCTGGGACTAAGGGGATTCCCGGGACACAGGCCTCTGAGTTGTAAGACTGAGACAGTCCTGTTTTAACTGCTGGTCACTCCATGATGAAATGTATTTGACAGTCTTGGTCAAATGCTTCCTCAAGTGTTGCTCAGGGCTAAATATGAAAAAAACCCACCTCTTTATGTTTATACAAAATGTGGGTTTGGTAGTGATTTTGGTGAGAAACTAATAGTCCCTTACTTTTTACTGACATATTTCATCATAGACTCTTAGAACTTCAGAATTGAGATGGAAATTAGATATCATTTCATCTTTCACTGTATGAATGATATAACTGAGAGCCAGGGAGATTAGACAAACAATTCAAGTTTGGGTAGCTACTTAAGGGCATAATTTCTTGAGTCCAAATTCTTTGCTTGGCCACATCAATTTTTTCTGCGTCACCTAAAGTTTCTTCTTTTTCCTTCTTGGTGAGAGCTTTTAAGAGAGTAGATCCTAAGAGTTCTCATTACAAGGAAAAACCCATTATTTTCTTTTTTGTATCTGTATGAGATGATGGATGTTAACTAAACTTATTGTGGTAATTATTTCACACTATATGAAAGTTAAGTCATTATGCTGTACACCTTAAAATTACACAGTGCTGTGTGTCAATCATATCTCAATAATTGGATTGGTGGCTACCACAGGGGAAGGGGAGAGGGCTGAGAGTGTAAGCGGTAATTAGGCACATTGTGTGGTGATGGATGGTAATTAGTCTTTGGGTGGTGAAGATGATGTAACCCACACAGGAATCAAAATATAATGATGTATACCTGAAATTTATATAATGTTATAAACCAATGTTACCGCAATAAAAAAATTCTGAAAAAAATTATATCTCAATAAAACTTGAGAAAAGAAAGAAAAGAGCCTTTGCCACATAAAGGCTAGTTGTTCTTTTTTTCAGTTAGATTCAGTCAGCCTCCTTCAGAATGTTATACTAAAATCTACCATAGAACTCTACAGATACCAGTTTGTAATGTTTCTATGATAATCATTACTGTTACTACTAATAGCATGCCTTCCGTTGCCACCATTACTGTAGTATGAAGGGAACAGGAGGCAATGTTAGTTTCAACCCCAATTTCTTAGGTGGGTTGAAATGAAGAACACTGAGAATTCAAGGAGCCTAACAATAGTTTTTAGCTGCTAGATATCTCTTCATGGGCTCTACTGTAAATCTCTGAGATGGATACTTAGCTCTGGGGTCAGTCAATTTACTCTTTCCTACATGTTGTCGTTTTGGTTACTGCCTGAGCTGTCAGTCATGTTCAGGCCTTGCATCCCTGCAGTAGGAAAAGAAATAGAGTACTGCCCAGTGACCATAGATTTGACCCTGTAAACTGTTACAAGAGAATTCCATACCCGCAGACTGAGTGAAAATGACAAATAACTCTTTAAGCCTCAAAGTTTAAAGGAAAAGATCGATTTCAACTGGAGGGTCAGCCTGTCATTTTTCATTCCGTATATTGTCAGATCCATCATGTCTAACATACCCAGAGAAGCTCCTAGGGGATGGTCTGCTACTGAGAGTCACAAATAGAAGAATGTTTTGAAGAGGTCCAGGGATAAGATACATTCATGCTTTAAACGTGCTTCAGGTGAGTTCTGGAGAAAAAAACAGTCCAGATTCTTCACTCCTTGAAATTTACTCTAGAAGACTATCTTTGAAATAGTTTCTTGGTATTTCATCTGGCCCTCTTCAAGGCTGGATTAAGAATAAATTTGATCTGAGTTAAAATTTGAAAATATAAATTCATATTTTGACCTATAACATTACCAAATGACAGCTTAAATAATTAAATATCAGGGGGCCCCTGTAGCATAGTCATTAAGTTTGGCATGTTCTGCTTTGGTGGCCTGGGTTTGCAGGTTCAGATCCTGGGCATGGACCTACATCACTCATGAGCCATACTGTGGCAACAACTCACATATAAAATGGAGGAAGTTGACACAGATGTTAGCTCAGGGCTAACCTTCTCAGAAAAAGAAAAAAAAATTAAATATCAGGTTAAATAATTACATATCATCATCAATGATTTTGTTTTTGTTTATACATCACAGATTTAATTTGGTTGAACTGGCTGACTTATTTGCTTAAAAAATGCCCTGACTATTTTGGAATTGAGTAGATACTATTTTTGTGAAAAAAACTTCTCATTGGTCTCAGGAAAAATACGCATTTTTGGAATATTGAAGGAAGAAAATGGTTGTTGCCAGAGGTCCAGAAACAACATATCTGGGACTAAAAATGTATTCCTCCATAATAGCATTGAGTCATAGAAAGGGAAATTGATGTTTCAAAATTGAATGGTTCATTCCTAGAATTCTGGGGGATATTTTTCTAAACCAACCTGGAAGTTTACCTTAGTATTGCAAATCTCCAGGTAGTTCTAAAATGTCCCATGAGGACCAGTAGATAATCTCTCATAGGAGTTTTCTTCCTTTTAATTTGGTTGGTGTCACCACTGTCATGCTTTTACATAAGCACCAAGTTCAATGTTATATAATTGGTAATTGCCAAGATCTTCAGGCTTCAGTAAATATAAAGCCTATTAAATACAAATGAAGTGAGGTTTGTTGCATTTGCTACTTAATAAATGTTTAGCTTAAAATAGTCACCTTTGTTTTCTGGTGTAAAAGATTTTGCACGTACTCGTCGAAGACAGTTAAAAATTAGCTTCACGAGAAGATCAAATTTAGATGGTAAATAAACCCACGTTGGAACTAGGAGATTGCTTACTCAGAGTGAGAGTTTTTCTCTATAATATATTGTTTTCAATAAATAATCAGTCCCTACATTAACTATTCCAATATTCATTCTGGAAGAAAACATAATAAAACATATCTTGTCAGGTTAAGAAGCTCCTGAATCAACCTTTGGAAGACAAAGTGGAGCTTCTGAACAAACAGGTTATATTATGTAGGGCAATGCCAGCAGGGAAACCTAATTATGCTTTCTTCCAGCATGTGATAATATTTGCCATGAATTATTGTGGGCAAATACTTGGGACGGCAATCAATAGTGTAATTTTTAGTATAGTCTCATTGTGTGATGGTTCTTTTGCTTTTCTTTTGTGCTTAAGAATGCCTACTGTTGGGGCCAGCCTGGTGACAGGGTGGTTAAGTTCACACGTTCTGCTTTGGAGGCTTGGGGTTTGCTGGATCCCGGGTGCGGACCTACACACCACTTATCAAGCCATGCTGTGGCAGGCGTCCCACATATAAAGATAGAGGAAGATGGGCATGAATGTCAGCTCAGGGCCAATCTTCCTCAGCAAAAAGAGGAGGATTGGTGGCAAATGTTAGCTTACGGCTAATCTTCCTCAAAAAAAAAAAAAAAAAGAATGCCTATTGTTATCATTTTCCTTAATTTGATTCAACCCAAATTTGATTCTGTAATTTTATCAAGAATAAATTCCTATCTAATCAGTAAAACACAGAAAGTAGGGAGAACACATCCCATGGTTTGGCCATGTGCAAATGGGCAGCACCTTCTTTTGTGGACACAATGAAGCTTGGAAACTTTTACATATGTTCTTGTACTGTCACACTGTGTGGGACAGGTAAGCCGCACCCATCCTTTAGCCTCAGTTTTCCCATGTATAATAGTGGAAAAACTGTAGTTAATGCTACTTTTAGAAGAATGCTCAAAAAAAAAAAAAAGCAGGAAAACTGCCTAAAGTAATGTAAAATATTATGGCCAGGTTTTATGCACAAAAAGATTCCCAAAAGTTTTCATTTAAATCTACATTATGCGAATAGAAAATTTAATTCACTAGGTGAACTGATTATTTGAAACTTCATTGATTAATCTTCCTATAGAACAGATTTTCATATCTCATGCTTGCTTCGGGCATAGCAGAGACCATCAATAAAGCAGTAGACTTAATGAGGGTATATAGAGTCTCTATATTTTGTGATATGAAAATCTGTTTTATAGCCAAAGTTTAACCATAAGTACTTGGGGCCATTTTGAGAAGAAGTTGACCAAAATAAAGGAATTCTTCCTCTGAAATGATTTCACAAAATTTGTCAGATTCACTTGAATGTGCTTCTAGACCAAGGCTTCTGCATAAAATTTAACAGAGAAGTAAAATGCCTTTGTCAGTTAGTTGAGTAGTCTGATATACGGTGCACACCTTTCCACTACTTTTGATATATAATCAATTTAAGGTCACCAGAAATAGCTTCTAACCAACAGTTTCATTCCAACATTTCCGACATGCACAGTCTAAAATGAGACCGAGATAGTATGATGATCACTTTCTGATCTACTAATGCTATTTCCTCTATAAAAAGCATCCTTTATGGGCAGATAATCTGTGACAAGCTTGACTTTTTAAGGCAATTTCTCAAAGCGACAACTCTGTCATACCTAATTTATTATTTTTTCTCCCCAATTTGTATGACTGGAATCAGCTTGAATATTTAGGTCTTCTTGCATCAAACAAGATGTTCTAACATTAATGAAGGATAATTTTATTTATTTCAATTTTAATTTTATTTAATTTTTAAATAGGCAATATATTCACAAGGTTCAAAATTCAAAAGGCATAAAAGAACATTCACTGAAAATCCTTTCTTCATCCATGCCTTTCAGCCACCCAGTTTCACTTCCTGGAGACAACAACGTCACTAATTCCCTGGGGATCCTTCCAGAGATTCTACGCTGCATATACAAAACTACACATCTATAGATATAGACATACTGTATGCTGGGGATCCTCTAATGAGCCATGTAGAATGTGCCTGACAGTTGCCTGGTTTCCCATAGGGTGCTAACTCCCTTGTACTTCCAGACTGTGCATGCATCAGAATGGCTCCGTGGTCCACAGGTGTCCCAGGCAGTAGCAACAGGGAAGCCCTGGGGCAGAAAGTGGTAGGTGGGTGGTACAGCCGAGGAGAAGGGCCACAAAGCTACACTTGTACTGATGTGGCTCTTGAGTGACAGCTTAGTAAACAAGCTGAGCCTAGAGGACGTGAGAAAATGTACAAGAGATGTCCAACACATAGACCTTTTGGTATGAGTATGCCCAGACCATCGAAATTAAAGAGAGGGCAGAAACAATGGTTGGTACTCAGATTCTAGCACAAACTCAGATTTTAATAAATTCCTATAATTCTAGAAAGAGACTCATCTTGAGAATTTTCTCTCCATGGATTGGCTTTTCATGCTAGGCTTTCCTAGTAGGCTTTTTTTTTGGTAAAATATACATAATATAAAATTTATCATTTTAGAGGCTGGCCCCGTGGCCGAGTGGTTAAGTTCGCATGCCCCGCTGCAGGTGGCCCAGTGTTTCGTTGGTTCGAATCCTGGGCGCAGACATGGTACTGCTCATCAAACCACGCTGAGGCAGCGTCCCACATGCCACAACTAGAAGGACCCACAATGAAGAATATACAACTATGTACTGGGGGGCTTTGGGGAGAAAAAAGAAAAAAATAAAATCTTTAAAAAAAAATTTATCTTTTTAGCCATTTTTAAGTGTACAGTTCAGCAGCATTAAGTATATTCACAGTGTTGTGCAACCTGGTAGGCTTTTGTAGAAGAAATGCATGGTAGAAATTTTCAAATTTTTACTCATATTGAAAGTTGCTGTTTTATGCCTTATTTTTTTACTTAGAGCCCCAATATAAGAGAAAAACATATGACTTTGAAGCCTTTCTGTGAATTTGCCTTCTGCAGATCCAATGCCATGAAAAATCACTGTGTTGTGTCTGGAATTCTGAAACTCCAGAAGTGGCTGAAAAATTCCAGGAGCAAAAATGGCTTAAAATGACCATTATTTTACTCATTGTTTTGAGAAGACCATTTTTTTGAAGTGTCTGGACACTCATTATTGGTAGTTGGTAGGCCTTGGCAACACCAGACTGTGCGAAGATCTTTCTCTTAAGCCAAAAGAGTGGTTGGTTGATCCATGACAGGAGTTGGCCTTGGATAAACTCTTTATGAACTACTACACCAACTTTGGATTGTGTTGATGATGACTGGTAGAGATAAGGTGTGTCTTTTGATTATATAAATCTTAGAAAAGATGTATCTTTCGACCTTTAAGTGAGTTTGGGCACTGTTTTTCTCCTTTAAAGTTAAAACATGCCTTGGGAAAATATCTAGATGGTTTCCAATAATCGGCTATGTCGAGTGCCGTGAATACTTTCTCGAATAAATTCCAAGAATGTGAAGCATTTTCCTTTCAAGACGTATCTGAGCCTTCCTTGCACCAGGATAGATGAAGCTTGTTTCTAACGGTGCCACACTACACATTTGTAAACTCTTATTTCAGTAGTCGAGTCTGTGATTGTTGGTAGACGTACGCACACAGGCATGCGTACAAGCACACATTCACACATACGAACCACTGGTCAAGGGTCTTGACAGAAAATATTTGTCAAATATCTTTTCTCATTATAAATAAGACATTTATCCATTTTGCATGCACAACAATTTATGAGAATTGGGGTAAAATTGAAGGTTCCTATCTTAGTTCGTTTAGGCTGCTATAGCAGAATACCATAGACTGAGTGGCTTACAAACAATAGAAACTTATTTCTCACAATCCTGGAGGCTGGGAAGTCCAAGATCAAGGCACCAGCAGATTCGATGTCTGGTGAGAGCTTGCTTCCTGGTTCATAGACGGCTGCCTTTTCACTGTGTCCTCACACAGTGGAAGAGGCCAGGTTGCTCTCTGGCATCCCTTTTATAAGGGCATTAATCTTTTTTATGAGAGCTCCATGCTCATGACTTAATCACCTCCCGAAGACCCCACCACTAGATACCGTCACACTGGGATTTACATTTCAACATCTGAATTTTGGGGGAACACAAACATTCAGTCTATAGCAGTTCTTAAAGCATTTTGTCTTGGGAATTTTGCTTATGACAAAATTTTACTCATCTCACATGCTTATGTTAATAGTCGAATCTTCTGAGTTCTTTGGGGAAATAACTTGCTACCATGTTTTCTGAACATGCGGCCTTTCTTGAAGAACCTGTGCTTGGTAGTTTTGACTATGCAAATAGAACATAAATATAATTATTCAATGCCTTTGTCATGTCTGAACTAATCTGAGGACGTTACTGTGTCTGAGATTTGCTATGTTTTTACAAAAGAGCTAGGGAAATAATAGGCTTCATGTTATGAGGAGCACAGACATTAGTAGCTCCCAAGTTATTTCGGTATTATGTCTTGTTGGATTAGAGTCTTTATTTTGGCCATTAAAGTATCAATGAATTCTGTCAAGGCATATTATTAGAAGACCTTAATATAACTTTTATAAACAGTGCTTAAGGCAGTGTTTCTCAACTTTGGCACTATCGACATTTTATGCCAGATAATTCTTTATTGTGGGAGCTGTAGGATGTTTAGCATCCTGGCCTCTACCCTCTGGATGCCAGTAGCTCCTCCCCAAGTTGTCACAACCAAAAATGTCTCCAGATCTTGCCAAATGTCCTTTGGGAGGCAAAAATGCCCACATTTTTTAGAAGCGCAGGCTTAAGGGAAACCCTATTTAGGGCATGGTTTCTGGAGCTGGTCTCGATGCCAGTTGCGTAAATCAGAGAAACTTACGGCTGTAGCATTGTTAAAATATGGACATAATTTATACCAGTTGCTACATAGATGCTGTTCTGAGTCCTCCGAATTCTTTTCCCACTCTCTGTCTCCTCCGCATGACCCATTTCCCACTTCTCCATTATGTAGAAGCTCAAGGATTAAACCTCGTGTAGCGAGGGGACTCCAGGATCTGCCTTATCTATTGTTAAATTTTATTATCTGTCTATTATTATTTATATTTCTTTTGTTGTCACCCCTTCATACAACTTAGGAGCAACTAGGCCCATCACACCTCTCAATTCACCGTTGAGTCCTAGACTAGAAAGTCGGGTTACTTTCTTTAGTTTGTTGTCTTGATAGACAAACACAATATATTTCTCTGTTCTACACATCATCCCTCTTCAAAAATGACTGAGCTCTTCTTACCACCAATCACATGTTAAACCATATTTTGGCTGGAGTTTAGTTTTTTTTTAAAGATTTTATTTTTTCCTTTTTCTCCCCAAATCCCCCCGGTACATAGTTGTGTATTCTTCGTTGTGGGTTCTTCTAGTTGTGGCATGTGGGACGCTGCCTCAGCGTGGTCTAATGAGCAGTGTCATGTCCGCGCCCAGGATTCGAACCAACGAAACACTGGGCCGCCTGTAGCGGAGCGCACGGACTTAACCACTCGGCCACGGGGCCAGCCCCTGGAGTTTAGTTTTAAGATGGGCTTGTTTTGAGTATCAATGGAAAAATACTCAGGAATTGCTATGCAAACTTACAATGTAAAAATAACTCCAGCTGAGACAACAACTTGCACACAATAGAGTCAATGATAGATGGTCCTTGGAATCCATTCGCAGGATACTTGTCATTCATTGACAAACTGCGCATGCTTCTCCACAGATTTACAGACACTGACAAATGTATTTATTCAGTAGTTACCACAGATCTCAGCCTACATTCTTATTTGCAGGATTATTGAGCATTATTTAATATTTTCTTGTGGGTTCCATGAATTTCAGAGAATTCTGTTTTGTTTGAATCTGAAAAAAAACCCCTTCTGCTTATGCCTTACATTAAGAATTATTGAGCAATTTTCTGAAGCTCTGAACATCAAAAAATTTCCTTAAATGTGTGAAAACAAATATTTTATTAATTTAACAAATTTATTTATTAAATTGTTATTTAATAAACAAGTGAATTAGTTAACAAATTCTTATTTAATTTATTAATTAAAGTATTTATTAGTTTATCTATAGCTAAAAATTTAAATTACTAGTTTCCTGATTATAAAAATCAATGGACTATTTATCCTGAAAGTAATAAAAGAAAAAGAAATAATAATACTCTTTCATCTAACAACTCAGAGATAACAATTTTTAATCTTTTGTATATATTCTTCTGGATTTTATATATAGATAATATTTTTGTTAAAAGCAAAATGGAAACACACTCTAAATCTTCCTTTTTCTGCTTAACATACCATGAACGTGAAATAGTTTTGCGTGATTCACTTGTGGCTGCAGAGTATTTCATTGTGTGGATGATCCTTATGCATTTAGCCTTATTGATGTATAATTATAGTCATGTTATTATATGTTATATTCATCGCTGCAGTTATGATTCTCATGCATGCATCTTTGTACATTTGTCCTATTATATCTTTTAGATCATTTCCTCAGAGTGAAAACATGGAGTCAAAAGACATACATATTTTGCATTTTGGCATATGTTGCCAAACTGCTCTCTAGGAAGATCTGCCCAATTTACATCCTAATAAGGCACGAATGCAAATATACCCTACATCTTTACTACGATCATATCTTTGGAAGTAGATTTGCAACACATTAAGAAAGCCACCACAATTCTGAAATCTTGAATTGGTTTAATTTGACTGTGGAAGTTTGTGATTGTGTTTTATTAAGCAGTGATCATAAAATTCAGCATCTTCCCAGGTGAAATCAGTTTAGCCCATAATAGAAGGTTGTCGGGGGTTCCAGAGAGAGATGAGAGAGTGAAATGTGTGTTGGTCATTGAGAAATAAGACTCTATCAATTTACCTTATGAGAATAGGTCAACTCTGTTGCTGACTGATTTTGGTTTAAGCTTCTCCCTTAGAAATTCTGATAAAAAGCAGTGATGGTATTAAGGTATTGCATTATTTTTTATCACATTCAGTGACAAAGAAAAACCTTAGCCTCACTTTATAGTGCTTCTTCTGATGGAGTTATTTTTGAATCCTTTTTCTCCACTTGCTTTTTAGAGGCCCAAGCCCAAGCGAAACACAGTTTGATTCCGGGTTTGATGTGAGATGGTTTCCAGAAACCAGGCCCACAGCTCTCATTTAAAAGATAATGACTTTAGCTGGGCATAGGGCCCTCTCCTCTGGTGGAGTGAGACCCAGCTTTGGATTGGATCTGGGCCGAATGACAGCTAATGATACACCAGACTTTAATTTTTTTGTCCCAGGCAGCTCCTGTAGGAGTGTCCATCCCTTGTGACTTTCTCTCCTTCTACCCACTTCCCTGATTCACCTACAAAGCCCCAAGGGACAAAGCCAATTTGCTTTTAGAACTGCCCCATGAGTGGACTCCCTGTAACTTTTTTGAGGTGGAGGTAATGGAGTAAGAACCCAAAATTTGTTGAACACTTACAATATTTTAGCAGTGTATGGAACTTCTCCTTTCATCCTCCTAACAACAACATGAAATAATATATTGGTGAGGGTTTTCCAGAAAACAGAACCATAGGATGTGTGTGTGTATATAAATATACATATCTATATATAGAGAGATGTGTGTGTAATTTGTTATAGACGTTAGAGCTTTATATATATATATATGGCATTTCAGAGCTTTTCAGATGCCTTTCTTACCCTCTTCCCTCTTTTCAGGAAAATTACAATATTCTATTTTTCATCAGCTACATCTTAGGAAATTGGGTGATTTGGTAATTTCAATATTGAGTTCAACTAATTTTCATTCTCTATATATTGAAGAGCTTGTGTATTCCGTCATGCCACTCAGAAATATAAAATGGGAAATTTAAAAAGTCAGAAATCAAATGGCATTACTTCATTAGAATATAATCATTCAACCCCTAAATTATCATGTTTTGGCTCTGAGTTACGAGACCGCATTGTTATTTCAGAAAAAGAGGTTTGATTACACAGATAGCAGTTTTCTTTAAAATGTCCACATTTATCTCCTTTCCTTTGACTCATCTTATACGGATAGCTTTGAGAGAAAGCTGGAAAATGCCATGAATTATTCAGTCAGGGAAAATGCTAATCTTATAACGAGAAACACTGTGTCTATTTTCAAATTTGAGGTCTTCCTTTGAATGTTTTATGTAGATATGGGATTAAAATCTGGTAATTGACATGAGACATTTGATTGGTTTGTAAATTTTATTTTGTAATTGACTAATTTGGGGATGAACAATGATTTATATTCATAAATATATGATGAGTTCTCTAGATTTTGACAGCACCTCCACATCCATCTGCTATTGTGAATGCTTAAATGAACATCAGACACACACACCAAGCTGCTCATCATTGGAAATGTAGAGACTATTGGAAATTCATAGCAAGACACTAAAAATTTCTACTTTTGGAAGTGTACACCCTCCTTAAATTCATTTTAAAGGGAAAGAATAGTAAAATAATATTTCCCATTTTTACTTTATATCTGCCCAAAGGCAGGCACAAAGGATATTAAATATACCCCACAAATTGCATTACCTTTAGGAAGCAAAAGGCCCCATGTTACATGTCAGTTCTGGCAGAAAAGTGGTAAAACATTCCATAAGAACATTCCTAAGAACCAAGGACTTAGCAGTCCTCATACACTTTTAGTTATCTGACACAACCATTCTTGTCTCTATCCACTGGCCATAAAATGAATAAAATTGACTGTGTATTTTTGTGTAGTATTATAGGGATAAACATTCAGAAGCACAGACAGAACCACACAAAGAACCTAATTCTCCAGTCCAGGAAACAACAAATAGGGTAGCAGAATATTTCAGAGGGAAGAACGAAGGGCTTTTTAAAATGAGAGTGAGTTTTTGAGACCCAATCTTGAGATGGGAAGTTTTATTTCTGAGTGTGCCTCTGCTGGGCAGGCTAGAAGGGCTGGATAGGTCTTGACCAGTGTTCTCCAGGCATTAGGGGACATTTTGAAGTACAAAAAAGCTTCAGGGAACCATAACTCCCCACTTTGAAGTACTCCTAATTTTATTCCAGTACCACCTCTCTACAAGAGTTGCTACCCAACAACCCAACTTTGCTCCAGCTTCCTCGAGATCCACGGCAGTGACCCAATTTCCAAAATTTTCTATTTCTTCTACAGGCTTTGAATATTCATTAGAGATGTGCTAGATGAAGCCCTGTGCTGATAAACTAATGCTTCTATGAAGGGTCAGATAACTGTGGCTTAATCTGAAATGGTCTCGGGCTGCATATTTGCGTGTTTGCCTTAACCCGTATGTCTCTGTTTCACAGCTCTCCGTCACACTGCACCACTAAGCATCCCTGTGAGGATAAAAATGCCATGACATGGATGAAAGCGCTTTGAAATCCAAAGAGTAATATGCAAGTGTTAAATACTACAGTGAACGGATATGTATTACACAATTTTGCCATTTGAGTTAAACGTTTACATTATAGTGCCACTATGTATATGTCTGCCTCACAGTCTTCCAGTGACTCCCCATTTCTCTCAGAATGAGACCCAAAATCCTTACCATGGCTTACAAGACTTTACCCTATCTATTCTGGTACTCACGCGACCTAATCTTCCGTTCGCTCCCTCTGCTTCAGCTACAATGGCCTCCTAGCTCTTCCTCAAATAGATTGAGTGTTCTCCCATCTCATGCTTTTAACTTTCTCTGTTCCCTCTTCCTGGTACACTCTTGCCTAGATATTTGCAAGCCTCACCCCTCTATGCTTTAAGTTTTCTTGGCACTGAATCAAGATACCCCTCATCTTCCTATCAAACACAAAGCCCTTCATTCTCCAAATCTGTCATCCTCTATCTTTTTACCTTCCTTATTTTTTTCAGAGCTTTCCTACAATTGATACACTATGGATTTGTTTTTATTTTCTGTCTTTCTCCCACATTAGAATGAAGCTCCAGGGAGTTTTTGTCCCTGGTAAATTCTAACACCTAGAATCATGACTGACGCGTAGTGGCTACACAGTCAATATCTGTTGGACGAACGAAGGAATATTAGCAGAAGCAGGACGAGGGGGCACTACTCGTCTCCTGCTTGTTTACTAAACTGATGTTTATGTCTTTACAAAGGCTTTTTAAAAAACAGACTTTATTTTTCAGAGCAGTTTTAGGTTCACAGAAAAATTGAGCTGAAGGTACAGAGATTTCCCATTTGCCGCCTACCCCCACACATGCATAACCTCTCCCGCTGTCAAAATCCTGCACCAGAGTGGTACATCTGTTGCAATTGATGAACCTACATTGACACATCATTATCACCCAGTTCATTATCACCCATAGTTCACATTAGGGTTCACTTTTCGTGCTGTACGTTCTGTGGGTTTGGACAGATGTATAATGCCTTCAATCCACCATTATACTGCCATACAGGGTAGTTTCACTGCCCTAAAAATCCTGGGCTCAGCCTATTCATCTCTCCCTCCCTCCTGACCTCTGGCAACCACTGATTCTTTCAGTATCTCCATAGTTTTGCCTTTTCCATAATGTCATATAGTTGGATACATAGAGAGTGCAGCCTTTTCAGATTGGCTTCTCTAAAGGGCTTTTTACAACTGTAAAGTAGTTGAGCCTTGCTGAAACCAACCACCCAAACAAACCATAGATACATGAGCAATAAGCTTAGTAAATAAAACCGAATGAAAACAGTCAATGTTGGTCACATTAAAACAATGAAAAAGGAGAACTCTCAGGTTTAGAAGACAATTGTTCTTAAGGAAGAATCTTTAGATGACATGAGCTATGAGTCTGATTTTCGCTAAAGCACATACACAGCTGTATTTTGCCTTTTTGTAGTCCTGTCAACCTTATGTGTGTAGATGAAGATCCCATTTATTTCATCTATGTTAACTGGTCTGAGTCCCAGGCCTGCTGCTTCCTCTGTCTATGTTCGGCTCAGTCCCTTCACTTCTCACCATTCAGTATTCCCACCGTTGAGGTAAGAAAATCAAGCTTAATGACCTCTAAGGTTGCATTTTGAAGTGACATGTCTTCGTAGCTCTTCCTACAACTGAATTCTATCAATTAATTTTGTAGTGAGTTTTTATTTTTCATGTATCCTATATAGAGATTACTGTAGTCTCTGAGTCAAGGGAGCATGTCCATTTTGTTCATTGCTATCAAACCAGCATTTAGTGCCTGACTACAAAATAGGTCCTCAATAAAAATCTGTTTATTGAATAAAAGCCATAATGCACAAATGAATAAGTGAATGAAAATGATTCTAAAGACTGTGTCTCCAAATGTATCAGGCCTAATTTCTGGTAACTTCCAGGAAGAGGTTATCATCTCCTTTCTACCAAACTTATTTTATTTTTTAAACTTAAGCCCGGAGATGTCATTATATCAATTGGCCCATTTTAGTAATTTTCTGTTTTATTTTCCTTAATATAAGTAGAAATGTTGCCTCTAATATTTTAATTTTAGTGTTATCTCCCAGTTACAGGGCCTGACTTACTTAAATCCATGCTCAGGACGTGTAAAAAGCCAATGTTTTTATTTCCAAAGACATACTTCAAGCCTGGTGACATGAAAACAGTGCTGCCTGATTGGATTTTCTCCTACAGAATGGAGACCATAAAACGGACTTATGTTCAATATCAATTATTCATACACCAACAACTTGTGTGTCCACAAGTTACCACTTGCCTCTTCACCAACAATAAAATGCAGCTTCGCTCTGAATAGAATGCAGGTTGCTGTCAGGTAAAAATATATCCTGATTTGAACAATGGATATTTGCATCCATCCCGGGGAGGCAGTGACACGTGGCCATTATTTGGGTAAAACATAGCTGTCGAAGCAAAACCGCAGCGAGAGAGGCCAAAACACTCCTTGAGATATTATTGCTATTTAAGCACTGGCCTCTGATGTTCAAAAAAGAGAATGGAGGTGGAACATTTATGAATACTCCCTTGTTCCTCCGACCAGTGCAGTCGGCTGAGCCATTCATGGCTAATGGCATGTGTTAGGGTCATTAAATATTGGAAGCATTTCAAAATTAATGCCTTCCTTTAATTATGGATTTTTATCTTTTGGATTGACTCTGAGGTACTTAAAGGAGCAAAATCTTGGGGAAAATGTTGGCCCATGTGGCAATTTGGGCAGGAAAATTCTGTACTTTACATGATTGTCTTTTGTGGTGCACTAAATGCTAGTAGCATCTTCTTAGGCATTGTGTCAACCAAAATGCTACCACACTGTTCCAAAGACCCCCCTGGCCTGGGTGGTGGTGGGGGTACCACTTCTCATTGTGAATCATGCCTGTTAGTGAAGGCAGTATAGGAAAGCAGTAGAGGGCGAGGGAGATAGTTTCTTGAGATGATCATGTCGAATTTAAGAACTTTGGGCTTAAATCTAACTTTACTCTTCTCTTATTAGAGAATTCGAATGACTACATCTTATGCCCTAGTTTGTAGCTCTGTAAAACACATTCAACAACAAATTCAATATTTACTTTCACTGAGCGCCTGCAGTGCCCAGGCATCATCCAACACTTTTAGGTATCTTATGTCATGCCATATATTTACTCAAAAATCATTTGAGACAATCAGCCTTTATTTTGACTTCTACTGACATATCTTTAAGAATTTGTCTACAGATGGCCAAAATGACAGTCAATTCACACAAAAATTCAAATAAATAATGAGTTTATCTAAAGAGTTTGATAAGTTATTCTCTTAATTCATTTGAATTTGGCTAACAATAGTTTCAGCTAAGTACTACCTTACAGCTGCTTATTCTTTACTGGGAGAAATGGGTTAGTCATTGAAATCATTGTATTTTGTATGTAGTGCAGAAAGCAGTGCCCATGTTGAGCTTAAAATATTCACTCCTGGCATTTCCAAAAGACTGAGTGATGGAGCAGGTCCACCAAGATTTTATTTGCATGAGGGACTATGAAGTCTCCTGAGCAAGGTTCATCCGAAGGGAGGAAACAGCCAGAATTATGTTCCCATAAAAATATCCCAGTCTTCAGTGGAGAGTAATATATATATTTAATAATAAAAGCACAATGTCTATCACTAGAATTTGGCTAATGTGCTTTCCTTATAGATCCATGTCTAAGTTTGAGGGAGAGGAGAGGCTATTAGGTCAAAGTTGGAAGAACTGTTTATACAAAATAGCCCCTGAGATTTTGGGAACATAAAGTATTGCTGCTTTAAGCCTAATGCCTTCAGTAAAAGAAAAAGAGGCATTTTTCCATTTAGCTCAGAATGCAACATTTTCTTAGCTTGTTGAGGGATGGAGAGACTATGGGAAGCTCCAGTATATTGGAGACTCTACCCTTTCAGTGGCTCAGGCCTCAGGGTGTGTGTGTCCTAACTCTGATGGCATCTGGGGCCAACAGCTTCCAACAACAGCCAGAGGCAGACACAGCACCATGATCATTCTCCGTGATACTATTGCTGCCACTGCAATAGTAGGCAGTGATGCTGCAACCTACAACCCCCTGCCATAGCAGCGATATTGGTGGCTGGGCACAGCAAACCAATTTAGAGATCTTCAAGTGGACCTCAGCAGCATGGCATGCCAAATGATGCTCATGCAATCTAGTGGTTGGCAAATGTCCAACCAATAACATCACTAAAGAGGAGCTGGAGAGAAAGAAACTAGAAGATGCAACCTGCTAACTGAGAGGCCATAAAAATACCCTCTGATGGGGCCATCCCGGTGACATAAGGGTTAAGTTTGCCTGCTCCGTTTTGGCAGCTTGGGGTTTGCAGGTTCAGATCCTGGGCGTGGACCTACATATCACTCATCAACCCATGCTGTGGCGACATCCCACATACAAAATAGAGCAAGATTGGCATGGATGTTAACTCAGTGACACTCTTCCGCAAGCAAAAAGAGGAAGACTGGCAACAGATGTTAGCTCCAGGCCAATCTTCTTCACCAAAAAAAAAAAAAAAAAAAACCTCTGAGGACACCCAAATGTAATAGATTTTACTTTGCAGAAGTCTAGAAATCCTACAGTAGCAAATGAGCCCCAAGATGGAGAAATATCATTTATTAGATTGTTGTGACCTGCAGAAACACAGACTTCATAAATATTTTAATTTTGACATTCATGCATATATAACTTTGTGCTGGGCAAAAACTATTTTATTCCTTGATTACTATAGAACTCTGCTATTTATGCAGAATCATCAGGAAGACTATTATTGCCTTTTTCTCATGTTAAAATTCTTCCCTAACTATTCTAACATATGATTATTGTCTAGTTTAATATTTTATTGCTTATACGTATTTTTATTTTAAAATTCTGCAGAGATCTTGAGCTTCTACAAAAACGTGTAACAGAAAACCAACAACCAATTCCACGGGGATATTGAGGTATGTACAAAGTAGACACCAATTTTTACAGTTCTCATTCATACTTACCAACATTCATGACTGTCCCTTCAAAATTAGTTAAAAGTTCACAACAGTTAGCATATGTCTCCTTCCTCATCCCTGTTCCATAAATATTGACTCATTCTTTTGTCCTGATCAAAAGGACATAGAGGGCATCCGTGGAAAATTCAATGTGGTTTCTGTATAGGTGAAGTCATGACCTGGGAGACAATCAGGTGAACGTGTCTGCAGAGCCCAGGTGCTGGATCAGAGATAAAAGGGTCCTTTCACTCTCTGTCATCCACGGTGTACATAAAAACTGGAACTGGTGGAGGCTGGATGACGAATTGCAGCAAAAGGACAAAATGAAGGATATGAGTCATTAAGATTGTTCAAACACGTATAATCATCCACTTGGAACTCAAGCCATGGAAAGGCAGCTTCTAGAATCAGTCCCAAGATCGCCATAGGTAGCTCTTACAAGTAAAGAGTAAATATGGATATATTTCTTTGCAGCATGAGCAGTTTATTCTCACTGAAAGATATTTTTCTAGGACTACGAAGTGATACATTTACAATTTCTAAACCTTCAAAATGGTGATAATAATAATACCTACACCATGGAATGGGTAAATAAACGTAAAGTTCTTAGACTAGTGCCTGGCACCAACAAACGCCCCAAACTATTGTTGTTATTATTATGATTTAAAGTAATATATTTCTAGGGATATTTCATTGAGAATCAATTTTTTTTACAATGGTATTACTGCTTTTCAGAACTTGGATAAATGCACTATTGCTCTCTGTACATATTAAATAATAATAGCACAAAAGCTGGTAGCCATTTTGTTATCCATTTCCAGCAGTTTTAGTCTTTTCTGTTTCATTTCAGGATACGCAGTGGTTTTTCAACACACCCTGAAGAAATGATAACGTGCAAACTGCGGCATCTTATTTCAGTCAAACGGTCTTTAGTGAATCCTTTGGACACAGCTTTTGAAGTCTAAATTACATTAGAATTCATTCTATGGAAATGTGATTTATGAGGCAATTCTTTTCTGATATTTGCTTGGTATTCTTTTTATGTAAAAAACGAGAAGCTCAATTTTAATCTGAAGAATTATAAAAGTGCCTCTCCCGAACCGGCACCTTGTCTCATTCCCACTGAGTCAGTCAGGATGAGCAGGCTCATTTTCTTGAATGGACATGTGTTAATCCTGTGCTTAATGACACGATCCAACTGTATCTGGACTGAATAAATCATCAGTTAAAAACTATGAAACGATAGCCTTTTTTCCAGTTCTCTGACCCATATCTTGGATTATGGACCCCACTAAGAATATGCTCCTCATCATAAACTCCCTTCCTCTAATTCTTAAAGTTATTTTAACATTCTTTAATGTCAAATATGATTTGCTGACTTAATATATTCAATCATTTGTTTCATGTGCCCAATATCATATAGATACCTCCTGGGGACTACAAATGTCCCAGAGGCTGTCCTTGCTCTCAAAGAGCTTACACAGTCTTCTGGGGTTGACAGACATTTAACAAATCTGTGACAAGGGATATGATAGGAGTACAAAATAGATACCAAAAATGGCAGAGGTGGGAAGAAATGAATTCTGGCTGGAGAAATTATCAGACCCCTCCTCAGAGTACATGCCCTTTACCTACATCTGGAAAGATGAGCAGAAGATCCATAGAAGCAAGACACCCATCCCCAGGCAAGGAGATGAGGGAGTTTGTGTTGTGTGTTCAGGTGGTGGTGACAGACCCAGGTTGTGGGTCTCCAAAGGCATTTTCACAGGCAAAACAGAAAGAATGGAACACCGACTCCTTAATCTTCAACTGCTTTTAAGTTGTTCTGAGTCAACAGAGAAGTTAATGCACAAGATGTGTGATAATGGAGACATTTACTTATAATAAAATACAAAAGTGGGAAAATCAGATCACTTGGTTCTTTTTGGATGGTAGTCAGAAAAAAATTAAATTATCCATCTTTTAGGCCATGGAATCAATATGAGATGTCTTAATCACTTGTCGCCCACGACCAAATGGGATTCAGAAAATGATTCCCACGTCTTCTCCTCACACTAAGAAATGGCAGGTGGCACACACTTAGAAACTGCTCCTGACTGGGCTAGAAGATGGGAAGCAGAGCAGAAATAGGCATCAAAGAGTCTAACTGTAAACAACTTTTTTAAACCAATTATCCCCTAAAGTCTCTAGAGCAAGCAAACATTCCAGTACATGTTTCTGCAGTTACCAACATTTCGTTGGATTTGTTTTCCATTTTTAGTGAAGGTATTCGGGATTAGGTGAGGTAGCAACTTGATCCACTGAACACTCACCTGGAAACTTGTCTTGGAATTCTTTTCTGATGAAGATTAAATTTCTTGGCCGAAGTTGAAACAAAGGGTAGAACTGGGGCCATGTTAAGACTTGTCTATAAGGTATGTGGCATGTGCTATACTTCATTTCCTGCCCAAATGAGATGTGCTTTAGTGAAGCTCATAAATGAAGTTCATGAGAAACACAAACGTTGTATGTCTCACTACCATATTCCTTAGGAATGCAGCTCTTACGCCGTTAGCACAGCCCTCGGAAAGTTGCTGGCTCCATTCTACTCCTGTCTGTTCGCTAAAAGCGATTTGATCATAGCCAAGCACGGCCCTGGGATCTTTCAGCTATTGAACTGGTACATTCCTGTTAGAGGGAAAATTGCCTAAACTCCAAATAATGAACTTAAGGAGGATGAGATGAAATATCCCTGCTATGATAGGCTGATTACTAAGATAGCTCCTAATGCTCTTTGCCTCCTGGTATTTGTGCCCTCCTGTAATCCCTTCCTCTTTTGTGCAGCTGGACCTAGTAATCTGATTCTAAGGAATGGGATATGGCAAAAGTGAGGGGATGTCACTTCCAAGACTAGGTTTTAAAAGTCTGTGACTCCCCTCTTGCCAGCACTATCTTTTGCTAACCTGCTCTCTCACTCTATGGCTCTCCTTGCTCTGGGGAAGGAAGATGACATATTTCAAGTTGCCCTATGGGGAGGCCCATATGGTAAGGAATTGGCCGACAGCCAGTGAGTAAATGAGGCCCTCAGTCCAAATGCCTGCAAGGAATGGAATCCCGTCAACAACCATGCACGCCAGTGAGCTTGAAGGCAGATTTTCCTTCAGTTGCTCACTGAGATGACTACAGCCTGTGAAAGTTGCTGAGCTGGAGGACCCAGCTAAGCCATGCTCAGATTCCAGACCTATAGAAATCAAGATAATAAATGTTTCAAGCCACTAAGTTTTCAGGTATTTGTTACACAGCAATGGATAACTAATACACCTACTTATAGAAGTGGTAAGGCTTGCTAGTGGGAGCACAAAGGTTGGAAAGAGAATGGGTATATTCATTTGTGTCTGTCTGAGTCACCAACCCAGATAGGATCTTTGTGACAGATGGTCTCCATACACTGTTTATAATCACTGCAACAACCTGGGAAAGGTAGCGTTATTCATATATTTTGGCCAAAACTGAGGTTATGGGAGCTTAGTTACTTGGCTCAGAACACATAGCTAGAAGATGACAGAAATGAGAGAGAAACCAAAGGAACTCTTCCTCTGAAGCCTTGGTTCCTTCCTCCGCATTAATGGGTCAGAAGAGGCAAGCATGAGGTTGGGGTGGGGGCTGGGGGGGAAATCAGAATCACCTGGAGATCTTTTTAAAGCTAGTTATGTCACTTTCCTTTCTGGAGGTCCTGACAGTTTGGACTGAACCACAGCACACAGTGGAGTTTCACCAAAACAGCACTGAACTTAACACAAGTTCAGCCATATTCCTTGTAGTTTGGGCCTGTAATCAGAAAATAAAAATTGCACATGTCAAGCAGGTTCTGGTTGAGAATCGGGTAGTCCTTAGAAGCCTCCATGGGTATTGAGGAAGGTGATCATGTGACTTTGGCATTCTGGTGTTGGGTTGTTTTAGCTAAGTTAAAAATAAAATAGCACCCAGAGCTCCACTCTTTGATGGGCTCAATATACAGTCTGATGTGTGCTGCACCCTACCACATCTATAGCCATAAGCTGGTAAAATAGGTTTAGCTAAAAAAGGACAGGTTGGGAGTAGAGTGGATGAGTGGCGGGTGTGAATGGGTGGTGAGTGCTGCTTTCATTTGACGGTGGGAAGAAGATTGTGAAATAATGGAAGAGTACACTTCAATGTTGCATCTTAAAAAGGCATGGGTGGCCCTGGATGCTCCTGTAATGGCTTCTAGAGCTGAGCAGAGCAGCTGCAGAGTTGCTTAGACTCTGAGAACAGGCTGTGGCCCTGTTTCACCAGCTCCTGGGCCAGGTCCTGGGTCTCTCTTCCACCATCAGTCCTTCAGCTCTGGCTATAGCTTCTCCACTCCTGGCCAGGAAAGCCTGGGTGGGTCTCCCATGGCTCATGGGTTCTCATGCCGGTCCCAGCCTTCCTTCCATATGACCTCTTTACATATTTGTGAGGGACATCACAATTAACTGACAAAGCTTGGTTTCTCCTGGACAGGATGACTGTAGTGTCTTCTTCTTCATCTCCTTCTTGCTACCTCATTGCATTTTGCATAGAGGATTTTTCTAGAGCAGCACTGCCCAATGATGTAGCCACTAGCCACATGAGGCTATGCAGCATGTAAAATGTGGCTAGGGACTAGGGAATATAGTCAGTAATATTGCAATAACTTTATATCATGACAGATTATTAGACTTATTGTGGGGATCATTGTGTGCCAAATCACTATGACGTGCACCTGAAACTAATAGGATGTTGTATGTCAATCATACTTCAATAAAAAAAGGAAAAATTGAAAAGAAAAATGTGGCTAATGAGACCAAAGAACTGAATTTTTCATTTGGTTTAATTTTAATTCATTTAAATTTAAGAAACCATATGTGGCTGGTAGCTAATGTGTTGGATTGCGCCATTCTAGAGGCTGTCATCCTTATGTTATTCTTTTGTTAATTTATTTTTCTTAATATTTATAGAACATTTCCTATGTGCCAGGCACTATAGTTAGAATTTTTGCATGTATTCATCCAATTTTCACAAAATCTGATGAAGCTGATTATATTATTTACATTTTCCAGAGCAGAAAGTTGAATTTTAGAGGGATGAAGTGTCGTGCCTCAAATCACACAGGCAAGAGACAGGATTCAAAATAAAGTCTATCTGGCTCCAGTCCTGTGTTTCCCATACAGAAGAATGAGGCTAAATCGGTAGGAATGGAGAGTAAAACAAAATGGACAGAAGACAACATATAACCATTGTTATGAGTTATTTCATTTTATTGCATATTATAAACACTTTGGCCACAGGAAATACGTTAGTTTTTAAATAACCATAATTCAAAGCTTTCACATCATATACTATCTTCCTCCAAAATGTATCATCTACAAAAATAGTGAACTCCGAAAGTCTATACTGATAATATGCACATTTATGCTATTGTGACCCTAAATACAAAAGTGAAAATACTCATCTATTGTCGGCCTGTGGGTTTGTGATATGCCTCAAAGGCAGCCATAAAATGACTCAAAGAAGAGAGATGGTGTGGACTGAAATGGCTCCTATGTGGGTAATTTTTACGGGACGTAAGAGGTGCACAATAAATGTTCATTGACGGCGAAGATGATGAGAACTCACTTTCTGCTGGTCTTTCCCTCTCCATTTTTCTTAGAGAATATATGGTACATTTGCAAACAACATTCTGGAAGTCACAGAGACCCTGGCTGCAGTGTAACTGGGACTGATCACACTTGCAGAAGAGAGACAAATTAAAGCATATGTACTGTTAAAATTTTGCTAAAATCTCAGTTACTAGAATAGACTGGAACTCTTGAATGCTTTGTGTCTGTAAGTAAGAAAATCATCAGTGCTCAAAAATCAAGCAAGTCATTCAAAACAAATCTAGCTTTTAGACCTCACTGGCAGTTAGACCATATTTCCATCAGATCAATGTATTTGAAAATGAGATATGCTACTTATATTAACTACTAAGCTCCCAAGTACAAATATGGCAACTATAATTTATACCTTAACACATTACTTTTGATTGTTTTAGTCAGCAAAATTCCTGGCATCATTTTGGGCTTTCACTGAATTATGATGATGATGTTGGATTAAACACTTTAGGTTTAATTGCACAGTGACACAAAAATTTGATCATCTATTCCCAATATTTGACAACATACAATTTTGAATACATGAAATTACCCACATAAAAATATAAATGCTAAAGTTATTTGTGGCAAAATATGGCATATTAGAATTATTATTATTATTATTTTTTTTTTTTTGGTGAGGAAGATTGGCCCTGAGCTAACATTCATGACCAATCCTCCTCTTTTTTGCTGAGGAAGATTCATCCCAAGCTAACATCTGTTGCAAATCTTCCTCTATTTTGTATGTGGGCCACCACCACAGTGTGGCCACTGACCATTGGTGTAGGTCCATGCCTGGGATCCGAACCTGGGCTGCTGAAGTGGAGCATGACCAACCAACCACTGAACCACTGAGGCTGGCCTGCACATTAGAATTATTTGTTAAAAGATTTTACACCTAAAGGTAGGCACTTCATAAAATTTCAATTTTGGCAAAAGGCAATGGTTTGATGTCAATATCTTAACCTTTCCATTAACTGTATAACTTTTTCAAGGGAAGAGATTGTCAAAATGTTACAAAAGAGAAACATAAATTTGTCTAAGCTACATGTGAGTGGGATTCCACAGAAGGGAATCCACACTTCATTTTTCCCCTCTCCTTTTTGTGAGTTGCTGTATATCTTCATGGTCAAGTTCTGAGATTTTACTCCCTGATATAAAGTCTGGTGGGAATATTTGGCTTCTCATCTTTTAATCAGAAGTGAAGTATTTGTTGCTTGTGGAACTTGATACAATTTTTTTCAGTTGGAATGAGCTTTGTCATAATACACTAAATCAGGTGATTTTTAGGTGGCAGCAGCTGGCATTGAAGAGTTCTTGGCTTCAAGCATCTATTGAGTCCCTTTGATCCTTTTAACTCTCAAATTAAATAGATAAGATTCAACTATTCCTGTTGTTTCCATTCTGGGAGGCATAGAAATTCACCTCACATCTACCTAAGACATGAGCAGAACTTTTGGGGCCCGATGGACCCATCTACCATTTGATTTAGCCATCCCTTCTAGAGCATGTCTCTCTACCAGATAGTCAGCCAGGTTCACTGTGAAGTCTTGGTAACGAGAACTTCACAAAGCAATCTAGTCAATAAGAAAGCTCCAATGGCTCTTTCTTATACTAAAACCAAAGTTCCCATTTTGTAGTTTCCATCCAGCGCTTCACACAGCGGAAGGCACAGAGTAGGCCCTCAGGCACTCAATCTGCATTTATTGTTGAACCAAAGAATGGGAATTCTAGTTCTGACTTTTAAAGAACACAGAATATAGCTGTTTCTTATGTAGTCCAGGCTATTCTCCTGTCTTATATAAATCTTCTCTCTTCCAGGATCAATATTGCAACTTCCTTCATCTGTTCCTTAAGCAACATGATTTTCAGATGTTTTGTTTATCTCATTACTCTTCTCTGAATGTGCTTCCATTGATCAGCAGAGCTCTTCAAATGTGGTTCCACTGAACCAACAAAATACTCCAGATGGGGTCAGCTCTGTAGGGGAGAAGCCCTGTATCTCTTAGCCTGGACATTCCACCTGACATAGTATTTGACCCCAAAGAGTATTCCTTAGAGCAATCTTTTCCTGTTTCTGAGATGTTCTGTTTCTGAGTAGAGGCATTTATTCTGGGCAAGATCTCTGACTGGCACATATTCTGTTCTGGGAGAAGGATTATTTCCTTGAATTTCCAGGATAAGGAGGGGGTGGAGAGCGCTGCGCTGAAGCCTGAGGGGTCGGGGAGTACGGAGGAGGCAAGTCTGCACAGTATTCCAGCTCATGGTCGTAACTATAGGGGGGTGGTGCCACTGGAAAAGAAAAGGAAAAAGACATAAGGAATTTAGCAAATATTTGAGTGTCTACTATGTTGAAGTCACGGGGCTAGGTGCTTAGGGAGGGGACATAATTTTTACCTGCAAAAATCTTAGTTTTATCAGGTCAAGCACAAATATGTACGAAAGGGTGAGTGCTCTATAATATGGTGCCTCTGGCCAAAGTATTTAGAATTGGCAGCTTAGGGAAAGTTTCTTGGAAATATGATGCTGAAGGGGCAGAGAGAGAAGGGGCTAAGGGATAATTCAAGTTTGAGCTAAAGCACAGAAGCAGAAGGACACTTTTGTTCAAACAAAAAGTATATGGAGGAAGAAATGGCAAAAGATGTTGAGGAATCTGGTTGTATCATCTTCATGATGGGCTTTGAATATCACATAAGGAGTGTGTGATGTGTAGTTATTGGAGATTTTTTGAATATGCTAGTGAATATGCTTTGGGAAGATGATTCTCTCAGTGGTATGGATTGAGGTGCACTGAAGACAAGCTGAGATGATGTAACAGCATATGTGAGGGATTAGAAGGGACTCATGGCAGCGGGGGAAGATCCTAAGAGCCCTTGGGCAGCTGAGTGCTTAGGTCATGACTGAGTAGGTGGAGAAAGGGGTAGAGAGTAAAAGAAGGTGTCAAGGTATTGGGTCCCCAGTCCTGCTCCCAAAACTCAGAGGGTCATAGAGCCATTACAGGAATAAGAAAAAAATGGAAGACCAGCAGCTTTGGGAATGAGGATAAAGAATTTAGTTGTCTAAATTTTATTTGAAAATTTTTCTTAAATTAATTTTTTTACTGTAATATACCTCAGTGTGTTTTAAAATCACATTTAATACACTTTATCATGACTATGTATGGATGTCTATTTTGTAGTGATCTCAAGTCGATCTCCAGGTTGGAAGAGAGGGACCCACGGAGTTATCCATGTCTTCAAGAACCAAATCATTCTGCAACATGTGAGCAACCTCTCTGAAGATTTGCCAGTAGTTGAATCATCATCAAGATCATGATTCTAATTGGAAATTGACATGCCTTAACCGCTTACTGTGAATGTAGCCTAACTACAAGACTAGTGTCATAATAATGAAATAAATGGCCAAGCTTTTAACCTTAGAATGGCAGAGAAGAACGAGGAACATTTCAACAAATTTATTTCTAAAATGTCTTTTCAACTGTGCTTTTACCAATAGGATTATGCTAGTCTTCTGATCAACATGCATGTACAAACATAGGACTTCCTCCTATATGCAAACATAAACTATTTTTCCTTCTGGATCCCTTTACCTTGCTTCTCTTTACCAGGAGCTCGATGACGGGAACCATTTACTGATCTGCCTATACTCAGGGATGTGAGGAAGCAGGACTGAGTCACCCAGGAAAAGAGGAAGATGGAGACACAGAACTGGGTGGGAGGTCCCCCAAGAACTACTCTGCTGAGCAAAGGCCTTACAAGTCTCTAGTGGGCTGAGCAGCCTGTGGGCTAATGGCAGAGGACACAGCTCTGTAGAGAAAGCAGCATGAGCTCCTCTAAGCTTTGTTTCCTACAACAAAATGGAATAACTCCTGTGGAGTCTAAGCATACATTCCCTCTGCACTGCACCCACGCCTTTGGTTCATTATATCGAGGAAAACTGAGACAAAGAGATTTATAATAAACTTCATCCAAGCCAAGAAATGAAACACTGCAGCTTCCACGTACGATAGGTTACAGCTGGATACCCATGGAAGTGTTTCTTATAAGCATGTGGTTCTACGATGCTTTTATGTTGAAGCTTTTCCCTGCCTCCCACTTGAGGAGCACACTGGCTGCTTCTACAGATTGACTCTGCGTCATTCCCTGTCATGAAGCCATGGTGTGTGTTTATGCTTCAGTAACAAAGCGTTTATAGTCTCCCATCTGCATAAAAACTGCTGGAGGACATTACAGTGAGAATTCGCATGGTTTATACAGCTGCATGTTGAACGCGAAAATCTAAGATGTGAAACAGTATTCTTTCATTCTACAGCCTTTGAATTTTGATAAAATGGTAATATAATGCTGAAGAGCGATATTTTGAGGACTATCCATCATGAAATAAACACAGCACATCTTTTATAGTACTAGCTACTGGAAGACATTTTAAAATAAAACTTGTATAACTGTGAATTGTGCTATCTTTCTTTCCTGCAGATAATAAGGTTTCACTAGAAAGTAAACTTTTCAAGGTATCAATTTTAGAATTCTTAATTAACCCTAAGAGACTTCGTTCTTTCTTAAGGTCAACTCATCTAGAAAAGATGTATGATGCAGCAGGAGATATAGTGCCTTTGAAATTCTTTCACAATCACTATTCCAATTCTGATTTAAGAGGGGCAGATATGCCATTTATCCCTAATGTCATTATAGTTGTCCACAATATTATAAAATTTAGGGATGCTTTGAAATTCATAGAAGATATTTAATGTTCTTCATCCACTCAGGCCAACATTTCTAAAGCGAATGTACAGGGAAGATGCATGGGGTTCTCAAAACTATACAACGTTATTTTAGAAAATTTGGAAACAAGGGAAAATCATCCATAATTTTGTCATCACAATTTAACAAACAATATCTTTATATACTAGCTTCTAGTCATTTGTGGTTTTTTATGTCCTTGTGGTCATACAAAATTGTATACACTTTTTCACTTTATATTATAGCATACTCTTTTTCATTCTGTTTATTTTTCCAATATAAATTTCCCACCATCTCACTCTCTGGATGTACTCCTTTAAACATTTATATTGATTGTTTCCTCTGCTCAGAATGCCTTTGATTGAGGGTACCTTATAGCTTACACCGCAGTAACAAACAGCTCCAAACTAAGTGACATAACCCCACAAAAGTTTATTTCCTGTTAAGTCTTTATGAAAATATTTGTGTGGGCATGAGGGGCAGGAGGCAGGCAGAGGGAGTACTTTGCCCCAGGAAGTCTCTCGAGACGCAGATTGATGCAGACTTGGCAGGTGATTTCATCTCTTTGCATTTTCTCATTAATAAAAAGTGAATAAGGATGTCTACCTTTGCACGTCTGTCAGGAGGATGAAATACGTAAAGCACTTTTCTGATGTCCCAAAGAGAACATTCATTCTCTCTCCCTCTCCCTTTCTCCCTATTACTCTCTCTCTTCAACACCTGTAAGAAACATATTCCATCACTCATTTTGCCTTGTATGATAATTATTTTTTTGCCTGCTAGATTTTAAAGGTTGGAGGCCACAGCATGCGTCTTTTCCATTCTTCTGTCTTGTAAGCATCTAGCAGAGTTTCCAGTAGACATTTAAAGATACTTGTTGAATGGAGAGAACTCATGATTCTCGAACAGAATAATGGCTTTTTTTTGGTGCCATGAAAACAGAGGTGTTTGATAAACATATATTAAATGAGTGAGTGAATGAATGAATGAATGATGTTGCTCTGCATCTCAGACAAAGATGTAGGCATTGAGTGTTCCATGTCAGTAAATTTTTTTTTAATATTTTTATTTTTAAAAACTTTAAATAAATTTATACCCTTCATCCATTTCTCCCACCTCCCCACCTCTGACATATTCTTAATGAGAGTTCTTAATAATAATATATTTATACCTGTTTCATCTTTTCCTCCCACCCCCTAATCCACCCCTCCAACTCTGTTATATATTCTTAACAAAGTTTTTTGTTAATGGCTGCATATCATTCCACTGACATTCACTTATTTTGAGGTTAATATTTTTTGGGGAGGGCCATGGGGAGATTGGCCCTGAGCTAACATCCGTGCCCATTTTCCTGTACTTTATATGTGGAACACCTGCCACAGCATGGCTTGACAAGCGGTGTGTAGGTCTGAGCCTGGGATCCGAACTGGCAAACCCTGGGCCACTGAAGCGGAACGTGCAAACTTAACCACTATTCCAACAGCTGGCCCCAAGAGATTAACAATTTTTTATTCCTATAAATAATGGAGTGATTATCATCTTCCTACACATAGATTTTTTATTATCTTGAAATAATTCTTTAGAATAAAAATCCAGGAATTGACTAACTGGCTCAAATAACATGTTCATTTTGGTGCTGAGAGCACATTTTCAAAAAGGACTCTTTAATTCTGTAATGGTACCATCAAGGCATATAGGTATGCTATCATTTAATATTTTGGTCATTTAATAGTGAAAAAATATAGCTCTTTATTTTACCTTTCTTTGATAGTAGCTAGGTTTGACATTGTTTTATATCTTGTTGCCTATTTATAATTCATATTGGGTGATGTTTTTGTTTTGGACTGATACTTTATAAACTGGGATCTTAATAAGAAATAATTAAAATAAGAATTAAGACATAAACAAGTGTACAAAATTATATATCTTTTCTATATATCTTTCTAAGAATAACTCTTTGTCAAAATGGTTTATTTTAGGGGCCCACGGCCAAGTGGTTAAGTTCACACGCTCTGCTTCGGCGGCCCAGGGTTTCCCTGGTTCGGATCCTGGGCATGGACATGGCACCTCTCATCAGGCCATGTTGAGGCAGCATCCCACACGCCACAACTAGAAGGACCCACAACTAATAACATACAACTATGTACTGGGAGGATTTGCCAATCTTAAAAAAAATTGGTTTATTATTTTTACCTTGTTGACATACTCAAGTTTAAAACTCATATATAACAAAATACATGTGTTCTTCATCTTTTTTATCTCTTCAGTGTTGCTTCCAAACTTAAAAATTTGTCTTCTTTTTCAGATATCTTACTCATAACCAACCTATTTCTGAGTTTTTCCGTTTAAATTTTTATATTTAGTACTTCCTTATATCTGTTATTTTATCTGGCGCATTTTTGTGTCAAAGTTTATCTTTTCTAAGTTTTTAATTTTGGTTAAGCCAAATTATCTAAACATAGCCTCTTAATCCTCACTTCTCACATGGTTTTGTTATCCCTCCTTTAGAATTTGTAACATTTTAATCTACTTGTTTCATTCTAATGACTAAAGTATATCTTTTTGTACCAGAAACACCTCATTTTAATTATTATTGATTTTCAATGGTTTTAAACGGTAGGACAGGTGGATCTCATGACACTACTTTTTACAATTTTTTTAATTGAAATATAATTGACATGTAACATTGTGTAAGTTTAAGGTGTACAGCTTGTTGATTTGATACATTTATATATTGTAATATGATTACCACCTGTTAAATTAATTAAACAAGGAGGCCAGTAGACTGAAGTGACTCTAATGCTTGGTACCCATGAGAGCAAACCAAAATCTAAGCCTGTAAATGCCTCAAAGTTACAAAGTCAAAACACTAATGACAACCAATCACAAGTAGCCAACTAGGTTTTAAGCTAGAGCCAATCAAATAATTTCTTTTCTTTGCTTCCACATTTTCTTGATATAGATGGGGAGCTCCTAACCACTTCTGGTTTTTGCTCAAGTAAACTGTTAAAATTTTAATATGCCTCGGTTTATCTTTCAACACACCTTAGCATTAGCTAACACCCCTGTCACTCATGACTTATTTTTGAAGACAACTTCTTTGTTGTCTAACATTATCGCTAGGAGCAAACTTCTGCTCTACCCTTTTGCAAACCCCACTACTCACAGTTTACTTAAACCCCCACTCAGAGCAAAGGCTATAGAGCTTCTGGCAAGGCCTCCACTTCCTCACCCTCACACCATACAAATACATTCCTACCCATTTCTCTTCTACAACGGCCTAAATTGCCACCCCTGAAAGGATGCTATCATTGGAACCTATCATTCTCCTTCCCCTCAGATAACATCAAGACAAGTCTAGTGATGTTTTACATCCCTCTGTTGCCATGAGAAGGACAAGCTCCCAGAGCGTCCTTCATTGTAGACCTTTAGCTCTGCAAGGCTTTGTGCATAATGCTATCAATTTTCCAAGCTTTCCCTACCCGCATTCACTGTGCTCAGTAGAACACAAAGTCTGTCATCAGAAAAGGTGCTCTTTGTATCCTCACCCTCTTTTTATCCTTTTACATGTTACTCTAGCTCAGATTATGAGGAAATTCTCTACTGATTGTGTCTGTTTTCTCAGAGAACTAAGATCTGCTGAGAAATCATCTGCTGAGGGTGAGAAAGGCTGATGGTTTTTGTTGAGTTTTGAGAAGACAGAAGAATGCATGAGATAGTTATCTCAGGGAGCGGAAGTGAACATTCACGTCACCTTCCTATTTTAATTAAAATCTGATTTTCCATGAGAGGACAGCTTCCTCTGCAGCACTATAAATCAGAGCTGTTCTTTTTCTCTCACATCCTACAAACTACAGGGCCAGAAGGTACCCTGGGTGTTCTCTGTGATTCTCATAGCCATTTTTCACACTGTTGGCCATTCTCCCTCTTTAAAAACCCGTGCTCTTCTGTAGCACATGCCATGAGATTATACTACTTTCTGTTGCTGCTTGTTCTCAATATTTGTGGTCCTCTCTGCCCCAAACTCTCATTCAGCAAAGATTTAGCATCAGGTCCACTGTCTTTCTCTCCACCACGACTTCTATTATCATTCTCAGTGATTTCAACATCCACGTAACCCTGCCTCCCAGTCCCTTGGACTTTTTTGCTTTCAAAAATTTTTTCTCACCTTCTTATAACCAATTAACAGTACCAATTTGTAAATCTGACCACTACTCTTTATCTTTCTGAAATACCCATTCCAACACATCTTGGATCTCACCTCAATTTTTAATTTAGTGACGGCATTTTAAAAAAATTAATTTAAACTGATGTCACCTCTTTCCTGTCTGCATGTCTTTCTTTATTCAGCTTAGATTTATGGTCAATCAGTAAAATTACTTCTGTGCATCTACTGTCAACTTTCTTATCTCTTTCTTTACTCATTGCCTGACAAAACCCCAATCCCAATTAAACACAATACTTTGGTTAGCGCAGATCTGTATCTAGCAGCTTAATGTGGCTAGAGAAATATGCACAATCGTGCTAACTGATTTCACTTTAAATGAATAACCATTTTCTTAAATGTGGAGGCTCTTGGCATTGCTTGGAAATTATACATTTCTTTATGCATTTCACTACCCCTCCATTCTCTGAGATCATTTTTTCACACTTTTTGCATTCTCCTTAACTACAAATACATCCTCGACCCACTTTCAGCATAAGACTTGCTTCTTATTTCACTAAGAAAATAGGCACAATCAGAAAAGACCATCCTCATATCACAAAATCCTCTGATGAGGACATGAAAATCTTCCTCTGTTCAGTCTATGTACTAATAAGGTTACCCTCATTTGTGAATTCAATGATGCAAATAGAGTTTTGAGTTCTTCATGAAATATTTCCAAGAGATTCTAAAGACTATAAGACAATTATTTTATACAATGTCCCTCAACTTGGGTTTGTCAAATATTTTTTCATGCTAAGTTTTAGCCTGTGAACTTCCAGCCAGAACAGTACACACTACACAACACGAAGTTGTGTCATCCTGAGTAATACACAAAGGTGCAAGACATCCATGTGCCCCTCTTTGGTGATCTTAGTTTTTACACCTGATCAAGATGTCGTCTGGTTTCTCCACTGTGTAGTTACTACTTTTTCCCTTATAACTAACAAGAAGTCTGGGGATAGACACTTTAAGAGCATGCAAATATCCTGCTCCTCAGCAACCCTTCCCCCCAGATTTAGCATCGATTGATGATTCTTATCCCAAACTTTTCTTACGATGGTTTTCAAATGTGATTTTTGCAATTGCACAACTCCTGTCTACATGTATCCTTTGGCATTTTTCTGTTAGCAACAGCTTCCCCTCCTTCTCCATTGTTTATCTATAACATCTATCTACGTATCTATGTATCAATCTATCTATGTTTCTATCTATCATCGGGGGACTCAATAGTGTACTTCAAATCTCAATTTTCTTGACAGCATTGAAACTCCTTGTTTTCCTTTTGCTGGCATTTGATTTTTATATCTTTGCCAAGTCTTTTGTTATCGTCTTTCTATATTTTCTTTCAGGTGTGTATCATCCAAACTTATTTTTTTTAGAAGGGGTTAACATGATCACTTTCCTTTGTTTAGACGGAAGTTCTGGAAAGTATGGAAATGTAAGACTTGACAAATAAGTCTTATTTTCATACTGACGGCTTTAGAAATAATTTTAGTTAAACAAGAGACTGTTAATTTTACCCAAGATGACAGTAGTAAAAAACTACTTTGGACTGTCACTGTCCAACAAAGGGTCAGGTGTGGCAGATAACGTTTTCTTGGTAATCTCCCCACAGTGCAGAGTAATACTCTTCGCTGTAGGATTACCTCCTGGGAATTTTCACCAAGGAATCATATAACCTTGGCTAAATTATTTTCTCCTCATTTATGTGGCCTCCAGGATTTGGACAATACAATAATTTGGGTTGTTATCTCAATTATCACAGTGTTAATTAATTAATGTGGATAAAAACATTTTATATTTCCACAGATGAAAGATTTTGAAAAGTATTCAATACTACTCTGTGTTGTTTCCTGATCCTTTAAGTAAAAGCTTAATTAGTGACTTTGAGAAGGAAATGGGAAGTAATCAAGCACATTATGTTTTCAAAGACCTAGCCTTTTTGCAGTAAAAATACTTCCACCAAGGTTCATTATGTTTTTTGCATTATTCAGTTCCAAGAACAATGCACTTACTGAAAATGCAACATGCCCCTGTGATCTGCCAGTATAAATGGTGCCACTATAAAGTTTTAAAAGCATGTTTCCATGCATGAAATAGAAACCTCAAACCTAAGAAAGCACAAGACTACACATTGAAATATTTTGTATCTTCTATTCTAATTTTATAAAAAACATTTTTAAATGTTTGAAAAATTAATTTTAGGGGCTGGTCCAGTGGAGCAGTGGTTAAGTTTGAGCACTCTGCTTTGGCAGCCCGGGGTTCACGGGTTTGGATCCTGGGTGCACCTACACTCTACTCATCAAGCCACGCTGTGGTGGCACCCCACATATAAAATAGAGGAAGACTGGCACAGACAGCTCAGCAACATCTTCCTCAAGCAAAAAGAAGATTGGCAATGGGTGTTAGCTCAGGGCTAATCTTCCTCACTAAAAAAAATAAATAAATAAAATTAGTTTTGACTAAAGTTTTTTTGGATCAAGCAAAAATGCATCTGGAATGTTATCAACAGAGTGTTTCTCCTTGCCGTCTCCCTAATTATTGTCTCTGCCTGACTCTCCTTTGTTCTTCTCCAGCTATGGGTTAATCAGGTGAAACTGGGGAGACGTGGAAAATAAAAAATAATTCCCCCTATTTTTCCCTTATACCCTAGTCCTAACATCTTACACTAACCCCAACAATATTCTTAGTAAGCTGGGAAGATTCAAAATTGTAAATTGCTTTTGTCGTGAGTAAAAGCTGCATAGCCAACCCTGGAGGTCTAGATTCAGCACTATTACCACCAGGCCCAGATTCATTTCTTAGCCTGTCTGTCAGTTATCACACTGTGGTGGCTGCATGTTGCTGTGATGCTAAAAGCGATGCCACCAGGATTTCTAATACCAGTAGGGTCATCCACAGTGGACAGATTTCAGCAGAGCTTCCAGACTAAGACAAACTAGGAAGAAGGAAGTGGCCACCCACTTCTGAAAAAATTGGCCATGAAAACCCTATGAACAGCAGTGGAGCATTGTCTGATACAGCAGCAGAAGGTGAGAGGATGGCACAAATAGACAGGGCAGCGTTCTGTTCTAGTGGACACAGGGTTGCTGGAAGTTGGAATCAGCTTCATGGCACTAACAGCAAAAGCTACACATTCCAGGGTGAAATTTGAGGTAAATTCCATAGCTATTGCTATATAGCAAAATCAGATCTTGTCATGAGTTGTGTTCTTCATTTGTTCACATTTGTTCAGCCATGTCTACTGAGTGCCCATTAAGTGCTAGTCTTGATCTTATCAGCATGGGATTGAGTAGCGAACAAAATAGACAAAGATCCCTGCCTCCTAGAGCTAATATTCTAGAAGAAGAGGATGGACAATAAACAATAAACTTAATGATTAGGTAAACTACATGGTATTCTTAGAAGATTAAAACATTCTGGAAAGGAAGTAGAGTAGAGTAAGGAGGATGGGATGCTGTGAGGAGGGACATGTTACAATCATAAACAGGATGATCAGAGTAGCCCTCATTCAGAGGTGGCCTTTGATCAAAGACTTGAATTAAGTGAGGGGGTCAGTGTTCTAGGCAGAGCCCTAAGATGGGAGTGTGCCCTGTTTCTTCATGGAACAGCAAAGGAAAAAGTGTGACTGGAGCCAGAATGGCAAGAAGGAGAGTAGAAGGCAATGAGGTCAGAAAAATAAAAGCAAAAGCCAGATCACACATTGCCCTGCAGGGTCTGATAAAGAATCTACCTTTTACTTTGGATAAACGAGGAACCACTGGCTTTGACTCTTCCTCTTGGGGAAACGGGGAGCCACTGGAGATTTTGAGCCGAGGAGTGATATGATTTGACCTCTACTTTAAAAGGTCCATTCTGCCTACTGTGTTGCGAATGGACCCCAGGGGGCCAAGAGTGGATGCTGGGAAACCGGTTAGGTTGTTACCCCATAAATGGAGGGAGGGCTGGTGGTGGCTCCCACCAGGAGTAACAGTGGGCACTGTGAGAAGTAGTCAGATACTGAATACATTTTGATGATGCAGCTGAGAAGATTTCCTGGCAAACTGCATGTAGGTTTGAGGGAAAGACAAGAGTCAAGGATGACTCTAAGGCATTTAGCTCGAGCCACTAGAAGGCTAGAGATACCATCAGCTGATTTGGTAAAGGCTGTGAGGGAAAGAGGATTTGAGGGGTTAACCAGAATCATAGCTTTAGACATGTTAAATTTGAGGTATCTATTAGACATCCAAGTGGAGATGTCCAACAGGCAGTGGGATCAAATGAATCTGAAACTCAGGAAAGAGATTTGGAGCAGAGATATACAACTTTGGGAGGCATTAGCATATAATGGCACTTAGTACCACAAGGCCAAATGGTATAACCAAAGAAGTGAGTGTAGATACAGGATGAAAAAAGACATAAGACTGAGCCCCGAGGCACTCCAACATGAAGATATTGGAGAAGAGGAGGAACAGACAGAAGAGGAACAGGAGAAATGGTCACTCTCTCATTCATCTGAAATTTGCTCCCTCAAGTTGAAGACGATAGGGGAAAGGTTAAGAGAGGAAGGAAGGATCAGGGAATTGACATACAAGGCAGATTGCACGTAGAAGGGATCATTTTCCCTTCCTATAGGGATGGAGAGAGAGGTTAGGAAATCATCTTCCTAAGGATGTGTTAGATTTAGAACTTGACTCCTTTCTATATGTCACATTGTACATAAACAGATTGACTTAGAAAGCACTATTGAAATCATCTAATGCAAAATGCAATATTTTGTTTACAGAGTCCTATGTGTTCAATATATTTATATGTGAAACTTCTAGCAGATTCTCAACAAATACTTGTCAAATTATTAATTTATTACTTTTGCTCTTTGTTGAGAATTTTAATATTATATTAAAACTGTTTTCTTTGCATAAAGTGGACACATAAGAACTTTCTTCAATACTTTTTCTCAAGATCTATCAAATTACATGCCAGCTTATTCAGATATGTGACTTACACTTTTTATAACTATTTGTCAGAAGTCACCAGATAATAGTCGCTGTTGGTGTGAATTGTCTATTTCTCTTAACCCTGGCTGATTGGCAACTGTGGTCAATGAGACAACCATCGAAAATAAGACTGTCTTCAAATATGAGATGGATTTTATTATTTGGATCTAAGTAATCTCCATTCGAAGTTAGAGCTCCAATCTACATTTACTTAGAATTACCCTATGCACTTGGAGATTCTTCCGGTGAAAGTCTTTAATGCTTCCTCTCTCCAAGGAGTAGAGCATAACTAACAAATATGACTCTTCCTTCAGAAGGAGTAAGCAATTTTGCTTACCAGGATAGGAGGAGATGGCATTGATGTGGGTGGTCCTGATGACGCCCACCCGGGTCCCACGATTGTTTTTCATGCACATGCAGATACATATGGCAATTCCAGCAATGACCCCCATGATGAATACAATTCCAAACACTATGCCAGCAATTGCTGTGCCCCTAAAATGAGAAAACAAAAGTACATTTATAGTAAAGGCTCTTAAATATTCTTCAGCCTTTCAAATACAGCTCCGTAACTATATGACAAGTGCTTCTTTACAAATGTCCTTAAGGATAATGTTAAAAAAGGATAATTCTCTGAATTGGTCAAGGAAATAGTCTTGTGCATTGCTATGGATAGGAAAAAGGTATCAACCTTCAGGGAATCGTCTTCCAGCAAAATTTACCCATCGTTCAGATTCTGGTTTTAAAAATTCATGTATTTATACAAAGCACAATTCTCCAGATATGCTCTCTAAAACGATAATTAAAAAACCATTCTGCTGTGTACTTATACAGCAAAGAACTTATCTATTGTTTGTCAAGTACGTGTGTTTAATGAAAACAACTTGATAAGTGCCAAAATATTAAACAAAATTTAACATTTATTCCTGATTAAAACTCTTCATAAAGTAGAACCAGAATATTTTCTTTTCTAACAAAACAAAGAAAACCAAACCAAACATCATTTTTTTTATTATTCATAGAATGGTTATGACAAACAAGTATTCATTCCCATTAAATTCAAGAACAATATAAGCAAAACCTTTACTTCTATTAATGTTCATGTTTTTCTCCAGAAAGTTTTATCTCATGCAACAAGATCATAGGAAGAAAAAAACACTGCAAGAAAGAATCAACAATATCATTATGTGTAGATACTATGATTTGTAGGAGTCTACATTTGTCCACCATTTTGGAAAGTAATATGGAAATCTTTACCAAAATGTAAAATTTCACCATTCAGTATCATTTCTATTAATGCTTCCTAAGGTAATACAGCACATGTGTGCACAAATAATGTAACAAGAATGTTCATCAAAGTCTTGTTGCTAATAGCAAAATATCAGAAGCACGCTAATGTCCATAAAAAAGGAATTGACAAAAAAGGAAAAAAATACGATACATCAGAGAATGGATCCTCGACCACGATAGAAAGGGTGAAGAGGTCCACGTGGATTGAGGTGAAATGTTCATGACACATGGTTAACGTAACACTATGAACAAAAAAAGCAAGTATTAACAGAATAATACCAGTATTATCAGAAGAATTGCAACGGGGTAAACTATATTGTTATATATAAAATTTTTCAATGTATATTCAATGTGTATATACAAGTGATTATCTTGTAGACACGGAAAAGTAAAGAAAATTTCCATTTTCTAATTTCCGTACTCCCCAGAGGCAACCATTTTCAACTCTCTCAGCGATTTTTTTCGAGTATTTTTCTTCCTATTTCTCAATATTATTACATTCTTTTAATTTTTAATTTTTATTTTTACATATTATCTATTGGCTCCTCTTATAGCATTTGGGAATGTGATCCCTTAGACAAACTTAATCCTTGGTTACATTAGTCATCAGTGGTATTTATTTATATTACCATGACATTGCTTACTGCTGAGCCAAGCGATGTACTCTGCTTACCTTTCATTTCTCTTATATTTATTTTTTTTTTACGGAATTTCCATGAGTTCTCTTTTTTTTTTTTTCATCTACCTATTGCTGGTCCCCTTCCCCTGAAAAATTCTTAGAAATCTTCCAAACAATTATCAGCAACTTTTTCAAACACTCAAACACAGTAACAATCACTTTATCAGTTCTGTTTTATCTCCATGGAGACTTCTGTCTTACTCCAGTGGTTCCTCTGGAGTTTGGAACTGTTTCTAGATCTGTGTGGTGGTCCTCAGGTTTCTAGTTTCTGGACCCCATTCCTGCATTTTCATGGTGAACTTCCCTGTTTGCCAAAGCACATTCCTGAGTGGCTTCTTACAGAAAGGTTCAGGGGAGATAAATGTTTTGAGTCCTTGTATGCTTGAAACTGAATTAATGCTACATACATGATTGATAGTTTGGCTGTGTATGGAATTCTAAGCTGAAAGACATTATTTCTCAGGAATATGAAGGCATTGTTCATTGTCTTCTAGAATTTGGTATTGCTGTAGAGAAATCCTATGGCATTCTAATTATTTTCCTTTGTGTGATAGTGTTTTTTTCTCTTCTTTTTTGCTGGAAGTTCTTAGCATCTTCTTTTTACTCCTTGTATCCTGGAACTTCGCAATATGTTTGGATTTTTTTAAAAAATTATTTTGCCAGGCCCTCAGGATTTTTCATGCTAGAGACTTACATTCTTCAGGTCTTGTAACTGTCCATAAATAGATAATTTCCTCTCCATCACTTTCTCTGTTTCTCTTTCTGGAAGCCTAGTCTGAAATAAGTCTCTGAATCTCCCAGATGGCTTTTCTAATTTTTCTTAACTCTGTTTTCTTGAATTACTTTCTGGGGAATTTCATTGACTTTATCTTCCAAAGTTTTACTGAACTTTTAAATTTCAGCTACCATATTGTTAATTTCCAGGTGCTCTATCTTATCCTCTGTCACATCCCTCCCTTTTTTTCATAGTGTCCTGTTTTGCTTTCGTGGATGCAATTTCTTCTCTTAATCTCCAAAGATACTAATGATATACTTTTAGAAACTTTCCCTACTCTTCATATTTCCCCTGTGGCATCTAGGTTCCCTTTTATTGATTGTTTATTTTGACCTATGTCATGTTTGACATTTTCCTTAAATGTCTGGTGATCCTTGAATCTCCTCCTATTTAAAACAGAGGTACTAAATAGTTGCTTGGAAATCCACTGTGCAAGGCCAGCATTGGACAGGTGAGCCCCACAGAAGAGGATCACCTGAGATCAGTCCTCATAGTCTTTTTTATTTGGGGCTGTTCATTTTTCTCCATAAAAGGAACCTCCAATTTCATACTTGGGAAGCATAAGCTGGGCTGCCAGCATCCCAGAGCCTGGGGATTTACACACAAGGGTACGAACTTTCACAAAATCCTCCTGCTTTCAGCTCAGAGACTCCGTCTCTCTGCTGTGACTGTGGAGGCTTTCAGGATAAGTCTTCAAAAACAAAATCTTCGTGGCTTAAAAGCATGACTTCTGAAGCGAGACTGCCCGGATTCCAGGTAGCTGGGTAACCTTGGGCAAGTCGCTCAACCCTTCGGTTTCTTTACTGATGAAATGAAGGTCAGCTTGGTGCTGCTTTCATTCTCCTAAATTCCATGTCATGAAATATCTGTGCTCATGGCTCTCTTGCCAGACAAATAAGTTCTTACTCTCAGACCTATCTGAATATCTATCTTATACTTTTTCTAGGACAGGTCCATATTCTCTCATCCCAAGCCCTTGGGGCCACACACATCTTGTAAATCAGGAATTTTCAGATTTTGGACAGGGGATACAGTATATACACTGTATATTGTATGATACTCCCAGGGCTAGCATTCTGAGCACAATGAATTTACATGTCTGCAGCAAAGGTGGGAATACTAACCCTCATGGATTACATAGAGACTAGAAGAAAGCCCCAGGTTCATTCAGGTCCCATCTTGCCATCCATCGACTTATATCAAACCTTTCATTTTCCAGAGTTTTTTGAGGATTTCAGAATTGCAGATAAGGCATTTTGAACCTGTATTCATTCTTTTCAGAAGAGAATTTTTCTCTCTAAGTCTTTTACACATTCACTTAGAAAACCAGAATACCGTTAAGAATTCCAATAGGCTCCCTTGAAATATTCCTACATGCATTTGTACGTTGTTAGCAAATTATGAAAGCAGAATGAGAGGCATATTAGGATTGCACTGCTATTACTAATCAAAAATGGCAGAGTCTAGAAGTTTAACAAATAGGGCTTTTCAAGAAAAAAGATTTATCAAAGGAGGTAATATGAAATAAGAAAACTAAAAGTAATCTGGAAACTTCCTTTTTATTGTAATTTTCAGGTCTAAATAAGATTAAATTGGAGGGCTTAATTGATGTTCCAGAAATAATCAATAGCTCAATTATGCAGGCATAGAGTTTCCAAAGTATGTATTATGGAAGCTGTTAAGATATCAAATTGGGACATATTTATATTCATTAATACCCTTTTTAAATAGAGGAAAGTAGAAAATTACTCACATTTTGTTTGCTTGTTGGCAGCTCCAGCAAACATCCCTGCTCTTGAGGTCAATAATGAGGTTGCAACTAATGTGTTAAATGAAGTTTTTTGATGAAATCATGATTTCGATGTCCTTGATCCTTTGATACCCACCAGCAATTGTAAATTAGTTATTTGAGACATGGCAAGTATAAAATTTATAGTATTATCTACTCTGTTATTAATTAAAAGAAACAATAAATAAACCTTTCAGCATATAAATAATTTGGTTTAGTCAACTGTTGGAAAAAGAGAAGCTATTAATTTGAGAAATGCGGCATCATAAAAACTTTGAAAAAATTGCAGGGATTGCACTTTTTTTGAAAGAACACATTGCAGGGTTTGCATATTTTTCTTTTTAAAAAACTTTTATTTTGAAATAATTATACATTTATAAGAAGTTGAAAAAACAGTACAGAATGGTCGTGTGTACCCTTCACTCAGTTTCCCCCAATGGTTACATCTTAGGTAACTACAGGACAACATCAAAACCAGGAAACTGACACTGGTATAAAGTGTGTGTATAGTTCTATGTCATCTGAACACATGCAGAGATTCATGTAACCACTATGTGAGCAAGATTCAAAACTGACCCATCACCATAAAATATTTCTTCTGTGCTACTCTTTTAGAGTCAAACTAACCCCCGCTCCCCACCATCAATATCTCCTCTAACCACTAATTTCTTCTCCATTTCTGCAGTTTTACAGTTTCAAGAATGGTATACAAATGGAATCACATATGTGACCTTTTGAGATGGCTTTTTTCATTCAGCATAATGCCCTTGAAATCCGTCGTAGCTTTTGTGTGTATGAAAACATTCCCTTTTATTACTGAGTAGTATTCCATGGTATGGATATAGCATAGTTTGTTTAACCATTACCTATTGTAGAACATTTTGGCTATTTCCAGTCTTGGCTTTTACAAATAAAACTGCTATGAACAATCATGTACAGGTTTTCATGTGGACATACATATTCATTTCTTTGGGACAAATGCCCAAGAACGTGGTTGTTGAGATATATATGTTTGATTTTTAAAGAATGTACTAAACTATTTTTAGAGTGGCTGTACCATGTTACATTCTCACAGTAACGTGTGAGAGATCCAGTTTCTCTGCATCCTTGCTAGCATTTGGTATTTTCATTATTTTTAATTTTAGCTTTTGTAATGAATGTGTAGTGATATCTCATCGTGATTCTAATTTACATTTCCCTAAAGGCTAGTTAGGTTGAACATGTTTTCATGAACTTATTTACCATTTACATAACTTCTTCAGTGAAGTGTCTCTTCGTGTCTTTTACTCAGGTTCTAATTGGATTGTTTTTTTGCTGTTGAATTTTTGAGAGTTCTTTATACATTGTAGATATGAATCCTTTATCAGATATATAGTTTAAAAATATTTTCTCCCAGGCATGGTTTGTCTTTTCATCCTCTTCACAGAGTCTTTTGCAGAGCAAAAGGCGTTCATTTTAATAAAACCCAGTTCATCAATATTTTTCTTTTATGGATCGCGCTTTTGGTGTCATGTCTAAGAACTCTTCACCAAGCCTTAGGTTCTGAAGATTTTCTCCTGTTTCCTTCTAAAAGATTTATAGTTTTATGTTTGATATTTAAACCTATAATCCATTTTGGTTCCATTTTTGTATAAAGTGTCAGATGTAGGTTGAGGCTGATTTTTTTGCTCGTGGATATCCATCCAACTGCTACAGTACCATTTATTGAAAACTGTCCTTCTTCCATTGCATTGCTTTCACAACTTTGCCAAAAATCAGTTGGCCGTGCTTGTTTGGGATTATTTCTCAGGTCTGTACATTTTCCTGTTGTTGGATAGGGTGTTTTATAAATGTTGATTAGATTCCGTTGGTTGATGACTTTTGGTTCTTCTAGGTCCTTGTTGATTTTCTGTCTAGTTGTTCTAATTGTCGAGAGAAGGATGTTGATGCCTCCAATTACAACTGTGGATTTGTCTATTTCTCCTTTCAGGTCTATCAGTTTTGCTCCACATATTTTGCAGCTCTTCTGTCCTGTCTAGGCTCTCCACTTGACATTCACTGGTAGGCGTTGGAGGGGCTGTATTTTTTTCCCATGGTGTTTGGCTGTAGTCACATTGTTATCACGTAAAAGTTTTCTGTCTTGCTAAGCAGCCTCTTTCCGGGTCCTTTGGCTGAAAGATCAGACTTTGGTTGGGGCTTAATTGTCTGCGAGCATTGGTGTTTCCAGATTGCCAGCTTCTTTACTTCCAACTTCGGGAGAAATGAGGCAAAAAGAAAACCCAGGGAGCTCACTCTTGTGTTGTTCTTAACGCCACAAGGTTCCTAGCTGTTCTGTTCACCTTTCAGAGTTTTCTTGTTTGTTTTAGATACAATGTCTAGGGCTTTTAAGTTGTACTTAGAGGGAGGAATAGGAAAAAGTATGTCTACTCTAGCAATGTATTTTTGAAAAATAAAATACTGTAATAAAACGTATTCTTTAAAAATCATTGTAAATTGATTTTTTAAAGCACAATATGTAAACACCTTTATAGAAGAGATGAAAACTGTGATGAATATCTTTAAAGACACAATTTTTAATATGACTTAGGTTTTTAGGGCAAAAACAGTTGTCATTGACATACATACATACACACATATATATATATATATCTCCTATGATTCCAAATCATTTCCTATGCATATTGAAGATGCTTAAAAAATCTGTAATAAATACATGAATTAAGCTACTTCACCCACATTCATTAAACTATTATGGAACTATTATCCACAAAATTCTTTCTTTGTAATGAAAATATTTCTTAACGGCACATCTTAACTCTTAAATCAAACCTGAAAGGGTGTTTTTCTCTGGAGAAGAAAGAAATACAACTTCTTTTTGATGCTGTAAATTTTTTAAGTTTTAACCACTGATTTTCTGGATTATAAGGCATAATTTGGATAAATATGTATGCAAAGAGAAGTTTCTGTCTTCAGGAGGTGACTCCAAAACCTTTTATGAATTCTATAAAATTTCAGAAATAATTATCTTCTCATGGTATCTAATAATTTGGTGGAGCTTAGTACTAAACAAAAACGTTCAGTTTTCTTAGTTACATACAATAATCAACAGGCAAAAAAATCCAAGGTTGTTTAAGCAAATTATTTTTCAAATTATTCATTATACTGAATGCTGTTTTAGTCAGTTTAGTCCAGGATTAGGCAAACTAAGGTCATAGGTCAAGTTGTTTTAATAAATAAAGTCTTATTGGAACAAAGCCAACCAATTTGTTTACATGTTGTCTGACTGCTTTGTGCTATAATGTCAAAGTTGAGTAGTTGTGACAGAGACCACATACCTACAAAGGCTAAAATATTTACTATCTAGCCCTGTATAAAAAAGTGTACTGATCTCTGATTTAACTCACTTGTGAATAAATTAGTGTTGCCTTTCCTTGGATAACTTCTTCGAAAAAGTTATGCCATTAATGATATTGTAACAAAGCAAGTAGTAGCATAGGCGGGGCAATTTGCACTAAAAATCTAACGTTCTATTATATTTGGAGGCTCTTTTAAGTCCATTAATTGGAAACTCACAAGAGTTGCAAAGTTTGAATGTTCTTTTGGATTATCCCTAGTAATATTATTTTCTATAGTACATTTCTGATGCTATTTCAATACAAAAACTACTCATGCTTTGTGGTGTAATAAAAAAATAAGTATTTGGTCTTTGTCCCAGGTTCTTGGCACACAGCTCTTAAAACCCTTAGAATCTCTTGAGTGATAGAAGTGTCTTTTGGATGCTAATAAGAGGACTGGTGGCTGGAGGCCCCTAGATAGCTTTAAGATGGAGACTACTCACCAGAAAGACCAAAGCTTGATTAGAGGGTTGGAACTTTCAGCCCCACTTCTGACCTCTGGGGGATGGGGTGGGGACTGGAGATTGAGTTAATCACCAATGGCCAATGATTTGATCAACCATGCCTACACAAGGAGACCTCCATAGAAATCCCTCCATGATGGGGTTCAGAGGACTTCTGGGTTGGTGAACACACTGTGCTGCTGGGAGGGTGCAGCTCCTGGAGAGGATATGGAAGCTCTGGAAGCTCCATACCCCTTCCCCTATACCTTGCCCTACGCATCTCTTCCATTTAGCTATTCCTGAGCTGTATCTTTTGTAATAAATTGGTAATACTAAGTAAAGTGTTTTCCTGAGTCTTGTGAGTTGTTCTAGCAATTAATCAAACCTGAAGGAGGAGGTTGTGGGAATCCCTGACTTTGTAGCCAAGTTGGACAGACGTGTGGGTAACCCAGGGACTCTATACTTGTGACTGGCATCTGAAGGGAGGGCAGTCTTGTGGGACTAAGCCCTTAAGTCTGTGGAGTCTGACATTAACTCTGGGTAGTTAGTGTCAGAATTGAGTTGAATTGTAGGACACCCAGTAGATATGAGAATTGGTTGATGTCAGGAGGAAAAACACTCCCCATGCTTCCTTCTCTGTTCTTCAAAAATCTTTGTAGACGTATGTAAGTATCAGTGTGTATTGTTTAGCTCCATGGGTAGATATTGACCACTTGCTGACAACAAGAAAATTTTGAACAAAATTATGGATTGAAAATTTATACCAAAATGAGACTTTATAATCAAGATACTAAATGTATTTGTAGTGGCTCTAATGATACTATGAAATGATGGTTTATAACAAGGCTCCAAGAAAATATATTTCATTTCATAAATGGCTTTTCATAAGTAAAAAAGATTCTGATAATGTTGCAACTGTTACCATAATATTTACAGCACACTTTTAGGCTCAGCTCTGCTATATAATAACTTAACACAGATATCTTGACATGGTTTTACTATCACATAATGTTTAAGGTAAATAGTAGATATGACAAGAATATCATTATAATATTTCCCTTCTTCTCTGACATGACCAATTTACAAATGCATTTTATGAAACAGCATAATACACAGGACTTATGAATATTTTATGCAATAATTTAGTAACATCAGTTCCAATAAAATAGGAAAATAAAATCAGGTCACAGAGATATTTGATGTCCAAATAATGCAGGCAGAATTATAGAATATTTCCATTAGGAGAAACTTTTCATAGAGACATAAGAGTTTTTAGGAAGTGCATAAGTGAGAGGTAAAAATTTTAGAGGAGAGTTTACTAGGAAAAAAGGCCACAATTTCAAAAGAATAAACTTAAAATGAGTTCATTTCCTATTTGATGAAAAATAAATTATAAGTATAGCAAAGGCATTTTTATCTTTCTATTAAAGAAGGGACTATTAAATAATCTTTTATTTATAATAATCCATACATGATGAATTAAAGCAATAAAAAATATTATTCCAACTGTAGGGATAAAAGTAAAATGTACACATGAGAAAAATAAAATGTGGCAAAATTCTTCTTCAGACTATTCCGTTTGCTCAATAATCCTTCCTTTTGGCCAATGCGTTAAAATATTGTAATACAATATTTTCATATTCATAAGTCTTCAAAACCAATATTTTATTCTAAACTTATTGGGAATTTATAAGGTACATAATTTAGTAATTATGCGTATAATTTAAAAATGATGTGTTTTCCTCTCTATTGCTTTAACAAATTATTACAGAATGGTAAGAATAGAAAAACAAACTCAATGGATTATAGTTTTCAGTATTAAGAGAATATAGTTCTGGGACCAGCCCTGTGACCTAGAGGTTAAGTTTGGTGTGCTCCGCTTTGGTGGCCCTGGTTCAGTTCCTGGATGTGGACATACACCACTTGCCAGCGGCCATCCTGTGGTGCTGTGGCATTGTATGTGGAGACCCACATACAAAATAGAGGAAGATTGCTATGGATGTCAACTCATGGCCAATCTTCCTCAGCAAAAACCTCCCCACAAAAACCGAATACATAGTTCTGTAACTTCCACTAATAACAATAGGACTCTAGAAATCCGTCAATATTTATGTCTATATCTAAATCTGTATCCGTGTTTGTGTCTGTCTGTACCTATATCTAGCTACATGTATATCTATCTATATATTTATCCAATAAGAAGATTGCAATTTCAAGTGGTTAAATTATTACTAATTGTCATCAAAATTCCATGTGTCAAATGTTTACAGAGGGTAGAAACACCGATCCATATGATTTTCTCAATACGTCTACATAACTTGCAAAACAATTCTGTAAAATTCAGATATGCCAAAGATGTTTATTTTGCCTTTTTTCATGCTAGTCCTTCTCTCTAATAACTTGACTCATCATATTCTCTTTCTTCGGGGCTTTATGGATAACTTCTCTGCTATTCTCAGAATAACAACATTAAAAACTATATCTGATTTACTGACTCTATTCCTGTGGTAGAGACATTTTCTACTTCAATATCTATCCTCTACATTGTCCTTGATAAAAGAACTCTTGATGGTTAACCGGGTACACGGCTACCTGAAATAAATACCATATTTTCTAGATACCTTTAAAGCTAGAGTTTTTCATGTGGTAAAGTTCTGGAAAATAAATTGTAAGTAAAATATTTTGTGACATCTTTCAAGAAACTACCTTAAAAGATGGATGGAATGGGCTTTTGGCCCCTTCTTTCTCATCTTACTTTCCATCTTGCTTTCTGAAATATGGGTGTAATGGTTGAGCTCTAGTCTCCAGTTGGACCATGAGGACAATCTGCCTAGGGATGGAGGAGGTATGAATTTGAGGGAGTGTGTATCCCTAATAGCTACATGGAGATGCTATATCAGCCTCGAGTTGCCTATCTTTGGATTTCCTTTTCATGAGAGAGAAACAAACTATTTTTTTAAACATTTCATTAAAACTTCTGTGATTTTAGTTTGAGTGTGTGTATGTGTGTGATATGTGCTTGACCTAATCTTACCTAGCACAACTCCTTTGCCAAAATTAGCACACAGTGCAAACAGAAAGAAATATTTAATGTGGAAACAGCAGTTTTAAGGAGCATACAGGTACTCTGAGATTCCCGTGAAAAGGTTCCCAAAAAAAGCATAGCAGAACCAAGAAAATATGAGACTGCATACAACTTCTATGAAATTGGGACCATTTATCTTCCATCCTATGTAGAGTTAAATTTTTATGATTCACTCAGGGACCTTCAAGAAATCTCTACATTGCCCAGACATCAAAGAGGTATACAAAATGAGAATAAAAAATTGTCTTGCATGTGTTGTGAATGGTAGGGTGACCTACACAATAACACTTCATCACTGGAGTTCAATGGCAAATGATTTGATTGATGAAGAAAGCAAGAATAATTCAAGCCAAAAAGTACCCTTTGAGAATTGGTTGGTTTGCACTTATATCCACTGATCAAATTTTCTGAACAAGTGCCCAATTCCTATATTAGATTCATAAAGCAAGTTCAGTGAAGAGCAAATGCCTATAATAAAACAATAATAATATTAAGAACAGCAATTAAATGTTGTTTTCCAGATACATATGTGCATGTGTATATACATATATATATGAATATATTTGATTTGTATTTAGGAAACTGAGTGGATATTCTCTGAAATATATTGCTTGATACGTTCTGTATGCTCTGTGGATTCCAAAATGTTATTATCTGATCAACTGTCAGTATAGCCTTGAGATAGCACAACACACCATCCTGCAAGTCAAAATCTAAATGCAGTCATTCATAGTTACAGACATTTCCAGAACCTTTTGATCAATATAAATGAATGTGATTCATTTCCTTGTTTACTTAACAGCAACATTTGGAAAAGTAGTACTGACCCACACTTAAGTTGGTTTAATTTTCCAGTGATGCCCTCAAGGCATTTGATTCATTCGTCATTATGCCTGCAATTCCAAATGGCTACCACCAGGTGGCAACATTCATTAATTCATTCATGAAATCTATACTGCACACATATCATGTGCTAGGCACTATTCTGGGTGCTGGGATAGAATGTTGAATGATACACGGTACCTGCCTTCAAGGATTCTAGACCCATGTATGGGATAGTAAGCCAAGAGAGAGATTGAAAGTCAACTATCTCCAGGCATGGAAGACGAAGACAAGAAAACAAAGAATTTGATCATACTCAGCAAAAGAGAATTGTTTTTTAAAGAAACAATGGGACTGTAATAAATTAAAGAGAGTAGTAATGATTTCTTAATACTTCTTAGATACATATAACAGTTTTTTGACCCAGAGGATGCTTTTGTGAAATCGAATCCAATACCCTTGTTTTGCAGGTGAGAAAAACAAATCTGTGAGAGGCTAAAATAAAGATCTTCTTGTGAGTTTCACGGTAAAGAACAGAGCTCAGCAGTCCTAATTTCCACCACAGGGCTGTTTATACTGCAGTGGACTGCCTTGTTCTCATTCCCTCATCCTCTGGGCAAATGTTTATAGAGTCTCTTCACTGTGCCAGATGCTCTATGAAGCACTAGGTATATAAAGATGAGCAAAGTCTTGTTGGGAAGCAGAAGGGGCGAGAAAAAGGATTCCTACAATATCTGGGAAATTGAAGCTCTGAGACTTGATGACTGACTGAATTGGGGAATGAGAGGCAAGAGCGTGGAACGCCTTCCATGCAGGTGACTGCCCCTTGCTGCATAATATACAGTTCATAAAAACCTGGTGAAATCAAGAATATATGAGACATGCAATCATAAGTTGGATTTAAATAGGTACAGCCACTGCACACAGGCTTCCCTGCCTTTTGCCTTCCAAACCTAAAAACTTCCCAATTATTTCTAGATAAAATACTCCCATTTATAATACTTTGGCACAGTACACCCTTTTGAAGTAATCTTTGCTGAAACTTCACACTGAGCTAATTACCTTAACTTACTTATGAGGATTACTTTAGACAAGACTGTCTTTTTTTTTTTCATTCTGTACCTTTTTATCATCTTTTGAGTGGGAAAAAAAATCACAAACCAGAATTTTTAACAGTGACTATAAGGATTTCTATTGAAAGTCTATTTGTTGAGATTTAAGTCCTGAGAGCATGTAAGACTTAAGAGATTGAATCTGATTACGAAAATTCAGAGCCCTTAGAATAATCTGCTTACTGGAAGGAAATTCCCATCGACTCCAGCATGGAGAACTTCAAATAAATATGGAGGCTCACACAGTTATTGACCTGGCAGAATAGCTGCTACCTTTAGCGCCTAGACATTTAAAAATTTAACAAAGTTCCCATAGGACTGGGGTGGATGTTGGAGGTTGTAAACTTTTCCAAATTAACTGCTGAAGCAGGTAACAGACCTTGATGGCGTAATGGACTGCTGGCAGTGAGCCGACATCCCTCCGAACTTGCCAGTGTTTTCTCAAGTGGCTCTGCCACCTACTAGACCATACACTACAAGCTGGCCTGCTCACCTAAACAATTGCTATCCTCTTCCTGGACCTAGCAAATCCCCATCCTTTGCCAAGACAAGTCTGCAATAGATCGCTGACTGCTGGGGAGGTCTCTGTTTTAGGCCTGCCACTGATTTGCTCAATTCTAACATTTATTATTTACACACAACTCTCATGAGTGTGGGGCTGCCCAGGCTCAAGAGCTGCTGACTGATCACACCTCTTGGAATGCCTTGCTCCCAGCCTCACCTGTGCAGGCCTCTGTGGGTGATCAGAACTGTCACAATTTGGCTTCCAGATAGGATCTAGCTTCATGCCCATTTTAATGATTCTTGAAGTTATTCACAGGCGATACATCCTCATCATAGCATCAATATCATTCTCTCACTGTAAGTGGCTGCCTCTACATAGCTTCAAACAGTTTCCGAGTTTTATGCCTTACAATTATGAGAGAAAAACTGATTCCAGCCATGTCTCATTCCAGTAGATACAATCCCAGAGAAGGAATGTTGATTGGTCCAACTGGAGTTGGGGACCCACCTCTGGATCAATGCACTTGGCCAAGGCCAGGAATACCATGATTGGCCCAGCTTGGGTCATATGTTTGCCCCCAGACCTGCTATATGTAACCAATGGGGAAACTCACGGGGTAGATATAGGTCAGTTCAGGAGTAGAGCCAAAGGGTTTGGCAAACAATGACCCAGACATTCACACACGCTATAATAGTTGACGCTATTAGGAGTCCAGGTCCAAGTGTGAGTTTATGGATATAACCTAGAACTATAAAGAATGAAGACAGAGACAAATGCCCCCGAATTTCAATTCTGTTCATCCTTCACCTAAATATATAAGTGGTACCACAAAGTCAGAAAGGTGACTTTAGGCAAGTATGCAGGTGTGGGACTATGAGGATTTCTAGAGACCATCTGTTCTGAAAGACCTATTTAAAAAAAATCATTTAATCTCAAGATCGAAGAAAATCATATATCATGCAACACAAAACATTTTTTTTTTTTTTTGAGGAAGATTAGCCCTGAGCTAACTACTGCCAATCCTCCTCTTTTTGCTGAGGAATACTGGCCCTGAGCTAATATCCGTGCCCATCTTCCTCTGCTTTATATGTGGGACGCCTACCACAGCATGGCTTTTGTCAAGCGGTGCCATGTCCGCACCCAGGATCTGAACTGGTGAACCCTGGGCCGCCGAGAAGCGGAACATGTGAACTTAACTGCTGAGCCACCGGGCCGGCCCCACAAAACATTTTTGAGTATCTCCTCTGGCCTAGATATGGTGTCAGAGATTCAAAGAAGACAGAGACTGAGGAGGACACACACACGCATATAACCATAATGCACAGCATTAAGTGCTAATGGGGGAAGCATGCACTAGGTTCCACGAAAGGAGAGGAGAGCAACTAATTCAAATGCATTAGCGTGTGTGCAGGCATGTGTGAGTGTGTGTATGTGAGAGGAGATTGAGTGTGTGTGAGTAGAGAGAGGGTATATGTGGAAGTGTATGTGAGAGAAAGAGGGTGTGGGTATAGACGTATGTTCGGTGGGTGCTTAAGCATAGATTCCTGAAGGAGGTAACCCCTCCTGAATCTTAAAGCAAGATTAGGAATTAATCAAAGTGAATTGAGGGGATTCCAGCAGAAGCACATTTCAGATTAAAAAATAACACAAGTGCCATAGGGATGTAATATATTGTGATGTGTTTAAGGGTCCATGAAAAGCTGGGAGCTGCTAGAATAGAGAACAGGGAGGTGAGGATGCAGCATAAGCATAGACTTGGGTGGCAGATTAGGAGGGGCTTCAATGACACTGTAAAGAACTTGGACTTTTTATTGGAGTTTATGGAAAACAAGTAAAAAGCTGTAAGCATGGATCAGTCTAAGAGTAATATGGAGAGTGGTTTGATGGGTACCAGGCTGTACCCAGGTGCTTATATTAAAAGACCATTGTAATTATCTGGACAAAACATGGTGAAAGACTGAACTTGATGATGGCAGTGGGGCAAGGAAGAAGGTGGGGAAGAGAAAGTTCAAGAACAGCATACAAGGTAAAGTCGGCAGTGCCGTAAGTCATCAAGTTCAAATTCCTAAACTATTACTATAACTCTGTGCTATCCCCAGTCACTCAAAGCTTTTGCACACTCCCAGTACTTAAAAGTCATGATGTCTATAGACAGTTTATTCCCTTATGGAAACTACCGTGTAAGTGTGTGACACTTCAGTATGATTTAGTTCATCAGATCTCTTCTCTCTCACAAAGAAGGGACCTTTGCAGAATGAAAGCTCTGATCTTTCATAGGAAAGAAGGGTCAGGTCCAGATGTTGTCACGGAGAGGATGGAGAGGGCAGGAGATAAACTTTGCTTATCCTTGTTGCCTACTGGTCCAACTTTAACCAAGTGTGTTTTCCAAGATGAATATGTTTAAAAAAGGTATATATGCTTTTTAATATTGTGTTACATAAACTTTCACCACAATGAGCATGCATAGCTAAGAGGTTCAGTTTATTTGTATAGTCAATGAACTCTTAGTTGTTCTCTGAAACTAATGTCCTTAAACCTCTGTAAAACATAAATTAAAAATAATAGTCCTTGAGTTATTCTTATATTGCTTAATGCAGTCTGATCTTCCTAGCCAGGTCTTTGTATAGTTAGAACCTAATTGGATCAGATGATGCCTGAGGTCCCCTCCAGCTCCCCAGTACCACAGCTAATTAGTAAAAATTCTACTTTAATAATACAGCTGCTGCAGGTCAAGAAAAGAAAGTAAAGCAGAGGTGGAAATCTCAGCCTAATGAACACTGAAAAAAAGATTAGAAGAGAGATTTCAGTGTGATAATTAATTACAGTCCAACAAGAACAAAATTCTATGAATATTGGTTAATTGTAATTTGAGTTATATTTATTTACACAAATTTCTCCCCAATATCACCTCCAATTCTGAGGTAGAAAGAGAATATCTCTTTTCAATAATTCTTGTCTCATTTATTGTCAATATAAGCAACAATCTCAAGTGTTTGGACATGTAATAAAAATCAAGGTAGTATTAAATATTTTACATAAGTAATTATAACCGAATGTACTCATTCATATTATCAAGCCAGCTCTTTATTAATTATTGTTACTTTGGAAAGACATAGTTTTGTCTCAAAGATCTTGGCAAAAATGGCTATACCATGACACAATAGTTGGTATGGAAGAGAGATGATGTTTTTTTAGACAAAGAATAAAAGATTAAAAAATCAAGTGGATTTTCAGGGCTGGCCTAGTGGTGTAGTAATAAGTTTGGCTTGCTTTGGTGGCCCTGGTTTGAGGTTTGGATCCTGGGTGCAGACTTACACCACTCATCAAGCCATGCTGTGGTGGTGACATACAAAACAGAGGAAGATTGGCACAGATGTTAGCTCAGGGCCAATCCAAGCAGCTAATATAATGTGCTTGAATGTTTCGCTGTATTCTTTGAAATTCCAACAGGCCAGGGGGCTACTCACTCTTACAGCCATGCAACTTACAAGGAGGGAACTATGCCTGTGTAGTAAGGCATCACAGTTTGTCTCTTTCGTATGTCTCAGAAGTCAGTCCGACTTCATCTTGTTCTGTCTATTAGGACACGCAAAAGGGAGGAGGAGTGCCCTGAGAAATGACAGTTCTCCTACAAGGAAGAAGAAAATTAGCAAATATAAACTGTGTAGCCTCGTGAAGTAAGGCAAAATACAGTTATTCAAGTAAATTTTATTGACTGTGTAGACAGGCAGAATAGCAAATTACAGTGTGGGTCATCACTATAGATCACTAGCTGATCAAAAATGCAAGTTGGGCAGAGAGAGACAGATCCAATAGGGGGAAACACAGCAACAGGGAATTAAGAGAGTAACCATTTTTAGTTCTATAGGTCCATCTAAGGTACGAAAGTGCTGGCAGCAGGCTGGGTAGGAGAGTGCTGGCAGCAGGGTAAGGTAGGAGAGTGCTGGCAGCTGGCTGCAGAGACAGTAACAGTCAAGTGGTCTTCTACATTTCCCAACTTCCTCTGCATCTTGGAAGGGAAGGGCTGTGTGACTAATTCTCCCCAACAGAATATTAGAGGAAGTGATGCATCACTTCCTGTCAAGGTCAGTTAAGACTTAGTGTTTCTTCCTCACCTTTTACTACCTAACCTTGTCTGTGTGACTAGAATCAAAGGATTCTAGGATGGCAAGCCTACAATATGGAAGGAGACTGAGTCAAAGCATGAGAGAGTCACACAGGTGAGCTGCTGATATGATGAAGAAATAAAATGGCGTTGGGCTAAGTCACTGAGATTTCAGGGTTTACCTGTTTCTGTAGCATAGCCTAACCATCTGGACTAATGCATTGGTGTGATTCAGAGCACAGGATGTGGATTCAGCAAACCAACGTTTAAATCCAGTGTCCACCGCTAATAAGCTCTGTGACTCGACCTCTCTGAGCTTCAGTTTTAGGTGCAAGAATCTTGTTATCAGATGAGACATGGAAGCAGTTTCAACTCAAGAAACAAAATGGAAGTCCAGTGGTGGGCCCTGGAAATACTACATTCCAAGACAGATGAAACTTCTAAGGATGTAGGTGTGACTATCGGGCTCCTTGAGTTATAGAGCTGAATGGGCCTCTTGGGCAATTGATTTGGTAAAGAATATGAGACCCAAACCCTTTTTGCTTCATAGTGAAGGCTGTGTCCTCAACTCTGGCTTCACATTAGATTAAAATTAAATCACCAAAAAAATCCTGACACCTGGGCCTTAACTCAAATCAATTAAATAAGAATCTTTGGGGATGAGATTCAGATATTGTTATATTTTCAAAGTTATCCTGGTGGTGCTAATATAGAACCAGAATTGGGAATCACTGAGTCGGAGTAACAAAAAAGTCTAAAGCTGCTTAAGAGCTTGCTGTCTCAGCTCAAAGTGGTTCAGGAGGTGAAGGACGGAGCCCAGGTAAAAGAAGCATCAGGTGGACTCAGATATGTGGAACTGGAAAAGGAGGTAATTTTAGCAGCAGGTCCAATAAGATCCAAAAAAAGAGACAATAATTTAAGTCAAAACATTTCCCTTTACAGAGATTATATGGAAGAAATATCATTATGAACATTACTATTATTTTCTTTCCAGTATTCATTCTATTTCATATTCTGAGACTACGAAATGCACTTAACATATGGGAAGAAATCATGGGTGTACAAAATAAATATTCAACATAAAAAAGTATTTCTGATTGGTAACATACAAAAGTAGTAAAACATTAACAAGACATTACAGAAATATAGATACTGAACGATTGCTTGCAATCTTTTCTGTTCATATGTAGCCACTGTGAGATATGTTAGACTCTATGAAAACAGGCAGAGTAGTGCTTCCCAAATGGGAAAAAATTTAGTCTAGCAACCTAGAAATTGCCAGATTGATTCAGACCCATTTTTTATTCTATGCTCTGTTCTATTGCTGACATAACCCACATTCAGCAAGGAAGATCAATTTCCTACCAGCTGTGAGCGAATCTTAATGGCAAGGTGGACCTTAATTTCCTTTAGTCATTTTTAACTGTTACTCAAATTTCTCCTAACCGTTTTTGGACCACTAAGGTCCAGCGGGATGACAAACTTGAAAATATCTGCTGGTAATGAAAGGTGTTAATTGGACAGTAACATACTAAATTACTTGGTTTTGATGATGTAGAAAGATTACTAAGGAGCCCTCAACTTAGTTACACGAAGCTTTTTTCTTCTTTACTTGAAATAAATGTCCACAGTCTTCCTAATTTTGGCTGGTCCTTGAAATATTCTTACATTTGTCCAGATTTAATTTGCAAATGAGCCCTTCCCTACCAATCATCCAGTACTCTCATCAGGAAATCGAAATCATAAAAATTCCAGGGAACACCACCCATAATTTATTTTACGTAAACAGCTTTGGATTATGCCAATCAATTCACCAGTTCATGATTTCAAAGATTGTTTCATCAATCTTGTATCACTCAAGTCAGAGAACATAAAATAAGCCCTTTAACGAGAATTTGGATTTGATTCTCTAAGAAAGACAAGGTTATTTTTAAAAAACCAAGTGAGCTAACAGGAGCACTATGAGAAACATGCCTACAAAGAAAAATGGTCACATTGCCTTTCAGTTCTATGCCATAGATCTTAACCTTTACTTTTTCCTTCTGCTGCTGGTGGATAGTTTGCTTCTTATATTATTCCCTAAGGGAAGCTGTAACACCACATGGGGTGAAGAAATATAATTTGGTCTTTTACTATTTTAAGTTCAAGTTATTAAAATGCCATGGACTCAGTGAAGTGTGGCTCATGTCCATACGACCAACCTGAGAAAGAGTCATACACACTGCCTCCAACAACGATATTGCAATAATGTGAAACTCATTGCTTTTTGGGGGATCAATCAATTTAAGATCAAGCCCCCTAAATGTTATGTTTCAAAATGCCTAAGAAACGCATATTCTTTTCTACATTGAAAGACAAGCAAAACATGGGTTTTTCAGGAGACCCATTTGTAAATATTGATTTTATGCCCTCCACTGAATTAAAAAGTCTGAATTGAATCTCAAATTGAGTTCCCACATTTCATTTGTGTCGTATATTTTCATTTGGTTTGAAATCTCAAGCAGCTAAATTTGACATCAGCTTTACAAGATTTCCATCTCTTAAGTTTGATAAGTTCTCAAACAGGAGTGAGGAACATATCTCTTAATATATTAATTAACTACGGATGAAGTACTTAGTCAGGTATTTGTCTCAGAGTTATGGATACAACAGTGATCCAGAAGGCTTCTGCTTTGACCTCTACTGGGGAAGAAAGACAGTTAGACAGCAAGATATTAAGGAATATTAAGGAAGCAGTAATCAAAATGAGATTTGAAAGGTGAGTTAGTCAAGGAAGAAAAGAACGAGTATTCAAGAAGAGGAAGCAACCTGTGGGAAAATGAGGGAGAGTAGGGCATATTATAAGAGAGAAAAGTTCAGTACAGCAAGTACTGTACACAGTTTCGATGGTAGGAAGGTGTTTGAATAATGGTGGTGGACAGGTTTGGGCAGTGAGACTGGGATGAGCTTGTGAAGGACCTTGAAAGCCATGATAACGGGGCGACTGTAAAGCAGGGGGAGGTGGTGGCAGCAATAGAGTTTCGGGAGGATGTCAGTTGAATGACAAACAGATTGTCAGAGGCAAGAATAAAGAGAGGGACTCCAACTGGGAAGTTGCAAAAGAGGTGAGGAAAGGCACCGGCAAATATAGTGGGTTGAATGACCGCCTCTCCAAAGGTATGTCCATATCACAATTCCAAGAAACTTTTAATGTTACCTTACTTGGAAAGTGTCTTTGCAAATGCAATTAAATGAAAGACCTCGAGATCATCCTGGATTATGTGGGTGGACTCTAAATCCAATGGCAGGTGTCCTTATGAGAGATGCACTGGGGAGATTTGACAGACAGAAGAGAAGGCAATGTGACCACAGAGGGAGAACTTTGAGCATGAATTAAGGAATGTCAACAGCCACCAGGAACTGGAAGACGCAAGAAGGATTCTCCCCTCGAGCCTCCAGAGGGAGCACGGCCCCACTGGGACCTTGATTTTGGATTTTTGGCCCCCAGAACCATGAGAACAAATTTCTCTTGTTTTAATCTTCAGTTTTTGGTAATTTGTTATGGCAGCCACAGGAAACTAACACAGCAAGGCAAGAGAAAGACACCGGGGGAGGGAGAGGACATAGCACACCGCACATCTGGGATGCTGCAAGAGTTCAGTAGAGCAGGATCTAAGGGCGTTCATGGGTGAGGCCGGAAATGAGGCTGGACAGACAAGCTGGAAGTTATATTAGTGAAAAGCTGCTGGGTCTGAATGCACATGGAATGCCAAAATATCAGTGAGTGGATCAGACTGGTTGAAGGAGAAGAATTATGGTCTTGAGCATTGAGAAGGAAAATTGGAAAAGGAGGAAAAATGAACAGAATGTGATATTTTCTGGCCAGAGGAGGGGGTCTCTAGTGGTGCAAGGAGGGAGGGGAAAGGGCTGGTCTGGGGAATTTAAACTCCAGCTACAGATAGAGCAGTGTCTTATTCAGCTTGGGCTGCTATACAAATACCATAGGCTGGGTGACTTAAACAACAGACATTTATTTTCTCAGTTTTGGAGGCTTGAAAGTTGAAAATCAAGGTCCCAACAAATTGGTGAGTGCCTTCTTCCTGTCTTGCAGATGACTGCCTTCTCACTGTATCCTCACATGGCAGAAAGAGAAAGCTCTGGTGTCTCCTTCTCTTCTTAGAAGGGCACTAATCCTATCATGGGGGTTCCACCCTCATGACCTCATCTAACGTTATCACCCCAAAGGCCCCCACCACCTAATACCATTACCTTGGAGGCTAGGGCTTCGGCATGATTTTTTGTGGGGACACGAATATTCAGTCCATAATAACATGACTTAAGATGATTTAAGGACCAAAAGAGAGCAAAAAAAGTCATACATCTGCCAAATTTTCAGCCTTCAGAGGGGAAAAGCTTCCTCTAAAAAGGTAGTGGGATAGAGTTGTCTTTTGCTTATCTATTCTGTGAACATAGCATCATGCTTGTTCAACACTCTGTTTAGACATTCAAAGAAAAGGACCAACATCTCCCCCAAGAAATACTAGTAATCAACATACTTCCTCACAACACAGTCAACAAGATGGCAAAGGACCCTTCTGAACAGAAGCTTCCCCAATCCTTTAGTGCTAAATTTAGGATCCACAAATCATGACATGACTATTAAATAATGCTTTTCTCTAATTTTATCCTTTCTTATAATTCTCAGAAGTTTTCTACAGACCTTTCTAAAACATCACACACAGGTTCCATTTGTTTTCCCTAGCCAAGAGAGAGGTCTGTAACAAGGTGAATACAAAAGACTCTGGATCAAGCGCTGGAATTGAAAAACCATTTCTACTTTGTTCACACAGACTCTCTCTTTCCCCTTGGTTCCCCGGTTAATCTTTTGGTCTCATTTTCTTCATCTGTACAGAGGAGATAATGGGTCCCAGTTTCATTCTGTTATCCCAATGGAAGGATTCCCACAGTTAGACCGAATGAAAATCTGACCAGTAATGCCCACTTACCTACCTCTCTGAAATGCCGTAAGAATTAATGATGGCCTGCAAAATGTCCTGAAGATGAAGAGCACACCATGAGAGAGAACTGATGAATATTATTAAAAGTGTCAATGGATAAGTATATTTTAATGATTGTGGAAAGAAACATACAGCAAAGGATCTTGGCTTCCTTGCCCTAGAAGCTCAATGCCTTAGGGTAGAAAGGAATATGCATAATGTCTCAGTAGAAAAATAAAAACAAAACTAAACCTGACAATCCAAGACCATAAATACATTAATAGTGAAATATTCTTTCCATCCTAAAAAATCCAGCTAAATTTTTAAAATAAAGCGCTGATTTATGCTCTAAGGATGTAATGAATTAAACAAGGTACTTTGGAAATTTAGAATAGTCTATAAAGGAAGGCAAAGGACTAAAAATAGAGATGTTAAGGAATAAAACCAAAACAAAGACATCACAGATACCTTCCTCCCCAATTCAAAACGCAGCAGGGGCATAATTCATTCACCACATATGAATTGGATAACTGCTTTTTTTTGGGGGGGGGCCCAAAAAAGAGATGAAATGGAAATATGAATGTTACTTGCTTTGGAGGATAGTTGGAGCTGGTGAAAATGCCTAGCAAATTTGACAGAAACAGTAAGCTACATTTATAGAGCAATAAGAGAAGGATAAGTTATTTATGAATTTCAACATTTTTAAAGAAAGTAAAGTCACTGCTGCCTTCCTGTACACTAACTATTTCAGTCTGTAAACCCTCCAGCAAATAGAGAATGGTTAGATTATTTTTTCCCCTTACAATTTCTCTTGGTCTTTGCACCTACAGGGATGAAATTTTACAACGGCTGTCTTTTCTTTTGGATGGCTATGGTTCCCTTGTATACATAAAACAGGTGTCATAAGTCTATTTATAACATATTTAACTCCAAATACATTTTCTATTTCATATTGTTTGTCTCCATGTTGTAACACACCAGTAAGCTGTCACGAATGTTAAAGCAAAGATAAGGCATTTTACCTTCTCTTATCTCTAACACCATATGTGGAGCAGGCGGTGCTCTGGTCCTGTAGATGAGTATTGTTGATGATGAATTTTTTTCTTTTTCTTCCTTAGTCACATGTGCTAGTTTATTTTTGCCTAAATGTTTCTATTCTGCCCTGTCAATATGATCTGAGCGTATTTGCTGCCGTCAAAGGTGTCTGTTTTATGGTTGATTCTGGAGGGAGGTGGGACAAGGAAAATAAAAGTGGATGCACTTCACTTAAAATTCTTTTTTCTTTTTTTCACGAGGTTCAATCTTAGACCTGCACTGGAGTCTGTGAAAAATCAATCTCTATGACATTAATTCTAATTTCAGTAGGGTAATTTTATCACCATTAAAAACACTTGGAGATACTGTCATAATGGAGAGAATATTTGGAGGACTCATTTATTTAGGATATTAGTGAGATAATCTCGACTGAATCTGTTCTTAAGCGTTGGGGCATATTTTCAAATGTTTAAGTTATGACTTCCCTAACCCCTTATGTCATTCTTTAAAAAAGAAAATAATTTAGGTATATGATCAAAATGGAATCAAAATTATGTATTAAGAGTATGTTATTGAACATTACATTTTATTGATAAAAATTCAAACGTTACTAAATAAGTCCTGAATAAAAAACTAAAAATCCCATATCCAATTTAAGAAATTAATGGCAGATGGAAAATTTTCCTTTTTAACTCCTCTCTCCGAGACACTAGAATGTCCCGATCTCAAATGTGCATACATTTCTTCTGAATTCTTCGTTTTTCCAATTCACCATCTCATCTTATTTTCTGTTCACTTTTGTGTCCTCCGCAGTATCTACCTGGAATCCCATTGCCTGGAGACCACTTTGAAGGACATCTACTGCCATGGCCTCTTGGAGATTTAAGACATCTAATGAGGAGCTGACAGAAAGCATCAGCTTGCTCCCAGCAAGTAGCACTTTCTAAAGTCACAATAAAACACCTGTCTGAACATTACCTATTCAGGTAATCATAACAACTAAAGTATAGGAAGCAACGGAGAAAAAAATACCTTTTGAAAAATCTAAATTTTGCAAATCTGTGCAAAAGGGAGGTGGGACAAAAAAAATAAAATCTGCACTTTTTTTTAAAATAGGACATTTCAGGTGTTCCCACGTTGCTTATTTATTCTAATTTTAAAAACTATTCTGAAAGACTCTATTATCTGTGTTTACGGTTCTATTATTTGTCTATTAACATTTTCTTTAGCCCAAAGGAGCTTTGAAGCAGCAAATTCAATAAAATGGCATAAGAACAACTGTGAAAAAAGTCAATGATAAACAAGATAAATGCAGCTATAAGAACTCCTTATCTAAAAAGAAACAATCAACAAAATGAAAAGGCAGCCTACAGAATGGGAGACAATATTTGCAAACCATATATCTGATAAGGGGTTAATATCCAAAATATATAAAGACCTCATACAACTCAATAGCAAAACCAAAAACAAAAAACTCCCAAATAATCCAATTGAAAAAATAGGCAAAGCACCTGTATGGATATTTTTCTACAGAAGATATTCAAATGGCCAACAGGTACATGAAAAAATGCTCAACATCACTAATCATTAGGGAAATAGAAATAAAAACCACAATGAGATATCACCTATGCCTGTTAGAATATTAGCATCAACAAGACAAAAGATAAGTGCTGGTGAGAATGTGGAAAAATGGAACCCTTGTGCATTGTTGGTGGGAATGTAAATTGGTGCAGCCATTATGGAAAACAGTATGGAGGTTACTCAAAAAATTTAAAATGGAACTACTGTATGATACAGCAATCCCACTTCTGGGTTTATATCCAAAGGAAATGAAATCATTACGTTGAAGAGATATCTGCACTCCTGTGTTCAGTGCAGCATTATTCACAATAGCTAAGACATGGAAAGAAGTAAGTGTCCATCGACAGATGAACAGATATATACATACAGCGAAATACTATTCAGCCGTAAAAAAGAAGGAAACTCTGCCATTTGCATCAACACGGATGGACCTTGAGGGCATTATACTAAGAAATAAGTCAGACAGAGAAAGACAAATACTGTAAGATCTCACTTATATGTGGAATCTAAAAACCAAACTCTAGAAGAAGAGATCAGATTTGCCAGTCAGGAGGTGGGTGGAGGAATTGGGTGAAAGTGGTCAGAATGTACAAACATCCAGTTATAAGATAAATATATACTGAAGATTTAACATACAACGTGATGACTCTAGTTAACAATACTGTATGGTATATTTGAAAGTTGCTGAGAGAGTAGATCCTAAAAGTTCTCATCACGATTTCTTTCTGGTAACTATATGAAGTGACAGATGTTAACCAAAGAGATCGTGGTAATAATTTTGCAATATTACATATGTCAAGTCACTATGCCATACATCTTAACTTAAAAAAAAATCAGGTTGCCTTCTAAAGAAAGACAATATAATAATAATTTTGGAATATAACAAAATAGTACAGAAAAACAGTAGAAAAAATAAAAAAAACTTTATATCAACTTGGGACATTCTGAATAGAGTCTAAGAATTCGAACAGTGTCCAAGGATCAAGAATAGATTAATATATGGTGGAAGATGTGCTCTGGTTAAGAAGTAAGGATTGTATTCATGCTATAGTTTGCATTTTTGAAAGATAGTTAAAATATTTTTTAAACGTTTGTGCTCGAAGGAAGAAAATTATGTAAACTGGAAATTTTATGTGAATTAAAACACAGCTTAGAAATAAAATTAGAAAAAATGCCCCCTTTTCGCTAAACTTTTATGGTTTTGATGCTATTAATTACACTTTGTTTTACATACGATGCCTCATGGTCACCACAGTACAGTAAATTATTTAGAATTAATATTTCTTCCCCCAATTTTTATCCCCAAGCATGTAAAAAGTAATAAAATCTTGAGCTGCAAATAAAGATGTACTTCTCCAGGAGAAATTGGTGGCTGCTGGGAGGTCGAACATTCCAGAGAGCTTAAGATTGTGCTGTGATAACAGACAGACCTAAATTTCTGCCACGTTTCACAATGCGACCACACATTGGCGGCTCAACCTCATTCAACTTCAATTTTCTGGTAGGAAAAATATTTATTGTACTTAGCTCATGAGGTTGTGAGGAAATGAAATGGGTATGTATGTAACCAGAGTGTCTGGAACATTACAAGTGCTTAATAAATATGAGCTATCATCATTATCATCCTTATTAGGTTAAATTAAACCAATATAATCATAAAGTTCTGAGACTGAGTTTGAGGGCAGTTCCAGAGCCACATCACTAATCATGAACTGCTGTTTAAGAAAATGAGAGGAAGTTATTGTCTACATAACACTACACAAAGAGTGCATTCTGAAGAAACTAGGTTAATGTGAAAAAAACAAACAAAAAAAGTTATTAATGTTTTCAGAGCCAGCTCTGGTGGTCTAGTGGTTAAGATTCACCGCTCTAATCGCCATGACCCAAGTTCGTTTCCCAGTCAGGGAACCACACCACTAACTAAAAAGTTAACTAACTTTTAACTAATGAAAAAGTTGCTCACTTTTAGAATAGGAATTCCCTATTCTCTAAAGCAAACAGTAAAACCTTAGGAAATATATTCATCTATATAGCCACAAGGTTGTCCTTCTGCGGCAGCTGTGTGTTGCTGTGATGCTGAAATCTATGCCACCAGGATTTCAAACACCAGCAGGGTCACCCATGGTGGAGAGGTTTCAGCAGAACTTCCAGAGTAAGACAGACTAGGAAGAAGGACCTGGCCACCCACTCTGAAAAAATTGGCCGTGAAAACCCTGTGAATAACAGCGGAGCATTTTCTGATATATTATCTGAAGGTGAGAAGATGGAGCAAAAAAGACCAGGCATTGTTCTCCTCTGCTGTACACAGGGTTGCTAATTATTCTTGAGAGAAGTACAAAAGTCAAGGTCTTGCCCAGTTCAACCCCATCTCTGCTTTGTTTATTCTTTACTGAGGTATAATTTACATAACTAAAGTATATAAATATTAAATGTGCTGCTTGATGAATTTTATGATTTTATGCACATGCCATGTAACCACCATCCCATCAACATGTAGAACTGATCCATCATCTCGATAAGCCCCCTTGCGCCCATTCACACTCAATACATCCTCCAATCCCCAAAGGCAATCACTCTTCTCTTGATGATATGAGGCTTCAGATGCCCTTCCCAATCTAGCAAAAGGACCCTTGAGAAATTTGAAGCCCTGATTCTCTTCCTTCACTAGACTTGACTCCTAAACCATTGCTGTTACTTTACTCACATTCTGTGGTCACCTTGCCTCTAACGTATGTCAATCCTACCATTAACATGACCCTAATCTAATTAATTGGCACTATGTTGAGTATTCTCCAGACATGAATGGCTTATGAACTATGACATCCTTCTGACATTTAGGGGGCTTTCCCCCTATTTATGTTAATGATATTTCACTGTGTTTTTTGATTCACAAACTCTATAAATGTTATTTTCTCAACCATCATTGTATTGTGTTTTACAAGGCATCCTGGGCCAAGGCTAAGTAAGGAGACAAAGAAAATGAATTTTAAGACCTGAGGGTGAACTGTAGGGGCAACTATACTCTCAAACTCAACTTTCCCAAAGAAGATTTTCTGATTCCAGTTTTAGAATTAAATCATGATGCTACAGAAGAATGAGCTTGGCGTTCTTGGTCTGAAGCAGCTCTCCATGTGTGTCTGTCATTGGTGTCTCCTGTGCCCTGAATCTTACCTTGGATACCTTACCTGGGTGCCCATGTTGTGAATCTTCCATTCTAGGGAACAGAAACAGACTCAACAAGTGCATGGAGCTCTGTAGGCCCGCGATACAGTGTAGGTGGATGCCCACTTGCTAAAATGACCCTGGCCCCTCATTTGAGCACTTGACTACTGGTGATTCTACGAGAAAATGAAGCCAATAATGAACAGAGGATCAAGGTTTATACCTGATCACAGAGAAACTAGACTCATTTCTGACATCATCCTTTTCATAACAGTGCTAGTGAGCTCTGAGCTTGGATTTTTCCACATGCTGCATGAAAATATGAAGATTATAATAACACAACTTGGAAAAAAAGTCAAATAGTACCTATGAAAACCCTCAGCCCACAGGTTCCTGTGATTTTCACTTGAGTATGCTCAAGAATTCATTTTACTTTCGACTTTAAAATTCACATTCAATTTTGACACGAGACATATGACTCAGTTCTTTAGAGTACCAATCCTGTAAAAACCAGTGACTCAGGCACCAGTTATAACAGCATATTATTGCAGTATCCAACCAAACATGCCTTATGCTGTCTAGAGAGTTTTCAAGTTGATGAGGCAAAAACAGCAATGTCCTAACTCAGAACATATGCTGTCCTCTAATAAGAAAAAAGCCAAATATAAATACTAAATAACACTGCATCCCTGAAATGTAATCCCTTGAGAAAATCAGGCATCTTTACTTTTCCCGTTATTTGATTATTAATTTTAGAATAGCTGTGCTCTTTAATGAAATCTATTTTTACAGAAATTTCAGAATTCAGATGCCCATATGAATCAAGACACCAGAAGCTGATTTTTCTCAGCAGGTTTCCCTTTCATAGCCAGAGCATTTGGTGCACAAGAAAATGAGGTCAGCCCTAAGAAGTATGGTAATCATTTAATAACAACAGCTGCAAGCCAAAGAAGAATTACAAAGATAAATCAATCTGGAACAATAAAATGCCAAAAAAAAAACCCCAACCCTGAGTAAGAGCAAGTTTGATATTAAAGTACTGTTTATTTTCAACTTACCCAACAAACTGCTGAAAGAAATTACTACATTTTTCCCTCACAAAGGATATGACAGCACAGCACCACTTTCTACCCACCGAGCATCACAGGATGGGTATCGAGATACAGACGTGACATCCTCTTAATTATGTTAACACCAGGAAACAGAGCCAGATAGTATTTAGAATATTAATTCATTTGACATAGACTGAGTACCTACTATGTATCTACTATGCCTCTGTCTTAAGGGGCTTGGCATACAAAGAGTTGTCTTGTGGGGGGTGACAGATGTAAGCTCAAAGTCACCATGGAAATAAAGTTACCTGAAGGGGAGATCAGAGAAGACTTCACAAATGGCATGACATATGCAGAGGCTGAAAGCAGTAGGAATTTGCCAGTTAGACAAGGTGAAAAAATATTCCAGCAGAGGGCATATGCAAAGTCACGGATGTGTGAAATAGCTTATGATGTTTAGAAAACAACAATGAGCTTTGTGTGGCTGCAGCAAAGGTTGCCATCTAGACATGGCAAAGGATGTTGCTAAATATGCAGGCAGGAATCTGATGATGAGGGATCTTTAAACCCAAAGAGTGTCCTTGCATAGAGGGGAGTGACACAACCAGATCTGTGTTTTAGAAAGATGCTTCCTGCAGCAGTGTGCAATGAGAGAACGGGGCCTGAGATACCATTAGGGGCTGTGCCAGCAACCACATGAGAGAGAGTGAAGGCTAGATTTGAAGTTGTGTTGGAGGAAGAGAGACGAAAGGGCAGATCTGAGAGGTGTGTGGGGGAAAGAACTTTTAGAAATGGTTACCACTCTCTGGGGTTTCTAACTTGCTTGAGCTACTGAGGGAATGGGGTTTTCTGAACTGAGAAAAGAAATACAGTCAGCCTGATTTCTGAAGTAGGTAGGTGGTGGTGGGAATGGTTTTATTTTTGGAGACACTGTGCCAAAATGTCTTTTGGGTATCGAGGTGGAAATGACAGAGTAAACAGTTTGTGAGATCAATGCGTTCCCTCTGTCATTATCTAGGATGCTCCAAGTACTGGTTTCATAAAACTATGAAATTACATCCAACTATTTTTTGAAGATTTACAATGGAGGTTCAGGAAAATAAAGACTCTTGCAAGGATTTCTTTGATAGCTTTATGGCAAGTGTTTCAAATCATGGCACTGTGGCCTAGGATATCATTGGGAATGTTAGATAGAAGTTTGATTGTCATCAATATAATTTGCACACCAGCATTGGTTTGGTGAGAACTACGCATGGATCACAACGACAAATGAACAAAGCTGGAATTATATTGCAATGACATCATCCATTGCATGTAATTGTTTAGTATCATAAATATGTTTTTAGAAGACAATCTTTTAAAAATGTAAATCAAACCATGCACTGCATCACACTTCTCAATGGTTTCTTTTGTGCGTGTGTGTGTGTGTGTGTGTGAGCAAGATTGGCTCTGAGCTAACATCTGTTGCTAATCTTCCTCTTTTGCTTGAGGAAGATTGTCACTGAGATAACATCTGTGCCAATCTTACTCTATTTTATGTGTGTTGCCACCACAGCATGGCTAGACGAGACATGCTGGGTCTGTGCTCAGGATCTGAACCTGCAAACCCTGGGCTGCCAAAGTGAGTACATGAACTTCACCACCATGCCACTGGGCTGGCCCCTTCCCACTGGTTTCTGATTTTACTCAGAGTAAGAGCCAAAGTCCTTACAATAGCCCACAAGACCCTCCATGACATGGCTCTTCCTTCTTATCTCTCTGACTCCATTTCTCATTATTCTCCCTCTCCCCCAGTCACTGCATTCCAGCTACACTGGCCTCTTTGCTGCTCCTCAAACATCAGATGCCTGACAACTCCTTTTGTCTAGAATGCATTTCTTGCAGATGTCTATATAGTTTTGAGTTGTTGGTCATGTGTTATCTTTTAAGTGATTACTTCCTTGACCACTTGATGTAAAATTGTGGCACCTAGACCTAACCAATCCTTATCACCTTCTCCTGCTTTATTTTTTCCATAGCACCAGAGAGCAGTTTTTGTACTTCCTTTAAACAACTTAATGAGAGATAATGGTGAACTGCTAATAGCAGCTGTGGAAAGGATCTAGATGAGTCGTATTAGGATAGGCTGAGCTTATGCTGCCGTGACAAACAAGCCCCAAATCTTAGTGGCTTAACTGAGACATTTTGTTTCCTTCTCAATCAAAGTCTGCTTAAGTCGTTTGACTCACTGGGACACCTCTCCTCCATGCAGTGACTCAGTGATCCAGGCTCTTTGCATCTGTAGCCCCACTATCTCCACACAGGGTCTCCATGCTTCCCTCCAAAAAGGAAGAGAGAGTGTTGAAAGTCCCACAGAAGCTTTTACCTAACCCAGGCCAGACATGACACACATAATTTCTGCTCATGGTCCAATGGTCAGAGCTAGTGTACAGTCCCACTTAAATACAAGAGTGCTGGCTGGGAAGTGTAGTCTTCCAAGTGCCCTAGAAGGAGAGGAGGCCTGGATATTGGTGAGCAATTCTCAGATCTACCACAGCAGCCAACTTTGGAATGATATTCTATTTGTCAGTTTTCTATATTCATTTAAAATTCATAGATTGACAGTCTAAAATACCAGACACCAGAAACCAGTCAGTACTAGGGTAACTAATACACAAAAATCCACATGAGAATCTTCTAATTGAACCTTGCCATGGAATTCTCCTGCCGAGTCACTGGCCCACATAACTTTACTGGGATGAACAAAAGAAGATGGATTCAATAAGCCCAGCCACAAATAGATACCCACAGCCACGCGCTGGAACGCAGACAGCATACCAACAATCAGATGAAGCCTTCTGAAGCAGAAGGTCACTGAACCAAGATTTCTGACACATACCCAAGTGCTGGCTTTTAAAATGGAGACTAACAGAAAGCACAGTGAATTTTATAAGATATTTTATGCAATGTTGTGATAAAATAGGACCAGGTTATAGAAAAGGGAATGGTCCTTTGTTTCCTTTTGTTGACAAGTTATACTACAGCTTTGACTCAAGGGTTTGGGTTACTTCCCCGTCCCACAGAGATTACAACCTTGAGGATAATTGCTTTTCTCCTTGTATTCTCTGTAGATACTCCTTCCATCCTCTTTTATAAAAGACATTCAGAGGGCTGGTCACAGTACCAAGCTGATGGTCATAAATTGTGTAGCTCTTTTGGAATGGAGAGCATAGAAAAACAGAAAGTCAATGTCAAATGTCCCTCTCTACGTGGCAGTTCAAAAATGGGTCAAAAACAGTGCATGCGTGCACATACACACAAACACGCACAGCTTCAACTATGGCAGCAGTCTCAGAACTGGCCTCGTATTTCACATCTCTCTTCCCACTAATCTATTTCTTACGCAGATTTAACTGTATCGTGGCTGTCTTTAACAAACACCATCAATGACTTTCCACCAGGCCCCTGTGTCCTACAGCTCTGGGAGTATCATTCACATTGAGTCTGTATCAGGGTTGGCGAACTATAACCTGAGGGCCAAATCTGGCCTGCTGCCCATTTTTGTATGGCTTATGCACTAAGAACATTTTTTTTTTACTTTTTTAAATGGTTGAAAAAAATCAAAAGAATAATATTTTGTGAATTCAAATTTCAGTGTCCATAAATAAAGTTTTATAGGGATACATCCATGCTCCATCACTTACATATTGTCTGTACCTTCTTTTGGGCTACAAAGACAGAGGTACATGCAACACAGACCACATGGTCTGCAAGGCTTAAAATATTTACTATCTGAAAATAAAAACAGAAAAAGTTTGCCAACCTCCAGTGTATAAGAATAGGACTCCTTGGAGTGGAGCAGTGTATAGCCTGTGTAGCTGTATACTACAGCTCTCATCTCTAATACTCATCATATTAAGGACTTTTTCCCTAGCTGAGCATTTAAGATTTTCCATAACGTAGATCCAGACCAGATTCTCTCTAGCCTTCCCACCTACTATGTACTCTTTTCTCAGTACCCTGTGTCTGCTCATGTTGCTTCTCTGTTCTAGCTGTGTATTCTTTATCTGTTTGTTGATATCTCATCTAATGCTGAAAGCTAAGCTCAAATGTCACTTTCAACATGGCAGCTCAGACATGTGTCAACCTAATGTGATTTCTTGCTTCTGTGAATCCACACAGTATTTTGACCTTCTCTTACACACTTACCATCTCCTGACTTGCACTGTACTTAGTCATGCATTGGTCTCATGTCCTCTACTCTGTTATACAGTCCTTAAGAATAAGGACTTGTCTTAGTCATTTCTGTACATTTAAGAGTGGTGTGGACGTGGAAAGGGCTGGTACAGATCCCTGTAGACTGAGGGACTAGTGCCAGGAGTCACTCCAGGCCTCAGAACACACGTAATCACATACTTCCTTAGTTGCGGGGTCCAGAGGAAATTCCAGTGGCATGGCAAAAGACCCAAGTGAGTGCTCTAATAAAGCTGCTGTGGGGAGGGGTGGCTCAGTTCCATAAAAAACAAACAAAAGCTTTGATGGGCACAAGCCCAGGATCCAATCCAGAAGTAGGAGGTATGCCGAAGACCAGTCAGGCCCTAAACATCATGACTGTCATTGTGAATAGCAAAATTCCATTAATCAGACCAAATTTCAGGACAACAGAGCCAACAGAAAAGGAGGTCAAGTAGGGGCTGTGTCATTTGGCAAGAAGATAGAGGCTCCTTAGAAAGACTGTAGTTCTAAGGAGGTGACTGGACAGAAGTCCAAAGATAGAACCAACACAAGATTAGAGCTTAACTATTACCAAGTGGGTGATCTGAGCTGTGTCCCAAATGTTGAGTAGGGGCTCCTTAAATTACTCTTGCTTAGGTTTAAATTTAATTCCAGGATCTATAGAGCAGAGAAGCCTGTAAAGAAAGACGAAGTGGCCCCAGCTGTCAAGGAAGACAAGAGACTCAGAGGAAGGGACAGAACAGAGCCTGGAAAGGGCCTGGGTAAGACAGAACTAACTTTTCTTGAGCACTAACCACCCGTCAGGCTCTGTGATAAGGCTTTTACTTATAATGTCTCATTTAAAAAGCACAGGAGCTCTGCATGGAACAGCATTATTCCCATTTTACAGATGAGGAAATTTGGCTTAGAGACATTATCAGTAATTAGTGGAGCCGAGATTTGAAGGCAGGCCTAAGTGAACCCAGACTAGATTCCCCTGCTCCCCATCACTACTTCATACTTCAATAAATATTTATTAAATGAATAATTAAGATAGAAATATTATAAGTGGAGGGGCTGGCCCCGTGGCCGAGTGGTTAAGTTCGCGCACTCCGCTGCAGGCGGCCCAGTGTTTCGTTGGTTCGAATCCTGGGCGCGGACATGGCACTGCTCATCAGACCACGCTGAGGCAGCGTCCCACATGCCACAACTAGAAGAACCCACAACGAAGAATACACAACTATGTACCGGGGGGCTTTGGGGAGAAAAAGGAAAAAATAAAATCTTTAAAAAAAAAAAAAAAAAAAAAAAAAAAGAAATATTATAAGTGGATAATCTTTTTACAATTCAACATGGTAAGTGTGACAGTACTTATCTTTCGTTTCAAGTTTTTTCTAGGTTTTCCTTGTGAGTTAGATAGCTTTTGTCTCTTCTATGGCTGGCCCATTGAAAATACAACTCGTGGATACTGTGTGCCACATGCCAACAGACACATGAAGTAATCTAAGAACATACTGGTTGCTCTAGGCAGTTGCTTTAGATTTCTGGGCTGCCAAACCTTTCACAAGCTAGTCCAAATTTCCTTTCTAGGCTCTCTCTATTTTGTTCAAACCTCTTCGGCTACTTACTATCTTCCACTGAACGCTTATACAGCTTGTCCCTTCTAGTTAAATGTTACATCCTCAATAAAACCCACTCTGATCTCTTTAGTCAGAAATGATGTCTCTTTCTTTCGTCCACTCTTATACCATTTCTTTCTATACGTTTCTATGGTTCTATACTTGATCTGAAAAAATACTTGTGTATGTAATATAGACTTCCAAGAACTTTAGAGTTTGTACACATCTTTTTACCCTCCACAGTGTCTACAGTCTCATTCATACAGAAGAGTTGTTTAAAAAGATATAAGTGCTAAACAATAATGTATTAATGAAATTTCACTTTCTTAGACTCCTCTATGCGGGCAAATTTTCCCTCAGAAGTTTGTTCCCACATTCACCCCCCCTATTTTTGACTTGGTTCTTTCTAGCTAATACAATTCTTTCAGGTCCACTGGAATTCTTTAGAAAGAAGCAGTTCTATGAAATGGAAGAAGTTGGCATACTGAAGGAGGACTATGGCTCTTTGATACCACTTGCAAAGCCAATATGAGGATTTACAACGTGCAAAAATACTCTCCACTTATTGGCATGCAATCTGTTTTCTAAAGTCCTAATGAAATATACTGATTTGCATCCTATGATCATGTATACTTCCAAGAAGTTCCATTTAAATAACTGCATAATTTCTATTACGACATAACTGACATCAATGTGACGGTCTGATAGTTCACAGAGGCCCTTTGAAAGCCAACTTGGATTAGAGGGCAAAATTTATATTTAGGATATTTAGAAAACATATTATAAAGTGACTTTTCCTTTCATTTGATAAATATTAATGCATTTATTAATGGATGATCAAAGGATACTAATTTATGAAAAAATAATCTTGAGTTTGCAGTGATTACAAGAAAATTCACCACTATTAAAGCTAAAAAATGAAATGCATTCTTTTGAAAATTGCACCTTAAAAATATTGATGGCGGAATATCAAACTGATGGGTTCTGCTGGATGATAAATTCCCTAGTTTTCATAGGTTTACAGAGGCTTCTCAAAATGTAATCAATTTTTCATTACCTGGGCAAATAGACAATGGTAGCCATGTATATTATGGATGATAATGGTCAAACTTAAAGCCACTTATATTGGCTTCTAGAATGTGCTATATATTTTAAGGCATATTTGCTTCTAAATTCTTTGCTTAACTTAATTTTAAAATTATTCTGCAAGCTAGTAAGTAAGGAAGAGATTCTAGAAAATAATAAAAGGAATATTTAGCCAGGATTTAAGAATTCACTAGGATAGTCTACCCAATTATAATTTTGACTATGATCAAGGCTAAAAATAATGTAGCTATCAATAAAGTGAATTATGAAGAAGAAACAGAACACCATATACTAGGATTATTTGAGCCTATTCCTTCTAGAATTCATTTTTTATGTTATTACATGCAATTTTAATATGGTATTACTTCTAATCTTTCAAGTACTGCTGTCAGATAAACCTAATTATTTCCCAGAAGTGGCTTGCAACTGAAAGAAAAATGCAGCAGAAAACTTATCCATCCATTTATATATATTTAGTCTATATAAAAATATTTTCCTTTTTATTCTTTTGTCTAAAAAGAGAAGATTGAGACAGATGAGGAATCAGGCATATTGGTAGAGGTGAGAGCAGGGGTGGGGTGGGGGAGGAGGAGCCCAGACCATTCTTCATTAAACCTCTAAGAGACTCCAGAAGATTTCTCCACAGGCACATACAAGTATTTCTTGGGGACTGCTATGGACTAATATTTGTGTCCCTTCAAGATTCACATGTCGTAGCCCTAACTCCAATGCAATAATATTTGGAGGTGGGGCCTTTGGGAGGTAATTAGGTTTAGATGAAGAGGGAGACCCCATGATGGGATTAGTGCCCGTATAAAAAGAGACCAGAGAGCTTGCTCTCCCTCTCTCTCCTCTTCCCGCCCCCTCCCCACCCCCCGTCTCGCTAGCAACAAGGCAGTTGCCTATAAACCAGCAAGAGGGCCTTGACCAAGAACCCAACCAAGCTGACTGATCTTTGATTCCCCTGTCTCCAGAACTTTGAGAAATAAATGTTGGTTGTTTAAGCCACCCGGTCAACGGTATTCTACTCTAGCAGTCTGAATGGACTGTGACATGAGGGTATATCAGTGTTCTTCTCACACGGCCCCCAGACCTTGGCACACAACATCAGTGAGTCTTTGTGTCTCACACCTATGCTGCCTGCACACAGCCATGATGAAGACATTGGATCTTTAACAAGGAAGGGTTGATTTCAGATGTGGGTGAGGCACTCCTTGAGCATTTGGGAAGGCAGTGCTGAGACAGCTGTCTGGGTTACGAAAGCAGAAATCAGCCCTGATGTATCTGCAACCATCTGAGACCCAAACTTAGACCCCTGATATCGTTGTCCAGGACACTAACTTCTTGAACCTATTGCTTTAATCTCCTTATTTGTGAAAAGCAGAGATTATGCTACTTTATTCCTTGTAGCTCCATACTTTATGATGCTCCCAGACTGCTACTTCCTAAAGCTCACCCTTCCGACACACCAACCAAAGGTTCAGTTTAGTTCCTTGCCAACTGACTAGCTAAGACAGGGAAAGGGTCCGGGATCAGGGTGTCACTCTGAGTTTGAAAATTAGGGAGCAATTTACATTTTTTGAGCATCACCGAAGTCCTTGCAACAGATGTCTTTTCCCCTGAAGTTGAGTAGATTTGGAAGAACCATCCCTGCTCCATCACTCAGGCCTGTCTGTGAGCAGTGGCAAGCATTCTAGTGTAGTTCCTAAAATTAGAGGCAAATTCAGTTTTGGACAGGATCATGTCTTCTTATTCATTTTTGTATCCTCAGGATGAGTTAATACATCAATCTTAGGCTGCACAGCCAATCCATCCATTCATTTGATTCAACAAATATATTAAGAGCCTACTATGTGGCAAGTACTATTTTAGATGTTTGGAATATATTATTAAGAAAGATACCTATCCTTGAAGATATTATATTCTGGAAGGAATGGGGAAACAGGTAATACAAATAACAAATAAATAAATAAAATATTGTCCAAAGTTATTAAATTCTACAAGGAATAAAAGAAGCAGTTAGCAGGATAAGGAGGATCAAGGGAAGGGATGTGGGTGAGTTGAGAAATAAAGACTTGAAGGTGATGAAGGAGTTGGCCAAGCAGACACCTGGGCAAGGACATTCCAGGCAGATGGCACAGCTAGAGCAGGAGCATATGGCGTGTCTCATATATTCAAGCAAGGACGTCAATATGACTGAAGTGGAGTGCCTAAGAGAAAGAATAGTAGGAGATCATATCAGAGGTTAAGAGGCCTCAGGGACTTGTAGGCCATTTAAGAATTTTGGCTCTTACTCTGCATGAAAATGGGGAGGTGCAAAAGGATTTTGAGCAGCAGAGTGACATAATCCAGCCTCGGACTCTTTTGAAAGGAATCAGTCTGGTTGCTGGACTGGGAAAAGACTGAAGGAGTGAGAATAAAGTAGGGAGATGAGGTAGGAGGCAAATGTGGTAATCCAGGAGAGAGATATTTTTAAGAGATTAAATCAGCAACCGTGGTATCCCCATTAATTTACCTATCATGCTCTCTAGCCCAGACTGAAATTGCTTTATATGTATACTAAAGAAATCTTGTTAAACAGAAGTAGCACTGGCAATAAGTCTTCGCCTGAAGATATGCTCAGGTATTGTCTTAATTCTTGAGTTTTGTAAACAAGTGGTACACAGAATAAGCACTGAATTCAATAACACATTCCAATAAAAACCATCAGGACTAAGTTATCTGAAAGGAGCATTCAAATTCACATCAATTGATAATAGCAAATAATGGCCTCCTTTAATTTATTCTAAATTTTGACAAGTAATGGTATTTCCACGCTCTTTTTTTTTTTTTTTTTTTGCAGGGAAAGATTTGCCCTGAGCTAACATCCATTGCCAATGTTCCTCTTTTTTCCTCCGCAAAGCCCTAGAGGATGGTTGTATATCATAGTTGTAAGTCCTTCTAGTTCTTCTAGGTCAGCTGCCACCACAAAATGGCAACTGACGGATGGGTGGTGTGGTTCCATGACTGGGAAATGAACCTGGACCAGGAAAGCAGTGAGAGCACTGAACTTTAACTGCTAGGCCATCAGGGCTGGCTCTCCCTCTATTTTTTTAAAAGACTCCCTGATGGACTGCTACCTCTATTGAACTCTTGAATGTATCTTATTCCAAAGAGAATGATCAACAAAGTGTTGTTTCATTGGGTCCTGGATATATGCTATACATTCCAATATACCTACCCTTAGCTTATCTATGACATAGCCTCTGAGTCAAAGACAGGACCACTATATTTCAAAGAAGAAAACATTAAGAGACCAAATAAAACGTTTGCTCATATTCAGGAAAAAATTCAATCCACTTCTTTAATAGGCTAAGGTGGCATTTATCATGTTTTCTCTTTTTTGGAGCACCTTGTTAGCTGTTTTGTCTTTTAGGAAGGGATCTGTGGTGGGACGGATTGAAAAGGTTACACTGTCATCATTGTACAAATGAATTCCCTCTGGAGTGAAAATTCACCTACAGTTTTACATTGACGTTGTATCGTTCTATGTGTTATTTTGGCAACGCTATATGCCATCTCAAACAAAGATTTCACCTTTATTTATTAGTACATTTAAACCAACCACAGTATTGGACGCCTACAGTATGAGAATAGTAACAATTGACAGAGTGGGTAATATTCCAATAGAGAAGATTTATTGCATATTATTTTTATAAAGCTTACAGAAGATACTTTAACTAGTCTTGATCTATTCCGTGAGCAGGATTTAGTGGGCCTGGAAGCCTCTAAAATTATTTGCAAAGTTATGTATTGATATGAATCTGTTAAATGATCCAACAGTTTCTATCACAATTTTAAAGGCATTTGTGATGGCACTCCCTTAGATTAAAAAGAAATGAACATAAAAAAACACTGACTTAGAAAAATGCACAAATAGCATTTTTAAGGGTTATTTATATATGAAGAGAATACTCAATTTATGAATGGTTTGATTGCTCACAAAATTTAGTTCTGTTTTGATCAAAGTGAACTTTTTGCTTTCATATCTTGATTTTCTAGAGAAAATATTCTAAGGTACCCATCATAATTTTTCGTAGTGGCACAGCCCTTTATTTCAACCAATATTTATGTCACCCACTATACATTGGGGGATACAATGATGAAAAAAGATAAAAAGACCAGGTTCCTGCCCTTGAGAATCTCATAGTCTATTAGGAGAGAGGGAGGCACAGCTATTGATCATATACCGTGAAAAACATTATTAGGGAAATGAATTCACGGGCAGTTTTATCCCCAGGACAACTGAATTCTGCCAAGGGTTATTGGGACTGGAAAGATGAATAAGTTTTTCCAGGCACAGGAAGAAAGCTAGAGTGCTCAGGGCACAAAAAGAACAATAGGCATGAAAATGTTGTCGTGCAGCTAGGCAGGAACACAGGCTTTAGGGGGCGCTTGGCTGAAGGGAAGTCTGGAAGCTGAGGGAAGACTGCAAAGATCCTTGGGACCATCCTAAGTGTCTGGACTTGTGTGTGTAAAGTGATGAGGAAGCCCTGGAAGGGTTAAGATAAAGGAGAAACAGAATCTGGATTATTTTACAAGTCTAACTGGTGGGTGATGAGGACAGATTGAAAATAGTTAGGAAGATGCTGAAAAAAAGATAATATGTTGAATTAGTGAAAGAATATAGTTATTCTCGCCTCTTTGTTTGTTTCTTTGTTTATATACAAGTTTCTTCTTCATTATAGCCTATATATAGATCACAAGCTCCTTTCAAAACAATTTCATGGTCCAGAGAGAGCCCACTAGTAGCAGAATAGGCCAGATTAGCTTCACTGCAGTCATTCAAATTGTTATTTTAGATTGAGAACTCTTCCTTTTCATTTCAGAAGTCTAGAACATCTCTAGTCTAGAAGTTTCCTTTTTCTAACTTTTTCCATCCAATCTATCAGCAATTATTATCAACTACTATTGATTCTACTTCTAAAACATATTCGAAAGCTGTCCACTTCTTTTATTCCCATGCCATTACCTGAGGAAAAGGCCCCCTCTTCTCGCCCCTTCTCCTCTGAGTTAGCTCCTAAGTAGTGTCTCTGCTTTCTCTCTGCCCCTCACAATCTGTTCTCCACATGGCAGGGAGCGACCTTTTAAAACAAAATACAAACCAAACCATTCCATTCCCTTCTTTAAAACTTTCATGGATTCCCACTGCACTTAGGAGTCATATGAAAACTTCTTCTTGTGGTTTGCCAGGCCCTCTGTGATTTGACCCCCTTTGATGTGTCCTGTACCTTCTTCATTCCCTACCCTTCCCGCACTCGATGATGATGCTCCAGCCACACCAGTATTCTTCCCATTCCTGGACCACTCCAAATTCCTTTCTGCCTTGAATCTTCTGTACGAAATGCTCTTCTCCTTCACCTTTGCATGGCTGACTTTTTAGGTTCCAGATGAAGTGCCACCTTGTCAGGGATGCCTTCCTGACCACTCAACCTAACGTAGCTGCCCAATCTCATCACACCATCTTCTCTTTAGTAATTTTCTTATGTATTTATTTGCTTACACATTTAATATCTATCCTCTTCTCTCTCTGTTGCCCCCCTAATCATGCATGCTCCATAACAAGCAGGGAATCTTGACTGTATTGTTCCCTGCTCTATTTTTGGCAGAATGTCTAGCACTGTGCTTCCAATACAGCAGCCACCAGCTAGATGTAGCTATTTAGATTTTAGTTAAAATTAAATTTAAAAATTCAGTCCCTCAGTTGCACTAGCAACACTTCAAGTGCTCAAAAGCCACATATGGTTACTATATTGGACAGAACAGATACAGAACATTTCCATCATTGCAGAAAGGTTTAGCCTATAGTCAATGATCCAGAAATATTTGTGGAATGAACAAATTGTTGAACGAGAAATGCAAAGTACTACTACCTACCTCAACTTGACCTCATGGTAAGTGGCTACTCATTTCACAAAAACTAATCAAAACTCTGTATCTTACTCAAATGAGAAAAAAAAAGGAAAGAGAAACTCTGTAAGATTCTAGTATTGTTAACTTTAAGATACAAATATCCAGTTGTTAGGGACTGAATGCTGTGTTCCCCTGAAATTCCTATGTTGAAGCCCTAGTCCAACGTGATGGTACTTGGAGGTAGGGTCTTTGGGAAGTAACTGGGTTTAGATGAGGTCATGAGGGTGGGGTCTCCATGAGGGGATTAGTTTCCTTATAAGAAGAGGAAGAGGCACCAGAGTTCCCTCTCTCTGCCGCATGAGGATACAGCAGGAATGGTCACCTGCAGGAGAGGAGGAGGGTCCTCACCAAGAACTGAATCTGTCAACACCCTGATATTGGACTTCCCAGTCTTTAGAACTGTGAGAAATAAATGTCTGTTGTTTAAGTCAAGCAGGCTATAGTGTTTCGCTATCCAGCCCAAGCTGACTAAGACACCAACACATAGTTTTGGCCAACATTCATTGTTTTGGCAAGCAGGCACTCCCAAAGCAATGAATATTGGCAAAAACTTTGTGAGTTGGTGTCTTAGTTCTAAGGTCCAGATTTGACAATAAGACAAATATACGCATATATGTGTGCATTCCATTTGTAGGTTGTCTATACTTGTTCTGTTTAAACATTTTGTATACTGAGGGTTGTTTTGTGTTTTTGGTATTCTAAGAGCTCGAACAATGTATGTATATATGTATATAGTCTGTTTGCAATTCTTAATCTTTAACCATTTTATTTCTCAAAATGTATGTTTGTACTGACATTAAATTCAATTCAGTATCATTAAAAAGTTCTTACTCTCAACGTGAATCCACTAGGATATCCAAATTTGCTAGTCTTGAATTTAACTCAACAATATCAAAGAGCTTTCATTCAACGTTTTGGCCCCACCAACCAAAGCTGATGTAGAAAGCAGGAATAAAGATATTTGGCTTGCATATATAAAATCCTGATCCCCTTTCCTCAGCAGCTAACTCCAGAAGACATTCAAAGCACTGTGTGGTGGAGAAATAAAGGCTTAACTGAGGTTTAGGCAGTTCTGTTGGATTCAGAAGCCTGGAAACTGAGTGTGCCTGGTCACCAACCTGGAAGTCAGCCGCCCAGTCTCGCCCTGCTCTTCTCTCTCCTTTCATCCCTCCAGCCTCCCAGGATCTCTCTCCCTCCTTCTCTCCCAGCCCTTTTCTTTCTTTCTGTCAGCCCTGGTGCTCTAGTGGTTAAGATTTGGTGGTCTCATCGCTGTGGACCAGGTCTGTTTCCCGGTCAGGGAACCACAACACCCATCTGTTTGTATGTCTGTCAGTTGTCATACTGTGGCAGCTGCGTGTTGCTGTGATGTTGAAAGCTATGCTTCCAGGATTTCAAACACCAGCAGGGTCACCCATGGCGGACAGGTTTCAGCGGAGCTTCCAGACTAAGACAGACTAGGAAGAAGTATCTGGCCACACACTTTCAAAAAATTGGCCATGAAAACCCTATGAATAGCAGTGGAGCATTGTCTGATTCAGTGCCAGAAGGTGAGAGGATGGTGCAAAAAGACCAGGCAGGGTTCTGCTCTACTGGACACACAGCCACTAGACGTTGAAATCAACTCCACGGCACCAACAACAAAACATTTTACTTAAACATACCAAGGATCGTGTAACAAACAGCCATGTACCCACCACCCAGAATACCTTGCTCAGAACATTTTGTCACTTGTCTCAGATATTTTTTGGGGAGAGTGAGGAAGATTGGCCCTGAGCTAACATCTGTGCCAGTCTTCCTCTATTTTATGTGGGATGCTGTCACAGCATGGCTTGACGAGCAGTGTGTAGGTCCACATCTGGGATCCAAACCTGCAAACCCTGGGTTGCCGAAGCAGAGCATGCAAACGTAAGCACTACGCCTCTGGGCCGACCCCTCAGATAATTTTTTTTTAAGAAAATAAATGTTTATAGATAAAGATAATGTTGCTGATATATTCTTCCACAGTCCATTTCCTTCTATTTTTCCCCAAAGACAATCCCTGTATGAAGTTGGGCTCTAGCTGGACCATATTTTATACCTTTCTAAAAATATGCATCCATAACTAATGGAGCATTTTGTTAGTGAAATTTTACGTATGTATATTGTTCTACAGCTTCTTATTTTCTTTCACTTAATATTCTTTCTTCTTAACCACTGTATTGTATTCCATTGCCTGAATAGCCCGTAATTTATTTATTTTTTCCATCTTTAATGAATATTTTGAGGTTTTTTTTTTTCTCTGTCATGACTAATAACACTCCAGTGAATATCTTTGAATATGCTCCTTTCCCTGTGTGTCAAAGGTTCTACTGATCTACATTCCAATTAGTGGTGCAAAAAAAGATGTTTTTATTATTTCCTTCCTTTTACTTTCTTTGACACTACAGCTATTTTCAGACATCCTGAGCTGAATGCTTAACTCTAGTATTTTCAATCCTTTTAAGATTATATACTTTCCTCTAAGTAATTTACTTTGCATTTCAGAAAACTTTGTATAGTGCTTTTGATGCTATTGAGTTCAAATCATTTTGTAATTTCCATTAAGATTTCTCTTTAATCCACAATTTATTTAGGAGTGATTTTTTTTTCCAGTTTCTGAACTTAGGTTGTCATATTTTAACCATCTTTATATACTTGAAATTTAAGTTTAATTGTATCTTGGGTGGTCTGTATGACATTGCTTCTTCATATCTGTTTATTTCTTTGTAGTAATACTTTGTAAATGTCACATATATTCTCTAAAGGAAAGTGAATTCTCTGTTTTTTTGGTGCAGGAGTTTTGACTGACATATTTACCTGTGTTCTCATCTGCTAGATCCTTACAAATTATATGTGTGAAAGGTCTATTTGTTTCTGAGAATTGTGTTAAAATCTCCCATTGTCATTATAGGGCATTATCAATTTCTCTTTGTAGTTCTGTCAATTTTCGTTTTATAGAATTTAAGGCTATGCTGAAAGATGCATAGGATTAGAATTGTGTATCTTCCTCATGATAAGTGAACTGGAGGACTGTTCCTTTTATCCATAAGTAATAGTCATATTTATAAAATAGTGCCTTTTGCTTTCAAGGTTGCTTAATAGTGCTTGATGATTTAAAGTTTTTTTTGTCTGATTAAATATACAATGCCAAGCTTTCTTTTGATTAATGTTTGCATGGTGTTGCTTTTTTCTTCCTTTATTTTCAAATTTTTTCTATGTCATTTTGTCTCTTGTAAATATCCAATAGTTGAATTAAAAGAAAAAAGTCCAATCTGAACATCTCTGTCCTTTAATATGTGAATTAGGTGGTTTACCTTTATTGTCATTATGATAATTTTGGAACTTCCCAAAGGTCCAGATGCATTATTGTGTGTGTGTGTGAGTGTTTTAAATCATGGATTCTTTTTGCTTTTTTTCCCTCCTTTTCATCTTCTACTAGGTTGGTTAAAATGATTCAATTTATTTTCTTTTTCTTGGTGTTAGTTCAGGAATAATACATTCTATTTTTATTCTTTGAGTGTGTTTAACACGTAGAGTTGGCATAAGTAAGTCTAAAGTTAATTCATATTGTATCTCCATCCACTTTCCAAACAATGCACAGATTGTATCAGAAGATAGAAGCGACACAGTGGTTTCAACAGGGCAAGATTATATATAAAGAAGGATTAAATCTGATGAAATAATAGCTATAAGATATATGGAAACTATATGGCATGCTAAGGCTGAGGAAGAGAACCCAAGGAAGGTCAGACTGGGAAGGTTTCACTTGCTGGAGGTTTAGTTTAGCCACTGGATAGCAGAGAAGTTTGCAGTTTGGCCAGAGGTGGTCTGCAGTCACTGGGACAGCAGGACACCATCCTCCAAAGGGCAGGCTGAGAGCAGGTGATCAGAAACCAGCAGCTTGAGACTGCAGAGTGAGAGGCAGCTCAGTGAGAATTCAATGGGGTGCTGGTGGGCTGCATGGGCATCAGCAGAGCGAGTGGAGTTTTGGTGAGAGTGCTCTACCAAGTAGGGGATCTGCAGAGGAAATCCAGGTGCCTGTGTGGGCAGGAGGACTTTGGTGCAGGCAGGAAGCCTTCAGAGCTCTTGTTTTCATTGTTACTAGGCCTGGGAAAGGTTACTGTCAGGCCAAAGCGGCAAGGTTTTTGAGAGATCTTGCATTCTGGGTGAGTGGGTGGAGTGGAGTTTCAACTGATGTCCTCACAGCCACACTGCTGACCATCTGCAACTCTCATATACCTCCAGTGCTCTCTACCAAGAAGGCATAACATCCTGCTCACTCTGTAAGAGCATTGCTTAAAGAAATCCTGCCTTTTCTTACAGACAATTATTGAAGGATGAATTTGGAACTAAGAGGAAATAAATTGATAATGGCATGGAGATTTGAGAACATTCCCTCTGTCATCCCCTTTCTGATGCCCCTTATGAATTTCTCAGTACTATGTTTCAATTCATTAAATCTCTCTTCAACCATACATAGATTTCATTCTTTTTATCACAATATCACATAATGTCACATTTTTTTCACTTTTAGGGTTTCTAATTATCTCCCCTTCTCTTTTTCCTTCTCCCTCTCCTCTTCATCCTTCTTCTTCGTCTCCTCCTCTTCTCTTTTTCATTTCTGCCTGTTTTTCTTTGTTGCTTTTTCAATTTTTTTAATGGAGTTATGTCTTTATGCTTTTGAGAATCTTTAAAAGATTTATTTGGAACTAATTTTCAATGGCTCTATCACATTATTTCATTGCAGTTATTTCAGCCTCTCTGATAGGTAGGTGAGCTGACCTCAGCAGCATAATAGCCTGCAGGTTCAAGCAGTGAGTCTTGTTCCAGTCTCCAGCCCTGTGGACCCCTTCCAATGTGGATCCCCTACAATGTAGATCCCCTACAATGTAGATCCCCTTCCAATGTGGATCCCCTACGATGTGGATCCCCTTCCAATGTGGATCCCCTACAATGTAGATCCCCTTCCAATGTGGATCCCCTAAGATGTGGATCCCCTTCCAATGTGGATCCCCTTCCAATGTGGATCCCCTACAATGTAGATCCCCTTACAATGTGCATCCCCTTACAATGTGGATCCCCTTCCAATGTAGATCCCCTACAATGTAGATCCCCTTCCAATGTGGATCCTCTACAATCTGGATCCCCTTCCAATGTGGATCCCCTACAATACAGATCCCCTTACAATGTGGATCCCCTACTATGTAGATCCCCTTACAATGTGGATCCCCTTCCAATGTAGATCCCTTACAATGTGGATCCCCTACTATGTGGATCCCCTTACAATATGGATCCCCTTACGATGTGGATCCCCTACAATGAGTACAGGACTTTGGAATCTACTCTCAGGGGCCTGCTTCCCTCCCCAGAGGCTTTCATGGAGATATTTATCTTATTTTTAAGCCCTGCTTCAACTTTTTAATTAAAAAATTGATATTCTTATGTGTATATGAGATATTTAATGAGTGAATTTATAGTGCTAAGTTACATGGAAGCTCACTTTTTTTCTGAAGGGATCCACTTATTAGTTAAAGCTGTGTTAGGCTGTCTGACTCCCACGAGCCTCTGTAATCATTACCTACATCTAAAACAATTTTACTCTGCTGACAATGTGGGTACTTCCCACCGGTTGAAGAGTTTTTCTTTAACTTGTTGAAAGTTAACTATAGGCAGTCCTCATTTACTAATAAACTGTTTTCCATAAGTTATACTTTAAATCTCTTACTGTAATGTAGAAGCTACTTCCATGTTAAGATCATTACAGCCAATTTAAATTATATTTATTTGATGAGTATGATAATTTCAGCTGTACTTAAAATAATTTATAAGTGTTTCAAATGAAAAAATGAATTCCAGTTGCAACTACAAGATTCCAGGAACGCATATTCCACCTTGATATTCTAGTGTAAGTTTCAGAAAACCAAGTTGCAATCTCAGTTCAACAATCTACCCATCTCTGCCAGCTGTCTCCATAGACTTCAGCCTTGAGTGACACCTGTGTATTTCTATCCCTTTTTTTTTGTCCATGGAGATACTTATCTTATTTTTGAGTCTTAATACAACCTCTTGACTCTTGAGCTTTTTGGTTGGTTTGTTTGTTTTCATTTTTAAAGTGGCATTAATAATGCTTGTCCTTACTTCAACGTTCTAGATATCAAAAGAAATAAGGAAAGTGAAAGCATTTGAAAATTCAAGAACTCCATTTAGGCACACATCACATGTCCTCCAAACACTGTGGTCCTGTGAATTCTCACTACCTGCCTGAGAGAAGGCATTCCTCTCCCTGCATGAAAGAAGCCACAAGTTCAAGTCAGTCACTCATAATGGATTAGACAATAAAGCAAGTTGACCCCAACGGGGAAGAGGATTTGGCTCTTGTATATTTTTCTTGCAAATATACTAGTGTGTTCATTAACATGAATGATCAGAAGTCAGGAATGGCTGCCCTCATGTAACTCTGTTCTGCCCGAGAAACACGTAAAAGGGGATTCGGACATTTGGAGCAAATCAGAACCAGAGCAAAGGCCAGAAGCACTGCCATTTTCCCTCTTTTTCTTCCTCCCCAGGTCAAAATATTACCAAAATAAGTAGTCAATAAACTGGGGCTTGGAATTTGGAATTAACCAAGTGTAATTTCTAAAACATTATGGCATTTTATTTTTGTTTCATTTTTGCAGGCATGAAGTGGTGTAAGCTCAATATTTTAATGATGTAAAATAATCCAAATTACATAACCAAATAAAGTCAAATCACTTTTTTTTCTCAATGAATGTTGGATAAACCTCAAAGGTTAGAAAGTCCACCAAAAAAGGATATCCAATAGGGAGCTTTTCATATTCTTCCTGAATTTAGGAATCTTTCATTTGATGGACAATTACTGATTGTTGAAAAGTTCTGTTTTCATCATCAAGTAAAAATGGCCTTTTTTGAGATGAATACACTCCACTTCATGCTGCTTCTGTACCTTTCTTTTATTTTGCATGAATATGGCCAGATGAAGCATATATAAAGAAAGCTCAGCTCCTCCAGAACACTGCAATTTTACAAAGAGTTCTGCTGCCCAATTCAAAGCTAAATTCAGTTTTGAGGGATCAGAATCTTTTATGGGTCCCAGGAGAATATTTTGTTCAAATAACATAACAGCTCAGTGATCACAGGTTCTGTTCACCTGTTAGGCCTCTAGAAATACGATATTCTACAAAGTCAGAGGTAATGAAAGTTAAGGCATTATTATTACCTTTTTTAAAATAGCTCAGACAAAAGAGTGAACTGTGTTATAAAAACATCATATAGAAATTTCAAGAAATAAGCTTCTGCAATTCTGTAAAGAAAGGGTAAAGGAAAAAAATTCAGCAACACTTAAAATGAGTAAAAATGCAGAATTATTCTGGTAGAAATCTGGCCAACTGTCAATCAAAGAGAAGCAAACCACTACAGAAGAACTATTTTGACAGAATAGAAATAGAAATATTTATTTTATGCCAAAATATTATCATTTCGGTTAATAACCACATTTCTGCTTTTAGCTCAAAAGGTTTGCATTTGAAAGCCTTTAGTTTATTGTTAGAAATTCCTGTTAAATAATATTTTCCGGAAATTTGTTGATGCAACTTTGGAAAGACCTTAATATGAGGAAATAGGTGAAAGTAGAATCTGAGATTCAGTTCAGTCTGTTGGGATGGTACCATTATTTATACACTCAGAGAGGAGTAATTTCCCGATCGGAAATCAATTTGACCTACTGTTATTGAGGAGCTTGGTTACTGATGATATGTGGCCATCACAGGAGGAAATGTGCAAGAGAAAAGAGGACATTCAAATAAATCTTTTATGAGTCTTTTCAACAAGGGTTTTTCTGGGGCAGGCAGGCTAACACTATAAAGTTTTGTTCATTTAGTATATATTTCACACACACCTAGTCCATTATTAACAGTAAATAAAGGGGCATAGGTGAAATTAAAATAATTATTGCACCCTTCCTCTCTACACTTTACAAAGATTCTTCACATATATTACTTATTTCTCACAACGACCCAACAGATGTGTATTGTCATTGCTACTTAACATATAAAGAAAGGCTGAGAAGGGTTTAGTAACTGGCCTAAAGTCACCTAGCTAGTGAGGGGCAGAGGTAGCAATCTAAATAGAAGCTATGTTTAGTTCAAAGCCCATTCTGTGTGTATCACATCAGATTTTCTTACGTATGTTCCTTTTGCATATTTTAAGAAAGGTATAGAGAATTTTATAAAATAATTGAGTCTCTGATAAGCTGGATATTAATTACCTCTTATAGAATGAGTCACATATTAACATATATAAGAGGCACTCACTAATTCAACAAGTGCCATGCATTATATTTTTTTTGGCGAGGAAGATTCGCCCTGAGCTAACATCTGTGCCAATCTTCCTCTACTGTGTATGTGGGATGCTTCCACGGCATGGCTGATGAGTGGTGTAGGTCCATGTCCAGGATCCGAACCCACAAACTCAGACCACTGAAGTGGAGCATGTGGGACTTTAAACACTCAGTCGTGGGGCCGGCCCCAGTCATGCATTACATTTCATAAAGTATACAATCCATGAAGAAAACAGGTAACCACAATTTTAAGTTAAATTTTAACAACAAATGATCACTCTTGGCTTGGCCTAAAATGAATTAAATCTATACAAAAAATGGTTTTGTGGAGCCAGCAGCAGCTGTATGTGTGGTTTGGGAATAAGGGTCCACTATTGCAGATGCGGAGGCTGTCTGGACCAATCGCATGGCATGTAAAAACAGATCCTGAAGGCACCGGGGAACAAGGTTTGCAGCAGTCGGGGGCAATATCATCAGTCTCTATTTCACTGAATTCAAAATTATCAGCTGCAGCTAGTGTTGTTTTTGACAGAGGCCACTGTGGTTCAATGCTATTGGATTTTATCTTATTAAGCACTTAAGTTGTTTTCTAGAATGACTGAGGGGCAGAGGTGTGTTTGGAGAGGTTAAGGAGTTAGCCCTTAGACTTTGGTAACAATGAGTCTTCAAAATGAAGGAAACAAAGGATCTTGGAGAGCTTCTTTGTTGACAGTTTTATGTCATTGCTCCTCAACCCATCTTCTCTAGTGACAATGATGAACTGAGTAGCAACACTAAAATAATATCAACAGGAATATTGACATGTAAGTATTGGTAAGCAACTCTACAACCATGGTAAATAAATGAACAGTTCTGCCACTGGAGACTAGAGCGAACCCAAGCCATATCATTTGAGGTATGCTGTAAAGCTTAGATTTGTCAGCTATTTGCTTGTATTTGTGTGTTATGAATATCATCAAAATTGAGACACTGCTTATTAAAGTCAAGGTGTTCACAAGCAGCCTACATGATTGTTTTTGCCATAATAAAATTATATTGTTTTAATGGAGAAATTTTACTGGGATCTAGAAGTTGAATATCCTGTGATTTTAGCCACACTACAGGGGCACGTTCATTACAAACACTGACTAGGCTGATGCCATTGCCGTTGGTTGTGTTGGTGGTATTAGTGGTGCTGTGTGTGTGTGTGTGTGTGTGCATGCTTTGTGCTCAGTGCTTGGTATTGCTTCTGAGAGTGAAAAGACTGTAAAAGTGAATGTTAGCAAACACTAGTTTACATAACACAGCCAGTCAGAGCCACTTATTTTTCCGTGCCAAAAGGCCTAGAAGCTTTTGTTAAGAATTCAGGAATATTGATTCAAATGATATAAAATTCAGTAGCAAATTCTAATTGCACTGCAGACATGAAGTTCCAAGCACACATGGGATGTCATTCACCAGTATTTCTGGCACTATATTGGCGTTTATTTCAAATCAGTTTAAGCAATTTGTCAACCAGAATCTCAAAACAATGGTCTTGTAAAAATAATTTGTCAATATTTCACTAATATCACTATGGTGTACAGTCATTTGCCTGTTTACCTGTCTGATTTTTCCATTACAGCTCTTTCAAGGCAGAGGTGTGGTCTTATTTCTTTGTATCCTCAGTAACTGGCAGAGTTCCTTTACATAATAAGGGCTTAATAAATTGTTAACGTTAAATGAGCCAATCAATGAATAAGAGTTGCTCCTTTCTCACTTCATCACACTCAGATTCAGAGTCCGTGGCCACAGACTGCATCTCTACTATGTGTTAATGTGCTAGATACTATTTTCTTGCCCCTCCTGCCCCACCCTCCACCCTTTTCCATCTAGCTCAGTAATCAGGAAGCTGACCCATGTTGACTGTATCCATAGACCAATTTGCCTTCTGACTTCTATTTGAGTTTGGCCAAGGGAAGCCAGGGATTGTAGGTTGAGAGGAAAGTGAGAAAGACCTATGTTGTGCTGGCTCCCCACCCAGTCAGTCGCCACCTGTTGGCCGCCTTCCACAGACAGCCAGTGCTTGGTGGGAGGCCCACTTCTTACAGCTACTCTCTCTGGATTTTGGTAAGTGCTCCCTCTCCTTGTTCCTTTCAGACTTAAGGATGGTAAAGGCTCTCTGCTGTTGATAGCCCAGAATACTGCAACATCTTCTGTTGGCTTCTCCAGTCCCCATCTGCACCTTTTATATAAGAGCTTCTTTCATTAAACTCTCTTCAATTTCCAGTTTGTGAGTGCTGTTTCCTGCTGGGACCCTGCCAGGTATCATAATAGCTGCTTGCATAGATCTTATGTAGTTAATTTTACTCCTCGCACTTGCAAGGAAAATTAGCCTATTCTTACTTTACAGAATAGCTGTGATAGAAATATATCCTACCAGGAACTTTATTATTATTCATTCATTCATTTGTTCATTTAGTTTCCCATGTCATTAGAAATGTGTCCATTGACATCGCAATTGCTAGGTGTAATTCCTGCTAGAGCAGAATGGCACAGAGATGCCTGGCCCAAAGGGAGCGTCTCTGTTGGATAAAAGAACAAACAAATCTAAGAGGGCTTTTTGCTGAGTGGAGGCAAAAAGGGGGAGGTGGAAATTATAAGAGGAGGCTCAGCTCATAATACTTTTGCTATTATAAAGAACTGTACTATTGAGGGCGGCCCAGTGGCGTAGTGGTTAAGTTCACGTGTTCTACTTCGGCTGCCTGGGGTTTATAGGTTCGGATCCTGGGCACAGATGTAGCACAGCTTGTCAAGCCATGCTATGGTAGCATCTGACATAAAATAGAGGAAGATTGGCACAGATGTTAGCTCAGCGACAATCTTCCTCAAGCAAAAAAAGGAAGGCTGGCAACAGATGTTAGCTCAGGGCCAATCTTCCTCACAAAACAAAAACAAACAAACGAAAAAACTGTACTATTGAAGTTTCTCTCATTCTGCTCATTAGGGTGGAGCGAGACAGGGATGCGAGACTTTTCCTAGTACGCAGCCCAATGGCTACGGAGTGAAGTCAACAAGTTCTCAACTACAGCACCCTCTAAAATCTAGAGGACTCTCTAATTTCATTTGTTTTATACACAGTGTCTGCATTCTGAAGTTATCCTCCTTGCACGTGCTGCCACAGTGAGTGAGTGGCCATTCTCAGATCCCACTCGCCAAGGGCTGCCTCAGTTTCTCCATCAGGCTCAAGAGTCAAGGGAACTCTGAGGCACCACCACCAGAGGATATTTCTGACTTGCCTTTCCAATGGATCGCTGGTAAGTTTGTATGTCTCTTTTGCCACTTCAGCCTTAAGTTTCCAGAGAACACGAAAAAGAAGGCAGATGCAACATATTGTTGAAACCCACACAGATGTTAAGCTCTGCTTTTCTAGGAGATGCTTTATGATGCTTTTAACAAATGGGTATACGTATAGTCTATGTGAATTAAGAAATAGTGTACGTTATCAAAGGAAAGCAACGTCAAATTATAACATTTCAAAATCAGGTATGGCAGAAACTTAAGACTTTTCTCGGAAGCTGTAAGTCGCCCTAGTACATTTTAAACACCATTTCCTCCATACTTCAGAGGTTTTCGTTTTAGAACAGCATGGCAGGAGCCACTCTAATGTGATTATAAAAGGCCTGAAGCTTTGCTTTTAAAATTCAATACTTAGGTAGAAAGAAAATGATAACTTTCTGCCTTTGATTTTTAGTCACTATTTTTATAATGCTAGCAGCTCTGAGACACCAGACTGGAAATGTACCTTCTTCTTGATGTTACCTGGACACCACTAAGCTGCAGTCCTTTAACTGGCTCTGTTTTCATCCATGGCTTGATCTTTCTTCCTGCATTCCCCCAATATCACAGCATTTCTGTATTCTCCAGACTTATTCTCAGCTTTCTTGGTGCTACATTCGCTTGTTCCTTCATTCAATAAATATTTATTGAGCACCTACTATGTGCCAGCCTCAGGCAAAGATGCTGCACTCATGGAGTCAAGCAAAAGAGCCAAGAATTTGTTATTGGAAACACTGATACAGTAATCCTCCCTTATCCATGGTTTTGCTTTCTGAGGTTTCAGTTACTCTCGGTCAACCACGGTCCAAAAATATTAAATAGAAAATTCCAGAAATAAATAAACAATTCATTAGTTTTAAATTGTGTTCTTTTCTGAGTAGCATGATGAAATCTCTCGCCATCCCGTTCCCTTCCACCTGGGACCTCAATCATGCCTTCGTCCAGCAGGTGTCCACGCTCTACACACCACCCGACCATTAGTCACTTAGTAGCCACCTTGGTTATCAGATCTACTGTCCTAGTATCACAGTGCTTGTGTTTGCTTATGTTCGCATCACCCTTATTTTACTTACTACTGGCCCCAAAGCACAAGAGTAGTGATGCTGGAAATTGGGATATGTCAAAGAGAAGCCATAAAGTGCTTCCTTTAAGTGAAAAAATGAAAGTTCTCGACTTAAGGAAAGAAAAAAAAATCATATGCTGAGGTTGTTAAGATCTATGGTAAGAATGAATTTTGAAGAAGGAGAAAGAAATTTGTATTACTTTTGCTGTTTTGCACCTCAAATATGTATTTTTAGGAAAAAACAGTATACACAGGGTTCACCACTATCTGAGGCTTCAGGAATCCACTGGGGGTCTTGGGGTGTATCCCTGTGGATAAGGGGGGGCTACTGTAACTGTAAACCCTGTGAAGGAAGAGTACAAGTGTAGGAGCAAAAAGCCAGGGAACCTCACCTGGCACCTGGGTTAGGAGACGCTTTCCTAGGAAATGATGCTGGGGGAGATTGTGATAGACGAGCCTAAGTTAAGTAATTAACGGAAGAGTACAGGAGAAAGTCTTGGAAGAGTTTATCAGGTAGAAAGAACAGCATATGCATGGACTCAGAGACTGTACGGTGCTAAAATCAGGTATGGATATATGCGATGTTTGACTTTAAACCACTGGACTCCAGGTAACCCATGCATAGGATCAAGGCTCAGATATTAAAGTGTCCAAGTCAGCTTCCTCTGTGCCATTCTTCTGTGTGACATCCTCCTTGGCTCATAACTCAGAACACATAAAGAGCAGGTGCAGGGAGGTAGACGGTAGAGATCCTAGTTTATATTGCAATACGAACAATCTCAAGCTCTCTGTCCTTGGTCCCAGCAAGGTTTCTCTAGTGCTGAGGCTTCAGGTCTAACTTGGGTTGCAGGAAGGAGCTGTCCTGTATCAGCACTCAGCGACCCAGGCTGGCAGAGGCTTTACTGAGACAGAGAGAAGAGCACGTGCCAAATAGTGAACCAGCTCTGAAGCTTCTCTCCAGAAGTGCTGCACATTTCACCGGCCAAAGCAAGTCATAGAGCAATGCTGAACCTGTGACTTAGTGGGGTAAGTCACTATCACAGGAAGAGAGCAGCCTACTACCATGAGGCTGGAAAGTAGAAAGCTAGAAATATTTGATGAGCAACAGTAATGATCACCACAGAGATGAACCTTCATTTATCAGATATTGCAGTCTACAGAAAGACCAAATTACTGGTGCCCTTCCTGCAATCCACCCGTTTTCTAACCTTCTCTCATTTCCAACCACCTGTCACTGGACAGGGGAATGGGTGTGGGTGGGGGCACTGTAGTTGAGTGCACAGAAGTGGAAGCCAGAGGGTGTTTACTAAGCAGTGCGATGTTTTGTAAATGGAACACAGGTGGAGCAGGTAAAACACCATTTCCATCTCTTTGACTTCTTTCTCTACTTCCTGGAAGAAGGAAAAGAATAATGTCCTTAATGTTATTTTCCACATGCCTGTTGACTTTCCCTTTTTAAGGAAGATTGGCCCTGAGCTAACATCTGTGCCAATCTTCTTCTGTTTTATGTGGGATGCTACCACAGTGTGGCTTGATGAGTGGTGCTAGGTCCACGCCCAGGATCCAAACCCATGAACCCTGCACTGCCAAAGTGGAGCACGTGAACTCAACCACTACGCCACTGAGCCAGGCCCGCCTGTTGAACTTCTTATTGAAGCTACTTTGATTGAACCTCCCAGAGCTCTTTGTTCTTTCTTCCTTTGTATGAATTGTCCTGGTCTTGTTTCATGGATGCAATATAGCCTCTAATTTCTCTTTGGGTAGTAACTATGATGTTTCTTTCACATATTTGTTTTCTCACTGCTTTGTTTCTCTCCTCTCTTTGTTCCTTATTTGATTCTATTTTGTTTTTTTCTGTCTCTACCTTTCACAGTGGAGGCTGTCCTCAAATGTCTGGTCTTTCTTAGCAGTCAAATCAAATTTAAAAGCGAGGCCACAAGGACCCTGATTTGGAGCATGAGTGTGGCCTGTCAGTTTGTGAGTCTCACTGTAGGGTCGCTACTATAGGATCATTGGTTTGGTTGGGAGAATCTCCAAATGCCTGTATCCATAGTTTAGAGGTTCTTAACATTTTTTGTGTCATGGCAGTCTGGTGAAGCCTGTGGACTCTATCTCAGAATAATGTTTTTAAATGCATGAAACCAATTGTGTCAAGATATTAAAAATTTGGTGATACAATAATATGTGCTTCTTTATTAATGCACCACATAATAAGCTTTAGAGTTGCATCTAATAACTGTTGAAATAATGAGTGTAAATACTATTTCAAGATATATGCAATGAATAATGTGATAAGAAAATAATTGTGACTCCTATTGGTGACAAAGTTGCAGGTGCTGCTTATACTACGATGGTTTGCTGCCGACATTCAGAAATGACAGACATGCTAACTTTCAGAGGTTAGTGAAAATGAAAAGGAATTTTATTCTCATTCAAGTTCATAGACTCTCTGGTTAAAAATCTCTACTGTACGTCTACACTTTTTGGGTGGATTGACTTTTTCCAGAAGGTAGTTCACCAATCTCTAATCTCAAGTCTGTATGTCTGGCCGCAGGCCTTTTCAGAGCCATGTGGGGAACAAATCACTCTTCAGGGGGAAGATTTTCCCATAATTCCTGTGAGTTCAGCACAGTAACTCATCCTCTGACCTCAGCTATACTTGCTGTCTCCAAACGCAGAGCCTATCAGATAAAACCTCTCCAAAAATAGACTCAAAGTTTTCTCTGATGGAGCAGGGCTGGAGAGGGAATGGAGGAAGTCTAACTTCTGTTTTAAAGAAGTTCAGTTCACACTCCAGTTTTCGGCCCCATTTTTTGCGCACCTGCTTTTCGAGCAGCAGTTGTCTCCAATCCCAGAGGATTTCAGTAGTTTTGTGTGGAAGTGATTGGCTTTTTGGCTTTCTGTGTCAACAGACTCTGATCACTGCATTCTCTAGTCTAAGGCAGTTACACTATTTTTTCCCAGATTTCAAAATGTTGCTTTTCTTGTCCGCTGTCTTCTTTTTGTCCTTGTGAGGTTTTTTTCCTTAATTCGTTTACTGTCACTGCTTTGTGAGGCTTCAGGAGGAAGTACAGATAGATATTTGCATTCAATATATGCTGTTTAACCAGAAGCTTTGATGCACTCACAAATTCATGAGTAGCATTTTATTATGTCTGGAATTCACATCTTTTTCCCCCTCATAATAGCATATCTCCTTCTCTCTGATTTGATATAAAGTAAGTGAGAAAACAAAGTTGATATGAAACGCATTTTAAGGAAGACATCTATTTTGTGTTTTAGGGAAAGTATTTCCTTCTTTCTTTCCTTCTTCTTTTTTTTTTTTTGCTGAGGAAGACTGGCCCTGAGCCAACATTCCTGACCATCTTCCTCCATTTTATATGTGGGACACTTGCCACAGTGTGGCTTGATAAGTGGTGCAAAGGTCTCTGCGCAGGATCCAAACCAGCAAACCCCAGGCCGCCAAAGTGGAGCGTGAGAACTTGATTACTATGCCACTGGGCAAGCCCAGGAAATTATTTCCTAAAAAAACTTTTCTTAGACTCTCCCTAGATGCTTTCAGTGCCTCTGCTTAGGACCCTAGACTACGAGTTTCTCAAGGGAAATGACCAGGGATGTGGGCAGTTTCTTCTTCCGGTAGAATGGTAAAAATGGACCAGCTCCTATGGGTACAAACTTATCACAGACAACAGCAATGAATTCTCGACAAAATATAAATAACAACTCCTTGAAGTCACTGGAGAGACACCAAGGCAGGCACAACTGGAGGAGAGTCAAAACTCGGAAGAAGGAAATAGGATTGAGTGAGTTTCCTGTTGATAAGACTTTTTGCTCAAGGGCATGCCCCAGTCAGATTAAGCAAGTTAGCTAAATCTTGGCTAAAACTCCATGCAGTGTACTGGTTTTAAGAACTAGAGGACAGAGTTTGGGATAATGAAGTAGATGGAAAGTGAGGAGGGAAATCAGGGAAAGGAGAAACTTTGGAGGGAAGGGGACATTAAAGTTTGTGCGTAAATTCTGTGAAAATCTCAGGATGACCTCTGAATTATGTGTGTATGAAGCAACCTGCCGTTAGCCCAGCTACGGCTGAAAAAACAGAACAGAGATTTTAGCTGCTGCCCACTGCAGGGGTGACAATTACTGGGACTTAAGTCCTGCCACATCAACTACCTGATAAAATAAACAAACAAAAAAATCAATACTTGGGGAAATAACAGAATCCAGTCTGTTGTATTTTTCACTATGTCCAGGATACATGTCAAATTACAGTCATGTGTCACTTAATGATGGAGATACTCTGTAAGAAATACGTTGTTAGGCGATTTTGTCATTGTGTAAAAATCATACAGTGTACTTACACAAACCTAGATGGAACAGCTTAACACACACCTAGGCTATATGGTACTAATCTTACGGGAGCACCATCATACATGTGTCTTCATTGACTGGAATGTTATTATGTGGCACATAATGGTACCACATACATAGTTAAGAGGAGAGGCAATTAAAGAAACTGATCCTGTGATGACTCAGATGCTAGAATTAGCAAAAAGGAATTTTAACATAGCTATTATAACTATGCTCAAGGTTACAAAGGAAAATATGTTTGTGATGAATGGATAAATAGTAAATCTCAGCAGAGAGATAGTAGTTATAAAAAAGAACCAAGTGGAAATTCTAGAAATAAAAAATACCCTATCTGAAACAAAAAATTAACTGGATGGGCTTAACGGCACATTGAAAGTGAAAGAAGAGTCAGTGACTTCAAGAAAGCTGAATTGAAATTATACAACGTGGAGAACAGAGAGAAAAAAAGTCAGAAGAAATTCAGAGTCTCAGTAATTTATGGGACTATATCAAAAAGTCAAATACATATGGAGTTTTAGAAGGAGATGAGAGACAGAAGTGGGTAAACCCCAACATGTGAATGAATGAAAATTTCTGAAATTTTACAGATTTAAAAAACTCAGAGAGTGCTATGTAGTATAAACATAAAAAAAAAGCAAACAAAGAAAAACCGTAGGAAATGTGATAGTTAAACTGATGAAAACAAAAGATAAAGAGAAAAGAAGCCTCATTACATATACAGGAACAAAAATACAAGTTACCAATGACTTCTTCACAGAAACATTGCAGGCCAGGATACACAGGAAAGACATCTTTAAAGTGTCAAAGGAAAACAATAAACTGTCAACTCAGAATTCTCTATGGAGCAAAAATAACTTGTAGGAATAAAGGTGAAATAAAAGCACTTTCAGATGAACAAAATTAAATCTAATTCTCCAGCAGACTTTCCCTACAAGAAAAGCTAAAGGAAGTTCTTCAAGCCAAAATAAAAAGATGCCAGATATAAATTTAGATCTTAATTCCTTAAAATATTTATGACTGTTTAAAGTAAAAATGATAGCATGAATAGCATATTATGTAATAAACATGAAAACCAGATCATAAATTACAGGGAGTAAAAGAACTATAAGATTACACTAAAAATAAAAGGGTTGAAAAGTTACTGCATTTTACGACATTAACTTTCAACAGACTGAAAAATTAAGGATGTAAATTGTAATCTGTGGAACAGCACTAAATAACACAAAGAGATAAGAGAAAAAACTAATAGGTAAATTATAATGGAAATCTAAATTCAATTTCAATGAACTCAAAGTGATAGGAGAGGAGCAACAGAGGAACAAAACAAAGGAGACAAAAATAGAAAACAAATAGTAAGCTGACCGACTGAAATCCAACCACATCAATAATTATATTAGTTGGGAATTAAGTATTCCAATTAAAACGTACGAACTATATGCTGTCTACATGAGAGGTACTTTGAATACAAAAATTCAGTTAGATGCGCTCCAAATTCAAAGACTTACTTATTAAAGGCTGGGAAGAAAATCTATAAATATTTTCATACTGCTAAAAGTTCAATTCATCAGGAAGATAACATTCATAAATGTATTTGCACCTGGGAACAAAAATAGTTTCAAAATCCATAAAGCAAAAATTGATAGAATTAAAGGGAGGAATAGACAAATTCACAATTACAGTTGGAATTTTAGCACCTCTCTCAGCAATTAATAGAACAACTACATAAAAAGTCAGTATGGATACAGACTGTCTGACCAGCACTATCTACGACCTTGAGTAATTGACATTTACAGAACACTACACCTGACATATGCAGAATGCACATTCTTTTCAAGTGCACATGGCTATTAACCAAGATAGGCCATATACTGGGCCAAACATAAATCTCAATAAAGTTTAAAATTCCAAATATTCCCGAGTATGTTCTCTAAGTGCAACAGAACTAAATTAAAAATCAATAATAATAAGATATTGAGGAAAAACCCCAAGTACCTGGAATTTAAGAAACATGCTTCTACATAACTGATGGGTCCAAAAAGCAATCATAAAAGAAATTAGTATAGATTTTCAAGTCAATGATTATGAAAGTGCATCATAGCAACATTTGTGGGCTGTCAATATACAATGCTTAGGAGAAAATCTATATCTTTAAATGATTATGTTAGAAAAGAAGTAAGGTTAACATCAATGATCTAAGCTTCCAAATTAAGACGCCAGAAAAAAAGATCAGTGCAAACATAGAATAAATAGGAGGATATAATAAAGAGCAGAAATCAGTGTGTTAGAAAACAAACAACAGAGGATGCCAACAAAGCCCAAAGTTGCTTCTTTGAAAATATCAATAAAATTAAGAAACCACCAAATAAGGTAGACTGATAAACAAATAAAGAACAAGAATACAAATTGGCAGTACTCGGAATAAAAGAGGTTTATCACTACAGATCCTACAGATATTGAAAGACAATAAGGGAATATTACAAACAATTTCATAAAATTAAATTTGAGGAGTAGGTGAAATGAAACAACTTTATGAAATATACACAAGTGGAAATAGAAAATCTAAATAGTCCCATTTTTTAAAAATTAAAGTCATTATTAAAAATATTCCCCAAAATAGAACTTCAGACCCAGATGGCTTCACTGATGACTTCCACCACCCTTTAAAGAAGAAATAAATCAGGGGCTAGTATAACCCTGAGAGCAAGACCAAAGACATTTACAAGGAGATAAAATTACAGACCACTATCCCTCATGAACATAGATCCAAAAACCCACAATAAAATCTTACCAAATTAACTTCAGAAATACATTGCAAAGGTTAGAAAAATCTTTGCTAAGTGGGGATTCTCCCAGGAATGCAAGGGTGGTTTAAAATTTGAAAATCAATCAACAGAATTCACATTACAAGAGAACTAAACATAACAATCATTTCAATAGATGCAAAAAAGTATTTGATGAAATTCAACCCCAAGCATTAGGAAAAGAAAGGAATTTCCTCAAACTGACAAAGAGGATCAATGAAAAAACTTACAGTTGTCACATTTAATGGAACGTTTCTCCCTAAGTTCCAGAACAAGCCAAAGATGTCTATTCTAACAACTTTTATTCAATATTTCCAGGGGAATAAGGTAAATAAAAGAAAAAAGGGCATACGTATCAGAAAGGAAGAGGAATAACTCTATTTGCGGATGACAAGTTTTTACATAGACGATCCTAACTAAAGTACAAAATAATTACTAGAAGTACTAGGAATCTAACAAGGTTGTATACAGGATTTATATACAAACACTAATTACATTTTTATATTCTGGCAGCAAACGGAAACAAAATTAAAAACACATCTATGTATTCAAGCATTCAGAAACAAATTACTACTTAGAAATAAATTTAACAAAGGCGAGGACTGAATCACATTTACCATTTCCACAATGATTAATAGAGTTTCTGACAAATAACATACTTAATAAAATTTGTTAAAGAACAAAAGAATGTTTGTCTGCTACAACAGAGATTTAAATTAATGGTTAAACCATTATAAGTTGTTTGTCCTTCATCTACGTCACAGCATAAGTGCACCACGGCTTGAAGGATGGCACCTTCACGTCAGGGGCGTACACTGCTTCCCTTCCCACTTGGATCTGAGCAGTATTTGCATTCCAGCCAGAGTAGAGGTACTGTAAGTCGAGCTGAATTTTGTCCTTTCTAGCTGAAGACTGTAATTCTGTTTCCACTTTTTTGACTCCCTTTGCCAAGGAAAAGTCATGTTTGAACCAGCATGACTTCCCGGTTGTACTAAATACCATCCCCTGACTTGCCCATCATGATGCCATGATTGATACAATGGAAACATACATTAGAGAAGAAGAGATGGTAGCTGATAATTACCAAGGACCAGCTGCTGTTCTAAGCGGTTCATAGGTATTAACTGATTTATTCTCTGTAGCCACCTATGGGACAGGTTCTAATGTTATCACCATTTCACAGCCCTATTTTGGGTAGAGGAAAAGCTTTGTAAATTTCACTGTTCGTGGGCTTCCTCAGAACTCACTGGTCTCCCCTCGCTATTCAAGCACTTTGCTCAAACGTAAATAAATCTTTATAGGATCTTATTTTTCACTGCTGACAATGTACTGAAGTTGTGATTAGCACCTCTGCTCATACACACCTGGCTGTAAATTAGTCACATGGTCACAGAAGGATACTGCAAGGAAGGGTGGGAAATTTAGTGTTTATCCTAGGCAGATATTGTGCTCTATGATAATTATATTACGGTAGCAAAAGAGAGATTGGATATCAGAAGACAACAAGTGGGGCCGGCCTGGTGGCAGAGTGGTTAAGTGCATGTTCCACTTCAGCGGCCTGGGGTTCGCTGGTTTGGATCCTGGGTGCAGAAATGGCACCGCTTGGAAAGCCATGCTGAGGTAGGCGTCCCACATATAAAGTAGAGGAAGATGGGCACGGATGTTAGCTCAGGGCCAGTCTTCCTCAGCGAAAAGAGGAGGATTGGCAGCAGATGTTAGCTCAGGGCTAATCTTCCTCAAAAAAAAAAAAGAAGACAAGTAGTTTCTAGCACATCAGTCTTAACCTGGCAGCTACTGTCAATAATAATTTTAATTACCATACTTTACTGTTCTTAAAGGTAAAATACTTTGAAATCATTAATGAATTTAGAGCTTGCTTCTACCAACCCACCTACTAGAATACAGAGAAAGTTCTATTCAGCTGCTGCTTTTATTTAAATGAATTATATGTAAATTATCACTATTAATCATCAACATCCTAAAATATGTGCTTATGAGACCCACTGCTAAATACAGAGCACTTAGAAAACTAAAAACCTACACCAACCAGGATTTATGAATTACATGTTAAAACAGAAATCACAGAGTAAGATTTATACCTGATTAAATTATAGATTTTAGCATACTGACTTATAAATCAGTCACTTGAATCCCAAAGGCAATAAAAGGATTTATAAATCAAAACTGATTTAGGATTTATTAGCCGAATGTCTATCATAAGAATGCAATGTTTATAAATCTCTTTTTCTGACTTACAAAGCTAAATTTTATAAACTTCTTTTAGTTAGGGTCCATGTCTAATGACATTTTCAACCAGTCTCCATTGTGATGTGCCCTGATTGATACTTATGTTATGCTGATTAATGATAATGTCAGAAGGGAAGATAATTTTATTAAAATCCCTTAACATTATTTAAGCAAACTTTAAAGGAAAACTTTATAATTAAAACACAATATCTATCTATATATCATTTTTTTCTTTTTGCTGAGGAAGATTTGCCCTGAGCTAACAGACACTGCTCATCTTCCTCTTTTTGTATGTGAGCCACTACCAGAGCACGGCCACTGATGACGAGTGGGGTGGGTCTACAGTGGGGAACTGAACCTGGGTAGCCAAAGTAGAATGTGTCAAACTTAACCACTAGGCCACTGGGGCTGGCCCTACATATCTTTTTATATTTTGGAGATATAGGTTTAAATATTTAGAGAATAAGATAAATTATAATTTGAGTATAAAATTCCATGAAAAGAATAAATTTCTTTTAAAGATTGGCACCTAAGCTAACATCTGCTGCTAATCTTTTTCTTTTTTCCCTTCTTCTCCTCAAAGCCCTCTCAGTACATAGTTATATATTCTAGTTGTAAGTCCTTCTAGTTCTGCTAAAGGAATAATTTAACTAAATAACAAAACCATTTCAGCACAGGTTAAATGTTTCAGAACGCATTAATAACAAAATTCCCCTACTGTAAATCCTGGTCTGTGTTTAATTCGTAATTTGGTAAATTATTTTATGTTAAAATTAAATATTTTATTAAAAATATAAGATATTTGTGCTGTTTTGAAATATCTTATTTTTAAGGTTCAATTTTCTCATTTATTACATCCAGTTTAGAGTCTCTGGATTGGCCTCCCACCTGGTAGAATGGTAGTCTTCAAAATATTCATAAGTGGGGCCAGCCCAGTGTTGTAGTGGTTAAGTTCGTATGCTCGCTTTGGCGACCCAGGGTTCACAGCTGTGGATCCCGGGAGCCAACTCACACACTGCTCATCAAGCCATGCTGTGGTGGCATCCCACATACAAAATCGAGGAAGACTGCCACAGATGTTAGCTCAGCAACAATCTTCCTCAAGCAAAAAGAGGAAGATTGGCAACAGATGTTAGCTCATGGCTAGTCTTCCTCACCAAAAAAATATACATATATTCATATGGCTGACTTCTTTATTTGGTTCAGTTCTCTGTTCAAATGTCATCTTCTCAGGGCCCCTTACTGCTCATCCTGGACCACCCAGTTTAAAATAGCAATCCCATCACTCTCTGTTCTTTAGGCTGCTTCATTTATCTCTTTTTGTAGGAAGATGCTAATAAACAACTTGGAAGTTTAATTCCAAGATGGCAGAGTTAATGAGTGACAGCACAGGCAAACAGTGACACTGTGAAGTTCCTACTTTCTGGTTAATATGATACTCCTAGAAAAATTAAAGATGGTGAACCTTATTCACTTCTCAATAATGAAAGACCAAACAGATAGCTTAAACTCATTTAAATAAGCATATAAATTAGATGTTTTCTTAGGTGGGACATGGACCTTGCTATCCAGGCCAGACATCGGAGATTTCCCAAATAAAGTAAAGCAGGAAGAAATGGTTTGTAACTTTTAAGACAAAATCCAAGTTCAGTAAATATATCAAGAAAACTATGATCAACTTATTTTTTAATTTTCAGGAAAAGTTAGGATAATTTTTCTGTGGGCTTTAATTCTCTTGATAATTTCTTAAAATGCAGTTTTGAAAATACAAAATGGAAAGTTTTTAAACATAAAATAAAATATAAAATACAAATCATACTTAAAAAAAATCTTTCTCTTGTTGAATAGGTTTGGTTAAATATATCCCTCTGTCCTCATCCTAAGTTCCAATAACGGTGGTGATGTTAATGATAACAAAGCAGATGTTTCTGCTCTAATGCGATGTATGCATGCCTGAAAAAAAAAGTTCTACAATATCACAAATTAAACATAATAGGACTTATGGGAATAACAGGTTAGAGACGGACCAGTTAAGAACTATGCAACCTGCTCCTCAAAGCCAGTGGTGGATCCGTGTTTCCTGGAGTGTGAAGCTTGTAAAATTTTGAGAACCCTTTTTAAAGAAAATTATACATTAGATTAACCGCCTGGCACAATTCAGAAGGCTAATTCCTACATCCTTTACTACATTGTGGGGCTGCAAATTCTTTGAGCTCCTTTTCACATGACAATAACTTTGCAATATCTTTTTCCAAGCAAAGAGGAGAAATCATGCACTCCTTCCTCTAAGCATGATGGATTGAAATTTGCTTTAGTTATCCTCGGCATCAAAAATTACTTTTGGTCTCAGAACCTGTTAGTGGTAATGTTATGTGATTATTTAGGACTGTTATCCAATTTGAGAAAACTTCTATTAGGTTTCCTTCATATACAAGTCGTAATACTGTATCTGGAAGGATTTTCCACAGACAATCTTCTGGCTTCTATATTACAAATGTTGTTTCTCCTTCACTACTCATAAACTTCCATTCTGCATCGTTGTAAGACACGCTTCAATCACACATTCACGTTGCCGTCTGACTCCTGCCTTGCCTCTCCTTATAAGAACACGGAGTGAGTTGGTGCAATGGGTTATGTGATCACTTTGGGGAGCCATTCCTACATGGGAATGACTAGCAATAACTTAACTGTGCATGGAAGTGTGACTATGAACCTCACACATATATATATATATATACACTAAACTTAGACTAAATGTATCCACAATCCCACTTCCCCCAGGTGGATCCCCCAAATGGTGCAGCTATTCCAAAGCCTCTGAGGGAGAAGAAATTGAAGTGGAAAGAGACTGTGGTCTTAAAAGAGACAGTTAAAATATCTTACTTCTGCAAACGTTACATAAACGCGTGAACATGTGAACACACCCACCCTGTTCAATGCAATGAAGGAGCCATGCAAGACAGCAGCTCTGAAGAGAAAGCTTCATTAATAGCACAGTAGATTCTACTCAGCTTAGAGCACTCGAGCAACAGTAATGGATACTCAGGAACTAACTTGCCCAGCTCCAGGAGGAAGCTCGTTGTGGCCGCAGGCTGCCTCTGAGGATATTAAAAAGGAAAAAACAAATCCAATCTAGTGGAAATGCCAACTTCCCAGCACTGAGATAGTGCAGATGGAAGTGCAATCTGCCAGAAGTCAAGAGCTGAGCAAGGCTGAGGGTACATTTTTCTGGTTAGGGAGCCCCAAGTGCGAGCGCTCTTTTTTATTTTTCTCAAAATAGAACAAAAAGGGACCAGCCTGTGTAGCATTTAAGTTAAGGGTTTTGTCCTTTCTGGCTGAAGACTGTAATTCTGTTTCCACTTTTTTGACTCCCTTTGCCAAGGAAAAATCATGTTTGAACCAACACAACTTCCCTGTTACACTAAATAGCATTCCCTGATTTACCCATCATCATGCCGTAATTGATGTAATGGAAGCATACATTAGAGAAGAAGAGATGGTAGCTAATAATTACCGAGCACCATCTGCTGTTCTAAGCGGTTCATAAGTATTAACTAATTTACTCCTTGTAGCCACTTGTGGGACAGATTCTAATGTTATCTCCATTTTACAACACTATTTTTGGTAAAGGGAAAAGTTTTGTCCATTTCCCTGTTCACGGGCTTCCTGAGAACTCATTGGTCTCCCCTCTCCATTCAATTACTTAGATTGGACGTGAATAAATCTTCACAGCATTTTGTTTTCAATACTTCTGAATATATCCACCAAAGTAATTTGAAATAAGCCTTTATGTAAGTCTATGTAAGTCTAAAGAAGTTATAGTTCATGAAATGACAGTTTGATTATATTTCTTAATATGTTAACAGAAAAACAGGAGTCCAAAATGAAATGGTTTTTGGTACGGTTTATACAGACCAGCGTGGTCCAAGGGCCATTTGTTCCAGAATTGCCTAGTGGGAGGAGGTTACTAAAAATATTGGCTTCTTGCCCCCGTTTTGGACCTACTGAACCTGAATTTCTAGATTAGGTGTTGGGAAAATGTATATTTAGCAAGCACTCCCAGGCGACACTCATGCATACTAAAGTTTGGCAACCTCTAATTTAAACTCATTTAAATGCTGTGAAATCTCTACTTTCTGCAGAACAGACATAATTAATGTCTGGTGTTTACAATCACAAGACATTTAAAAGCTTGACTGTGATTTAAGAAATGAATAAATATGTTTTTGTTTCTTGTATGCTAATATAAGCTTAAAAATGTTATTTGAAACAAATGATGCAGTACAGGAGGAAAAAAAAAACCCTACAAGGTTTTGCAGATCTTTAAATCAGACCATTGATTAATTGAAACACTTGGGGGTTAGTTTTCCTAATAGCGTAATCTGAAAAGCAGAACAGATTTAACTGGCTTTGGAGAAATCATTTCAGGATAAGCTCTTTTCCCTTATGAACTACTTTCTTCTTGCACCCGGAAAGGAATGAGCTTTTGGGTCTTGTAGCTCTGTGTGAACTCTCCCTTCTCATAAATATTTAGATTAGGGAAAAAAAGCCAAGATCATTCTTTTAAAAAGTTTAATGAATTTTTAAAAATGTATGAAGATAGTTGGAAAAGCCTGCCAGTGATTAAAGAGTCTTGGTTTTATTATTATATTCTTTTCCCTTCCAAAATTCCCTTCCATATTTCATGAAACAATATATTTCCCTTAATAAGTTTACGTTGAAATTAATTATTTAAGTCATTTTTATCACAAAATTTAATTATCGATACTCAATTTTCTGTTTCTCATATCTTTGTCCTTATGCCATGTTACCTACAGGGCACACTCTCCATCCGGTATGTTAAATTAATATTTCTACCATCACTGCAATGAGGTTTTGGTGCACTACAAAAAAACACATGTGTAGGCTATCTCCTTAAAAATCTCATTTCCTGGTTGAGGTGTTTACACATAAAATATGCCAGGGATTGTCAAGTTTTAGCTTGGTTTAGAATTAGAATAGAGTAAGCTTCCTTGGTATTATTTGCAGTTCACTGACAAGACTCATAATTAAAATTAAATAAGAAAAAGAAAAGGAAAATGCAATTTCATCTAATTCTGTATATAAGTCAACATACATATATTGTTTTTTCCCCTTGTAAGGTTTCAACAAACCAAACCTTTGTTTGCAGTTTATAAAAATCAAACATCAAAATTTTGAATACCTCCTTTTGATTGTTATGTCTTCTTGGTTGATTGACCCTTTTCTCATTATGCAATATCACTCTTTATCTCTGGTAATGTTCTCCACTCTGGACTTTGCTTCGTCTTATGTTAATAGAGCTACTCCAGCTTTCGTTTGGTTAACATTTGCATGGTATATCTTTTTCTATCTTTTACTTTTTTTTCCTTTTCATGGTTTGCTAGCTCATTTCTATTTTTCTCCTCATTTTATTGATGTACAATTAACAATTAAAAATTGTATATATTTAAGGTATACTGCTTGGTGATTTTATACATGTATACGTTGTGAAATAATCACCACAATCAAAGTAAGTAGCATATCCATTGCCTCACATAGTTACCTTTTTCTTATGGATGTGTGTGTCCTGAGAAGACTTAAGATCTACCCTCCTAGCGAATTTCAGTTGCAGTCATGTGCTGCATAATGGCGTTTCGGTCAACGATGAACAGCATATACAATGGCGGTCCCATAAGAGTAATACCATACAGCCTAGATGTGTAGTAGGCTATACCACCTAGGGTTGCATAAGCACACTTTATGATGTTCACACAACGACAAAATCAAAATCACCTAACAACACATTTCTCAGAGCATATCCCCATCTTTAAGTGACCCACGGCTGTACACAATAGAGTATCGTTGACTATAGTCACATTGTTATATACTGGATCTCCAGAACTTATTCACCTTCCACAACTGAAATGCTGTACCCCTTGACCAACATCTCCCCGCCTCCTCCCATGCTATAACCTACCTACGTCATCGTAGGTGAAGCGAGTTACATTCACATAGGATAAATTTCTGTCGGTTAGAAAAATCCATTCTCCGTCCTTCATTTAGTGTGTTTTGAGTATTAATGTGATTATTGATATGTTTGATTTAGGTCTATCATTTTATTATTTTCTTTCTACTTTTTTTGTTTGTTTGTTTTTCATTCCTTTGATGACTACATATATTGTGCTGTAGGGTTTTTTCGTTTACTTTTGTTTTTCTTTATAATGGATGCTCTAAGGATTTCAGAATACGTACTTAACTTTTCATCATCACTTAGAGTCACTTTTATACTACTTTAGTTAGAATATCGAACCTCTCCATTTTATGGATCCCTTTACCCTCCCTCTTTATGGTATAGTTGGCTTATATATGACATCTACATTCATTGAAAACATTAACATACAATATTACATGGTTTTAATTCAACAGTCTAACATATTTTAAAGAACTCAAAAGGGGGAAAAGTAGGCTTTTATATTTACCCACACATATGCCAATTTTGATACTCTTCCTTCCTTTCTGATATTCCAAGTTTCTCGCTGGTATCATTTGCCTTCTTTCTGAAGAGCTTCCTTTAGCAATCCTTATAGATCAATTCTGCTCGCTAAATATTTTTTTATTTTTTCTTAATCTGAGAAGGTCTTCATTTCACCTTTATTCCTGAAAGATATTCTTGCTGGTTGTAGAAGTCTGAACTGACAATTCTCTTTTTTCAGCGCTGAAACAACAAGCCACTTCTCTGGCCTCCATGATTGCTGCTGAGAAATATGGAGTCATTCAAATTATAGCTCCCCAATAGGTAATCTGTTGATTTTTTTTGGCTGCTTTCAAGATTGTTTTTCTTTAGTTTTCAGTAGTTTGATCACGATGTGTCTGGGTGTGGTTTTCTTTAAGTTTATCCTTTTTAGAGTTGACTGAACTTCTTGAATCTGTAGCTTCTCTCTTTCACCAAACTTGGAAAGGTTTTAGCACCACACTCTTTCTTCTCTCTTCTGGGATTCTGATGACATGAATGCTAGACCTTTTGTTATTGTCCCACAGCTCCCTGAGACTCTGTTTGCTTTATTTTTTTCCAATATATTTTCTCTCTGTTGTTCAGACTGGATAATTCCTATTGATTTGTCTCCAAATTCACTTATTCTTTACTCTGATGTCTCTATTCTGCTATTGAGCCTATCCAGTAATTTTTTTTAATCTTGGCTACTGTATTTTTTGTTCTGAAATTTCTATTTCGTTCTTTATATTTTCTATTTTTTCTCTATTTTTCTATTTCAGTCTTTTCACTAATTTCAAATAGCATTTGCCCCTAATTCTTGGATCATTTTTTGTAATAGCTACTTTAGAGTCTCTGTCAGATAAATTCCAACATCTCTGTTGCTTGATGATTGTCTTTCTCTCACGAGTTGTGATTTCCTTGGTTCTTTGTATGCTAGGTAATTATAGACTATATCAGGGACTTTTTGAATATTATGTTATAAGACTTTGGGTTTTGTTTAAATCTATGTAGAATTTTGATATTTTTATTTTAGCAGGCAATCAACCAGGTTCAATTTAGACAAGTTCCAATCAGACTCTGTTGGTTATTCTTTCAATATAAGTTCCAATTTCAAAGCGTTGTAGGCATGTTTGGATCTGTCCCATGTGTACACCACCCAATTGCTAATCTGGGATCTGGGTGGTTGTTTATCCTGTATTCAGTCCTCAAGGTCAAGGTATCCTATTTAGGGTTAGATCCATGCAGGTGCAACTTGAGACGATCCCAAGAGTTCACAAGCAACTTTAGGGGTCACTTTCTTGATTTTCTCCATCTTGATGATTTCCCTAGTACTTTCTGGTTCCCTGGGGCAACTCTTTGTGGTTTTCTGGTCAGAAAGATGGGCTTTATTTACCCTGCTCTTTGCATACTTCCACAAATGGGCTCATATCCAAGGGTAGACAGTGGGAAGACAGAGACAGAAAAAAAGCAATGGGGATTCACCCCATCCTCCTGGTATTACATCAATTTGATCAGAAAGAGTTTTAGGCTCCTGTTGGGTCCTGTTACTGCCATTGTCACTCCCACTGGCACTGCTGCCTCTGCTACCAAAAGACCACTTGGGAGCTGCACAAGAAAACAGAGAAAAGAAAAAATATAGAGGTACTTCCCCCACTGTCTTTGAGCATGAAGATACCTTGCTTATTTACCTAGAACTAGAGAGCTTCTCCCGTAGCTCTGTCTGTTCACGTCCTGGAGGCTACTTACGTGTTTTGGGCTATGTTTAGTCCAGTGTGGGGCAGACAGAGGGAAAAAAACCGATAAACTCAAGGCTAGATAGGCAGTACTTCAAATTTTGGTCTTGTACCCCAATCTGCTTCTCCTATTTGCTTTCCACACACACCTGAAATAGCTGCTCCATGCATTCCCCCCAAATTCTATAGCTGCATTCAGTGGGAGGCAGAAAGTGCAGTGTGCTTTTCTGTCTTACCCAGAGCTAGAAGCAACCCTTCCAACTAAAGATAATGAGACAAAACTGTTTTACCGTAACCACTAAGCGAAATATATAGTATGTACAGTAAACTGACTGTTTAAAGCCAACAAGCTGAATAAAAATAAACTCATTTTAGAATTGATAGACCTCAGCTGATCCTTGCTATGATCAATGACTTTTTATTCACATGCCATCTGGCATTTACTCACTACCACTGAAAATACTTTGAATCTGGCGAATGTTGCAAATGTAGGTTATGTACAGTATCATCAGAGGCAAGATATTACCCTTTTCATTCTTGTAAGTCTTAAAAGCACTGACATATGGAGAGAACTGCTGATGAACACATTTTTCTTAAAGTCTAATCAGGGCAATTCTAAACTTTTACATGCAAAGGCACGCTCAAATCTGTAGAGTACTGTGATCACTCTGATGAAATGGCCAGAGGTGACAAGACTGTTTTGTGAATTAATTACTGACATGTCATCAATAGAGATGAACCAGTTGTACACACAATACATATTTCTGAAAAGTGGTGAATAAAATAAATTTTGAAAGAAGAATTAATTGGAACTCCATCATGAATCCTTTTGTAAAGCAAATCATTGCCCCCCGATTTTTGGTATTACATGTGTGATTTTTTAATAAATCAGGTTTCTCTAGTTTTATTTAGTTGTGTTTACCCCTTTTTGAGATGATTTCTGTAATGCACAGGTCAGCCTAGGGCAACATGGCAGGTTTGTGTATTTAATGCACGACTCTTTGGTCTGTATTATGCTTTTAGCAACTGCTGGGCAGCAGGACACAGAACTTAATTAGCTGCCTTTGGAGTTATCAGACTGCAATCACATTTGATTAAGAAGGCCATTTATTTCAGTCAAGGCTGAGCGTGCTCTAGGGAGGAGAGATGCCCACGTTTTGTCCCAGAGGACCAGGGAGAGAACCTCACACTCAAAGTGGTGCTCGGTTGCTTAGTCACCGGCTCTCCAAATGACCTTGAGAAGCCAGTTTGCTCCCCATCTGCTTCCTCTTTGCCCAAAGTCCAGATGTTTTCAGAGCCCAATGTTTTCATTAATGACAAGAAAAATTTGCAAAACCCTTCGAAGTACTTTTAGGTACAAATATATCCTTCAGCCTAATGCTGAGAGAGAGGCAAGTTGTTACTACTTGTCCCTCTTTACAAATTAATAAATGGAGGCTCAGTGATATTAGGAGAATCAAGTTCGCACAGCATAAAAGAAGAGGAACTCAAACCCCATTTTTGTGAATCCAAATATTCTTGGTCTTTTTTCCAGAACTCCCATCACTAAAACTACTGTTAATTAAGAACAGAATCACAAGAGTTGTTTCCTGTTTCATTCCACCCAGCAAATGGCAAGAAGGTCTATTTCCTTAATGTAAGGATGGGTATTACTCGAGATTGCAACCACAAAGTAGAGTTTTCACCATTTATTTGATAAATTTAGATTCAAAGATTTCCCTCTGTGTAATACTTTGGAGGCTGATTTTGTATTATTCCTGGTATTTGCAGAAGAAACATGTATCAACATCGTACAGCTGTTATTTGCAACCACACGTAGCACTTGTTTTCTGCAAAATGCAGCATGGGGAGATCCAGTTCAGCTCACGTTTTTGACAGTGTGTAGTCATACAGAGTATGTTTGAAGTAATTTGTCATGTTTTTTCTCTATTTTTGTCAGATTTGTGCAAAGGCATACAAAAAGCATTCTTCTTGCTACCTGTAAATCTTCTTTCTTCTTCCCCTTGCCTTAAGAATGAATATTGAAACAAATTCTATTTGTCTCTGAGTTACCATGGGTTAAACAGCCAAAGCTTTCACCCGTGGCACTTTCAGATGGAATCCTATTACACTTTATGAGCTTACCATTGCCCTCTGAAATTTTCATTAGTTATGGGTGTGTTCATCCTAATATTTCGCAGTTGGGAGACAGCTGGAAGACAGTGTGTTCTGGCCTGCAGCTGTCCACCAGAATTTTTCTAATATAACGGAGTAAAAATCATTGTGTGTGCATAATTGTTTCCTCCTCAATTTTATCAATAAAACATTTTATCTCCAAAAATTATGCAAGTGAATAGTGTTGCACAGGTGCCTGTTGCCTTAATAGTCATAGGCTGGCAGCTCATATTGCTTTATTGAGAGAGCACATTCTCTCCAGAAATATGACAAGAGGTTAAATCATTATAATCAAAATGATGTTTGAATTTTAATCCCTATCATCTGATGATAATTTATCATAAACAGCAGTGATCAGAAAGTGAGGACTGACTACAGAGAAATCACTCCTTTTGGTATGTAGTGATATCTGATTTGTTCTCCATGAGAAGAAATTCTCTGAAATCAGTAACATATTTCAATTACAATATGATTTTTCTAAGCAAATACTTATCCAGATGATACATATTTATTTAGGACTCAAAAAGTGTCACGTTTTTCATGTTTAACTGGAGGCTTGACCTGCATTTAAACAATTCATTGTGGATCATTGAGTTGGTTAGGCCTTGTGCCTTCAATGGTAAGCTGTTAGATTGGCTTCTTGTCTTCTCAGGTTCCAGAGTGTGGAAGGGCAGAGATAGTTCAGGAGCTTGAATAACGTGATGATAACAGAGTAGAGAAAGGATAATTTTATGGCAGTTTATAGCAGGGAATTTAATCCAGATACTGAGAGTAAGCAAACCTCAACATATGGTGTTTAGGTTTCATAAGGTCTTATAGCAATGAATAGTTTCCACTCATCCATCTTGAAATCTTCTTCAGATCTTAGGGAGCTGGTGGGGAGTAGCAGAAAGAGGTCAAACACGTGCAGTTTTAAACACCAGCTCATTACACGGTAGCTGTGTGACATTAGACAGATTACTTCACTCTGGGTCTCAACTTCCTCTTCTGTGCAGACAGGAATAATAACACCCAGATCATGAGGGCTATTCTGAACATTAACAAACTAATGTGTTTTAAGCACCTGGGACAGAGAATGCATTAAATAAATGGTAGCTACCTTCACTCTAAGAATCCCTGCTACCACCAAACACACTTTGTCTTATAATTCCTGACTCTGATTTCTATTTAATTAAGGGAGCTCCTAAAACCTGGAATATATGCCCAGATGTGAGTTGATACGGTTTGGGCACAATCCCAGTAAATAAGGATGGATGGATACTCACATAAACTGCTTTGTTATGAGAACATATTCAATTTAGAATGAACTGAAATACCATGAGTCCTATCTCTCATATAACATAAAACACAAAAAGCTCATAGAAGAAAATAAAGACATCACTGTCCCCGCCACCACGAGATGTGTATTCAGGCTGATTAGCAAAGGACATCAATTTTCATAGACATGAAGGAATTTTGAAGGGATGGAGAACACCTTAAAGGAGGCTGAAACGGAGAACACTGTTCAGGATTCTGATCAAATGTAGAAAGGCGAGAAATCACAGAGTATTCTTGAATTTCCCTGAGGTTCCATCATTGTTTGCTCTTCTCTTTCTTACACCTCTCTTCAGAACATCTCATTCACTCTCACACACCCTCACACCAGCACCTCTAGGCTTTTTACTCCCAAACCTAGAAGTGATGATCCAGGCTCTCTACAGAGTTCAGATTGGTACACTCCACAAATTAAAGGCCCACTGAATCAGGCCTATAGGCTATAGAGCCTATAGCCCCCTCACCCCCCAGGCACTCAACATATTAAAAACGGAATTCATTCCCCTCTTTGAATCTTCTTGAATATTCCCCATTAGTTCCCAGAACACCATCCACCCAATCATCCAAAGTAGAAGCTTAAGAATTAGTTTAGGCTTGTTCCTTTCCTTTAGCCTCAATCCCTAGCCCCACATCCCATCAGTCCTCAGGTCTTAATCTCTTCTATCATTTCAACCTGTAGTACAGGACATTGTCAGATAGCACCAGCCCTCTCTACCCAAGTGTGCCTGGAGGATGGGCAGCATCAGCATCCCCTGAGAGTTTGTTAAAAATGCAGAATTTCAGATCCCACTCCAGACCTGCCAAATCACAATCTGCATGTTAACAAGGTGTTGTGATATTTATAGGAAGAAATATACATTTGGTCTTAGTTCCCGTTTCTGGTACAGAGCTCCTAAACCGCTCTGAATTTCCTAAGTGATATCAGTGAAAAAGGTGTCTTGATATCATAACAAACCCCTTTCAACGACACCCAAGTTTATGTTATTGAGGTGACTTTTGGAAAGCACCTAAGGATGGGTTTATCTCTGCTCTCTATCAAGCTCCCATATGTCAGTTTATAAGCTCTATATTCTATCAGTTTGTCTGTAAACCAATATCATACAATTTATTTTCTGTAACTGTATAATAAATCTTGATATCGTAAGGCATGTCTTCTCATTTTGTTCTTTTTCATAACTGCTTCTCTTTTCTATGCCCTTTACTGTCCCACATAAATTTTAGGCTCAGTCTGTCAAACTCAACAAAAAATGGTCCTGTGGGTTTTGATTGGAATTGCATTGAACTTACATATAGTTCAGGAAGAACTGATATATCCCACGTATTGACATCCTTACAGTATTCCATCCACAATTTGGTATATCTCAATTTCTTTTAGTCTCTCATCTCTTGAAATTTTTATGTATTTATATGACTCCATAAATGCCAAGCATATATTATTATTGGATTTCATACTAAGTATCTTATAGATTTTGACATTGTAAGTAAGATTTGTGTACACACAAACATACTACATTTTCTAATTGCGTGTTGCTGATATATAGGAATGCACTAATTTTTGTACACTGACCTTATATCCTGCAGTGTTGGTGAATAGTCTTATTCATTTTTATAGGCTGAGTAGTATAGGAAATCATATTTTATGTAAATAAAAAAATTTATTTTCTTCCTTTCCAGTTATTACTACCTCTTTTTAATTTGCCTTGTTGATTACAGTGACCAGGACAGTATGATGCTGAACAGCAGTGGTTCTAGATGCTAGCTTGTTTTATAGTTGCCTTGAAAGGGAAAGGTTATAACAGCATATCATTGACTGGGGCTGTTTGTTTGTTCTTTTGATATTTATTAGACTAAGAAATTTTCTTCCATATTGCTAGTTTGCTAGTGTTTTCTTTTAATTCTAAGTGAGTGATGAATTTTATCAATTGCTTTTCAAGACTGATCTTAGAATGACTCTCCTTCAGGAAGTCTTCCTATCACCCTAAAGTTGGACTAAAAGTCCTCCTTTCTGATTCCACTGCATTGTGTGCTTTCCACAGCCTGTTAAACTATCTGTTCATAGGTCTATGTTCTCCAGTAGCCTATAAGCAATTCAAGAGCAGGAGCCATGTTTGATACATGGCTATATCCTCCAGCACCTGGTGCAGAACATAGAATATCTCCCTACGTATTTATAGAAATAAATTGCTAGGAACATGTTCTAGAAACTTCGTCTATTCCTTCCTGAAAACAAGTTATGTTTCTGACAACTAGCTTAATTTACAAAGGGAATTATGAAAGAATAGACTACAATTGACTGAAAAGAGTTTTAGATATCTACACATTTATATTTGCTCTGAATGAAACAACACATAAAGTGAAAACATATGTCTTCTGAGAAACAATGACTTTCTTCTTATATCAAACATAATTTGTTACTACATTTTAAATCAAGTTCATACTTATTGTAATGTTATACTAGTTTTTTATCTTTGCATTATTATTAAAACAAAAATAAGACTTCCACAAACTTTGATTTGCTCAGTATGTACCTTTCAGAGGTGTTTTTTTAAATATCTAGGTACTAAGAATATTTATATTTAGTTAATTTTAATGATGTTTTTACCAATGCCAAAGGCCTTTCAAAATGCATTATGTTTCTGTCGCTGTTTGAATAGCTTCACGTGTTTTATTCAGAATGCTCAGCTACTTAATGAGCATAGGACCTCAAATGCCATTTGGAAATATGAAACCTTTATCTTTTAACTCAATTTTGCTTTCATGCATAACATAACTCTAACATCACAGTTGTGATATTTATTAGCTGTCTTTGCAAAACCGTGGGCAATACATCTTTCACATTTCATTGAGAAGAAAAGAAACCTAATCCCATCAGGATCTCCATTATTAGTTCTTCCTCTTGATTTTTCCCTGTGGGGATTTTGTGTTGGCCAGATGGTACTCTGAAGAAGCCCTAGGCAGATCTGCATTTTACAAAGGCAAACTAGAATAGCAAAAATCTGCTTTTGAGTAAGGGGATTAAATTTTATATTTTGTCATCTGGCCCACTATGTCCAACCTCGCCATTATGTGGTTCATATTCAATATTGTACAGTTATTCTCTTACTGACACAGCAGTGTACCTTCCTTTTCAGTAAAGTCCTACTTTTAGTTTGTTCCATTAGTAACAGTAATTAGCCAATCAATTGCACCCTCTATTCCCTTGAATTCTACAATTCTAAAGAGTACTCTGCAAACCACATCTTTATGCTGGATCCTCTCTTCTAAGGGAATGTCAATCACATTTCATCAGAAGCAAGAATTGAAATGCTCCTTTCCATATTCATCACAGGATGTTGAGCTTTCATGGGGAGGAGTGGCTGAATGAAATGTTTGAGAATCAGTTTGATGAGAAATTGTTTATTTCTTGAATTGGCCCAACTCTCATTTTCAAACAGTGAGGTTTTTCAGGTAGTTGTCCTCACGATCAAAAATGTCAAAAACGGAGAAAGAATTCCAAGGTCACATATTCTATGGTAAATAATACTAAATAGAGCAACATCTCCAAGTGTTCGTTCCAAATCTTTTTTACATGAAATAAATAAAAATAATCTCCTTTGACACCGTCTCATTTTTGTCCCTTGTCTTTGTGGTGTCTCGGAATGTGTCCTGTCTATATAAAACCAGCTATCTTATTTCTAGAAAAGTATGGAATTATTTTGTTTTAGTTTTGTTAGGCACATCCAATACAAGTATGTAGTCCACCAATAAAAGTAGATAAAGTAACTGTCTAGCTTTTGTCTTACCTACTTATTCATGCTATATTCAAAGTTTAACATTTCTTCTCTAGCAACACTGAACAACAGGGGCTTTCCCAAACTAAGCATTTCCTTTCTTCTATCTTTGCCTTTGTAAGAGAATCTCTCTGTCTGGAATGTTCTTCCATTTCATCATTGTCCATTGATGTAAATGTCTATTCTTCCTTCAAAATTATGTTCAAATTTCGTGTTTATGAGGCTTTTTCTAGACATCCCTTTCTAAACACACCCACACACTCACAGACTAGCTGTTTTCTCTCTTCCCAGCCCTTTAATAATGCTTCATAGATTAGTTCATTGAATTAGAATTATTTGTCTATACTCTCCTCTCTTATTAGATTGTGAGATGCCTCAGGCCAGGGTTACATCATTTATTCATCTTTGGATTCCAGGAACTAGCTCAGTACTGCCATGGTAACAGGCGCTCAATATGTATCTGTAAATAACTGACTGCACAGAATATGCTGACTTTTGTAAAAATTATTCTTAAATGCTGGAAAATAATACTATTATTTTTCTGTATTGAAGTCAACATCATCTGTGACCATAGTGATCAAATGTAGGTATGTTATTTCAAATAGACTTATGTCAAATACACTTAGTGTGGTGATCATTTTGCAACATACACAAATATCGAATCATTATGTTGTATACCTGAAACTAACATAATGTTATATGTTGATTATATCCCAATTTTTAAAAAGTAGATATGCGATTTTAAAAGTTTAATTTTGAAAGTTTTTCATGAGATGCAAGTAAATTTTAAAATTCTTAACTGAGAAAAGAAAAAAAGGGAGGGGTAGAATCTGAATTTATTTGTCAAAAATAACTCATATTTGGAATATAAAATGGAGGGACTGGAGTAAAATAAGACTTCAACTAAAAGGCAAATTGAAAGAGTGATCTCTTTATAAACGTCTTTATGATTAATTCGCAAAAGAAAAAGGAGAGTTGAAGTAAAAGAGAATTAAGGGCTTAATATCACCACTGATTATTTTAGAAGGTGACTAAGGAGAGGCCTCAGCAATTTACCAACAGTCTAGAATGACCCAAATTGTATTTCATACTCTTTTTAGCTCGTTTTAAACTGAGCCAAGACATTTTCTATTTTGAAAACAAAAATAGAAACTGACTTAGAACAAATTTATAAAATTATTCATTTAGGATACATAACATTTTTTCCTTACTATTTCTCTGATAACCACAAAGATTTGATTTTCTGTTAAGATGATTAAAATGATTTTACTAAGAATGTTTCTGGATGCTTGGAAGAGAGGAAGCCAGTTTATGAGTTCCAAAATAGCAATATTTGAAAACACGAGCATGAAAGAATTTTTGTAAGCATTCTTGGAATGATTTTTTTCTCTCTGCACCCCCCACCCCAACTTAAAAAAAAAGCTTTGGGTGGAGTTGAGCATGCTTTTCAAATCTTAAACAATAACTGGAAATCCTGAAAATGTATTCTCCTTTATCCACTGGGGAAAACACTTTAAAGCCCTTTTTGCCCCTAAGAATTGTTTAGCTAGAGATTTACTTAGTGGTTTCTATTTTGAACCAAAAATTCAGTTTTAACTGCCTGAAATATAATACCATCTGTGTTTATGTCCACCCCCTACAAAACAAAATTCTTTTTTTCAAACATAGCAAATACATAGCCCTAATAACCCAGATAAATGTATCAACTCAACTAATTCTTTAACCAAGTGGCGAAATTAGTTAAAAGACTTAGAATATGTACCACAAAAATGTGAATCTGATTGCAGATATAAAACATATTAAGCATATCTGTAAATTTAAAATTTTTAAGTATTTTGATTAATAAGTAATTATGTCCTTTATATATATATTTACCAGGGTGGAGGTAGCTATGAGGTGAGAAATAGGGGCACAACACACGCCATGATGTGGGCAGAGAAATGAGCCAGGAGCCAGAGGACGAAACACTCACAGAATCACGCTAACCGCAAGTTCCACAAACCTATACCACCTGTGGGCCCACTCACACATCTATCTGGAACAGCAGCATCTGGCACGTGGAGACCACTCAAAAATAATATTTTAACTTAGTAATAATGTATTTTAAATGACTTTAAAAGTGCGAAGTGATATACAAACGTGAAACATCATTATGTATTTATATTTAAGGTATTCTCCGCTGATTAATTTCTGTATGTATCATTCTGGCGGTTCTCTAACGTAAGAAGGGGACTTAATCTCTTTTCCACCAAGTCTTCCACGAGAAAAAAAAAAATCCACACATCTTACGTAGAGTTTATTTGCATTTCAAAGAATGCTTAAGTTCTGTTCATCAATCTTTACTACAGCCTGACAATTCTTACATAGCGATGTTAGCCTTCAAGAGTATCCTGAAGCATGATTCTTTTTGGCCTTATTCAGAGAAATATGATCTCTAATATCAGCCCCAACTTTGATTCCAGAAAGTTTATTTAGTGCCGTGTTTTCTATTCTCAGGAAATAGAGGATGAGTTATAAGCCATCTCAATGGACACATCGCTAAACAGCCAGGCACACCCTTAGTGCCTGATCTTTCCTGGGTCTACTTAAGCCTTCACAGGGCATGAGTCTTCAGAGGGCACGGGAGCAGAACAGCTCCCAAGTCATCCTGATATTCACTTGAAAAATAAAAACTAAGGAGGACAGTGGCTAGACTCCTGCTGCTATCTGAAAATCATGGGTGATTTTGACTCAGGAAAGTCTAATGTTCCTAATTCTCTACCTACTATTTCTCAACTTGATGGTCTGTATAGAGGAACTGAGAATTGTACACTTTTCAGACATACAACCCTGAAAGCAGTTCCTGCTTCTCCCTTTCCCTTTGCCCAGAAGCATCTCTAAAATAAATTCTTAATTTGCTATGGAGAAATGCTTAACACATTCTATGTTTCACTGATGTTTGCAGTTGGTTATCACTTTACATCGTTGGTGTCTAGCCTTCCTTGGGCTCTAAACCTGTTTCCTAAAGTTGCTTAATATGCATTATGTAGAATATTGACATTCCATATCTCAACGTTTTTTAATTCATAATATCTCTTTCCCCTGATATCTACCTGAGGAGTTAGACAAATACTTGTATGGCAAAATAAACCAGCCATAATTAAATGACAAATTCTAACTTACAAATTCTTCAACAAAGCAGACAAAAACATAACTTACAACGTTAAAAAAATGATCAATAATAAGAATATTGTCTAGTTAAAACATTAGTATAGTACACAAAATTAAACAATAAAGGAATACTTCTTTCAATTTCCTTAGAATAAAAGCAATTTATTTTGTATATTAATTTACCCATTTTGTCAAACAACATAACACACGAGGTAGTGATGAGTGTTTAGTATCCCCAGTAAAGATTTTATGTCAATAACCAATCTTACCATTTCTTGCCCATGCCTACAACTTAGTACTTTTTGAAAACATAACTGAAGAAGGGAAAGAGTATCAATATTGCCAAATTTGACCCATACTCACGAGAGGATATTCCCAATATAGGCATAGTAGGAGCAGCAGTAGGGCGTGGTTCCATCACAGCAATAAGATCTGCAGTCTTTGCCGCACTGAGCAAGGCAGTTGTCTACAAAATAAAAGCAGGTGCAGTTATAGTTCTGAAATCACAGCTTCAGGAGAAATCATTCTATTTCATATCTTAATTGGTCAATGACCTCTCTTCAGTGCATTTCTATCTTCTTTTACCTACTCAGAATTCTAAAACATTTGTAATCATCTAAACTAATCCTTCTTCCCTCTTAGTCATAAATCTAGAAAAGGCAAAGACCATTCTACTTTGAATCTCCTGTGTCAAGTACCATAATTAGGAGTCAGAGTGGGTTGAATGAGATAATGAAGGGGGGAATGAATGATCCAACTAGTCAGTCATTCAATTTGTCAATAGAGTTCTTATAGTAATTCTTAAATGACAAAGTCTTTTGACTTTACGGTATTACTACCAATTAACTTCATTTAATGGAAAGTGTTATTGACATGGATAATGTCAAATGGAAATAATTTTTAAATAATGTATATTTTTCATGACCATGCATTTTGTGCTCTTCTTTCTCTACCATTTTTTACCTTCAAAATTACAGTTTGCACACATATGATAAGACAAATGTCTGCATATCCTGTCAATCTATTTAGATTGGAGGATAATGAGTTAGTTATAGGAAGAAGTTCCCATGGATAATTAACTTGTGAATAATTAAGAGTTTAATGTCATATTTGAGAATTATTAAGCTATGAAATAGCACTGTTCACATAGTGAACAGCACTTCACTATGTGAAGGGGGAAAGATTATTTTCTGACTAAAATAAACATGTTGGGGCTGAAAACCAAATTACTGTCTTTTTTCTAAGTGTTTTGGAAAGGAAAATTATACCAAAGACGGTGAATAAAAATTACTCTAGCTTTTAAAAATTCTTTACCTCATCAAAATGATTTAGGTTTAATAAGTTAAGGTTATCATTTAGTTATAATCAGTGGTATAAATTATAATGGGTATGTGAGTTTCAGGTACATGGTTAGGAAAACATTAAGTATAATATGAAAATGTAAGTTACATGTTCAAGAATCACAAAATAAGTCACTTCCAACTCAATCTGTGAAGGTAATAACTACTATCTAAATTATATAAGACTTTTGTTTTCCTGTCAAAGTCATAACATAAAAGTGCAAGACGTTATATTTATGTCTACATGTCCCTGTAATTGATTTATCTAGAAAGGAAAATTCAGATTTTGCTTTGAAATCACCTCACTACCAAGATAATTGTTTACAAATGGATGTGATCAAAAAGTAACAAAGTTCATTCACCTTTATCAATAATGCATGGCCTTTGTGTAACAAGTGAAAAAATTCATATTTTCTTCCCCTCAATTTTACTTCCACCTCAGAAATGAGCAAACCTGGATGTTTTCCTCTGGGATATGGTAAGAAGAAATGAGAGGAAAAGATAATTACCTTTGTAAGATTCAGTGACTGCTTAAATCCACTTTAAAATTTTGAAGCCAGAAATACAATTTAATGATTTACTGATAGTGTATGCTTTTTGCAGAGTGCATCACCCTTTTTAAGGCTATTTATTTTTTTGTTTTCCCGGTGAATTTCTATAGCTCTCATTTTTAGTGACGTTTAATTAATTCAAATATTTAGACTGGTCAGTTATCTCAAGGGCTTAGCAGGGACATTTTGCTTCATGTTCTTCAAAGCCATTCAGATAGCAAGAGAAGGACACTTCTGTGGGGGAAGGACAACCAATGTGTAAGTACCTTCATGGGCTGCCTTTTTTTTTTTTTTTTTTGCTGAGGAAGATTTACCCTGAGCTAACATCTGTGCTAATCCTCCTCTATTTTCTATATAGGTCATTGCCACAGCATGGCTGCCAATGAGTGGTGTAGGTCTGAGCCTGGGAACCAAACCCAGGCTGCCAAAGTGGAGCATGCCGTACTTAACCACTAAGCCACAACTCTGGCCCACAGGGTGCCTTTTGAAGGATGCCCAGGACAGAGACATCTTATTAAGCTCTCATGAATACCAAAGACTCGATTACTTGGACTCCAATTACTACTATTATAAGGACACGGTGTTATCAAAATATTTTGAACCAATGTTACAGGAAACCAAGCCCAAAATCTTGTAGCCAAGAAGCTGGATTATACCTGAGACAAACATCTAGATCATGTCACACATTGTTCATTATTTTTATGGCATTTTCCAGCACTCATGTCTACTTCCCAGAATTAAACAACTGAAAAAGACATTTAATCGTGTTGCAAATACATTCACAATCTCACCATTTCCAGAGGTTTCAACCACACCTCAAAACCTATTATGATGCGTTACTTGCTTTCACCAGTTTGAGAATAATTCTATGAAGATTAGAGTTTGGATGATACAAGAGCATTTTCTCACTTGTAAAAGAAAGGAATGTTCCAATTGTCCTCAGAAGGTGAATAATATTACTTCTCATACTCAAGTTAATATCCTTGAACATCAGCCACCTCAAAGTTTCTTCAGTGACTTTAATTCAAGGCACGGTGTGGAAGAAGTCCCCGTTCCCTCCCTTTCCCCTTGCCCCTAAGGAATGTGTAGCGCAGGAAAAGCAACATCTGGCTCCAAGCACTTGCTCAGAAATGGTTCTTCAAGCTATAGCTAAGGATAAGAAAGGAAGGAAAGGGAGGGGACAGAAGTCACTGGCTGAGGCCGGGAAGGTGAAACCTTGGCCAGATCCTGTCTTTGTAGCCAGCAGTGGGAGTTGCATAATAATATAAACACTTCACTGGGTCTCTTTCCACAAGCGATTCCGTAGTAAAACATGATGCTTCAGGTATAGAAACCTTGCTGTGAGAGCCTTAACAAATAGAACGTGTATTTAATGCATTTGCTTTGGGGGAAATAATTCAGGTTATGGACAGTTCACCTGCTTAGGTTTTTGTCCCATTAAAATTGGCAATTCATTTACCAGGGTGCCTGAACTGTTTTTATTTCTGCAGTGTTCCCCCATCTCACCCCAATCCTCACTTCCAGCTGGATCTCACAGTTCTAACCAAACTGAATTACCTACTTTTGCATATACACATCTCATGTGATATGCTCACAGTATATCCTACTCCACCTCCTATGTCCGAGGCTTCTCTATCCATCAAAGGTCTCACTCCTGAAAGTCCTCTTCAGTTCAATTTCTCTGAGCAAATATTTACTGAGCTTCTCTTACGGGTCAGGCGTTTTGCTGTCTCTGAGAATATTATGCTGAATGAAACAGACATCATCTTCGTGGACCTTACACTACTAAGCCAGCAATAAGGTCCCCTCCTTTGAACACCTATAGCACGTGCTTGCAGCACTCCTATGACACAGCCTTTTATACATTAAAGTAACAGGCACACTTTGTCTGCCCGCAAGACTTAGAGCACGGCCTCTGTCCAACACATCACTCAACATATTTCACTCAGTAAATATTAGTTGAATCAATATGGCAGGCGTAAAAAGGCCTTTGAAATAAAGAGTTCAGGAATTAACACCAAACACACTAGCTCAACATTTCTTATCCAAGACAATAAGTCATTATTGGCTTGTGATACTTTGTAGCTTGTTAGGGAGGGTGGGTAAGGAGGCGAGAAATGGAGAAAGCTTTCTAAACTAACCAACCCTGCTGCTGGGCAGCTTTGTGAGTTTCCTGAACCTGGGGTGGGGGTTGGGGGGTTGAGGGGGGTATTTTGTACCCAGCCCTGGGGGAACAGGAGGAAAGGAAACTAGAAGCTTTTGGCTTTACCATGGGGAATAAAACAGACAAAAGAATAAGAAAAGTTGTTGTTTAATGGTGTGGTTGATTAAGGCAAACGAGGGTATTAAAGTTTTATTTGCTGTGTTCTATTTTCTTGTTTTTGTTTTCTTTTGATAAGCAGAAGAGGTGGAAATATTATCATTACTTCAAGTGAATAAAGATATTTTAATATAAAATTAGTATTAATGCAATTGATTCTGTTAGTCTCTCAAATTCTGAAAGCCTTATACGATTTAAGTAAAAGAAATACGTGTTGTAAACAGATTACAGTGTGGATTCTCGTTACATAGGAGGTATTTTTCCTACTTTTATGAATTTCTGTGTTTGAAAGTCAGCTTTTTCCCTACAATAAAATATCTTTAAAATAACTTATAGATAGCCACTAATTTGGATTTTAATAAAGAGTTAGAAAATTACTCCAGAAGTTGTGGCTCATTTCTGGCAAGGTTGAATGAGCAATTCAACTCTTTTGATGTTCAGGTAACAACGTTGCAGAACATCTTAATTCCACTTGCAGTATCTTTTTAAGTACCAAAGAGTAAATCATAGCTCTAAACATAAATTTAGTATTGCAAGGTCATGCGTAAGCTGTGGATTTTCTCATAGGGAATTAAAGATATGAAAACGTTTCATAAAGAAATTTGCTGTTAGTTTGTTTTGTGAACAGGAAGCAGATGCCAAACCACATGTGTAAGTAACTTTATACACGAATAACCAATGAAAGGCCATTTTGGACTCCATATCAACTACAATAAAATCAACTACTAAAATAAGAAAACAGCTTTGCTTCATCAACTTTTCCCAATTCTCATTAAGAATAATTAGGAGGAGGGAAATGAGATGCCCTTCACCTGTAAACAAGTTCTTAAAGAAATCAAGGAAAGCAGATTAGATTCTGGGTGAATTTATGCCTCTCAAAAACCTTATATTTGAACTCAAAGCATCCAGTTGCCCAGTCTACTATGCTTGAGAATCATCTTCTAAAGAATTAAAATAAAAGTGTAAGGCTTTTGATTTCTGAAAGGGAAAACCCAGAATATTCAGAATGTGGAGATGGACGGGCAGTGGGTTGTCTATACTGAAATGGAAAAGTCACCAGATTAGTTTATTTTAAAACTTAAGCAATACCTCTAAACTTCAGGTGCCTTTTAAAAATGCTTTCCTCCCACCGCTCAGCCTCCGCCCTCACCCCCAGATTCCTCCTGAGTCGTGGTTACAATTGGATACCTTTACGCTCCCCACAGAGTAAAATTCCCTAAACCGGGATTGGGGTTTCCACGTTGCTTTGCAGAGAGAGAGAAAGAAAAAGGAAAGAAAAGAAAAAACGAAAAGGAACAGAATAAAACAAAACAACACTGATTGGAGATGAGCCGGGGTTCCAGCGCGCGGGTTCTGCTCGCGCCCCAGCCGGACCGCATAGTCTCCCCTCCCACCAAGGTCCCGGTGCGTCCCGCCCAACCCGCGTGGCCCGGTGTGCGACCCAAGCGCAGCCCCCAGTCCCCTTCCCCTCTCCCGCCGCCCTGTGTCACTGACCTGCGTAGACAAAGAGCAAGACCAACTTCGGAAGCAAAACCACTGGGCACCCGGGCAGCCTGCGCGCGTCCATCCAAGCCGGTGGCCGGAGGTTGCGCGCCAGGACAGAGGGACAGACAGAATGGAGAGAGGACTGGGAGTGCAGGGAGAACCCGGAACGGGGAGGGGATGGAGGGGTGGAGGGGCTGGTGGGCGGTCAGAGGAACAGGGACGCGCTCCCGAGAAGGGGGGCGCGCGGAGACCTGGCCATTACCCTGGGAGCCTTCGAGGGGAGCCCAGGCTGGCCGAGGTCTCTTTGTCTCTCCTGGTCGCGCTCGGCCAGCGGGCGGGCGGCCTTTCGGCGTCCTCGGCCACCCCGACTCACATTTCATCTCCGCGGGTGGCACCAACTCAGGGGCGGGAGTGGCCCGACTCCTCCCCATATTCCTGTTCTTCCATCTATAGAGTGACTCCGGGAGCAGAGCCCTCTCCTAAAGGAACTTTTCCTAACCCTTTGCTTTGGCCATTGCTATGGAGTTTAGCAAGCTCCTTTTTCGCCCTGCCCTCCTGTCCAATTTTTCCATTTCAAACAATGGGTGAAGAAGAACTTTGTTTTTTATCTTTAAACAAATGGAAGAAATTTTAAAAGTTGAAGGTATTGGACCAAGAAAGGCAGTGAAGAAAAGCCAGGAGAACTGGAAAGTTCAGAAACAGTGTATAGTATCTCTGCTGAAAGCTGATACAATGTTTATTTATTAAATACCTAAAGCATTTCCAGTGAAGTCAGGGAAAAACACAACAGGGATGCACACTGTCATCACTCCTATTTGACACTATCCTTGGAGTCACTGGCCTATGCAATTAGACAAGAGAAAGAAAAAAGAATTATAAAAAATTGGAATACAGGGGGCCGTGGAGTGGTGCAGTGGTGCATGTTTTGCTTCAGTGGCTTGGTGTTCTCTGGTCCGGATCCAGGTGTGGACATGGCACTGCTTGTCAAGCCATGCTGTGGTAGGCGTCCCACATATAAAGTAGAGGAAGATGGGCACGGATGTTAGCTCAGGGCCAGTCTTCCTCAGCGAAAAGAGGAGGATTGGCGGCAGATGTTATCTCAGGGCTAATCTTTCTAAAAAAGAAAAATTGGAATACAAATTATCATTTGCACACAGTATGCTTGTATACTTGGGAAACAAAGAGAATCAACTATAAAGCTCTTAACTAAAGTTGAGTAACTAAAAAGTCAATAGTTTTCTTTCATGCAAATAAAAATCCGAAAGTTCTTAGTTTTACGCATGAAGGAAAAAAAGGACATGAATAAGTGAATAAAGATATCTCTCTTGACTAAGAAAATTCAATATCATAAAGATAACATTTTCCCAAATTAATCTATAAATCTTGGAATTAAAATGAATTCAATAAAAATACCAACATGAATTGTTTTCAAACCCATCTGGTTCTAAAGTTTACATAGAAAATAAACATGTAAGAAGAACTATAAAAAAATGAGAGTGATGAATGCAATAAACCGCAACAGATAATAAATATAGCATCACAATATTTGAAACAGTTTTGATTAATACTAGAATAGATAGGCTCAATGGAACAGAATAGAGAATCCAAAAATAGAGATATATGTACAGAAATTTAATTTATGGTTTAAAAAGTATCATTTTAAAGCAAAGGGGAAATTATGAGATATTCCATGAATTATGTTGGGGCCATAAGTAGTCATCTGTGAAGTCTTTACCTACTTTCATCAAAATCAATTCCATATGAATTAAATATGCAAACAATTGTTGCACACAACTCTAGGAAAGGCTGGCTGCTGCCATTGATGCCAGCAGGAAGTTGCCATATTGGTCAGAGCAGCCTCTCTCAGCTTACTTTTGATGACAGAGAGGCTTCTCCTCATAGGGTTCAACAGATTGACCAAGCAAGCCTGCTGCTTCACCATTGCAAAAAGAAATTCCATCTTAACATACTCAGGTACTTAGGAAACCCACCTCTATTGACATCCAAAGGCAAAGAACGATATCAAGTCATTTAAGGAAATGTGGCAGTGTGAAGAAAGAATTTGAAGGAGAAATACAAGAAAAAACCTATATAGGTGTATGTATATACATGTATACACAAAAATATATGAAATGAGAAACCTTCAGAGCACAACATTAGAAGGCATAAAAGAATTTCTGGGAATTAACATAAAACTTGATTTGAGATTTTAAAAGATCACAGAAAAAATTTATAAAATGGTCACATTAAAAAAAACTTAGACTGTTAAATCAAATAGCATATTTCATAACAGAGAAAAAAATACAAAGACATAGAAACCATGAATAAAAATATAAAAAACTGTCACATAGAGGAGACCTAATATGATAATAATATGCAGGCTGCAGCAGTTTTAGAAGAAACAAAAAGTGACGAAACAAACACCAAAAAGATTATTTATTAAAATTCTAAACTATAGTAAAATTTTAATTTTCAGATTTGAAATGGTTAGTTCCAAGAGTAATGTTTTTAAAGAGGCATGCATGTATCCTACAGACGGATTCAAAGTATAATTTGAAAATCATAGAAATTTTCATGTGTTATAAAAAATTTACTTAAAAAAGAAAAAAGAATCAGATAGGCATCTGATTTCTCATTTGCAACCTTGGAATTTAAAAGAGAGTGAAAATATTCCTCAACTGTTGAAAGATAAAGACTGTCTAAGAATACTATTCCTAAATCAGATTCTATTGATATTTGAGTCCATGAAGATATTTATAACAGTATTTATTATCATTTTAAAATGTGATAAAGAACTTACATGTCCAACCGAAGTAGAACAGTTTAGTAAATGAGGATCCACACATATTATGGATTAATATCCAATACTTTAAAATGCTGGGGAAAATCCTTAACATAAACAGATGAAGGGAAAAATGGGAAAGGAAAACTGAAAATAATCCATGGATAAACAAATTGTGCTATATCCGTACAATGAAACACAACTCAGCAATAAAAAATGTTTGAAGTATATGCAACAACATGGATAAATCTCTGTAACAATATGCTGAGCAAAGAAGCCAGACACAAACAAATGACTGTGCAATTTTGTTTATAAAATTCTAGAAGGACACGATTAATCCATAGTGACAGAAAGCAGATTAATGGTTGCCTGTGGGAGGGGGTAGGAATAGGAGGTTGATTGCAGAGGATCACGAGGGAACTTTTTGGGGGTGATGGAAATATTCCATGTCTTGATAATGGCGGCTGTTACATAGGTGTATACATGTGCCAAAGTCACGTAACTGAACACTTAACAGTACACTTAAAATGTGTATGTTTTAGTGTACATAAATTATACCTCAAGGATATTGATTTTGTGTGTGTATGTGAGGAAGATTGTCACTGAGCTAACATCTGTTGCCAGTCTTCCTCTATTTTGTGGGTGGGACACCCCCAGAGCGTTACTTGATGAGTGGTGTGTAGGTCCATGCCCGGGGATCTAGACCTGTGGACCCCGGGCTGCCGAAGTGGAGCACACGAACTTAACCACTATGCCACTGGGCCAGTCCCAGAAGTTGATTTTTTTAAAGCTGTAATTAATACATATATGGTGTCCATTGCTGAAATTCTAATTAATGGTTATTACATAATTTTCTCAAAATTTTACTTAAGGTTCTACATAGCTCTTAGACTATAGTAAATGCTAGTTTTAAAAGAGATGGCAAGTTCATTTTGCAATATTATTTCATCATTAAACTCAGAATACTTAAAAGTATAGAAAAATGCTCATGGTCTCTCTAAGGAGGAATCCAAGCTGTATTTACTTTAAGATCCTAATTTAGTATATGCATAGACATGTATCTTTATTCTTGTTTTTAATATTTTATTTAAAAAGTACTGTTTTGTAATGAGAAAAATGAGTTTTTAAGTAAAATCTTTTAGTCTGATCATGCCAATTAGAGTGAGTATTTCCTAACAACTAATACGAAAGCTTTTAAATACCACTGCATTTTGAAAATTGAATGATTTAACCTCTGGAGATATTTTAATTTCAGCTACGGTTCTGAAGTTTTAAGGGACATGTTTGTTAATGGTCATTTATTAGTATAGCAAGAGTAATTTGGTGTGGCATTTGTATTACAGTTCTGCTTTTGAATGATGTATATATCTACATTTTAAATGCCTGGAGATGACTAAAAAGCTATACATGATATACAACAGCTGAGGAATTTTAACCTATAGGTATAACTCTTATTTGGAACTGAAGAGTTAAAATATGATAGGACTTCAGAAACTGTCTAGGTCAGTTTCCCTGTTTTATAGAGGAGAAAACTAAAACCAAATTACCAAGTCAGTTTGAGGTAGGGCAGAGTCCCATGCTGAGAGGTCACAGATCAGATATTGCTCTGATATGATGAAGTTTGCCTATTATGTGATTTCCTTTGAGTTCTCCTGACCCACAATTTCTTTCTTCAAATAATTTATTTCACCATAAAGTCAGACTGATCAGTATAACTTCCTGTAATTAGTTACTCATTAGTAAATAAGACAAAAATATTTTATGTCCATTTATGGCTTCTGGTCTTCATTTTCATTAGAAAATGTGTGGATGCCAAGAAAAAAAGTGTCCGTACAGACATAGGCAAAAAACCCAGAAGAAAGCAAGGAGAAAAAAATGAAGAAGGAAAAGGCAGATGACCTAAATGTGGCTTTCAGAGCATAGAAAGATTATTGAATGCTTATTAGGTGCCAGGACCATTTCTAAGTTCTTCAAAATTTTGATTAATACTCTCAACATCCTGAGGAGATGGATACTAATATTATTAACACCCTTGTTATATGAGCAAAGTCATTGAGGCCCAGCGTGCATAAATAACTTTGCCCAAGGTCACACAGCAATGAGTGGTACCCTGATAGTGTCACTCTGATGCAGGGTCGGTGGGCCGAGGAGTCGAAAGAAAGATTTCTTAGACTCTTAAGATCTGGCAGTAGCGCTCTTTTATTTAGAGAATAGTATAGAATAGCATGGGGACAGGACCCATGGGCAGTCAGAGCTTCTGCTGCCCCAAGTTGAGGGTTAGAGCTAAATTTAAGGCATAGGTATGTGAGTTATCTCTTTACGAGACAAAGAAAAAAAAGTTAAAATGGTACCAGTGCCGGTAGGGTCCGGCCATTGGGCGGTCCCACAACTTTTAGATAAGAATCAAACCGGATTGAGTAAATGGCAGAAGTCACCACTCAAATATTATCTTCAGCTAAAGACAAAGGAGGATTTTGGGGTGGGGGGGGTCAGTTACATGAGGTTGCCAGACGGTAAACAACTTAAGTTCTTGCCTTCCCCATTAAGAGTTTCCAGAGATAAGGCCATCCCCTCTTCCTCCTGGCGCAGAGAGGGAGGCATGGAGATTTCCTTCACAAATGCAACTGTCGCTGATCAAAGGGCAAGCAAATTCCACTCCTTGGAGCCTGCTTCTTATCTGTAGTTTTAAAAGTAACCAGCCTAAAAATCCTCGTCATAAACTGTTTTAAAATTAAGCAGCCTAAAAATCCTCATCAACTCCGGGGCAGAGTAACTCCCTTAATCATAGCCACTAAACTTCTCTCAAAACTAATAGCTTGTTTGGTTTTGGTGACGTTTAAGCCTCCCAGTTGGGCCATATCAAAAACAAGAGATAAAATGCTTTCTGATGACCTTTCTCAACAGAAATTATTTCAGTTAGCATCCATAAAGCTTAATGACTATCTCCTGTGTGCAAGACCTAGTACCAAGTGTGGGAAAGTTTAAGGAAATAACTTTCTTTAAAGCTTTTTGGAAGAGCAGTTTGATAAGAGCTCAAAGTACTACTGGTTTTAGGATTTCCTCTCGCACAATTCTATGTCACACAATAATAATCTACCATTGAAGATGAATGTCTTTATTACAGATTAGAAAGTCATCCCTACATGTGTAATATTTAATCCTAAAACAGATTGTCTTACTATTATTATTTTTTATTATTATTGTTACATTATAGTTTGGAAGTATAGTTCCAAAAGTTTAGCGTACATCAGAATCACCTGCAGGACCTGTTAAAAACACAGAGCCCCATACTTATCCCCAATTTAGTAGGTTGGGGGTGGCTTCCGAGAATTTACATTTCTGGAAAGTTCTTAGTAGATGATTCTGCTGCTGCTCAGGTACCACAATGAAAACACTGGTTTAGAAAATTCTGACTTAGGGAATCTTGCTCCTTGCCTGGAGCTACTTCTAAGATGAAGAAGCAGGTTTTGAATCTGGGTTTCTATTTCCAGATCTCATGCCCATTTGAGAACACCACTGTTTCTCATCCTCGCCTTTCACCATGGTGACTGTTAACAATCTTCCAAATCGTACTCTAAAAGTCCTCATCTTTATGTCTCACAAGGATTTCTGGTGAGCCTCTCATAATTAAAAGTGGGATTTGAGTTTGTGGAGATGTTTTCCCACTCAGTATGGCTCTGTTAACTTTTCAAAGGAAATTTGGGAGAGATTCACGTAATAACCGTATGCTTTGAAATATTAATTTAGTTTAGAAAACCTATCTACAGGGAAGTAATTTTGTTTTTGTTTTCCATCTTATGTGGCATTAAATGTTTGGCTCTTAAAAGAGGGCAGTGTAGGAACTTCACATTTTGGGGGAAATATACTAGGATTACTAAGCATGTGATGCTGCCTATTTTAACTATTTTAATCAGATTCTTCATTCTTTCTTTAAGTTTGGGGAAAAAGCCCTAATCAGTCCCTAATTCAAAGAAAGACAAACGACAAGGTGGGAACTTATTGTTTAGTTGTTTTCTTGTTCTTCCTCTCATTTGTGGCACTTGAATTTACTCAGAGGACGATGAAACAATGGCATTTGGGTACACTTATTTTTTGTTTTGTTTTTTCCTTTTTATTTGGAAATAATGTCAAACAGAAAATTTGCAAGAGTAGTACAAAGACAACCATATCCCCTTACCCAGATTCACGTATTGTTGACATTTTCCTCCATTTGTTTAATCATTTGCTCTTTCTCTATATAGGTGCACACATTATTGCTTTTTCAAACCATTCAAGAGTGAGTTGCTTACATGATAGCTCTTTCCCCTAAATACTTCAGTGTGCATGTTAATTTGTTGGAAGTTTCCACTAAATAGTTTCTGCTTTTTCTTTTCCTGAGAATGTGCAGTCTGTGGGGATATATTAATTCATGCAAATATCCTGCTCTTCAATAAATGCCTCCTCCCTCTTTAGATTTAGTATTAATGATTTTTGCTTGAAGCAGTCTTTACTCTGAGGGTTGCAAAATGATGATTTTTAAAACTTCCACTCTGCCCTCTGTGTTTGCCAATTGGCACTGGGCATTCGATACAAGAATGTCTTCTCTTATTGATTGATTGATTGGTTACCAGTACAGACTCATGAATTCCTATTTTTTAAAGGGTTTATAATTCATTAATCTCAAAATCTCCCATATTTGGCCAGTGAAGTCCCTTCAAGCTGGCTCTTGTGTCCTTGGGACATATCCCCACAATTGTTTTGGTCATGTTTTAGCTTTCTGACATAAAAGATGTTCCAGATGTATTGAATCTTTCATGCCCCAGCTCTGGAATCAGTCGTTCCTCTGATGAGTCTGGTTCCTTTTAATGGCTCAGAAGTTAAGATCTCATCACTAGATGCGTTTATTGCTACTGGAGTGCCTCTGCTTCTTGGCCTTTCCAGTGGACAGAGTTAGAAAATGTATGCATGTTTGTACGCACACACATGTGTCCACATATCCATGCATACACGTGTGCACATAGGTATGAATACATATACACATACAGATATCTATCCTAGAAATCATTAGTCTACACTAATACCTCCATTTCCAATCCATCGCCACAGGCTTCTTCCTTAATTTGCCCTATTCCATAGCTGTAACTCTCTTTTTATGTTAACTTATTTGTTGGCTTATTCCTATAATACATCTAAAAGTGCTTCAGAATTACTTTGTCTATATCACTACCAAAAATAATAACAAGGCAAACAATACTAAAAAGAGCTTAGGATTTGTTTTCATTGTATCCTCCACCCTACTTGACCCAAGACTAAGTATATATAGTTGCTTACTGTGTTCATCCTTTACTTGAATTAGTCGACCCCCCAACCCATGCCCCAACTTTATTTAATTGAAGTGCAGTTGGGTTCATTTATTTCCATTTGCTCTCAGTTTTCAGTTTTGTGATTGTTGCTGTTGTGGTTGTTTGTTTTGTTTTCTTCCATCCTTGCTGATTTAACTACGTTTTTTGAATGTAGATCTTCTAAACGTCAAAAGCATACGGAAGGATATATTCAGAGAAGTGTCAATGCTTCATATATGCCTTCCATCCCATTCTCCCTACTTCTAGAATGTAACTAGCTTCATTGTTTTCTAGTTTATGTCTCATGTGTTTCTCTTTTTTTGTAAAGATGAGCAGATTTTTAATTGTTTCTTTTTTTTGTAGTGATATGGGCAGAGCAATTCTGAAACTATTTTAGTTGTATCATAGGATTATGGAAGTGGGAACAGAAAAAAAGAACCTGTAGTGATGGATTAAAATTGGAGTTAATGGTATAAATGGCATTATTTCTCTTTTTCAAAAAAATTAGTTTTATTGAGATATAATTAACATGTTATATTAATTTCAGGTATACGACATAATGGTTCAACATTTGTATAAATTATGAAATGGTCACCACAATGTCTGGTTAACACCTGTGACCATGCATAGCTACAAAGTTCTTTTCTTATGATGAGAACTTTTAAGATCTACTCTCTCAGCAACTTGCAAATATGCAATACAGTATGATTAACTATAGTCATTGTGCTGTACATTACATCCCCAAGACTTATTTATTTTATAACCAGAAGTTTGTTTTCTTTCTTTCTTACACAAAAAGTAGCATACTATGTGTGCTCTTTTGCACTTTGTCTTTTTTCACTAAATAACACATCTTGAAAATTACTCCAAATCAGTTCATACAGGTAACTTCATTCATTTTTTATTGCTCTATAGTATTCCAATGTATACATGTACTATAGTTTTCTCATATGTCTGTAAGACAGTTTCCAATATTTTGCAATTACAAATAATGCTGCAATGAATAAACTTGAGAATATGTATTCTATTATTGTTGAAGCTGTATCTTCAGCACAAATTCACAGAATGGGAATTTCTGGTTGAAAGATAAGTGGATATGTAGTTTCATTAAATCTTGCCAAATTCTCCTCTAGAGGGACTGTACCATTTTGCATTCCTACCAGAAGTGCATGTGAGTGCCTGTTTCCCCACAGAGTTGCCAACATAATATCTTATTACACTTTTGATTTTTTTTGTTTTGCCACTTTGATGGGATAAGTTGTATCTCTTGCATTTCTCTTATTATGAGTGAAATTGAACATCTTCTCATAGGCTGTTATTTTGAATCTTTTTGTGAATAATATATTGAAATCTTTGCCCATTTTTGGTAGGATTTTGGTGTTTTTTTCCTCAATTAAAAAATTATTTGTAGGGGCCGGCCCTGTGGCCGAGTGGTTAAGTTCACGCGCTCTGCTGCAGGTGACCCAGGGTTTCGGCGGTTTGGATCCTGGGCTCGGACATGGCACTGCTCGTTAGGCCATGCTGAGGCGGCGTCCCATATGACACAACTAGAAGGACCCACAACTAAGAATATACAACTATGTATCGGGGGGCTTTGGGGAGAAAAAGGAAAAAAATAAAAAAATCTAAAAAAAAAATTATTTGTATATTAGGGATGTTAGATCTTTTAAAGTGATACATGTTACAATTATTTTCTCTCAGTTTTTCTTTTGTATTTTATCTTTGCTTTTGCTATTTATGCTATGCAGATTATTTTAATTTTTAAGAGGTAAAAATTTTCTATTTTTGGCATCTGGATTTTTGAAGTCACGGGTAGAAAGCCTTTTCTATTCCCAGGTTATAGACGAATTCACGTTCAATAATAATAAGTGTATAGTTTCATTTTAGATATTTAGATACCTTTGTTGTTAGATGCACAATTCAGCAGAGTAGCAGGCTATAAAATTAGCATGTAGCAGTAATTAAGCGTTTAAGTATACAAATCATAACTAGCTAGAAGATAATATATTTGTTTTGTTGTTGAGAGGTTATATGGGGAGATTTGAAATCATATGGCCAACGTTGTTTTCCAGTTGTAGATCTGATGCACTTATTTGTAACAGAATGAGGAATTCTTCAAATGGTAATATCTTGTTTCTGGCGGTAATGCAGAGAGTGATATAGAAAAACAAACGGAATGCCTTTTTGTATTAAAAAGGTAAACTGAAACTCACTCTGCAGTGATCCAGACAAATGCAAACGTGGCTCATACTATAAACATTTTGTCTTCTGGGCTGATAAGAATCCTTTGTTCTTCTAAGAGGATAGGCAAGAGAAATCTGTCAATTAACTAAAGAAAGTTTCCCAATTTATGTTGTTCTAAAGTAATATTATATGAATTTAAATCTTGAAAATGGAAAAGTAACATACATATTCCCTTTTTTGTTGCTGTTTTTTGAGGTGGGTGGGGCGTATTCTCATTTAGTCTTTGTATGCATGCATAACTTCACAGAGTTGAAGCATTATGTCTGTTCGATTTTACATTCTGCTTTTTTTTTCAGTTAACATTCTATCCTTAAAATTTTCAGTATTTGTACAGTCTTCATAATCATTATTGTCAGTAGCTGCTTAGAGTTCCACTAGACTGTTTTAGCATATTTTCCTTAGCCCTCCCTTTATTGTTCTGCCCATTTCCATTTTGATCGTATTCAATCAGCTTTCCAGGCATTAGCCTGAGTAACAATTTAGAAATTATATTAGTTCCCCATATTCCACTCACTGAAATTCTTTCATGTATTTCCTTTGCAGTTTGAATAAAATTCAACCTCCTTACCAAGACATACGGAACCATGCACAATTTGGTCCCCATCTGCCTTTCTGACTTCTCACCGCATTTTCATCCTTCCCCACTATGATCTGGCCGCAAGAGCTTCTTGGAGTTCCTCAGAAGTTCTAATCATTTTCTTGCCTCTAGCTCATACTATTGCATCTCTCTGCAGCAGTCTTCTCTCCAAATCTTCACTTTCAGACCTCACCTGAAAGGTCGCTTCTTCAGATTCCTTTCTTGATCACTCTCTGTTATTCACAATTGAAACACTGTATTAGTTTAACATGCCTTCCAGGTAATTCTGAAGCATATTAAAATTTGAGAACCACTGGTCTAGAAAATTGCCGCCCCCCCAAAAAATATAACATGAGCCACATACATAATTTAAAGTTTTCCGTAGCCATGTTAAAAAAGTAAAATGGAAGAGGTGAAATTAATTTAAAGATATATTTTACTTATCTTGATCAGTCCAAAATATTGTTAAAACATGTAATCAATATAAACAATTATTGAAGTATTTCACATTATTTTTTATATTGTCTCCAAAATCTTGTGTGTATTTTACACTTAACAGTCCATCTTGATGTGGATACATAATTTCCATCAGAAAACTTGATCTGAATTTTGCCTTCATAAAATTTACAGTTGAAAGAGTAGATATACATACCAAAGTTGTTCCAAATATAATTAAAAGGTTTCCAATAACTAAATGAAGCAGCTGTTCTAAATTTTAATTTAAATTAATTTAAAAATTTAGTTCATCAGTTGCATTATCCACATTCCAAGGGCCTGATAGATGCATATGGCTATCAGCTACCATATTGGATGGTACAAATCTAAAAAATATCCAAATTACACCATGAGGCTGCATAACTGAGGACTCCGTATCTTGGGCACCAAATACTATTACAAGAATCCCTATTACTGGTTCCTCTCTGGCCTGGGTGACTTTGCAATGCCATGCCACCCTCACAAAAAGTGGATTCTCTGTGTGCCTTCATGTTCATGGAGCTTTCTTCTCTATTTAATCTCTTAACAGTTCATATGATTAGAAGGGTCATAGCCATATGCCTATGCTCTGGTTGCAAGACAGGCTGAGGCATTCAGTTTCTGGAATCTTCCTTGGTGAAGCAGACCTCCTGAGGTGGAAAATTTGCAAAACACCAGAAGGGTACTCAAAGTAAGCTCCCAAAGGGACTGTGTCTATTCTGTTCATGGGTATTTTATCCAGAGCTTTCAACGTGGTTTGGCTCCAAGGGCTGTGCAATAATTTTTGTTTAATACATGAGTTTATGATTCACACCAGAGAGTGTGAACTATGACATATAAAACATATGTTTGTTTCAGTGTCTGGGGAAAATCACTTTCAGTCTTACACTGTTGTGAGGGAGACATCTACTTATCTATTTGCTTCTAACCTCTGCTACTGCAGCGATGATTTTTCTGATATCTTTCAGTGATTTCTCTGGATGATAAATTAAAACTGGAACATGAATGATAACAGAGCTGAAGGGTAGAACGACCTTGAGGGCACAGCAAAGGGGGATTCAGCTGGTGATTTCAGGAGATATGTCAGTCTGGAAGCTTGCTTACCCACAGGCTCTTTAAAGAGACAGCGACTTGACAGCAGTCTCACTCAAGGGAAACTGGCATTCAGTTTTGGCATGAATTTTGGCATTCAGTGACCTTTTTCCATCACAGACTTGTTGATTAATTAGGAAAGAGCACCTGATGCAAGAGTAGTCAATTCTTAGACTGGCATTCCCTGGAACAAAAAGAGAAGTTCTGCCCATCGGATGGATTCAGTTGAGAAAATACAAAATAAGAAGAAGAATGGGAGCTGAAAATGGAGGAGGGTGGGATTAGGAAAGAGCAGGCAACTTTAATGGGCCATTTGCTGGCCTGACTTAATGAGGGAGGAGCAACTCTGAATAAACAGAAGCAAGGAAGCAGAGAAGAACGGTTTAAATGTATGTATGTATACATGCTATCTCAGTTTGTTCGGGCTGCTGTAACAAAAATTCCATAGACTGGTGGCTTATAAACAACAGGAATTTATTTATCACAGTTCTCGAGGCTGAAGTCCAAGATCACGGAGCTGGCAGATTCCATGTCTGATGAGGACCTGCTGCCTAGTTGGCTGTCTTCGGTGTGTCTTCACATGGTAGAAGGGGCTAGGGAGCTCTGTGGGGTCCCTTTTACAAGAGCACTAATCCCATTCATGAAAGCTCCATCCTCATGACCTAATCATCCCCCCAAAGGCCCCATCTCCTAATACCATCAACTTTGGGGGTTAGGATTTCAACACATGAATACTGGGGGGACACACACACATGTTCATACCACAGCACATAAATACAAACATACACATACATATGTACACATAAGGCCCTGGCTCTTTCCTTCTCCTGGAGCCCTCTTTCTAGGTCTTCGTATGGGACATCTCATCTCACTATCTCCTCTAATTATCTTTTGGGCTTTGAGTCAGATGTCACATCTTTGCTGGGTCTTCCCTGACTTCTCAGTTTAATATTACCTTCTCTGCTTCTCCCCCTTGCTCCACCCCACTCATCTCTAACACATTGTACTTTTTATTTTCTATATAGCATTTATCACCACCTGAGCTAAGTTATTTATTGATCAGTTTGCTATTTACTATCGATTGCCCCACATAAATATAAACACCATGAAGGTAGAGGCCCTAAATATCACATACTCCGCTGTATATGCAGTGCCTCCAATGGTCCCTGACATATGGTGGGTGGGAAATAAATACTTGTTAAAAGATTATGTGATAAATATAAATTTATATGTGACATGTATAATGGAATATTGGTACACAGAAATGAAATACGGAAAACTGCAGGGACACTGAATGCTGTAAATAGTGAAATACTTAGGTGAAGATCAAAGGATCCTACTGCTGAGGTCTGAGCAACCTTGGCTCCTTCCATTTCTCACTTGTCCTGGGGTCTGATTTCTTTTCCTTAAGATCAGAGGAACAAGAATTAGAAAATCTTGCCGCAAGGTTTTTCAAGTCACATTTTTGTTGACTAAATTAAGGAGTAGAGGAGTTTTCTTCTGTTTGTCACTCTCTCTTCTTTACTTTGGTGACAGTACTCCAATTTCTCTCTGTATCAGTGGTTGTCAACCTGGGAAAATTTCTCCCCCAGGAGACATCGCCAGATAATATCTGGAGACATTTTTTATTTGTCACAACTAGGAGGATGGGTGGTGACCAAGGATACTGCTAAAGATCCTACAATGCACAGGACAGCTCCCCACAACAAAGAGTTATCCAGTCCCAAATGTCAGTAGTGCTGAGGTTCAGAAATGCTGCTCTAACCTATCACCCCATTCATTGTTCTTATACAGATGATGTAGTGTTTTTGCCTCCAATCCAAGGGTTTTCTGCCACTTAGAGAAATCAAGTTAATGCTAGGCATGCTTCTCATTAACCAGGCATATCGATTACATGCATGTATCTACTCTCCCTCCCAAACTTCACTAAAGAAGAATTAAGAATTAAAAGTGTATCGATTCAAGAAGTCAAAGAGAATAAGAGAGAAGGTATCTGTGGACGAGAGATTGCTACGAATTTTGGAAGCCAGAAATCAGTTGAGAAGAACTACCTGACCTAGCAGAGGGAAGAGACACTTCAAATTAAGTATCTGCAAAAGGTAATCCAATTGCAATGCTCAGAACTTGGAGGTATCAGGTAAAAACAAGAGGTAGTGGTAGAAAGCAGGAGTGAAGTGAGGATTGGTTTAAAGTGGATACGTAATTATAGATGGACTCTAGATCTCCTCAGCAACCATGAAATCTCAGTTGCTATGCTTCCCTTCTCCTTTCCCTCCTCCTCCACTCTTTCTTCCCTCCTACTCTCATGAGCACCTTATATTTGGACTCTAGAAAATGTGAAGGAGAGAATTTCTGGAATCAGTGAACCCAAGCATGACTGGGCTAATATAAGCAAGAGGGTAGTGGTATGAGATGGTGGTGTTAGACTCAATTGGAATCATACATAGGTATGACTGACTAAATCATTGGCCATTGGTGATTGATTCACCCTCTAGCCTATCTCCTTGCCCTGGAGATTGAGGGGGTGGGATTATTAGTCCTGGTAGACCATAGCAAGAAGTTCAAAATTCATTCTAAATATGGCAGGAAGACTTTGAGAGTTTCAAGAAGAGAAAAGTCATGATTTGATTTGTCTTTTAAAAAATTTACTCTAGTTGTTGTATGGAAAATTGATTAAAGAGAGATGACGATATAAACAAGGAGATAATTTTTGAGGCTGCTTTTGTATTTCATGGTGATTTGGACCTGTGTGGTGGCAGACTAGATGAGAGAAATGGATGATTCAGTTCTCATTATGGAAGTCAAAGAATGAGAACAAAATTTTGGTGGAAATACGTAGGAGATGAAGGTAAGGGGTTTTTTTGGTATTCTGAGACTCAATTTCCAATCTGGGGTGAGGCTCCCCCCATACCAACAAGCAATTCTCTGCACACCAGCAGGATGTCCTAAAATTCAATTCAATCCTGACACTAGGTACCTGGAGATAGCATCAGACTCCACAGGTTAAGGGTTCAGTCCTATGGGACTGCCCCTCCACTTCCCCTTCAGATGCCAGTATCAAGCCCAGGTTATCAGCTGTGCTTCTGACCAACTGGCTATAGACTTGGGGTTCCAACAGCCTCCTCCTTGGACTTCAGAAGCCAGTTTCAAGTCCAGGTTGTTACCTGTACTTCTGACCCACTGGCTATAAATTAGAAGATCCCAGGACTCACTACTTGGGTCCAATTAATTTGTTAGAGCGGCTCACAGCACTCCAGAGAAACATGTTACCCACTAGATCCCTGGTTTATTGTAAAAGGGTGTAACTCAGGAACAGCCAGATGGAAGAGTATGTATATGTTTTCTATTATCTCACAGGGAGGAACAATAGATGACTTTTAGATTTTTAAACTGGATCATGAGGTATATGTTAGCCCCATTCACTGAGATGAAGAAGGCTGAGAAACGAAAGGTTTGGAGGTAGGGATTGGAAAAGTTGATAAGTTTTGCACATGTTGAGATGCCTATTTAGGTATCCAAGTGGAGATGCCCGGGTGAGCAATAGGGAAATCGCTCAGGATCAATACTAAAGATATAAATTTGGGAATCATCAGTATACTGATGGTGTTATGGGTTAAATTGTGCCCCTCCCCAAAGATATATTGAAGTCCTAACCCCCTGTACCTTAGAATGTAAGCTGTTCTAGAACTATGGTCATTGCAGATGTAATTAGTCAAGTTAAGATGAGGTCATACTGGAGTAGGGTGGGCACTAAATCTAATATGATTGGTGTCCTTATAAGAATAAAAGAGTCAGAGTTACAGAAACACAAGGAGAGAATCCCATATAATGACAGAGGTAGAAATTGGAGGGATACTGAAGGAGAAATTGGAGTGACGCAGCTGCAAACCAAGGAAATTCAAGGATTGCCATCAAATCACCAGGAGCTAGGAAGAAGCAAGGAAGAATTCTCTTCTGCAGGTTTCAGACGGAACATGGCCCTAACAATGCCTTGGTTTGGGACTTCTAGCCTCCAGAACTGTCAGACAATAAATTTCTGTTGTTTCAAGCCACCTAGTTTGTAGTAATAGGCTATGGCAGCCCCAGGAAATTGTGATGCTATTTAAGGTCAAGAACCTGGATGAAAACATTCAAGGAGAGAATATATACAAAGAAGAGGGCCAAGAACTGAGCCATGGCGCACTCCAACTGGGAGGTTCTGTGTCATTACCCCAGTTTCTGACCACAGCAGTAACTCAGTACTTCCTCCTACATAGACAAGGTTATGATAACCTACCTAAATTCTCCAGATATCTTGGTCGTAGCCTCCCCTGGTGTTGTCCTTGCGCTTCTGTCTTTTACAGTGACTCACCCCAGTGCTGCCTTATGAAGACAAGAGAGGAAGGTTGGCAACCCTGTGAGGTACCGCTTTTATTACCATCTGTTAAAGGAGTTTACAGATGTGCCTAATTCACAGCTAATGAGCAACAGGAGCCTGAATATTATGATCAGAGGATTTCAAAACTCATTTTCTTTCTACTATACCCTATTATGACAATTCTGAGATGAGGCGGTCTTTATAACGTTATGAACATTGTGATATTCTTTCTGCTTTGGTGGACTCAGGGACTCGCCTTCATAACATCTGATGCAATCCATGTTCCATACCATAGACCTAATGATTATCTACCTTCAAGGGAATGTTTAAGCTGAGAAGGAGGAAATCTCACCTTCCGTCCACTGGAATTAAAGCCTCTGCTCTGCAGTTATCCAGCAAGCATACAAGGCTTCTCTTAGATATTCCCTCTTGATTATGAACAAAATATGATATCCTTTAATGCAAGTTTGCCATCTCCCATTTCTCTATGACCACACACTTTCTCTTTCTATTTCCTAACATGCAAAGCAAGCAGGAGTGCAAGAGTGCTTCTCTTTTATAAAGTTAGTTGAACCTTAGGAGGGTGGAGAGGAGTTAATTGTGGAACTGACATAAATCTATTTTATCCCATCTATTCCCTAGATCATATTAGAGGTTTCAGTTTTAGTTTAGAATCTCTTCCCCGACCTCTACTCCAGAGCTTCACCCATCTTTTCCTTCTATCCATGTTCTGACTTCTGTCACCCATCTCCTAATTACAGCTCTCCTAAGAGAATTTTTTTTCTGCGTGTATCTCTCATTCTGCATTTTGGGTCTCTTTCTTTCTTCTCTGGCTCTTTTCCTCAGTTTGTAAACATGACTGCAGATGTTATAAACTGAGAAACTATGTAGTCTCTTTGGTAATTTTAACTGTTGTGCATAAGTTTTTGGCAAAGCTATGTCTCTACAGATTTTGTTGCTTCTTTGAGAGATGCATTTTGGCTTTATGAATATATTTATAATGTAGCCTGCTTGTATACTGTAATTTATTCTTTGAGATTGCCTGTCTTCTTGCTTGAGGAGCTGTTTTTTGAAATGAGGATCTCAGATGAAGAGGGCTTCAGGAAAGAGACACAGAAATAATTTTAAACTTACACTGGAAAGAATCCAGAAAAGGAAGGACATTTATTTTTGAGTGTGAACATTTTTATGGACCTTTGATTTCTTAGCAATGGTGTTGTCTAAGACGGAATGACTCGGATGCTGAGAAATGACTTCTTGTAGGGCTCCTAAGTTCAGATATGATTGTCCTGTTGGCCAGAGGAAAAGGCTACATCTCTGCTAGGGTGGGAGGTCTCTCCTTATGGGAGAAGATAGTCCCTCAGTTAATCAGCTAGGAAAAATGGAGATCCTGTGACAGGAAGGCAAAGCTCATGGTAGGGAGAAAGGGAGAATTTTCTTTCAGTTGGCGTCTTAGGGCAAGACAAGCTATAGTCAGAGGTGTGATGGTAGTCAGGACGCGTGTAGAGGTGTGAGTTGGCACTGCCATGTTGAATGTGGCCAGCAGGAGGAAAAATGCATGACTCTTAGAATGGCCTTGAACCTGGAGGCTCTGAGACCAGCAGAGGTTGATAGTTACTCCCTGTGTTGTAATTTCCCCCATTATCACTGAATCTTCAGTAAGGCATTAAAAGATCCAGCCTTGTCTTGGCTCTATGACTTAGGACGTGGTCAGACGTACTTAGCATGTTGACAGCAGCAGTGGGCACCAGTCCAGGATGGCTGAACCTGGCAGAGTGGCAACCTTTTGCCAAAGCAGCAGTTGCCAGCTCCATGAGAAGGCCATAGGAAACTCACAGATACAACTAGAATATTATTAAGTTTCTAGGAGGGTAGATACGAGCTCAGAGTCATGGCCCTTTGGGGGCATCCATAGACATGTGTCTTTCAAGCCTAGTCATACAACGCTATCTTCAACAGTCCTTCATTCCCCCTCCTGTTCCACAAGAAAAAGTATCTCTTTCCTCTAACCCTGAGAATATGAAATGAAAAAGTAATGATTATACTCTAAATCATTGACATGGTGAACATTAAAATGATGTCAAGAAAAGTATATTAACTTTATTTTATTTGAAAAATTTCACAACATCTTTCTTCATAAAATATTTCTCTTTTAACTATATATAACTTAATCGCTTCTCAGCCTTCTGGCTAAGATCAAGTGTATATATAACTGAAAGAATTAAGTTGAAAAGAAGCTGCATGAGAGAAAGATAAATAGTACAACCCTGTGTTATGGAAAGCTTAATCTATTTCCATGGTAGTTATATTTATTTCCATCAGAGTATGAACATCTTCTGACCAAAAAAAAAAAAAGTGTCTCGGGCCAGAAGCTCTTTGGGGATAAAAAATATTTTGTGATATTGCACATTTTAGAAATCTTTGTGAGAATGTAGCTTATGGAAACACGCAGATGCCCAGCCATATTAAGCCGTTCACAATAACTGATGAAAATCCACTTGGGACAAATAACCATTATTGCTAATTTGGTAAAATTTTGTGGTCTGCTTTTTTGTTTTGTTTTGTTTTCAATAAGGAAAATTCACATCAAACCTATAGTGCAATAGTAATGTGTGGGGCTGTGCAGCTTTAATCTGTCAAGTAACAAGACTGGGGGTAAAGCATTTCATATACATTACTGACTACACACCTGAGTTTTGCCATAATTTTAGGAGATGAAGCTGGTTTAGACGACATTGTTCCTTGCGGTTAAGTTTTTCTGTGACTGTTTTACTGTGGATTCAAGTCATACAACTTTTATTCACTTGGAATAAATACACCCTGAGGGATCATCTTGATTCCTAGAACCATTGCTGATTGTTAGTGACTCTTAAGATGGCTGGAATTTTCTCAGCTAGTTGTAGAGATCCAGTATAAATATAACTTAACTGACGTTTTATTCAGGAATGTGTTTAGCAGGTGTCCATCTTTGTGCTTACTACACTTTTAACCACCCACTCCGCTTCCAGACTGTATTTCCGCACTCTGTCAGCATCGAATAGGGAATTAAAACTAACTTTAATATTATATGAAGCAAAACATAATTAAGAAAATGTGTAAGAAATTAAAAAGCCGCAATCCTCATAATGCAGTTCAAAGCTAAATAGAAATCATTTTTTAATTATACGCTCATTTGAATTATGTGCCACAGATTCCCAAGAGAGATGTCTGTTTAGACGCAAGTACTGACCTCGGTACTTCCCTAAGACACCAGGGGGTAGTGTAAAAGGCAGCAAAATGACCCTTCTCTGTCCCCTCCCTCCTTCCTTCTTGTCCAAGTCTCAGGATGGAGTAAGGTAGGAATATGGCCCCCACCTTTCTCAAGCCAGCATTCTTTCCTCTTCTCAAGAGTGTGTCCAGGGGCCTGCCTGGTGGCGCAGTGGTTAAGTTCGCAGGTTCTGCTTTGGCGGCCTGCCGTTGGCCAGTTTGGATGCCGGGTGCGGACATGGTACCGCTTGGCACACCATGCTGTGGTAGGCGTCCCACATATAAAGTAGAGGAAGACGGGCATGGATGTTAGCTCAGGGCCAGTCTTTCTCAGCAAAAAGAGGAGGATTGGCAGCAGTTAGCTCAGGGCTAATCTTTCTCAAAAAAAAAAAAAAAAACAAAGTTGAAAAAAAAGAGTGTGTTCAATTCTGGGTCATTGATTGGGGAAGGACCTCTTACTGACCTGTTTAATTTGGGAATCTCAATCATCCCTCCTGTTTTGAGCCCCGTTTGCCCTCCCCGTTCAGCTCTTCGGCCTTTTTGTAGTTCTTAGGGCCAGTGGATTGCTTTGGGGAAAGGCAGGCAGTGCTGAGCTTTGTCCAGCCAGCTAAGTCCTTTATCGCTCACTTGTCTCTTCTCCAGTTTCTAACATTTTGTTGACCTTTCTGCTCTTGTCTCTTCTACTACTCTCTTTATCCTTGTGGGAGTATGACTTTTACCTTTTTTGTCTCTTTATTGTCATTTTGGTGAGATCCCTGAAGGCAGCTTGGGAAAATCTGTCTATGCAAACTGCCACTCTAAAACAGATGTCCCTGAGACAGTATTTTGAATGAGGGGGAAATAAGTCTTTGCTCTTCATCTCTCTCTCTCTGCAATCTTTGTCCTTTATTTCTGTCTCACTTAGGCCTTGGAAGGTACCTATAAAATTCTCAGCCAGCTGTCAGTTCATCTCCACCAAGGCATTACTTGATATCAGTTTAAAGAATTAGCCTGTGTAGGAACATTGCATATATTTTTTCCATTCTCCAGAAGGAACACATTCTCTTTGCAGCAAGAAAAACGATACAGAAGAATACAAAGGAATAGCAGAATTTCTTTTAAATGAGAGTCTAAAAGACCAAAAAGACTTCCAGACTACCAAAAAATAAGTAACTCTTAACAGAAATTTCAGGCTGAGCCAATTGCTTAGGGACAGAAGATTATCTCTAATGGAATCTGGTTTACCTGGGTCAATTCAGACAACCTACTCCTCTCTGAGATTCAAACAGTTGGTATGATATTAACCAAAAGTTTCCCACTGTAGATCAATAACTGAGTGAATCAACAAAAGCAGCACATCTTTCTTCCATAAAGTCAGCATTTTTCACACTGGGGCCCCTTTTTAATTGATTAGCTTGGGTGACATTTATTTATTTATTTATTTATTGTTTGCTGAGGAAGATTAGCCCCGAGCTAACATCTGTTGCCAGTTTTCCCCTATTTTGTATGTAGGTTGTGGCCACAGCATGGCTGCTGATGAGTGGTGTAGGTCTGTGACCAGGAACCAAACCCAGACTGCCAAAGCAGAGCGACCTGAACTTCACCACTAGGCCACTGGAGCTGGCCTTGGGTGACACTTCTAAGTAGCGTTTATACTCCAAAAGATTAGAGAAAAAACTCTTTTCAAAATTTCAAAATTTGTAAGTATTAGTTCAAGTTTACAAAAAAATACATTCTTAAGAGCATTCACATTGAGGGCATAAACACAGATTAAGAAAATAACTTGATAGTCAATTGTGTGGTATCTCGGAGAAAATTACTAAAACAGCTTTCTCTTGAATTACTACTTGTGTTTTATATGTCTTAAAGCCTTGATAGCTGGAGAGATGCTGAAATCAATCCAAGAAAACATTCTTGAATGTGTTCACAAATGCTCAAAAAAATAAATTCTTGAGTATATTATTTCTTCATAGAGTAGACAGAAAATGAAACAAATCTCCCAAATCCCAAGGAAAAAATAAGCAGTAATTAAAAATCTATTATTAAACAGTGAGAAAAGCAAAATTCATTTTTATAGCTCTCTGGTAATAATGGAAGTAATTTTTTTAAGCTCTATATGTAGCAATATTTACCATAAGCCAGCTCCGTGTACAGAACATTCCCAAATGAAAATTTTAGAAATTTTACCTGATGTTAAATCTTTAAGAAAGAAGCTGACCTGGTAATATTCTTAAGTCCTCCTAGGAAAGTCACATTGTTCGGGCTTTCATTCTGTTTTACCTTAAAAAAGAAACTTCTTAGGTTAGATCATCTTTCTGGTTTTAATCGAGAGTTAAAGAAAAAATTTGCCCACTGAATGCTATCATTTAATTACTGTGCCTGAAGTGCTGAGCTGAAGACAAGGAGACACAAAACCAATTCTGATTTAATTGCAGAATTTCCCATGTTATTTGAGATTTTCATCTTATCACAAAGTATTTCTTAATCCGCCTTCAAGAGTAAACCTCCAGCAGGCCTGAAGCCTGGAAAATTTACTCCTGCCTCTCAAAAGTTTAGAAACGTGGTGGGAATTGCTTTACGTTGGATTCCTGCACCTGTTCAGCAGGCAGAGCCATCGCCTGAGTCTTTCCAACAATTCAGTGGCGAGAAGGAGGGACAAGGAGGCCTAAAACCTCTAAAGGAATGCACGAGAAACGTTTCCAACCTGGTTGTATTCCTTCTCCTGACAGATGAGATCACGCACAGCTGTGCATCCCTAACTCTTTCCACGATAGTTCTGGGAATTGAGAAACCGTACCTCCTAGTAATCTTCTCTAGATGTAACCAGGCCCAGGCATTTCCATAGCTTTTGCTATGAGCTTAGCTCTTTTAACTGTATTTGTTGACTTCTTTCTATCAAGGACATCACTATTTCACGTGATAACAATGCATTCATCAAAGGTAAGTTGGTAGCATAAATCAACCACGATGGGAGTGTTTATGCCATTTGACCATCATTACAAATCAGGCTTTTAGTGCCGACCTCTTTCTAAACAGGTTATTAAACATTTACCGGGATGCTACTGTCCCCAAATTATCTATAAGTTCATGTACCTTCTGATCTATTTAAATGTTATGCTTTAGCATAGATAGTAAAAAGCATCGAACTGAAAATATTTTTCCAAAGCAACTTCTCTAGTCCCGAGAAAAGATCAGATACGTATATTCTCCAATGGTTATCTGATCCTTCTCTCATCATGCTTAACAATTTGAGATGTTGATTCACAAAATTAAGAATCTGGAATTTCAGCGGCTTCAGTGTCTCCCAAACATTCTGGCTTAAACTCTTTTTACCCTAATATAGTTTCTGAAAGATCCTCTTAGGAACTTGCTAGATCATGTTTACTTTTGGGTGGCTTAGTACCAGGAAAGGAAATTTGTTATTACAGTAGTCTCCCCTTATTCATTGTCTCACTTTCCGTAGTTTCAGGTAACTGCAGTCAACTGTGGTCCAAAAATATTAAATGGAAAATTCCAGAAATAAACAATTCGTGTTTTAAATAGCATTCTGTTCTAAGTAGGGTGATGAAATCTTGTGCCATCCTGCTTATCCTGCCAGGGACATGAATCAGCTCCTTGTCCAGGTTATCCGCTACCCTCCCATTAGTCACTTAGTAGCCATCTTGGTTAGCAGATGACTGTCTCAGTATCACAGTGCTTGCATTCACATGACCCTTATTTTACTTAGTAACGGGTCCAAAGCACAAGAGTAGTGATGCTGGCAATTTGGGTATGCCAAAGAGAAGTTGTTGTTAGTCTCTTACTTTGCCTAATTTATAAATTAAACTTTATTGTAGGTATGAACATATATGAAAAATAGGTATATATAGGGTTCCATGCTATCTGTGATTTCAAGCATCCACGGGGGGTCTTGGAATGTATCCCCTGCAGGTAAGGGGGAGGGGTTACTGTATTATTAAATATTTCAGAAATAATACAAGACACAGAGATGTTATAATGACAGCTCACATATCCACAACCCCACCCAAAAAAATTAGTTGAAGCTTCCTGTCTCACGCTCCTTTCATTTCTGTGGAGGTAACTATTATCCTCCAAATGATGTTTATCATTTCTATGTATTTCTTTGTCTGTTTTCTACATAATATGTGCTCTTCTTTTATTGCTGTAAATATTTAAACAAAAAGTATCATAACATTCTTTTAAATTTGCTTTTTTTGTTCAATCAATTACATTTGTGAGAATTATCCAAGCAGATACAGCAGCTCATATTTAGTTATTTTCCTTGTTATATAATATTCAATTTAAGGATGTATATCACAATGTATCCATTTGTCTATGGACAACACATTTATGCTGTTTTGACTTTTTTGTTTTTATTAAAAATGCTGCTATGAACATTTTTCTAGATGTCTGCTTATGCACATATCTGAGAATTTCTTTAAAATATATTACTAGAGGTGGAATTACTGGATAGTGGAGAATGCACCTCCACAATTTTCTTAAATATTGCCAAATTGCTTTCCAAAGTGATTATAATAATTTGCATTCCATCCAGCAGAGTATGAGTTCTGGTTGTTATATAATCTTCCCAAATGTGTTGCTGTTAGGCTGATATGATGGACATAAAATTAACAAAGTGATTTTAAGTAAAACATAGTAGATTGATACATTGTTAAACACACATTTCCCAAACTGGAGAAACCCAAAGGTACTTCAACAAGGGAACGGATAAACAAACAATCATGTACTTATACAACATTATACCACTTAGCAATAGTAAATAGATACCACTTAGCAATAAAAAGACATGAAGGAGTGTTACATAAAATATATGGATAAACCACAAAATGGTGATAGAAATAATCACACTGGTAGGCTCTATTAATTGTAGGGAACTGCTTGACAAGGGTGCAAAGGAGCTTTCTGGGCTCACGGAAATATTCTTTATAGTTTGAACATTGGGAGTTGGTTACACAGATGTATATATTTGTCAAAACTCATTAAACTGTCCATTTAAGATCTGTACATTTTATAGACTATAAATTATACATCTGTTTTTTAAGAAGACTATTGGAAGAAAATAATAGCGTAGATGTCAAAGGAAAAATATTGAGTATGAATATGTACAGTCTTTCCCCCACCTCCACATTAGGACAAAGAGTCTTTTATTGCTTGAGCAACTCCCAGAGTTGCATTTTTATTTCATTATTCTTATTAAAATATATGTTGATCAGAACAATGGAAGCAATTGCAAAGATTTAGGAAGAAAAACTGTGGGGAAGCAGGGTGGAGAGAGAGATCCACGTTGTATAAGATATTGAAAGACAGTCACAGATAAAGAGATTTTAACACATTTTGCTCAGAGTTAAAAATATAGTGCCTCTTTAATGCTTTCCAAAAGCAGCAGTAAAAATGTAAATTACCTTCCAATCTCTCTTGGTTGTCACACTGGTGCTTCATCTAAATGTATTCTCTCTGCTGAGATAGACCAGAAAACAGTTTCTCCTGAGACACACTAGTGTAATATGTTACATTTTAGTACATTTCTATGACTATTCTTAAGACACATAACACGTTTTAGCTTTTTTTCAAATGATAAGTGACAACCACTGGTTAATTTATTGAAATTAATTATACAGAAAAAGTGCGATTTGCAACTAAATAATAAAGAATGAACATATTTTATTTTGGAACTCAAATGTGTGTGGAATATTAAGTACTGTGGTATTGAAAATATACAAAAGCAACTTTCATTATCTGCTTTTGGGAAATCTTGCAATTTGTAATTTTTTTCATAATTTTCTGTTTTGTTTTTAGGTGGACACATATGAGAGGTTATTTAAGATTATTTCCAGGGGTCTGGCCCCATGGCTGAGTGATTAAATTCATGTACTCTGCTTCAGAGGCTGGGGATTCAGGGTTCGCTGGTTCAGATCCTGGGTGCAGACCTACAAACTGCACATCAAGCCATGCTGTGGGGGCATCCCACATAGAAGAACTAGAATGACTTACAACTAGGATATACAACTGTGTTCTGGGGCTTTGGGAGTGAAAAAAAAAAGGAAGATTGGCAACAGATGTTAGCTCAGGGCCAATCTTCCTCACCAAAAAAGCATACCTTAAAAAAAAAAAGAAAGAAAACATGGAGCTAAGTCAGTCTCCATTTAAAAAAAAAAAAGAAAAAGATTATTTCCATCATGCTTTGTAAATATGCTTTGCGAACCTAGGAAATCCTTATTTCCAAGAAGGTAAAAGTCAGATTAGAGGTATTCCATTCCTGTGTTGTCTGTTTAATGTTGATTTTAAACTTGAAGAATTATCTTAAAATGCTGGGTAGGAATTTTGATCAGCAGATCTAGTACGGATTACCCTGAAATAAAATTTTAGATGTTTGTCCTTTGTATGGCTTTCCTTATCTTTAATTCAAAATCATGATTCCTTACACTTATTGCTTTTAATGAATGCTTTAATATGAGTATACCTTATACAAGATGCGACCAAAATTAAAAGGAGTGAAAAAAAGATCAAACCATCACACCCCTCAAAACCACCAGGATAACCAGTCAGGCACAGTTGAGTCGTAAATCCATGAGTGATGCTCAGGGGCATAACAGATCACTCACCTGCTTGCTCCATGTTCCACTGTAAAGAGAAACTATTTAAATTTTGTTTTATGAATTGATTAACGATGCAGAAATGGAAGCAGTCATGAACTTTCTGGAATGCTTTGACACACTGCGGTCATTCACAAGTCATGAGTAATAAAAAGTTATCTAGTTCATGCTCTTAATCTTGGGCAAGATAAAACCAGCCCTGTAAATAACATATCCCATACCCAAATTTCCTAAGATATAGAAGCATAATGTGCAAAAATCACAACCTGGTAGACATAATCCTAATGAGTATATTTATATATTTTCTAATTGATCAATAAGGATATTAAGGCACATATATGAAGCTAATCAGTGAACAAGACAATTCATAATAAAATGCACTTCTGGGTATTTATCCAAAGGAATTGAAAACAGGATCTCAAAGAGATATTTGCACTTCCATGTTCACTGCAATGTTATTCACAATAACCAAGAGGTGAAAACAACCTAAATGTCCATCGATGGATGAATGGATTAAGACAATGTGGTATGTACATACAATGGAATATTATTCAGCCTGAAAAAGAAGGAATTTCTGTCGTATGTGACAACATGATTGACTTTAAAGGACCTTACACTAGCGGAAGAAGCTAATCACAGAAAGACAAATCTACTTATAGGAGATTCTACTTATAGGAGAAATCTAAAGTAGTTAAACTCATAGAAGCAGAAAGCAGAATGGTGCTTACCAGGGGCTGTGGGAGGGACAAGTGAGGGCTTGCTGTGCATTGAGTCGTACAAGGTGAAAAAGTTCTAGAGGTCTGCTATTCAACAATGCTCATATAGTCAGCAATACTGTGCTTTTCACTTAAAACTTTATTAATATGGTATATCTCATGTTGTGTGTTTTTTATGACAATAAAAAATGCTAAATATATGTAATAAATATGATTTTCTGTTCATTATTTGTAGGTGGTTGTTTATATGAGTTTTAACAGCTGTGAGGGAGCAAATCCCTTAGTAGCTACCTTACTAGTACCTTAGTAAGGGTAGCTTCAGCAGAGTTTGGGATTTCACGGCAAGAAGGGTGAATTATAATGTTGCATATCTACTTACACCCAATTTTAGAATTTGGGGAGCAACCATCTGTAAACTAGGGTTTATTCTCTCTTTTTTTCTCAGTCAACAGATCAAATGGAACTCCCCATGAGATTCCAGCAGTGGGTAGGGTGACAGGTGGCAGTTGAGTTCAGGGCGAGGACAGGTTCCCCAGGCAGGCAGACTGACTTCAGAGTTCAGGAAGCTGCTGTGAGGAGTGTTCTTGGAACCAACACTACGGGAGTGAAGGGAGTAGAATTGGACAGAGAGAGAAGCCAAGTTCTGCAACCACAACCAAGCCTCTGCCAACTTGGCAGGTAGCTGGAGCTGGATGGCCCTTCAGAGTTAACTCAGATAGGGCCAAGGGATTGGGCCTCCATTACCGTACATCCACCAGTCACTGGATGCTGGCAGCCTTTCGGACGTGACCTTGATCTCTTTTGTGGAGGGTAACCACATGGAGATGGGTGAGATGGAGGATCTTCAAGGTGGAGAAGGGAAGCTCAGTAATGGGGAAGGCACACATCAGTCTAGAAGGGGGCTCCATGAACCAAATCAGAGTGTTCACTAGTGGGGGTTGAGAGAAATGAAGACAGTCTATTCAGAGGTTAAAGGGATCCAGAAAGTGAGGCAGGAAAGAGGGAAATGGATGAACTGGAGATAGGTAGTAATGGTGCCATTTTGAAGAACAAAAGATATGGCTTGGAATGTAGGACTATATTTCTGAGTCTGAAAACAAGTGTGCCCAAATAAGAGTTTATACGCGTCTCTATTTAAAGTTGTAGTATTAGTCTAGGAACTCTCGTTTACCTGAATATGGTTAAGTATATGTTACAAACACAATTTATTATTATTTTTGAAATAAATGCCATTTTATATAAAATCTAGTGCAACTTTCTGTCTTTAGACGTGTGGCTAAATATTTACTCTTGTTATGATAATTATCTATCTCCCTGATGCAAGTTTTACTTGTGTATCACAAGTTCTTAATGAAAAATTTTCTTTACCCTCTAATCTCCTCTTGGAGGTTATAATAGCAATTATATATCCTTCTTGTTCATACATAATACATGAATATTGCAGAAGTAGGTTATTGAAGTATTTCACTTATCTCCTGCATCACCTTTTCAGCTAATGTGTAGTAAGTAGAAATTTAATATACAGATGTTTTCTTCTATGTTTATGTCCCAGTTGGAAATCTAGGTTGCATGTATATAAAAAAGAGTTTAAAGGGGCCAGCCTGGTGACGTAGTGGTTAAGTTCACACACTCTGCTTCGGTGCCCCGGGGTTCACAGATTCAGATCCCGGGCACGGACCTAGCACTGCTCTTCAAGCCATGCTGTGGTGGCGTCCCACAAAAAATAGAAGAAGATTGGCACAGATGTTATCTCAGAGACAATCTTCCTTAAGCAAAAAGAGGAAGATTGGCAATGGATGTCAGCTCACGGCCACTCTTCCTCACAAAAAAAGAGTTGGAGTTAGTTATATTTTGGAATAAACAGTGTACTAGACTGGGTTTCATTCCTTGCTTTGCTATTAACTTTGTGTAGGATGTTGATCACGCAGTTTCATCTCTCTTGGTCTCATTGATTATCTGCAAATTGTAGCTTTGGATTGCATGGTTTATAATGACCCTGCTGAGCCCCCATTTCATTGTCCATTGAGTGACTAGATAGAAGTTTTCAAAGAAAATTTTTTTTCAAAGAAAATGAATTTTTTCTTATTCACTGTATCTCAGCATACACAGATTATTTTGGTGTACAACTAAGGTTCAAACGTTACACTTTCACTTGGTTTAGATCCAGCTCAAAGCTGTGGCAGGGTCAATTATGTACACCTATTATGTCATATGTTATAAAATTTAATAGTTTCATTATTTTCCAAAATTGATCAAGAATTCCTAGCAACCTTCCAATGCCACTGAGGGCAAGAAAATTCCAACTCCCTTTCAAGCCTGTTTCTCTGTCCCCATCCTGTGTCCCAAGTGAGAAGACAGTTTGCATGTCCCCATGGGGACAAAAGGAGGGGCTCAGGTCTATGTGTGAATTGTTGTGTGTCCTCAGCACTCTCATGGGTCTATCATCTAACTGGCCACCCACTTTGGTGTCTCCTGTGGTACAGTTGGCTACTCTGGTTATGCTGTGGTCTGTGTCCCACCAGCCGCTGAAGTCTGGGGATTGAGAAGCTTCTCTGTAGGTACCACTGTTCTGGTTTCTAGAACTATGACTTCTGGCTGCTGGTTCCTTGTGAGGCATATTGACGGTCTTCAGGCACTAGCTGGATATCACTTCCACAGCTTCCTGAAGTTGGGGATCCAATGGAGTCTTGATTGCTACGTCTACCTCTCAATCATTTGCAAGTGATCCAAACATTGCCTCTCTGTGGGATTCTTTTACCTTTCTGGGTGGTTTTTCTTTAGAGTCTGGAGAGTTGGCTCATGTTGTGAGCCATCACCTCTGTCCCTTTCTAGGCACCTGCATAGCTAGGAATTTCCACTACACTCATCTCAAATCTAAGAGCTTTGGGGTTCTCAACTTGTCTGATTGTTTTTAGCAGATTCACCCATTCCATAAGCCTGAGCATGAATGTTTGACCTTCTGTACTTTCTTTCCCCTCCTCTTATCTCAGGCTCCACCTGAGACCAATAAAGTCTCTCCCACATCCCTTTCGGTCTGGCAGGGACTTCTTTGTTGGTGCTGTCCTCCAACTTTCCAAAATGAGATTTATCCTCCACCTTACCTGGAGGTGTGATGGTTATTAATAAGAAAGATACTATGGGTAGTATTTGAAACATATTCTCAGTACTACAGCATGTAGTTAAATCCCCTCAAAACTAAAAACTAAGTTACTGGATCTTGTATTAAGGAGAAGGAAAAATGCTTCTTGGGCCCCTTTAATTTTGATGGCAATGTATATCACATTGGAGACGCTGCTCTGACCACTTCCTGGGTGATCCTGTAAACTGCTGAGCTTAAGTGCGGCCCAGAGAAATTTCTTTAGCAGGTCCTGCAAGGCGAGCAACTTTGCCATTTGGACATTTTGAACCAGCAGAATCAATTTTGCTTGAGCTTTCTGCAGCTGATTGGATTGTTCTGTGGTTCCTTTGGCAAATCCCAGTGGAAGAATTACCATGAGGCCTCTAGGGCAGCATGTTTCAAAGTGTGCATTGTGACCCATTAGTGAGTTGTGAAATCCATTTAACAGGTCTTGAGCAGCATTTTAAAAAATATGAAAGAGGATAGAATGGAAAGAAAAATATCAGAGTACATTACCTTTAGTAAGGGCAACATTTATTGAAACTTGTTTATTGTACTCAAGATCTTCTGAGTGCATTGTACTGGATTACAAATTAAAACGCATTTCTTACTGTTCTGTCGTTGTCAGTCAGCCTCCTTCTCCAGCAACCCCAACACTCGCTCAATGGTGTTAAAGTGGCCAAGGCAGCAGAAACACGTGAGTTTAAAAACGTGGACTTCCCCTTCCCAGGGCTTATCTCACCATTGGAGGCTCAATTTGCCATTAGCAGAAATAAAACCTGAGTCCATGTGGCAGATATTACTGATTGCCTACTGGACAGTTATACCCTGAGAGAAGAGAGGTATACATGAGAAATAAATATCTGCTCCTTCTTTCAGCCTTTGGATATTGTCACAGCATCGCATGAAGCTCAGAACTGTGGCAGCCGTTTTACCACCTGGAGAGGAGAGCCAAGAGAGTCAAAGAAACATTTGACCCAGAGATCTGGCCATCTTTGAATGGCTGAATTAGTCAACCCTGGATTGCTGTGACATAAGAGGATAAATCTTTATTGTTTAAGCCACTTTTTATTGAGTATATTTGTTTTATATGGCTGCTGTAACAAATGACCACAAACTTGGTGGTTTGAAAAAAACAAACATTTTTCTATTACGCTTCTGGAAGTCAGAATTCCAAAATCAGTTTTATTGGGCTGAAATCAAGGTATAGACGGGGTCACGTTTCTCCAGATGCTCTAGGGAGAATCAGTTTCCTTTTCTTTTCCAGCTTCTAGAGCTACCTTCCTTGCATTCCTTGGCTTGTGGCCCCTTCCTCCATCTTCAAATGAAAAACTCATTTCGTAGTAAAAAAAAAAAAAAAGAATAAGAAGGAGAAGAAGAAGGTGGGGCTGAGGCTGAAGGAATTCACTAGTCTTATCACGTCTCCCGTAAGTTAGAAGCTTTCAGTCTTCCAGAATAAAGAAAAGGATTATTGTGACCTAGTTATAGCCCAGCTGGGAGACTACTTTTTGCAACATACGGTATGAACCAGAAGCCAATATGTATTGCTGATTCTCTCATTGCCAGAATATATAGATTCGGAGAGCAGGGCATAGAAGTGAAGGTGGCAATTCTCATATTTACACATGCATGCAAATTGTTGCTCCTATCCCCTGATTCTGGGATATATTGGTTTGGAGATTTTAGAGATCAAGAAATAAATGCCCTCATCATGGGACACAATAGTTTCTTCAAATTGAGACTGGCTGTTTCAGGCTTTTCAGTTAAACGATGAACATCCAAAAAAAAAGGAAAAAGAAAATAAAGTAAATCGTAGCATTATTGGGGGTGATTTATCCTATCCAAAGGAAATAGAATTGTAATGTGCATCCATATTTCTTTACTTGCTGTGTAATACGTATTTACATATTATTTTATGTACAACCTCCCCTCCCACCTTTGTGGTTAAAATGTAACTTAGGCTATGCATCAAGGAATCTCAAAAGAAAATGGTAACTGAACCGGAGAAAGATTGCAACATCCCAGAGATGCTTCAGATGATTAGGTTTGGTGAAAATGGTAACTCTGACACATAGATTTTATAGAAATTACAGTTTTGGTTGATAAGTACAAAGAAGAAATTTGCAGCAAACCATAAGACTGCCTATTAGGCTGCAGGATGCTCAGTGATCATGATCCCTTAAGTTTACCCAAGTCTTCATTGGTGAAGGAAGATGTGCCAGTTAAAGAGAAAAGTGAGCTTTTACTAATGGTAATTTTTGCATAATCATGTTGTTCATTGGATATAACTTCAAGGCAAAATTCACTTATAAAACTACATGGTATATAAATCAGTGGTAAGTCATTTGAGGGAAATTTAAAAATGCTTTGTAAATTAGAAGTTCCACAGTGACTCAAATACATTAAATTTGTCAGAAGTCATATCCTGTCCAAGATATATTTACTCTCTCTGTCCTCTAGAATTAACAATATGAAGGGAAAAAGGAAGAGTGCGTGAAGCCTAAAGAAATATAGAAGTCCAACAATTACAGAGCTTCCCTAGATGGATGCTCTACTGTTAGGTTTAAGAAACAGTGAGGTTGTTTGGGAAAAGTTTTTCAGAAGACATAGAATTTGTACTGCTGTTTAAAGGATGAGAGGAAGGCAAAATGACATGCAAGGTGAAGAAAGCTGATTAATATGGGGTTCAGAGGGAGACTAAAATGGATAAGTAAAAAATGTGTGCAGGAGATCCACAACAAGTTAGACTAGTACTGAGGATGTTTAGTGGTTAGAAAAAAGATAGATATTGGAACAGACAGATAAGGTGAGAAATAGCAGAGATAAGCAAATGCAATAATGTTTCTGTTTGATACAAAAGAAGTTTCTATTTGATTCAATGATATGAAGGATAAAAAAGTGCTTAGAGAGTTTTAAATAGAAAACATATTAAAGAAAAATTAGAATTATTAAGCTAACAGAATATTCTAGAACCACAAGTTGGTAAAATTATGCTGCAATTATGTAAGCAATAGATAGACTATATTTATTCAATGTATATATTAAGATAAATAATATTTGATTTCTTTTGATCCTTTAATATAATAGGAAGTGGTGTCATATGTAAATATTCACATTCAAATGAGGATGACATCAAAATTAGATGTTGATGTTTGTTTAAAATATTTTTATAGTCTTTAAAACTACTTTGCCTTTAGGAACTCAATTTACTCTAATGGCTTTATATCTGTTTAGAATTTTTAGTAATTTGTCCATTTTGCTCTATTGTGTTGAGTTGGCTATTTCTTAACCTTAAGCTCTTTCCATCAACCAGACGTTCTTTGTGAACAAGTAAATTTGACTTTTCTCAGAAAATGTAAACCTTAACCTAAAAAGCTATATTTTATGTCTAGAAGATATAACTGATATGGTACATTTTAATAAAATGCATACATCAATTTCTACAGTTATTGCATAATTTCCTTCTGACAGAATTAGTTCCATTATTTTCAAGCAAATAAAAAGAAAAATATATTGTATTGGAATGTCTGTTAAGGTCTATACTATCTATCATACTTTCTTCCACATTTTTGTAATTGATACAAATTAATTTTAGACATCCTTTTATATACAGAAGAATTACTTGTTTAACTGATAGCATAAAATATTTTCATTAGCATCACTCCGGTTTGCCTCATGCAAAGAATGATTGGTTTAAAAACAACAGCAGAAAACCTCTCACCTAATTACATACTTCGTCGATGGACCATGAAAGCTCCAAAGAGACTCATTCAGGTTTATTGAGTAAATAGGTATTTACTCATGATAGAGTTATTCCAGTCTCATGTAAAAGCTTATTTTAGAACTTCTCCAAAAAGATTTTTTTAATGCACTTACATAACTGTAGTACAATTATAATCTGAGAAAGGAGGTTGGCACTAAAATCAAAGAGATGCTAGATGTTCCTTGTTTGAATACAGAGAAGAAATAATTTAAAATTAATAAGGACTTGCATTTTTTCTAGGGATAATTCCTTAAATAATCTAGTAAGTAAAGAACTATTTCAAATTGTTCCCTTCATTTTTCCAACATTATCTTTTATGAAGGAAAAAAACACACATTTTAAAAGCAACAATACATGAAGGGATAATACAAATGCATTTTATTAATGAAAAATTATTAAAACTATAACCGTTCTGTTTCTAAACTTAATCCTCAAAGCAAGTGGAAAAACAGAAAGAGGCCAAATGTTTCCCTAAGCTGTTTGGTCATACAAATTGGATTTTATTTGACTCTTAAAGAAGTTCCTCTTAGATTTACACAGCCATGTTTAAATAACCAGCTCCAAAGGTCTCAAAGTGAGGGTCAAGTAATATGTTTCTAATTTCAAGAGTACTTCTCAGATTTATCCCAAATCCTCTAACACTGTATTTCTATAAGAAACTCAGTTAAGGGTATTATTTCACTTAAATATGGAGCCATCCTTTATGTCCATAAAGCTCCTTTTGAATGCAGTCAGACCTGTGTGAGGGTAGAGGATAAATGGGTTATGGGGAAAAAATGATAATCTGACCCTCAGCTGTTCTATTAAAAAATAAAATAAAATGTAGCATTTCTGTGCCTTGTGAAAATAATGTTGCTATGGAGACTGCCTTTATGAATCCCAATGAAATTGATGTTAGTAACATTCTTCCGATTTTGACTGCCCGAGAGTTAAGGCTGCTTCTCATTCTCTAAATCTTTTTATTCTCTGTTGAATATGCATCTCTGGGGCAGAAGAGCAAGGCATGTAAATCTATAGGACAGTCACCTTTTTCCATAACAACATAGAAAATATGGAGCTAAGATATTGGCATTTTCAAGGAAAGGGATGCACTTGCACATTGTATGGAGAATATTCATAAAACTAGCACGTAGAGTAAAAGGACGAAAAGCATAAGAAGTTTGAAGATTACTTTTCTGTGTTTTTTTACAGCTTTTTATGTGGAAACACTGCATAAGTAATATGTAAACATGTTAATTTGATCTATTGATGGACAAGAAATATAGCATACACTGAATTAAATTTTCTCAATAACATTTTTTTCTTTAAATTTGGCAATAATAACAGATGTCCTATTTTTGCTTCCATAAGCAGTCACCAACTTCTCTTTCTAGAAGTTACTGTAATCCAGGTTGTAGAATTTAGGGAGATGAGAGCGAAACCCGAAACCACACCTACCCAAACCAAACCATAATGAAAACCTGTTTCCTCAGTGTAAAGACACTAACGACCAAGCTGAGAAAGAGCAAAAGATCTTTCCTTGATTTGGAATTTAACGGGTCCAACTTTAATTTATGAAGCACTCATTTTTTAACACATTGTCCCTTTTAAAGCTGGTGATTTGATTAATATAATAATACCACTTTGAGCATTTTCTCCTCTGAGTTCTCACAGCATCTTGTATACTTCTTAGAATGCTGGTCCATTATGGTAATAATTTGCTTCCTTATCTGTGTCTTCTAGAGACCCTGAGATGTTGGATGCTGGACCTGTGTTCACTGTTCACAGGATGCTGGACCTGTGTTCTCATTGTCCTTCTGTCCCCAGCACACTGCTTAGTGCCTGGAAAATGTGAGGTGCTTGGTCTTTCTTGAAGAAACACGAATCAAGTCCTTGCTAAATACTTGATGAATTCTTCCTGTCTCTTTTTGAAAGTTCTCTTTAAAATGCTTATTTCTGGTGCTCAGTTGAATGTATACCTTAAACTTTCAGGTTCTCTCCTTATTCATAGAATGAATTTACATTCCAATGAAACCACGTGTTTTTTCCTACAAGATTTCGGGAATTGGAGAGATATTAAGGAGAATGTCTCACAAGTTTTACTTCAATAAGAAATTTAAAAGTAGTAAAAAAAAATGTCAAAATAAATAAGCAAAAAATTATGTTGGGAGTACAGAAAATTTCTTTTCTACTTTTAATATGGCATCATACATGTTCTGGAAGATATGCATTAAAGGACAGTTAAGTACTGTTTATCTTCTCATAAATTAAAATGACCTTAGAAAAACTTTATGAAAATTCGGGAAGAATGTGAATTGTCTTCAAGTGGAGCTTCATTAAATATGTGGCTGTTGATTTCTTAAAATTCCTCTTCCTCAGGATTTATAAGAGGACTTGTTTTTTCTTCATCCATTTTCATGTTCTATTTCTCCTCAGTGCAGAATTTCCCCAGAGTTCCCTTCTAACTCTGAATTCTCTTTGTAAGTACTACATCCATTTTTCTGTTTTGTTTTGTTTTACTGCACATATGCTGATATCTTCCTAATCCGTCACCCTGATTCTCCCAAGACTACTGTGGGGACCTGGAATTGGCCACCCCAAGATATGTCTCTTTGGCATCAGGATTATTTGAGGCTGATTGCTTTTGATAAACTGGGTCAGGGAAGGAGGAATGGAACTTGCCCTTCCTTAGGACACATTTACGTTTGTAAGGTAAATCTCTATCTGTAAAAGGTGCCTCCCCCTCTGTACCAGGAAGAAGAAAGGTGATGACCTTCTCTCTAAAAACTCTTAATCAATACCAAAGGCAAGGACTTAAATCTGCATTTTATTGTGCTAGTCTGGTAACCTCCTGTAACTGACTTCCCTCCCCCTCCCAACTTTGGCATTTCTTAAGGATTAAGCATCTTTCCTTAGGCTAGGAACTGATTGCTGCGCTCACCTGTGACCGCCCAGCTCCAGACAATCCACTTGCCTCCGGCTACGCCCTCTGAGACAGCAGACCACTACCAGCTGTGTCCATCAAGCACTGCGACAGGGCAATCTCGTGACTATTGTGGGAGGGACATTTCAATCACATGTGAAACACCCCGTTTGGGGGTATATAACAACTATGTGCACCCCACTTCTTCGGTGCCCTTACTTCCTTCGGGAAGAAAGGCCCTGGGCCATGGTTCCTCATAAAAGCTTTGTTTAATTTTCTCTTGCTATTCTGTCTCATGTGAATTTAATTCGTTCTCTGGCCAGACGAACCCCCATTTGGGAAGAGGAAATGTCCTCCTCCCCTACACTACCAAAACTTAACTCATCAATTTCTCTGCCCAAATCTTTCTCTGTAGCCACCCTCCACATCTGTGTTTTGGACCGTTATCCACCCAGCCACCAAGCAAGTGGGAAATCCAAGAGTCATCTTAGCCTGAGCCTCCTCCCTTCACCCACTCCTCTAAGTCCTCCCCATTTTACTTCCTAAATATTTCTGGAAACTTGCCCTTACTCATCATCTCTTTGAGACTCTCATTGTCTCTCTCATGTGAACTTTTATAATAACTCCTTAATTGGTCTCCCTGTTACCAGGCTTGACCTTTTGGAAACCCATCCGCCAACCAGAAAAAGTGATCCAAAATATAGCTGACCTTTAAAAAGATCCATCTGAGGCTGCTCATTCTCTGCCCTATCATGTAAGGGCTCTGTGATCTGGCCCTTGCCCATCTCAAGAGCTTCATTTCCCTAATTTGTGCCTGACATTCTACTCCTTGCCTTTGTTATCCAACTAAAGAGTTTATATTTCTCAAAAACATATATGCTCAACCTGTTCTCACCACCTGGAGCGTTTTTCTCAGTTAAAAAAAAAATCTGGCTTGTTCTTATTCATCCTTCAATACTCAAATAAGATGTTACTTTCTTTCTGAAATCTTCCACTTATCACTTCATTGGATTAAGTTTCCCCACTCTTGGGAATTTCTATATCTTATCATTTATTGTATTATATTGCAATTATATTTACTTGTATCTTCCTTATCAGACACTGAATTTCTTGAGGGCCAAAACTGTTTCTTATTTACTTATCACACTGCCTAATACATAGTAGGAGTTAAATATTTTTTTTTTTTAAATTGGCTCTGAACTAACATCTGTTGCCAATTTTATTTTTCTTCTCCCCGAAGCCCCTTAGTACATAGTTGTATATTCTAATTGTAGGTCCTCTGCTTGTGCTGTATGGGACGCTGCCTCAGCATGGCCTGATGAGCGGTGCTAGGTCCACACCCAGGATTTGAACCGACCAAACCCTGGGCTGCCGAAGTGGAGCATGTGAACTTAACCACTCGGCCAGAGGGCTGGCCCCTAAATAAATATTTTTAAGCCGAACTGAATTTAAAGAAGAAAAAAATGTTTGGTTAATGTTTTTCATTGTACGTTGGTATTTTGTGCAATCCCTAACAAAAAAACTACTGTTTTGGCGGTACGTAATACTGCTTGCCACTCTACAAGTTGCTATACGTAAAACACTACACAGGTTTTTATCCCCATCACGAACTTCAGAGAGGTTGTCACCCTTACTACCATTTTAGAACTGAGGGTGAAAAGAAGTGCAATATCATGCACTTAATAATGATGTGACTTGGAAGTTTATACAGAGATAAATTTTTGCCTATATGACCTTAAATGAAGCAAGAGAATCTTGTGCTCAAGCTTTAAACTAATGTAGGCACACATCTTCCGGGAGTTGTGTGTGTGTGTGTGTGTGTGCGTGGTTTGTACTAATGGTGATAGCTCCTTCTTTATTTCTTTACCTAGCAGAGTTTGAAAATTAAAATGTATCACTCTTCTCCAAAGGTGAGCTTTCTGAAGTATTGCTATAATGTGTAGAAAAGCGATCAACATGGATCATGGAAAACATCAAGCTAAATTGGCATGTATTTCTGTAGTCACTCAAATAATTTCTGCAGGACTGATTATTCTCCCGTGGAAGTTTGCTATAACCACCAGGGATAAATGATCTTTCATGGTTGTTAAAGGCCCAGGCTAAAAATGTCTCTGGCAATTTAGGAACCTGGAAAATTCTAGAAAGAAGAAGACACTATTCCAATTATCCTGCTTTTTCCATTTTAAATACATATTTTAACTTTTCATTATCTCTCTATAGGATAATGTATAATAGAACAGAATAATCATTATTTTATATGCTATACTTTTAAAAAATGTATTTTCATTTTGAAAAATAATCATAGTCTTGTCTATTGGAAATAGGCTTTTTCTATAGTATATTTTTCTCATCAATTTTGTATTTATATTCTATGCAATTGCACTACTGCATAGAAAATGATGCAGAAATCACAACAGAAGCAAATGGAATGCTAACGACATTGGAAGTAATTCAAATCATCTGTTAAAATTTTATCAGTAAGCATTCAACTGAATGCCAAATTTTGGTAATGCTCTGTGTTTGGAGACTTTGATTTTTAAGACTTCAAAATAAAATTGAAAAGTAAAATGTACGCATGTGAAAATTTCCTTTCTGCCTCAATCTTAGAGATAAGGCGCCAGTCCGATAAATTGGGTGACTGGCTGCCCATGAGGTCATGCTGTTCTGAAGTGGTAGGATAAAATCAAAATGCTTTATCTCACAAAATACTGCCCTTGAAATGATGATTATTAACTTTAGGCGAGTGTGATTGCATTTTGACTATTATTCATGTTGATATATATAGCTCTAGTTCATGTGTTTGTAACTGCTGTTTTACATTATTTCAGTGTGTGAACATATCATAACATCTGCTGGTGAAATATTGTTTCATTGTTTGTGTTTGCTTTTGCCTGCTGGAAACCATGGTGCAATGAACAACTCATAATCTGGTGTGTCTTTCCTTATGCATAGTATCACAGTTCCTCTAGGTCATATACTTTAAGTAGAGTTGCTAGATCAGAAGGCAGGGTCTATGCATGTTCAGTGTTAGAAGATATTGGCAAATTGCTTTCCAAGTTGGCCGCGATTATTTGTAGTCCCATCAACAGCATATACGGGTTTCAGTTGCTCCACAGTCTTGCCCACCTGTGAAGGTAAGATTTTTTTTCTTTTTAAATTTGCTTATCTGACCGGATTAAATCTTATCTCAATGTTGCTCAAATTTGCATTTCTCAATTTTATAAAATTGAGCACATTTTCACACACATACATTGGAATTTTCTTTTCATATCTACTAGCTATTTTTCTGTTGGGTTGTTTGTACTTTTCTTATCGATTTATCCAATTTTTTGACACTTTCTGTGTTCAAATATTTTTGCCAATTATGTGCACTGCAAATATCATCTTTATGCCTGGGGCTTGCAGTTTTGCTTTCTAAATGGTATTTTTTGCTATATAGAAACTTTTAATTTTAATGTAGTCTAATTTATCCCTTTATGGTTCACAATTTGTTTTTTCTATTTATTTTCTTAAATAAAAAGAAAATGCACCCATAGCTTGGTTTCAAATATGTATGTTCTTAAAAAATTTTTCATCTTTTGCTTTTTTACTTTAAGCCTTAATCTATCTGGAAGTGTGTGTGTGTGCGTGTATGTTTATGCATGCATTTGTGTGAAGTGTTGCGGGGATTTCTTTTGTTCCATTTGAATGCTCAACTGTCCTAGCACCATTTATTGCATCGTCCCGTTATTTCCTTCTCATTTGTAATTTTAATGCCATCTCTGGCTTACATCAAGTTGTAATATTCATGTGAATCTCTCTTTTTGATTTTCTATTTTGTGTAGTGACTATACTGTCTTAATTACTATAGTTTCAACATCAGTCTTGATATTCAGTAGGGGCACCTCTTATCCATCAGTCAAAATTAGTATTTCTTAAAAATTGTCTTGGATATAATTGACCTTTTGCTCTTCTACATACATTTTTAAATGTTTGTTAAATTCATCTAAAATCCTCTTAGAATTTTTATTGTAACTATATTCAGTTTATCCATAATTTATTGGCTAGGCAATCTTTATGATATTACACCTTTTTATCCATGACTATATATTTCCATTTAATGTACAAGGTTTTAAAAATGTTTTTAATAGAATTTTATAGTAATTTCTATATAATTCTACTACAGATTTTGGTACACTTATTTATAGAAAACATTGTTTGTTGCAATTATAAAAGGTATCTTTAAATTTTTTAATTGATTATTAACTAGTGGAGAGAGTAGTCATTTTTATGTTAGATTCTTATTTTCAGCAAACTCACTATTCTTATTACTTCTAAGAATGTTGCTGTTTGTCTTAGATTTTCTTTGTACCTAATCATATTATTTGTGAGATTGATTTCTTCTTCCCTAATCCCTATTTCTTCACCTTGTCTTATGACTCAAGTTGACATTGATAAAATAGAATTTACAACCAGTAGAATATTAAATTTTCAGTCAGATTTCACACGTTTTATTTTTCTAAGAAATCTTGCAATTCATTTAAGCATTAAAATTTATTGATATAAAATAGCTCTATGTATTATTTTGTCAGAGTGTATTTCCACTCCTATATTGTTTATTTGTGACTTTGCTTTTGTTTTCATAGAAAGTTTTGTTAGAAGTTTAGCTCCTTAAGTAGGCTTTCAAACAAATAACTTTTGGATATGTCTATTGAGTTCGTTTTATTTTTTCCTCTGCATTTATTTAAATTTACGCTCTTATTCTATTTAGGATTTCCATGTTGTTCTTTTTCTAACCTCTTCAGTTATATGTTTTACTGATAGTTTTCCATGTTTCTATAAGAATTTATTTCTATAAATTTCTAAGAACTGAGTTACCTAAATTCCACTAATTTTGATGTATTTTTATTATTTTTTTTAGTGTGAAGTATTTTATAATTGCCAGTATAATTCTTCTGCAACTCAAAGGTCATGCATGTACGTTTTATACTTTCAAAATGTTTGCATTTTTTCACATTATCTTTTTTTGTTATTGATTCTTAATTTAATTTCATGTTCTAAGTGATGGCATTGTTTTTCCTTTGTTTAAATAAGTTTTGAATTCTGAAATGTGGTCAGTTTTTAAATTTCACGTGTATTCTGTAATTACAAGATGTACCCGTGTATATACGACCGATAGATAATGTTTGTTAATCAAACTGTTCAAATCTTCTGTATCTTTAAGAGTACTTATTCTGCCTGATTTATTAATTGCTAGGAGACTTGTGTAAAACTCCCATTATGTAGATTGTCATTATATTCTTGCTAATTCTGTAAAAATTTGGTACATTTTAAGGGCTACTTTAGTATGTGTACATAAGTTTATAGCTGCTATTTGTTCTTGGATATATTATCTTTATTGTTGTGAAGTAAATTGTTACTTTATTGATTTATTTTTGTCATATATTCGAGCTTGTCTGATATTAAAGGTGAATCATGATTCAAGGTTAAACTTTCTGTGTCATTAAATTTTAGATGTGAACTTCATAAATAGTATATAGCTGGGTTTTAAAATTATATTTAAGTATCTGTCTTTTAAAAGCCATTTAGCCCATTTATAAATCATAATTATTTATATATTTTAATTTATATCTACTGTCTTACTTTGCTCTTTCTATTTATCTAGATTTTCCATGTTTTTGTAATTCTTTTTCTAGCTTTCCATTGTATTAGAGAAATTTCTTTATCTCTTTCTTTTCCAATTTTTATGGTGTGAAACTTACATGCGTTTTTAAATCTTAGGAGTGAGTCTTGAAATTTTAACTTGTATATTTGGCTTAAAAATTATAAAATGTATTACAACCTGTACCTTTTTTTCTGAACACTGCAACTACCTTAAAATGCTTTAACTCTGAAAAACTCTCTCTACTTTTGTGGGGCCATTTTCATGTCCATATTATGTAGGCCCACTTTCATCTCTAACTTTTGGAACTTTCCTCTCTTCAGTGTGGGAATATGAAATGGTGGTATTATATTCCAGTTATATTCAGAACAGAAATGAGAACAAGGAAAATAAACACACATACACACATATAAAGATAAAAAACAAAATAATTTACACAAAGCTTTGAAAGTAAATTTAAAACTCATACGAATTGTATACTTTTTAAGAAAAATTTTAATTATCAATATTGAGATAAGAAGTGAGAAAAAAATAAAGAGAAGAAATAAAAGAAAATGACGTACTTGTTAAAGAAGTAATTTACACAATGAGAAAATAACAAAACCAGATAGTTTTACAAGACAATTCTTTCTTAGTATTAGAGAAAGATTCTTCTAAATCTATTTAACCTGTTTCAGAGCATAGAGAAAGAAGAAAAGCTTTCCAATTCTTTCATGTAATCAGCACAACCTTGATTTCCTCTTTTCCTGGAATCTATATGTATTACAGACATTCTATCTGCTTCTTTTGCACACTAATTTGAGAAACACTTCCATAAACTATAGATTGATATATTTGATGACAAAAAGTCATTTTTTATGGCAAATACAGGAAAAAAATTGAGTATAAATGCAGACAACAAAATTGGGAAATTATTTGTATCTGACGTGACAGAGAAGTGGTGAAATTGATTAATACTCAAGGAACTCAAAAATCAATATGAAAAAAACCAACAATTCCATAAATTCTGGCAGAGTATAAATAAAAAATTCAAAAAGAGACATACAGTGACTTATTGATATTACAGAGGTGTTCAAACTCATTCATGATTTTTAAAATGGAAATTTAAAAGGACTTATTCCATTCTTCACCTGTTTAAGCAGAGAGTTTAAAGTAACCTATATTACTTACTGTTGTCAGGGAGGCAGGTGGGAAATGGGCACCAATACAGGCTTCTTAAGGGACAATTGGGTGATGTTTTGCAAAATAAATATTAGAATGGCATTTGATTCAATAATTTCACTTTGAGAAAATTGCTCTACAGCTCTTTTTGCACAGGTTCATCTAAGATATAGATACAAAGATATTCAATCAAATATTGTATGTAATTGTTAAAAATGGAAGTAGTCTAAATGACCACTAATATGGAACAATTAAATAAATTAGGCTACAGCCTATTAATAAAATAAAGACACCATAAGATGAGTGTTATAAATGACAGAAAAAATATTTGTATAAAAAATTACATGGGAAAAAGGAAAGTTCCCAAACATGAATCTACTTTCATATTTCTATCGCTATACAATAAGCAGGTGTATTTTGTTTATGGGAGGACGAATACACAGCAAAATGTTAACATTATTTACTACTTAGAAATGGGGTGAGGGACATGGGAAAACAGTCACTTTATCGTCTTTTTTTTCATACAGCTCTACAGTGTGATTTTTTGATGGCCAGAATAAATTCCTTTTCTAATTACAAGTTTTAAAAATATGGCTATATCGAAGACTACGGCAAAGCAAAGGTGGTTTGGTAAATTTGGACAAGTGGTGCATCTGTATTAGACTAGAGGAGTTTTTTGGGCAATAGGTGAACATCTGAAGGCTTTTGAGCAGGAAAGTAGTGTACTCAACATTGTTGTGCTGGTATGCTCTAGATTGAATGTTTGTGTCCCTCCAAAATTCATATACTGAAACCAAATCCTCAATGTGATGATATTTGGAGATGGGGTCTTTGAGAGGTGATTAGAACATGAAAGCTGAGTTCTCATTAATGGATCAGATCCAAATAATTATATATTTATCCTTATAAAAGAGATCCCAGAGAGCTGCCTCACCCTTTTTGCTATGAGAGATTACAGTGAAAAGACTGCTGTCTATGAACTAGGATCGGGCTCTCATCAGACAATGAGTCTGCCTGACCTTGGTCTTCAACTTCCCAGCCTCCAGAGCTGTGAAAAATACATTTCTGTTGTTTATAGGCCACCTAGTTTATTATTTTGTTATCTCAGTGCAAATGGACCAAGACATAGTGTTTAGCAAGATTAATGCTGCAGTCCTAGGAGATTTAGAGTTGTGGAGATGAGCTAAAAGGTTTTTAAATAATCCAAGGGAGGTGAAAAATGTACCTGAACTAGGTGACAACTTCGGGAATGGACAAAAGGAAATAAATTCTGGAAGGTGTTGAAAGTATGATTATAGGAAATAACCAATTGAATGTTGGCAGTGACAGAGGGGGATAAGTCAACGGTGACTGTACGTTACATCTTATAGAGACTTCATAAATGGACTTAGCAAGGATAAATGAAGGTCAGAATAAAGTTCATAGAATTTATTTTAGTCTTATGATACTAGGTCTTTTAAGCAGTTTTTATTGACATATTTTTCTTTAAACGTAAAAACTAAATAAGTATGACTCATATTTCTCTTTTCATAAATTTTTTTCTTTTGATATCTACTTTCAAAGATGTGTATCTTGCAAGACTTGTTACCAGAGTAATGGCAGAATAGTTAATGCTTTTAATATCATAAAATGAGAGCAAGGAATAAGGAATTTTTTCATTTATCCTGAGGTTGATAGGTTGAAATGATTACCTTGCTCTTTTTTTTTCACATAAGTGGATCTCTTAGAATATCAAGAATAAGATAATAAGATGAAACAGAAGTTCTTCTCCCTTCTAAGTTTATTAAGCATTCAGCTCATAGAAAGCCACTGGAGCAGTTAAATTAACAATTCTTATCTTGCGATTTTAGTCTAGCCCAAAGGAAGCAGCTTTATTTTGGATGGACGCAGTCAACAGAAAAGCTAGTTTTGTTCATATGTGGTAATTTCCCTGTAGTGTGTTTTAGCTGAGATTGAGGGATAAAAGAGTGGCTTTTGGGAAAACAAAAGGGAAAAGAAAGTCTCTCATCATACAATGGATCCAGAATCGTCCCTTTAGTTCTACACACACACACTCAAAACACAACACACAAAATGAAAGGATAGATGAAATTAGTTCAATAAAAGATAAGGGTATGGAAATAATTACGCCAAATTTAAAGTAAGGACACAGGAAAATGCATACCATACATCACTTGACCATATTAGAAGGGTCCCATGGATTTGTAAAGCAATAAAGGGCATATAATTGAGTCATGGTGTTCAGATAATTTCTTTCTTTTAAATTGAGGTAAAATTTACATATCATGAAATGCACAGATATTAGGGATTAAATCAATGAGTTTTGACAAATAGACATACCCATGTAAACAACATGCCATAAAACATTACCATCATCCATAAAATTGTCTCGTATCCCCATTCAGGCAATTCCCCCAGAGACAATCGCTGTTCTGATTTCCATCACCATAAGTTAGTTTTGCCCGCTCTTGAACCTCATAAATATAGATAACCTCATAAAAGTGCATTCTTTGGTGTGTACCTTTTTGTAAGATGAAGTTTTTACATTAATTTATGTTGCTGCATGTGTCAGTATTGATGCTTTTTGTATTGATGAGCATCATTTTATTGAATGAGTATAACATCGTTTGTTTAGCCATTCTCTTTTGATGGACATTTTACGTTGTTCCTTGTCTGAGACTGTTATAAATAACACTGCTATATTCTGGTGTAAGTCTTGTTGTGGATATTTGTTCATACAAGTTTATATGACCAGTTCTGTGAGTCTATAACCTGAAGGAAGCAGAGAGGAAGCTGGAAGTGTGGGCAATTTGGGTATCTGGCACTACTCCAGGAAACATTATTATGTTCCACTCAACCTCTGTCTTCTCCCTTCCTGGGGCAATCAGAGGTGACCCTTGCTCTGTCAGATGAGGCCCTGCTGCATCAAGAGGCAGCCCTGCTGCCAGTGACTCTCACGGCCATGGCCACACTGGCCCTCCTACAGCATCCCTTTTCGATTGCTTTGGTCCACGATGTGGAGGAGATCCTGGAGGCATTCTCTTCCACTAAACCATCAGCCTTCCTCATCTCCAGCCCTTTCTCTACCACGTTTTAGGAAGTTGCCGCAGTTCTGCCAGGATTTCCTCTAGGCATCTTCTCACTCTCTTGCTTTCTTAGGAAAGGGCTTTATAAATTGACTCAGGAAAATCTTTTATTCCAGCCCCAATAGGACTTTTTCCGTTAGAAATAACACTAATTTAACAACATGTCATTGGTACACTTCTGCCATCTCTGATGCTGAGGTAGATTTTTCCCCTTATTTTTACATTCTTTTAGCCCTTTCATTTAATTTCTGGGAGGAAAGAGTTGAATGTCAATATTCTAGTCACGGTCTTACCCAGATGGACTCCTAATTCAGTTTTTTTTCTTTAATATTTCTTTGGAAGTTTAGAATTTGGGCATTCATATTTCCAAGGTAACAAAGAATGAAGGCAAAAAAGCCAAGATATTAATTAGATGTTGTGTGTTTTCAAATTCTGGAGTAATAGCCTTGTTCCAAAATGCCACTATGTTACAGATTTCTGGTTGAATCTGAGCAATACATTTAAGAAGGCATTACACAATCCCTTCCTTTGCTATGTCATATTTTGCATGTGGCGCTTGATGTTGTTTTGTGTCATTGGCTTTAAAGAGTTAAGAATTTCAAAGAGGAAAGATCTAAAAAGCTTCAGCCTAAGAATTCTACTTTATTAGATATAACATGTAAGAGAATGGTGAGTATAACTTTTCTTTAGGTAATTAGAATATTGGCAAAGTTTAGAAACTGGGGAAAAAATCTGTAAAATCAAGTTGTTAATTTTCATTAGTTATGTAATCTGTGTTTTTTAACATCGACTTTAGGATTCAATAAGGTTACATTAATGTAATAATCTTGACTTCTTCCAACTCTCCACAATTAAGGAATCCCTAAAGCCCTGTCTTTCCCTCCAGCCTCCCCCACCTACTTCTGGGGGACTCTAGAGTTAACTTCATAAGAGACTTTCAAAAATTTTTCTTTTTCAAATTGACCCATGTGGGTTTCGGATAGTCAATTTCTCTCAGCCTCTAAAAGAATTGTATGTGTTTCCTAAAATCTGTTAAAATGTACAAGGGTCTTCACCCTCACCCAAGGGCCCATTGTTGAGTCACCTCCAGTAGCTGCAATTGTCTCTGCTGGTGGCTGAGGGTGTGGCCACCATCCAAGGTCAAGAGAGATGTCTGACTACAGCGGTGTCCAGCATTGGCTGGTGCTATCACCTTTGGTCATTAGTGCCAACAATGGGGGGTGAATCACGCTTGTCATGGTGCTGTTTCCTTCTGTCTTCATGTGACAATGTTGCAGTGTACCAGTGCCTCTATTCCAAAGCAGGAGAAATTTTTTCCGCTAACATCATAGAGTCATGCTGCTCCAGAAAGAGGGCAACTTTGTGCCTCTGTTATACCTTGTGTTTGATTTTGAGTGTTTATTTAGTTTCTGCTTCTATCCCCTCTCTCTCAGGGCTCAGCTAGTTATCTGAGGGGTGAAGGGCACTGGGTCAAAAGAAAGTGTGAGTCTGAATTATCTGTAATATTTATGTTAACAGTCTCCTTAGTTAGATTGTTGTATCCAGGGAGACTCCTCTGGCCTCTAATGGCCTCACTCACCAGTATTCCAGGCAGACCTAGAGAGATTTAAATTCCCAGAGTAACCACGAGTTAGACTCAAGCTGTTAATTATCCCTATCCTGTTATATACATATTGTTTTTAAAAATTAAGATTCTGTTCCTTCTTCCAGCTTTGCAGAGTGCAAAACTTATTTTCAAACCATTGAAATTTAAATAGCTCATTTTCTTGGACTCAAATTTCCTCTCTTATTTCAGATGCCAGAGATTGCTAGATCAGATCACACCCTGCAATATTGTTTGCATAAAGACACCTATACTTTATGATAGAGAATCTCATTCTATTGCAATATGTATTAAGAACTAGCCTAGTGGAAATAATTTTTAGTATTGATTATACAGTTGACATGTCCTTGCCAATCAGTGCAAAAAATTGGACGAAGGTGGTATTGTTTTTAAACACTTCTAAAACGTGAAATATAACACATACACAAAGAAAAATTCCAAAAATCCACATATATCTTAAACAACTATTAACAAATATTTTTACTGAAATAAAGAAAAATTTCACAAATCATAGTGAAGACACTAATGTTTTCTTTTTTTTTTTTTTTTTTAAAGATTGGCACCTGGGCTAACAACTGTTGCAAATCTTTTTTTTTTTTTTTTTTTCCTGCTTTACTTCCCAAACTCCCCTGGTACATAGTTGTATATCTTAGTTGCAGGTCCTTCTAGGTGTGGGATGTGGGACGCCACCTCAACGTGGCCTGACGAGCAGTGCCATGTCCATGCCCAGGATCTGAACCCTGGGCCACCACAGCGTAGCGTGCGAACTTAACCACTCGGCCACGGAGCCGGCCCCACTAATGTTTTCTAATGTTAAACATGATTCAGGTCCTAAAACAGAACATTACCAGCATCCTAGATGCCCCTTTCAGACTTGCTCCTGAGCACTGCCTAGACCCCTCCCCAAAGGTGAATACCATTCTGATTTTTAATACCATAGAATAATTTTGCATGTTTAAAAATGTTTTAAATAAACTTTACTAACTTAAGACATATGTTCAGAAAAGTATACAAATCAAAAACTTTCATAAAGTGGCCAAATCTGTGGAAAAATCATCCCAGATGCCCAGTCTTGCCTCCAGAAACTCTTCCCCCAGCCACAGGATGCCTGCTACCCTTGCTTCTCACACTGTCATTGAATGTTGCTTGCTTTTGAGTTGTATATGAATGGAATTATACTGTATGTAATATTTTGTGTTTGGCTTCTTTTACTCAACATTGTGAGATTCATCCTTGTTGATGAATGTCACATCATTCACTTCTCTCTCATTGCTGAAGGTATTCCATTCTATGAACATACGGAAACCCATAGACATTTAGTTTGGGCTATTGTAAATAGTGCTGCAATGAGTATTTAAGAATGAGAATAGGAGCTTCAGCAATGGTGTGATGAACATTCCTGCACAGGTCTTTGGGTGTGCCTAAGTACAGAATTCTGTTGTTTATATACTGAGTTGGGTAATTGCTGGGTCATAAGACACGTATTTGTTGAGCTTGAGTAACTACTACCAGTTTTCCAAAGTGGTTATATCAATTTTCATTTTCATCAGTAGGGTATCAGTAGGGTATTGCTATGGCTCCCCATCCTAGCCAACTCTTGGAGTTGCTAGTCTTTATAATTTCCTTGTTATTTGTGAAGCCAGGAAACTTTATGTCATTATTGACCATTTGAAAAGTCTCTTCTTGAGTCTTTTGTTCATTTATCTTTTATTGTGTTCTCAATCTTTCTTATTGATTTTTAAAATTGAAAAAAAATGTACTCAAGATACAAATCCTTTGTTGGTTGTAGATATTAGAAATATCTTTTTGCCATTCTGCAACTGTATTTTCACTTTATTTATGATGTCTTTTGGTTAACATGTGTTCTTCGTTTTACCTTAGTCCATTTTTATTAAACTTTAATGGCGAGTGCTAACTTGATAAGAAATCTTTGAGAGCCAGAAGCTTTACTATTTTACCTTTTATACTTAGATCTATAATCCTTAGATTGGTATTGGTAGGGGGCAAGGATTATGTCTTTCCGTGTAGATATCCCATTGATTGAACACAATTTACTGAAAAGACAGTATTTTCTCCAGTGCTCTTTAATGTTTCTTTGTCACATCGAAGTGTGCATATAAGTGTGGGTCTGTTTCTAGAGCTCCTACTGTGTTTCATTTGTTTATTTGCTTCTCATTGAGCCATTATCTCATGCCTTGACTACTACACATTTAAAAATCTGATAACTGACAGTATGAATCCCCCATCTTTTTTCTTTTTGTTTCTTCAAGATTTTTCTTGTCTATTTTTAGTTGTTTTCAATTCCATATAAATATTAAAATCAGCTTGTTATTTCCCAAAAATTATCTCATGGGATTTTGATGGCAACTGTACTTATAAATCATTTGTGATAATGTCATTTTTAAATATTTAGTCTTTCATTCCATGAGCACAGTATATTTCTCTATTTGTTTAGGTCACCTTTAATTTTGTTAGCGATGTTTCATCATTTTTTGTACAAAGTTTTTACACATTTTAAAAGGCTTTTTTCCTAGCTATTTGTGATTTTGATGCTATCATTAATAGTATATTTTGAGTTTCTTTATCTAATTGTTGCTGATACAAAAACGTAAATTCTTTTTGTATGTTGACCTTCTATACAGAGATCTTAATAAATTTCCTTATTAATTCTAATGGTTTATCTGTAGATTATATTGGATTTTCTATATATGCAATACTTACTGAGTTGTGACCAGCAGTGAAAGTCCCTTGCCTTCATTTTTGAAGAATATTTTGTTCGCTATAGAATTTTGGTTTGGAATTATTTTTGCTCAATTTGAAGATGTCATTCATTTGCTTTCCTGCTTCTATTGCTAATTTTAAGAAGTCAGCTCTCTGTCTTGTTTTGCTCTTTTGATGTTAAGATTCAAATGCCTTTTTTCTCTGGCTCCTTTTAATATTTATTGTTTCCTTTCCTTTTCTGCACTTTCACTATGATGTGTGTAGGTGCTGTTTTCTCTATATGGATTGGCTTTGGGGGTTCATAGAACTACTTGAATCTGTGACTTCACATATTTTGTGAGTTTTGGTATATCGTTGGTTATTAGCTTTGCTCCACTTCCCCTTTCCTCTTTTTCTGATACCCTAACCTCCATTTATAATTCAACTTTTCTTTGGGCTCCATTTTTCTTCTGTGCTCTTTTGGTATGTTTTCCATCACTTTTCTCTCTGTGTTTCAGTACAGACATTTCTCTCCCTCAACTGTCCAGTTAACTTCATATTTCAGCAATGTCTAATCTACTGTTAAATTTTTGCATTGAACTTCTAAATTTAGACTGTATTTTTTATTTTGATTCCATTTTTTAAAGTAGTTTACAGTTTTATGAAATTCAACATTATGTCTTTTAATTTCGTGATAATTTTGTTAGATGTAGAAATTTCGGTTTGATGTAAGTTATTTTAAATAATAAGTCATATATAATAAAATGATCACAGTTATTTAAAAATCCATACCTGAAAATTACAATACCTGCATCTCTTCTGGTTCTGATTTTACTTTTTCTTGGTTTTCTGAAATGTTTCATCTCTTTGTTTTCCTAGTTATTTTTGATTGATGCCAGATATAGTGCATAAAAATATAAACATAATTTGAGTCTCTGAATTATTATTTTCCTCTAGAGAGAATTTAATTTTTGTACTGGCAAGCTGTTCGGCTATTGGTTGGTTACTATAATCTAATCAATCTAATTAGAGGTTGAACAGGTTAGAATCTGGGCTTAAGTCCTTATAAGGGCTGATCTATTTCTGGTATACATACTCCTAGGCTGTGGTCCTTTGTTGTTCTAGCTGAAAGCCTTGGGTGTTTACCAGGGTCTCTTTCCCTTGACAAGTCTAGGATTCTAATTTTAGTACACCTATATCTACAAAACTGCAAACATCTCGGCTCAGCCTCTAACTCCCTCAGCTACTATTTTCCAAAAGGTAAATGCTCAAGGGACAAAGAAGCGCTAACTATTAGGCTCACTCCTCTGGACATTCTCTCAGTCCTATAATAATTGGCTGGCTTGGTATCCCTCTAATGTCTTCAAGTATATATATTTCTATCAAAATGTTCAATTTCTCTGGTTGTTCTCAGTGGAAATATTGACCAGAAACAAGCTAGTCTTCTATTGCTTAAAGAGAATGTGAAGTTTTCATCTTGTTGTTACATTCAATGTCCTTGCTACCACCTAGAAGCCTGTTAAAAGTTGAATATAAAAGAAATTGGATTTGAAAAAAACGTGCGGCAATATGCTATGTTTTGGATAAGAAAATTATAAGCCATCCACTAAATAACAATTCAGAAATGCTAATAATTAAGTGTCCGTTATACACCCTATGCACAAATGAGGCACAAGGAGAAAGAAGATGAGATAAACTAATACGGAAGAGGCTACAGTACATTGTTTTGATGGTAAATATATTGTACAATATTACGAAGACTATAATACTACAAAGATTATTAAAGGCAACAGTCAAGAAAATAATTTTTAAAATTTGTGTGTGTGTATATCTGTGCTATGGAGATGATTCAGATCTAGTTCCATACTTTTAAAAGAAAGGTACAAATAATAAATAAGAATGATAAAATCATACCTTTCTTTCCCCCAAGAAAGCAGGTGTCTAGGGTCAATATTTTTTCTATCCAATGGTCTGGATTTCTACATCTATAGGACATCATAACAGTTGGGGCTATTTTATCAACAATGCTTACATTCTATTTCATACAATTGCTTAAAGAGTTGGAGAAATACACAATCACTTTTAAAAGCTATCAAAAAATTAAGTACAAAATGGATGATATCCCAATCATTTGTATAATTAACTTATCTAGACACAATGCATTCCCTTAGAGAACTGGACATTTGGGGTTTTATTTGCATTCAATAATTATTTTGTCATTTGGAGGCAAGTATTTGTATATGGAGCTGAGGTATTATGGAATATCTAGAAATAAAATTTTATGTTAATTAATTTTGTCGCAAATAATAATAGTGTCTAAAAATAGTCAGGAGATGCATTGCCATCGAATTTAATATATCATTTGCTAACAAAAGCTATATACAGACAATTGGAAACTGATTTCCACTTTTCATATGGAAAAAATCTACTCTTTTTCTCAGTGGTCTGTTATCTCTGAGACATTACATACAGCGATAAGAACCAATACACTCATGCTGAGCTTGGAATGCTTCAGCAATAATTTTTCCAATCAGAGTGCTGCAAGAAGGAAAGAAACTGATGACAACCCGCACCCTGTACTCATGCCTGGCTTCTCTAGAAGCTCTGACTTGTAGATGGGCAGCTGACTACTCTGTTTTGGCACCACATTCTTCAAAGGTATAGTGGGATCTGTTGACTCATTCAAGCATTTGCCTCCTCATTACTATTCTGCTTTCAAGACTGTTGTCATCATTGACTGGATGACACTTAGGCCCACTGCATTCTTATGCCTGTCCCTTTTGTACTGGCAAATTCTCATGCATGATGAAGTAACAAAGTGTTGCTGTGGAGAAAATAGCCAATAACTTTATAATTCCAGAACCTCCAGCAACTGTAAGGAGGACTGGATAAATTGCATTTGGTGGGTTACTTGACAGCCAATTTGCACAAAAGATGCTGTGGGCTACAGTGAAATAATGTGTTCTCCTTGTGGCAGGCATGCTTGGAATAAAAACATACTTAGCTGTATTCTCAATAAGGCAGTGTGGGAAATAAGATGGAAGTAAAATGGAGTATTTCTTTTGGGCTTTTAATATACATTCGGTAATGTATGTTAAAGAATTGCTTCACGTGGAGGGAAGCTTCTTATTAAAATGGTTTTAGAGGCTTTTATACGATAATATGGAAAAGTTGTACTTGTGTCTAACTACAAAAAAATACGCTATTACAAGATTTATTTTTCTTATTATAAAAGCAAAATGCATTTAATAAAGTTATAAAAAATCAAAAAGAATAAAATAAAAATGACCTATTATCCCAGAAATAATTTAACATAGCTTTTCCACATTATTATGTACATGATTTTTATATACATTATTTGTATATACATAATTTTTTATGAGAATATACCCTATTGGAATCTGCCATTTTTTTTGTTCATTTAACAATGTATAATTAATGTTAATGTTACTGAAAGCATTCTATAATAGTCATTTGAACGGTTGCTGAGAATTATTTAGCTTTACCGATGGATCCTAATTATATAATCATTCCTTTGCTAATAAATATTGAAAAAGTTTCTTTTTTTCTCTCTCCTACCTTTTCTTGTTTTGTTACTTATTTTTAGTATAAGCCATGTTACAATGAAAATCTTAATAGCTGTATATATAATCCATACATGACTATCTTCTTAAGTCAAATAACTAGAAATGTAAGTGATGGATCAAAGATACATGGTGTAAAGATCAACTGGATTCAATAGAGCACCAAGCAAACAACGTCTTTATTCTTTCCACCACGTCTTTAAACTTCCATTGTGAACTATTAGTTTATTTATTTTAAATTTTATTGAGGTCAAAATAGTTTGTAACATTGTGAAATTTCAGTTGTACATTATTATTTGCCAGTCACCATATAAATGTGCCCCTCTACCCCTTATGCCCACTCCCCAGCTTTCTTCCCCTCTGGTAACCACTAATCTGTTCTCTTTGTCCATATGTTTGTTTATCTTCCACATACGAGTGAAATCATATGATGTTTGTCTTTCTCTGTCTGATTTATTTCGATTAACATAATACCCTCAAGGTCCATATATGTTGTTACAAATGGGACGATTTTGTCTTTTTTTTATGGCTGAGTAGTATTCCATCATATATGCTATATATATATATGTTATATATATATATATATATATATATACCACATCTTCTTTTTCTGTTCATCAGTCCATGGGAACTTGTGTTGCTTCCACATCTTGGCTATTGTGAATAATGCTGCAATGAACACAGGGGTGCATAAGTCTCATCTGATTGTTGATTTCAAGTTCTTTGGATAAATACCCAGTAGTGGGTTAGCTGGGTCTAATAGTATTTCTATTTTTAATTTTTTGAGTAATCTCCATACTGTTTCCCATAGTGGCTGCACCAGTTTGCATTCCCACCAGCAGTGTATGAGGGTTCCCTTTTCTCCACATCCTCTCCAACATTTATTATTTATTATTTTTATTATTATTTTATATTATTTTCATTATATATTATTATATATTTTTATATTATTATTATTTATTATTTATTATCTTGCTGATGATAGCCATTTTAATGAGGATAAGGTGATATCTTAGTGTAGCTTTGATTTGCATTTCCCTGATGATTAGTCATGTTGAACATCTTTTCATGTGCCTATTGGCCATGTGTATATCTTCTTTGGAAAAATGTCTGTTCATTTCCTCTGCCCATTTTTTGATTGGGTTGTTCGTTATTTTGTTGTTGAGTTGTGTGAGTTCTTTGTATATTTTGGAGATTAACCCATTGTCAGATATATGATTTGCAAATATTTTCTCCCAGTTGGTGAGTTGTCTTTTAATTTTGTTCCTGGTTTCTCTTTAGTCTGACAGTGTCCCACTTGTTTATTTTTTCTTTTGTTTCCCTTGCTCGAGTAGACATGGTATTTGAAAAGATCCCTCAAAGACCGATGTCAAAGAGTGTACTGCCTATATTTTCTTCTAGGAGTTGTATGGTTTCACGTCTTACCTTCAAGTCTTTGATCCATTTTGAGTTAACTTTTGTGTTTGGTGAAAGATAATGGTCTACTTTCATTCTTTGCCTGTGGCTATCCAGTTTTCCCAACACCATTCAATGAAGAGAGTTTCCTTTCGCCATTGTATGTTCTTAGCTCCTTTGTCAAAGATTAGCTGTCTGTAGATGCATGGTTTTATTTCTGGGCTTTCAATTCTGTTTCATTGATCTGTGCATCTGGTTCTGTGCCAGTACCATGCTGTTTTGATTACTATAGCTTTGTAGTATATTTTTAAGTCAGGGATTGTGATGCCTCCAGCTTTGTTCTTTTTTATCAGTGTTATTTTAGCTATTTGGGGTCTTTTGTTGCCCCATATGACTTTTATGATTCTTTGTTCTATGTCTGTGAAGAACATCTCTGCAATACTGATTGGGATTGCACTGAAGCTGTAAGATTGCTTTACGTATTATGGACATTTTGACTATATTTATTCTTCCAATCCATGTGCATGGAATATCTTTCCATTTCTTTATGTTATCATTGATTTCTTTTAATAATGTCTTATAGTTTTCAGTGTATAGCTCTTTCACCTCCTTGGTTAAATTTATTCCTAGATATTTCATTCTTTTTGTTGCGATTGTAATTGGGATTGTATTCCTGAGTTCTCTTACTGTTAGTTCATTACTAGAGGATAGAAATGCAATTGATTTTTGTAAGTTGATTTTGCACCCTGCAATTTTGCTGTAATTGTTGATTACTTCTAGTAGCTTTCCAATGGATTTTTTTAGGGTTTTATATATATAAAATTGTGTCGTCTGCAAACAGTGAGAGTTTCACTTCTTTGTTGACTATTTGGATTCTTTTTATTTCTTTTTCTTGCCTAATTGCTCTGGCCAAAACCTCTAATACTATGTTGAATAAGAGTGGCAGGAGTGGACACCCTTGTCTTGTTCCTGTTCTCACAGGGATGGCTTTCAGTTTTTCCCTGTTGAGTATGATGTTGGCCATGCGATTATCACATATGGCCTACATTATGTTGAGTCACTTTCTTTGTATACCCATCTTATTGAGAGTTTTTATCATAAATGGGTGTTGGGTCTTATCAAATGCTTTCCCTGTGTCTATTGAGATGATCATGTGATTCTTATTCCTCATTTTGTTATTGGGGTGTATCACATTGATTGATTTGCTGCTGTTGAACCATCCCTGTGTCTCTGGTATAAATCCCACTTGATCATGGTGTATGATCTTTTTAATGTACTGCTGTATTTGGTCTGCCTATATTTTGTTGAAGATTTTTGCATCTATGTTCATCAGTGATATTGGCCTGTAATTTTCCTTCTTTGTGTTGTCCTTGTCTGACTTTGAGATCAGAGCAATGTTGGCCTAGTAGAATATGTTAGGAAGTATTCCATCTTCTTCAAATTTTTGGAATAGTTCGAGAAGGATGGGTATTAAATCTTCTTTGAATGTTTGGTAGAATTCTCTAGAGAAGCCATATGGTCCTGGACTTTTAGCTTTTGGGAGGTTTTTGATTCCTGTTTCGATCTTTTTACTTGTGATTGGTCTATTCAGTTTTATATTTCTTATTGATTCAGTTTTGGGAGTTTGTATGAATCTAAGAATTTATACATTTGTTATAGATTGTCCAATTTGTTAGCATATAGTTTTTCAGAGTATTGTCTTATAATCCTTTGTAGTTGTGTGATATCCATTGTAATTTCTCCTCTTTCACTTCTAATTTTATTTGTTTGAGACTTCTCTCTTTTTTTCTTAGTAAGTCTGGCTAAAAACTTGTCAATTTTGTTTATCTTCTCAAAGAAACAACTGTTAGTTTCATTGATCCTTTCCACTGTTTTTTTGGTTTAAATTCATTTATTTCTGCTCTAATTTTTATTACTTCCCCCTTTTGCTGACTTTGGGCTTTGTTTGCCCTTCTTTTTCTAATTCTGTTAGGTGTAGGTTAAGGTTGCTTATTTGAGATTTTTATTGTTTGTTAAGGGGGGCCTGTATTGCTATGATCTTCCCTCTTAGGATCACTTTTGCTGCATCCCATATGCATTGGTATGGTGTACTTTCATTTTCATTTGTCTCCTGATATCTTTTTATTTCTCCTTTAATTTCTTCAATGATCCACTCTTCAGTAGCATGTTGTTTAGTCTCCACGTATTTGTTACTTGTAGTTCGTTTCTAGTTTCATAGCATTATGGTTGGAAAAGATGCTTGATATGATTTCAATCTTCTTAAACTTATTGAAGCTTGCCTTGTTTCCCAACATATAGTCTATCCTTGAGAATGTGCCATGTGCACTTGAGAATAATGTGTATTTTGCTCTTTTTGGATGGAGTGTTCTCTATATATCTATTAAGTTCATCTGGTCTAGTTTTTCATTTAATTCCACTATTTCCTTGTTGACTTTCTGTCTGGATGATCTATCCATGGATGTAAGTGGGGCGTTAAGGTCCCCTACTATTATTGTCATGTTGTTAATATGTCTTTTTAGGTTTGTTAATAGTTACTTTATGTGCTTTCGTTCTCCTGTGTTGGGTGCATATATATTATGTCTTCTTGATAGAGTGTCCCTTTGATCATTATATACTGCCCCTATTTGTCTCTCATTGCCTGTTTTATCTTGAAATCTACTTTGTCTGATATAAGTATGGCAACACCTGCTTTCTTTTATTTGCTATTGGCTTAGAGTATTGTCTTTCATCCCTTCACCCAGCTGAGCCTGTGTTTGTCTTTAGAGTTGAGATGGGTTTCCTGAAGGCAGAACATTGTTGGGTCTTTTTTTTTTTAAATTCATCTTGCCACTTTGTATCTTTTGATTGGAGTATTCAGTCCATTTCCGTTTAGGGTGATTATTGATATATAAGGGCTTAATGCTGCCATTTTATCACTCATTTTCTGGTGGTTCTGTATTTCTCTTATTTCTCATCCCATGTATTTTGGGCTACCAATTCAGTTTGGTAGTTCTCTATGAAGCTTATCTCAGTTTTGCCTTTGTTTATCATTTGTGTCTCTGTTCTGATTATTTGCTTAGTGGTTACCATGAGGGTTGTATAAAAAGTCTCATATGTGAGATAGTCCATTTTCGGATGATAGCCTCTTATTTCCTTAGTCTAAGTTGATTTTATCCCTATCCTCTTCCTCCTCTAAGCTATTGTTTTCACAACTTATTCCATCTTGTGTTGTGAGTTTGTGGATAAAATGATAAGATTATAGCTATCTTTGACATTTTCCTTCCCTTTATCTTTAATGTTATAATTAATGTAGAATTAAGTGTTTGTTCTGATGAGAGCTGTAATTTTCTGATTTTGTTTGCCTCTTTATCTCTTTGCTCAAGGTTTTGTAAATCCTTTCTTTTTTTTTTTCAGGTATGAGGGACTTCTTGATCATTTCTTGTAAGGAGGGTCTTGTGGTGATGAATTACCTTAGCTTTTGTTTATTTGGGAAAGTTTTTATCTCTCCATCATATCTGAAAGATATTTTCACTGGATAGAGTGTTCTTGGCTGAAAGTTTTTGGCTTTCAGAATTTTGAATATATCATTCCACTCTCTCCTAGCCTGTAAGGTATCTGCTGAGAAATCTGCTGAAAGCCTGGTAGAGGTTCTTTGTAAGTTATTTTCTTCTGCCTTGCTGCCCTTAATTCTTTTTCTTTGTCATTGACTTTTGTCAGTTTTACTTCTATATGCCTCAGAGAAGCCCTTTTTACTTTGATGTAATTATGAGTTCTATTAGCTTCTTTTACTTATATTTCCAGCTACTTCCACAGGTTTTGGAAATTCTCAGCTATTATTTCTTTGAACAAGCTTTCAATCTATTTTCCCTGTCTTTTCCCTCTGGAATATCTATAATCCTTATGTTGCATTTCCTAATTGAGTTGGATATTTCTCAGAGAATTTCTTCATTTATTTTTAGTCTTAGTTCTGTCTCCTCCTCCATCTGAAGCATTTCTATATTTCTGTCCTCCAGATTGCTAATTCTGTCCTCCATAATATCAGCCTTTTATTCAAGGGTCCAGATTTTTCTTTATCTCGCCCATTGTGGTTTTCATCTCCAACATTCCTGATTGGTTTTTCTTTATAGTTTCAATCTCTTTTGTGAAGAATTCCCTGTGTTCATTAATTTTAGCCCTGATTTCATTGAACTGTCTATCTGAATTTTCCTGTAATTTGTTGAGTTTTTATCATAGCTATTTTGAATTCTCTGTCATTTAGACTGCAAGTTTCTGTGCATTCAGGATTTATTTCTGGATGCTTGTCATTTTCCTTCTGGTCTGGAACATTAATATATTTCTTGATACTGATTGATGGCATGGATTTGTGACTTTGCATAGTGATAGTATCTGGTCACAAATTCCACTTGCTGCCACTGGGGGGTGGTGGTGATGGTCAGGAGCTGTGTATTCTGAGCCTGCCACAATTCCTGGTGTCTGTGCCTGTCCTTTGGAATCTGTGATTGCTGACTCATTTACTCACAGCTACTGCTTTTCTAACATATGTGTGGGTGCTCTGGCTGACTGGCTGAGTTGGAGCACTCAGCAGGGGGCAGGGCACTTTCTTTTGCATGCCCAATCTTGGGGGCATTCTCACTATGCTCTTGCTATCTGCTCTCCTGCAGTGTTGGCTCGATGAAGACACCCGCACAATAGCTTGGCCTCCCTTATGTGGAGCTTTCTCATAGGCTGTGAGGGAATGTGGAAAGTGAAGGTATTCCCAAGAGAGCCACACCTACTGCCAGTTTTCTCAGAGCTGTGCCTGTGCCCTGGGTCACTGCCAGGGAAGGAGAGAAGATCCCCTTACCTCCTTCCACTTCCTCCTTGGGCATCCAGCACCTCAGACATGTTCTGTGTTGTGTGAATGTCCTCCGTTAGTTTATGAATGTCCTTTTCATTGTATCTTAGGGAAGAGAGTCTAAGGGAAGAGCTCACTCCGTCATGATGCTGACGTCACAGCATTATGAACTATTTCTTTTGTTCTACAACTGGATGAAATCTTAGGCAGGTTTCACAGCTTTTCCTGACCCTCTTACTTAATAAACGGACCATTTGTTTGTTATTAAGAAATATTGTCCAAAATCTGGAAGAATTTTGTGGTCTAATGTGATTAGGCATTCCTTCTGCAAAAGATTACCATTTCTGGTAAAATTTTCCAACAATTTTCTGGTAGACATTTATAAACTTAAGAGCCCATCCTAAAATCCTAGTAGTGTTTAACCTTAGGAAGAACCTAATGTCATCTACCCAATCTCCCAAAGAGTCTATAATGTTTAAACAGCCATTGCATTATATTTTATCCAATCTATTGACTATTATACAGTCATTATATACAGACATTATATACAATAATACAGACTATTATACAGTGACATAAAATGTCACTCTCAGAGGAATTATCTGAATTGTCATATTTACAAGCTCCTTCTTTTGTGACAAATTTTAAGAAAAACTCCTACATGTGTTCACAATCAATTTGTCTGAGAAGGTGCTTTTACAGACATTAGAAAGTTTGATCTACAAGATTGAGTGGGATTTACTCCATGTAGATAAATAGAGATAAAAAAATTGATCAACATAACTTGCTACATTATTGAATAAAAAATAAAGGTCATATGATTATATTGCTAGAAAAAGCATTTGGCTAATTTCAACACTCATTTATGATTAAAACACATAGGCAAAACCCTTACAAATCATAAATAGAAAGGAATTTTCTTATTCTGACAGAGAGTATCAATAAATAACCTATAGAAAAAGTTCTACACTGTGGTGAAATATTGAAAATATCCCCTCAGGATTAAGAACAAGATGATGACACTTCTTTTACTCAATATTTTATTTCAATCCCTAGGCAATATAATAAAACAAGGGGGAAAAAAGAAAAGTGTAAGAATAGTTAAGAGGGAAATAAATATGTCATTATTTGTAGATCAAGGTGATTTTCTACATAGAAATTCCAAAATGATTTAAAAACGGTTAAATTAATAGTGAATTGAGCAGTGTCACTATATTAATGATTATAAACAAAAACCAATTGTACATTTATGTACCAGCAACAAAAGAATAGAAAAAAGGTTGTATGAAAGATATTACTTATGGTAACATCAAAAACATCAGACACATGGGAATAAACCTAAATAATGATGTGTAAAATGTCTTTACTAAAATTCAAGAACCAATTGACAGAAATTAAATGAGGCCTATATAAATGGAAAGATATTTCATGAGGTTTTAGAAGGCTCATTAGGTAAAGATTTAAATTATTCTTACAATAATCTTAGCTCCAATAAGATCACAATAAAAAATAGCATCAGGGTTTCTTTGTTTTTTGTTTGTTTAAGAAATCATCAAGCTGAATTTAAAATGCATTGGGAGATGCAAAAGCCCTAGGATGGCCAATGTAACCTTGTAAAAAACAAAGCTGAAAGACTTAACTATCTATCTAGATCATTCTAGGGCTATAGTAATTAAGACTATGGTGGTGGTGCAAAAATAGATCAATGGAAAAGAATAGAAAGTCCACAAATAAACTGACATATACAGTCCCGTTATTTGTGAAAGCATATGTAGCAGTTCATTAACAAAAGGCAAGTGTTTTTAATAAATAGTTCTGAGCTATTTGGATATTCACATGGAAAAAAATGATCTTGACCCTAACTCACCACACAAAAAAAATATTTTTCAGATGAATTGCAGATCTAATTGCTAAAAGCAAAACAAACAAAGTAACAGAGGAAACCTAAGTGATTATCTTCATGATTTTGATTAAACAGGACAAAAAAAGCTCTAACCATTAAAGAAAAAAATTCTATTAAAAACTGTTTATTGATTGTGTATTGTCTCCTGCCATGGTTATGGGTGAGTAACTGGATCCAGGTTTTTTCTCCTGCCATAAACAAACTACAATATCAGACAAAAATTGAAATGGTTTTCCGATATTAGAAAACAGAACACTCAGAACTGTGATCCATGAGACAAGGAAAACAGAAAAGGGGAGTTGGAGGAACATCCTGGCTGTCTGTATGGAAGCATTTTCTGGATCATGGTGCAGGGAGGAGAATCACAAGGAGAGCGTGGTTGTCCCCGGGATTTGAGGAGACGGAGCCCAGTTTTGGAAGATTTTGGCAGCTGTAGTTTGCAAGAGTACCAGGTCAGAGAATTGTGTGGAGAAAGAGCTCTAGAAATACACATAGGGATTCCCTTGATTCTGTTGATGAACACCAAGCCTCATATGTGTAGGGTAAAATGTCACAAGACTAGGAAAAGAACAGCCAGTAAGATAATATGAACAGTTCTCAGACCTGACAAAGGGGTGGAAGACATTTTCTGTTTCAATCAGAGAGAGCAAGTGTCATCACTGAACACCTGGGGCATCAAACGAGGATGATAGACAGGCCATGACTGGGTAATGTGGCTAAGCCTTAGAAAATAGGCTATTCCAGACCCACCTTAACAAAGCTGAAAAACAAGCTATGAAAAGATCGAGTTGCTTTGCAATTAATTTACATACATTACAGAACAAACTTTAACACTCTTGAAAGGAAGGCTACAAAATCTAGTCCTTATCAACATAATTCTCCATATCCAAAATTACTGGATATGCAAAGAAGAAAAATGCTATCCATTAAGAGGAGAAAAAATAGGCAAAGAAAAAGACATATAAATGGCAAAAATGATGGAACTAGCAGACAAGGACTTTAAAAGCACTTACATAAATATAGTCAATATGTTCAAGTATTTAAAGGGAAATGAACATAGTAAGAAAAGACATGGAAGATATAACAAAGAACATATAAAGCAAAAAGATAAAAACAAAGAATAAGAAACAACTCACTGAATGGGCTTAAAACCAGAATTGATATTATAGAAGTTCATTAATAGGCTTGAAAGTAAAGTAATTGAAACTATAGAAGCTTAAGCATAAAAAGAAAAAAAGACTGAAATTAATGACCAGAGCCTCAGTGACCTGTAGGACAGTATCATAAATAAAACTTATGCTGATTGAAGGAATAATGTTGTCTTGGTTTAATTTGCATTTCTCCAGTTACTTGGTTTACCATTTCTTTCACATCGTTTTTGTTTGTTTATATTTTTTTGTTGTGAATTTCCTAGTGAAACATATTTATGTTATCTTAGCTTATCTAGATTCAGGGTGGTTAAATTAGAACACTTCACGGTGAACAGCTGTTTCAGTAAGCATGCTATAAGCCATTGGTTAGATGAGAGTAGCAATGGACCCACTGCTTTTACATACCTACTGGAATGACTTCCGTTATCACTTGAATCTCTGATGGAAAGCTGAGATTACAGTCAAGTCATCACTTTACTATTTTTAAAAGACTGTCCTGATCAAGAAGGCTACCACAAAAGGTGACAGCCTGCAATGAGAAAGGTTGCTTTGTCTACCTGTTTCGGAGCCTTCACTTTAGTATCATTCTGCTTTTTTGATAACGTGTTAGAACTACACATTGTTTCACAAGCACAATTAGTAAGAAAGGTCATAACTCCATTGGACATAATGGCAAGCAGAACATCAAGAAGGCTGAGTAAAAGATCCCAAAACCTAACCAGTAGACATGATCTCTCTCTCAAGATGGAGGAAAGCACCCAAACACAGCATTGGAAAGTTACGCCTTCCTTTTGTGATGTCACATGTTGTCATAGGATGAATTGTGTCCTGCACATCCACCCCAAATTCACATGTTGAACTACTAACCTCCAGTATCTCAGAATGTGACCTTATTTGTAACTAGGGTCCTTGCAGGTGTAAGTGTTTAAGTTGAGATGAGGTCATCCTGGAGTTAGAGAGGGCCTCCAATCCAATATGACTGATATTCTTATCCAAAGGGGAAATTTGGACACAGGCATACAGGGAGAATGCCACGTGAAAATGAAGGCAGAGATTGAGGTGAGGCATCTACAAGCCGAGGAATGCCAGATTGTCAGCAGACCACCAGAAGCCCTGAGAGAGGAATGGAGCAGATTCTTCCTCACAGCCTCAGAAGGAACCAGCTGCAGACACCTTGATCTTCCAGCCTCCAGGATCTATTGTGAGACAAAAAATTTCCATTGGTTAGGCCACCCAGTTTGTGGTGCTCTTTTATGGCAGCCTCAAGAAATTAATACACATGTGAAAAGATTTTTTAAAAAGCTATGATTTGAAAAAGTCTTCAGAAACAGATTCATTCACAGAGCATACTGCTAGCATTATGCATATAGCACAGTTGGAACAAAAATGTATGCTACAGGAGATATTGGCAAAGAGGCTGAAGTTGACACAAAGAAAAAAACCCTGATTTAAAAAAATAGATGTCATAATTATATCATAAAACCAGTTTAAATTACCTCTGCTTGGTATATTTCTTTAAATGAAGAGAGCTTTTAAACTATAGTGTTGAGACATAAATGGCACTTACAAGGAGCAAAGTGTGAAGTACAGAAATATCATTTATCATTAATTGAGTTTTCCTATTAGTATCTTGCATTTTGCTGGCTCAAAAACAGCAAGATGCCGAGTCCAAAAGGTTTAAATTTAGCTTGAAATATCTTTAAATTATCGCAAGAGGAGCCGTGTAATTCAAACGCTCTCTTTGTGCTTCTCTGGTCTTTAAGGCTAATGGAATTGGCTGGTGAATTATTATTAAAACGTCTTTCAAGTTTGAGGCATTTCCCAGCAAGTTATCCAGAATGCATGTTGTTACTCTTTTATTAGCTTTCATCTGTATTTTATGGGTCAGTGACTAAAATGTAGCATGCTCTGTAAGTCAGAGTGACTTCAATATGAAAGATGTTAAGGAAGCAAGATTGCATGCCAAGCAAATCTTTATCTTAATTAGCTCCTAGAACATAAAGACTTTGCTTCTGTGCCTAAAAAGTAATATAGCTGCATACTTATGTGTAGCCTTGATTGCACTACCCAATACAGATTTTTCTCCACAGGTTTCCCCGGATACTGAAATTTTAGAGGAGAAAAATGAACCCTTTTCTTGGATGGAATATATTCTCCAGAAGAGTGAAGCATGTGCATTTCCATCAGATTATTCTGCTTACCTGCTTTAAAAAATACCAGATAGATGCTTAAAATTTGGGAAAACTTAAGACCATAATTTTCAAATGGCAATCATTACAGGCAATTCATCTTTGTGGGGCAGAAAAAGATGTTCTTGCGTCTATTTGTGCCTGAAACTTGCTAGACTCCTGCTTTATTGTCACAGTGAAATTGAGAAGAGGAGTTTCTGAATTTCTACTGAACATCTCTGTCCACGTCATTTTACCTCTGTGATGCAGTGCCACAGTAAGACTACTAACTATTCTATGAGGCTTTTCTAAATGAATTCATTTGACAGAGGGGATTTGCTGCTGATCCCACTTCTCTTGGATATGGCAGCAACTGCACTGCCTTGATCCCAACTGTTAAAATACAGCATTTTGTGTTATCGGTTCAAATCTGGCATACCATTGCATGTGGATTCTTGGAACTTTATGGAAACTCATGCAAGATAAAAGGCTAACAGCAGTGGTAGGGAATGTAAGAGGAAAGTTGTTCAGTGACTCTACATGAGTTTACCAAGAATTTCCTATGCATGCAACCGTATAAGGCCATATGGAAGATATAAAGACAAATTATTTCAGAAACTGATGTAAATGTTTGGTGGTTGTGCAAGCTGAATCCTAATGAGACTACTTGTAGCATCCCACTTCTAGAAGGCCATTCTGGAGCTCAGATTTTCTGCTTTTGACTGAAAGATGTCTTCTTATGCCTGTCATGTTGCTTCACGTGGTCTCCATTTTCAAGTGTAGTGATTCTGCTGAATATTTTCCGTTTACTCTCTCCAGTTACACTTTCTACTCTTTTCCACCCTACTCTGTGCCCCAGGATGCTGATCTAGTCCATAGCTTTTCTTTTCTCTGGATTCAGGTTGGCTTCAGCCAATGGGAAGCACAGATAGGAGAGTGAGGTTTGGGTCCATATTCCCTAGAGTCCCTCCCTGTTGGCTGCCTCCCTCTACTGGAGGCCAAAATTTCTCTCAGGAAACCCTCTCTATACCAATGCCCTTTTCAAGTTCAAGTCACTGCTTCCCACTCTTCTCCTTCTGACCCAGGGATAGCAGTTCTCTCAGTTGCTAGCCTCAGATTCAACATTATCCCTGTTAAGTTTCCCTAAAACTTGTTCATACCTTTGTAAATCACTCCTTTATTAAACTCTCTTTAAATTACTCAGATTCAGTGTGGCATCTTTTCTTACCAGGACGCTAGCTGATATAGCAACTAAACCTATGGTTTGGCTATGTGTCTATAAAGTCCATACTTTCAAGTTAGTAGACCTGTGTTGTATTATTATAAGCCCAAGGATTCCATGATAAAGAAGATGCAGAAATGTGACTATGTGATTTGAGATACTTAGTTCTTGGATCTTTTTTTTTTTTTTTTGGTGGGGAAGATTGGCTCTGAGCTAACATCCCTTGCCAATCTTCCTCTCTTTGCTTAAGGAAGATTGTCTCTGAGCTAACATCTGTGGCAATCTTCCTCTGTTTTGTGTGTGGGATACCACCACAGCATGGCTTGATGTGCCTGGGATTGAAACCTGTGAACCCTTGGCCGCCGATCTTAACCACTATGCCAGTGGGCCAGCCCCCAGTTTATGGACCTTTGAGTACCCAATGATTGCAGAAAGAGCTAGGTTGACATTGTTCACATTTTTACTAGTTAGCAGAGATTCATCGGAAAGACATTGGGATTATGGGTTAACTTCATAGTTCCATTTCTGGGAATGCTTCCTGGTTTATGCAACCACAGTAGAATAAGTGTTAAAAATAGATAGTTTGCCACCTAAATTTGTACTGACTTTTGGTTTTAAAGATAGGACATGAGAAGTGTGTGTGTATATGTGTATGTGTCTGTACACAGGTAGGCAAAGAAGATTATAGTCTATCTAAGTCCCAGCTGTTGGTATGGAAACATAAAGAATTATTCTAGTAACATGCAGATAGATGCTGTGTTGTTTGACATCTTGACTAAAATATCTTCCAATTACTGGTGCTGTGGGAACAGATTGGACCATCTGTTTGAGCGCAAGGTGAAAGGGTTTAAGGATTACCTCTCTTCTTTCTAACTCATTAGTAAAAATAAGTTGCCAGATAAAAAGAAAAAAATAATCCAAGAAAGATATCCAAGAGAGGCAATGTTTGAAAGAGTAAAGCAATATCAAGAGCATCATCAAGAAGCAAATAAGTCAAAAATATGATGCTTAAAAGAAGAATTATTATCAGTTCTATACCACTCCTAGGTAAGGCAATAAGTAGAACTTTTTTTCGTTTCCAGAGCTGCTTAAGCAGTAGTCCCCAATGCCATATGGAGCAAAATGGGCAATTTGATAGGTAGAGGAAGAATGATTCTGGTCTCTCAAGAAAGAGAAGATTATGGGAAGTGATGATTTTCTGGGGAACGGTGGAGAAGTGGCAAAGCATTAACAGATCACCCATCTCCTCACTATAAATATCTGATATGCAGCAAAGAAACTTCTGAGAACTGACAAACTCCCTGAGACTCCCATGCCTACTGATTTATGTAGAAACAAGTTTTATTATCAGAAAGAGCTGGAAATATTAAGAAAATTGAAATCTTGGGAAGACAATTGACGATTGAGGCCATAAGGAAATATTTTACCTGTTCTTTTTCTCTCCTGAAAAATGGAAAACTTTTCACAAAGCTGTAAAAGTGGAATTTGATTTTCTGGTCTATGATTTATGATTCCAACATGAGTGTCTTTTAAATGGGGTAGCCCAGTTCATAAGTTCTGGGAAGAATGCGTTTGACAGGAAATTTGCTTACCTGACCAAAAAGACTGATGAACTGACATTTGAGACAAAATAAACATCATTAAAAAAGCCCAAATATGAATCTGGATCCTATGGAAAGCCACAGCTAATACATGAAAAAGTAACAATATGGCTGATTTGAATCAATCTCTCGGTGGAATGATAATGTTGACTCTGAGGGATCAAAGTTACAGGCTTTTTGCTTTCATCAACCAGGGATGTTTTCACAACAAATAACTAGGCAAACTTCTCTCCAGCTATATAACATTAGTGAACTTGTAAGGCTCTAATTGGAGCTGCATCTTTTTTTTAATAAATTTCTAAATCATTTTTGGAGACATAGTAAGCTATATTCAAAGAATGGCTAAAGAAACTAGGTAGGGTTTAAATGAATAAATCGGGCTTATTTCTAAAGTGTATAATCTTTAGATGACTGTTATCTGTGACCACGGACTTAATCACTAATCTTTGAGAATTTGGATGCCTTTTACACCTTCAGAACATCAGATTTCTCACCTTAAAATGGTAGAGTTTCAAGCCTCAGTGGGAAAATGACATTGTGGGGCAGCAATTTTACTACTTACTGCGACCATGTAAACCAATCCTTAAATATACTGGTATAATTATAGTTAGGCAAGAATTTAATTATATTTGTGTTTTAGGTTATAATATTACAAAAGATCTATTTATACTTTTGCAAAACTATAATGAAAAAATGTTCAACTTCATTTCTTTTTAGGTTCTGACAGGACATATGTTCAGAAAATAGCAATGGCAGCAAGCTGATGTTACCTGCAATTTATTTCTTTGGAGAGGCACCATGGTATTTTCTTCAAGAAAACAGTTTATCAATTCTATCAGAAAGTATTGATGGTTCTCTTGAGCAGCTGGCTTGTTCTTACTTTGTGTTTACTGTGATCTGTGTAACCGATGATCCAGTTACCTGGTCCACATTGATGTGATCCATGTTTCTTCCTTTGTCGAGCAGAAATCTCAGGTCCTAATTAACGTCTCATCTTTAGCCAGTGGAAAAGTCCCACAACATGCATTTATGGCCATGATCCTCAATCCTGGCTTCAGCTTATTTTCCCCAAATTCATGTTCCTTTCAGTTCACATATTAAATGCATAAAATCTCATTGTGTTGTCCATTTTTGCAAGCCGACAAATCCTTTCTGAAGCAGGCTGGGGTGTAAATAAATTAGACAGATGACAGATTGGTGAATCGATAGATAAAAGATCATCTAGAATTTAGTGTGTATTAAACAGCACACCTGCAAAGAAATGTGGTGCAGTGGAAAGACTACCAAACTACTTCACAGGAGAAATAATGTTTGGTTCCCATTCCACCATTAATTAGCCTTGATGATTTGGAAAACTCATTACATTTCTATAAGCCTCAATGTTCTTATTTATCACTAGGGAGAGTGATTGGATGATATGTAAAATCCATTCCACCTTTCATACTATATGGGACTAAAAAATACCACCAGCAAAAACTTGTAGAAAGTTCTCATGCAGAAGCCATTGATAATCACTACCGTGTAAAAATGATTGCTATTTTCTTACTGCAGTGAAGAAATCTTCTTAGGTGGAGGCTAGAGTTATCAGACAAGCAACAGGAGTCCCTCATCATAGAACTCCAGAACATTAGTCTGAACAGTCTTATCAGAGTCTTGGGATTAAGGGCGGAGTTGAGTCTTCAGTCCAATTTTAAGCTACTCCAGGTATGAAGAGGTTGGTGACAGATCAATGACAATATACAACAGAAATGATAGAAAAAATTTTAGAAGCCGCTAATTATCTCTAAAGACTACTTTTAATGAAAGTTTTGGTTGGTTTTCTACAATATAAGCAATCCATCTTTAATAGGTGAGTGTTTAATGTATATTTCCATATTTAAAGTTTTCTTAAAGTTTTCTTAAAGTTTGGTGGATTTTTACCCCATTTTTATAGAATTTGAAACTTCAAGACTAAGGAATTCACAGAAGCCCACAGGTGCCCTTACCTAACATACACTCTCCTCTGTAAATTCTTAGGCCAAAGCTTCCAAGGCCACTTTAGGATAGGAAGGTAATGGACAGGTTTTATTTTAAGGACCAGTACACCCATAACCCATTTGTGAGTGCTGGCTCCTAACAGCTCTGCTGCACCCTTCTGAGAATTGCCCTAGGTTGATAGGAGCCACCTCATGTATCTGGGAAATATCTGAGAGGTTAGGCCATCACCCAGGGGGAGCAGCCAGCAAAGGTGGAAAGATACTAGGGACAAAAAGGCCAGCCTCTTTGCCTCCCAAAGGGATAAATCTGTGGTGCCATTCACGCCGCTGAGCCCCTCACAGGGTCAGGCTCAGGCTGGACTTCAGTTGAATCATCTTCTAGACTTCTGGGCCTGGGTGCCTACCAGGTACATTTCCCAGACTACCTTGCCAGCTGTGTTTCTGTCATGTTCAGCCAGCGGGAGGCTCTGGTGGCAGGTTACAAGGAAAGTAGAAAGAAGAAACATTTTGCTGCTGGCTCCAACAGCTGCCACACTTGCTGACATTTGCTGTAGTGGCAGCAGGTCCAGGACAAATAAAGATGCCAGCAGCCCCAGCGGTGGGAGAGCCTCTAGCAGCTTGAGCAATCTGGCAAATGGGCTTGAGCAATTTCCTTATTTCAGGCTCTCTTTTATTCCTTCTTTTGCTCTTCTACCACCTCCCACTCTTTCTGGCCCTCCAGCCTTTTCAACACCTTTGGGAACAATGTCTTATATTAAATCCCCACTGTTTTAAATACCTAGAGTAGTTTTCTGTTTTCCCAACTGGGCCCTGACTAAGACAGTATATGTATATACTACTTACTATAAACCAGGAAATTTACAAAAGTTAACTCATTTAATCTTTAAAAATAATGTGTGAGGCACTCATTTTATAGATGAGAAAACAGAGGCACAAAGAAGTTAAGTAATATGCCTAAGGTCACAGGGGTAGTAAGTGACAGAGCTGGACTTTGAACCTAGGCAATTGGATATCAGAATGCATACTCTATTCTCCTAATAGGGCACATAACAGTCTCCTTGAGTGTCATTTTTCTGATATTTATCTGTTTTTGACTGAATGTTTGTGTCCCCCCAAAATTCATATGTTGAGATCCTAACCTCCATTGTGGTGGTATTAGGAAGTGGGGCCTTGGGGAGGAGCCCTCATGAACAGGACGAGTGCCCTTATAAAAGTGACCCCAGAGAGCTCCCTTGCCCCTTCTGTCATGTGAGGACACAGAGAGAAGATGGCAGTCTGCAATCTAGACGAGGACTCTCACCAGAACCCAATCATGCTGGCACCCTGATCTTTGACTCCCAGTGTCCAGAATGGTAAGAAATAAATTTCTGTTGTTTATAAGCCCCTCAATCTATGATACTTTTTAACAGCAGCCCAAAGGGGCTAAGACAACTTCTAACAGTCCTTCAACAAGTATGTGCAAATCATAGGATATTTAAATGTTTGGTGTAGATTTACTGTACTTGCTTTCCTGCATTCAGCTCTATTTGAAATCCCAAAGAGCATGATGCTAGCTTAACAATGAAAGAGTTCTTCAATCTCAGGATTTTGTTGCCTGAAATAAGTCTACTTCTTCAATGCAACAAAGTGAAATAATATTGAAAATATTCAGGAAATATGTGTAAAATTATTTCTCCTGTTGCCAATTTTTTGAGACTCACGTTCTGAACAAATGAAGGAACAAATATGAAACTCCAGCAGTATTGATAGTTTTTGTGATCAATTTGTTTGTCAATTTTATCAGTCAATATTTTGATCCATTTCTCCTCAGTCACATTTTTCTTCTTGAAATGCAATAAATTTTAGGTCACCAAGGACTTTATTCTCTTGTAAACAATAACTAGGAGAGAAGTGGTGACGTTTATCAAGCTGGAATTCTAATACCCCATTTAGTAAATATTAATCCATATTTACCTATGTATGTCAGCATTGAACAAAATTAGCATTGCATATTCTTTAACCAAGTAAAAGGTCCCATTACTAGCTCCTCTTACTGGCTAAAAAAGTCATTTAAACTGTCTGTTCCTCAGTTTTTCCACCTGAAAAATTAAAAAGATAGTAGGTCCATCTTATAGGGTTGTTACAATGATGAATTAAGGTAAAATATATAAAACACTTGGCTGGCAGAAGAAAGAAATACACATGTTAGCTATGATGTCCTTCCTATTTCTCTCCCTTCTTCCCTCCCTTCTTCTCTCCCTCCCTCTTCCTTTCCTTCTTTCCTTCTTTCTTTCTTTCTGCCTTTCTTCTTTTCTTCCTTTCTTCCTTTATTTCTTAACTTCCTTCCTTCCTCCCTCCCTCCTTTCTTCTCTCCCTTCTTCTTTGGCTATGGGGATGAGGAGTCTCCCTGTACAAATATACAATTAGCTGCTCTAGTAAGTGAGAATTTATTTAAAATAAGTTAGCTCAATGACAATATTCAAATTTTAATTTCCTTGAGTAAATACTACAGCTAATAAAAACCATAAATATTTTTCCCAATTAACATGAAAACATACCTAGTACCTATGCTGTTTTATATAGGATTCTAGCATTACACAGAATTGAACAAGTCAGTCTAAACTATAATAAATGGTTGGCATTCTAAGTATCAATAGAGGTGATACCCAGGAAGATTCTACTGCTTCTTCCATCAAAGAAGTAAAATTTTGCCCTTCCTCCCTACCAGCTAGCCTTACTTAAGATTCCTATCAAAGTAAATATTAGATTTTATTTAAGTAGTACACTTATAAATGAAGTGGAAAAAAAGAGAATTGGAGGGGCTGGCCCCGTGGCCGAGTGGTTAAGTTCGCGCGCTCCGCTGCAGGCGGCCCAGTGTTTCGTTGGTTCGAATCCTGGGCGCGGACATGGCACTGCTCGTCAGACCACGCTGAGGCAGCGTCCCACATGCCACAACTAGAAGAACCCACAACGAAGAATACACAACTATGTACCGGGGGGCTTTGGGGAGAAAAAGGAAAAAATAAAATAAAGTTTAAAAAAAAAAAAAAAAAAGAGAATTGGAGTAACTCTGCAAAAAAATTAATATCCTTAGGCATTTCCCATTAAGGTATAGAGCTTCCGAGGGCTAAGAACTCTAGGAAGTTAACAAAGAATATTGTAAAACTGTTACCTATTAAAATCCATTAAAATGTGTTAGTGTTTGCATCATTGACAGAGAAAACAGCATTTGAAAATCCCTTTACATATCAAGATTTGCTCCTTTGTTTTGTACTCCCTTTCCATTCACTGCCATGCCATGTTCTCCTCTTTTTGCTAGGTTTTAAAATATGTGAAAATTTAGATATTGCTAAAGTTGAATAGTATTTATATGCTCACCAGTGATAAACCAAGATTAAAAACATCATAAAAACAATTTCAAGACTTTCTTTATTCTTTGCTTCTCTTTTGAAATAACATTACCAATTCTGTAAAAATTGTGGTAATTAACCATATTTTTTGGGTTTCAGTAGATATCTCACAACAGTTCCTAGCAGGCCCACTATCTTTGGATGACCTCATTCCCAACATGAAATATCAAGAAAAGAATTTTCAGTTCCCTCCAGGTTGTGTGGAAAACCACTCAAAGAAGCCAGGTAAATAGGAACCTCACCTATGCAGACGGATACCACTTTAGAATCTCATGCGGGTTTTCCAATTTAGCAGGTTGGAAAACTGCCCCAAAAATGAGCTGTAGGCATTGTGAAACCATCATTGGCTTTTTAAGTAAAGACTGTTGGCTCCGTTCTGGTTGTGAGACTCAAAAGATGCATGTGTTTTCGTGAAGCATATTCAGAAACTAGACCAGCGAGGTCTACGTGTCCTGTGGTAGCTCTTAAGATCCCTCATCATCCTCACTAGTCCCACAAACCTCCATTTTGCCCCTTTCTTCAACCTAATGTTCTCAAAGTGGGGGCACTTAAGCCTCGGCAGTCTTTATCTAAGAACACCCTCCGTAATTACTGACCTCACAATGACAGCACACCTGTTCTGGACTTCAATTTGTAAGACCCAAATGCCCAGGAAGCTTGGCTATTACACACTATTGTTGATTGCATTGTTTGGTGTTGCAACGCTCCTGTTTGCCAGCAAATGTCATGAGAACCTTCACACTGTCACAGTTGGGCAATCAGAGGATGATGGAATATTATTCCCCTAATTCACAGGTGGCTAAGGTAAGAACCATTCCAAGCATAAAAGCACTGAACAGCATTTCTTTGGAGGATCACCTGGGTGAGTGTACACCTATTCAGATCTTTAAGCCTATTTTTGCTAAATTTTTAAGCAATATAGTTTTCTTTATCCCTTAGCTTAAAAGAGGGCACTAACAACTCTATTGTTTCTATGTATTAAAAGTGGCATAAATGAAAGTAGGTTCAAGCAGTTTAAAAACCACCACAATGAGAGCATGAAAGTGTAGAGGAATCATTCAATCCTAAGCTGCAAGACCTTCACATTTTAAAACATTGGTAATAAAGCTTGGCATATCCTCCCTTAGGGAGAAAACTCCAGTGAAGCCAATGTCAGATGAAAATTCTATTTCTTGACTTAGTTGTCATAAGCATATTTGACTGATAATTTAAATTAATAAGGCAAGGGGAAAACTTCACTTTGCATTGTAAATGGAGCAAAGAAACACATGATCCAGTAGGAAAACAGATTTAATAGCTGTGAACATAAACCATATCACTGTAAAGGTCAGAATAGTGTTTTCTCTTCCCATCACAGGTAGAATCGAAATATCAGTAATGGCAGCCTTCTAATCTTCCTAGATCACGCAATAAATAGAAAGAAATCTTGACAATAAATATCATTTTTTAAAAAGTCATCCTCTTTCCTGAGCTTAGAACTCAAAAAGGATTAATATTACTTATACAGATATCTAGTTTACATACAAGGAGAACTTTAGGCCTGGGAAAATTTTCCTTTGAAATTGTCAGCATCTATTCTATTAAAATAATATGAAACAAAAAGAAAACATTAAAATTTGTTCTGGTTCATTTGTATTAACCATTTTATTAAGTATTTCTAAACTGTCTCTGTTAAACAGGCTAAAGAGAAGTCTTCAGAACCTAGAAGGTTGGGCTGACACAGCATAAAACGACAGTGTGTGTAACTCCAATAATTAGCTTATTTTGTGATTAGAAAGAATCTGAAATAATTAGAAACATCATTGAAAAATTGTCTTAATAACCCAAAATGCAAAACAGAAAGGTTTTTCCCAAATTAAGCCAAAAAATAAGCTGTTTCAAAACTCTGTTCCTTGCATAATATAAAATTACACATCCAATTAAGTTAAATACAAAGAAATAAAAATGAGTTAAGGTTCTGCTTCACTAATCTTAAAAGTCAGCCACTTGAGCATAACCAGGCCTAGAAGTTCAATGAGCACATGTGCTTGATTGGTTTCTCCTGACCTGAAGACCAACATAATTAAGAGAACATGAAACTCTTCTCAGTATTTCTTCCTCGATATTATAAACTTGAATGAAGGAGCAAAACCTAAGGAAAAGTGAGACAAGCATCCTGTCCTGTTTGAAAACTGAGCTATTATCCCCATCAGAGCTTAGATATTGTTTCCATTTGATGCACCTGAAGATGTTTCAGTAAATCATTATCCTAACATCAGCTAAATGGAATGCATTCATTAACACAAGGCAGCTTATAGTGTTCCGGTTGATATTGACTAAAAAATGGCCGAAGTTCATCAACATATGAGCCAGAACGTATTATCCTTGACCATGCTTTCCTTTAATTAATGTGAATCAACTACCTTCTGTGTTTTTATCATCAGTTGATTTCAAATCCTAATTTCAGAGCCACAGGACTTTAGGAAACGCTAAATTTCTTGCTTTATTTCCACAATGTCCCAAATCGTAGTGTTGATCCTCATGCCCAGACTTTAAAAGGTAAGATCTTTGATTATTGATTCACTTCCTTGCTCTCTAGCTTGTCTCTCTCTTCTTTCACTTTACATCTAGTATTCACCATTCTTTCTTCTCAATAGCCAAGTTGTATTTCTCAATTTCTACCTTAAATCCTTTTGGATTCAGTTCAGATCTAAAGAGAATTTGGTAAAATTTTACTTTGAGCCATGGTTTTTCCTTTTCACTTCCTAGCCACACCTCCAAAGAGAACTCCAACATGCCCTGCCTTGGAGTTCAGAAATGGCAAACATCGTCCTCTCTAAACCATTTCTTGTGACTTTGTTTCATCCAGAATCCCCTCCAGATTTTTGTCCTCTCTACAGTTTTTCAAGTCTCTTCAAGGGATCCTAGTCTTTGCTTTGTTCTGCCTTTCCCATTCCCACTCCACTTCCACTTTCTCTTAGGTCAGTCCACAATAGGTTTTTCTCTGTCCTTTTCCCCATATAAGGCTCAACTCAACTCCATCAACTGTCAGAAAACTATGCAAATAGTACAAGAAAGGCTTTTATTGTTTCTCTCAAAGGGACAGCAATGCAATCTTCCCACCTACAGGGCAATGTTCAAGCAACTATTAAGAGTCACATTAACTCGTCGTATGGAAAGAGCATTGGTGTAGGAGACACCAAACACCAACATAGCCCAGCTGTTACTTCCCTGACTCTGTGACCCTGAGTAATTTAAAAACTACTACAAATTTCAGCTAGTCCATATATAACATTGGATAATAATGTCATATTGCTCATCTTTTAAGGTAGTTTTGAGGACTGACTGAAAGAAGGCATGGGAAAGCAATTTGTTAATCGTAAGTTATTATGCTGATTTTATCATTTGTTTTGTTTCTTTAAATTGTAAGCACATACACAGCAGTGACCTTTCTCTGTTAGCTCTTTAATAGCCCCTAGCAAATTCATGGGCAGAACTCAATAAATTTCCAGTCGTGGAAGTTAGCAGATGTTAAAATAAATCATTTAAATCCTTCTTCTCATTACAAAAATACACATTCCAGTATGTTTATCTTTCTGTAAAGTTACAGTAGCAATGGTTATGAAATAACAAAGAACGACTTTATCTGTTTGTGTTTAGAAAATAAGGCTGAGGAAGCATATCTAGGGGTAGCAGAGTGGTGTCGAGTGTAAGTACAAAGCAAGAGGGAGAAGCGATGATGTTGTCATACGCTTCTGGGCTCATTACTCCGGAGGAACTTTCTCTTCCTTAATGCATGTGTGCAACTCCCTGAATGTTAATGAAGGTGGTGTGTACCCAGTGAAGGGAGAAGAGAGCTAAGATTAAAAACCAACACCAATGATGCCCATTTAATGAACTGGTCTTACAGTTTTATGCACTACTTCTTTAAGAGTCTGATTTTCTTTTTAAAGGTACAATAGCAGTGTCTATTTGGGGCCCGGAAGAAGTTCAAAAGGAAGAAAACACTTATTTGAAAATTAAAGATTGAATAATTTCCACTGCAAACAAAAGCTTCTGGTCTTGGAGCCATTTTTGAAAATTCACAATTTTGAGGATTGTTCTGACAACGTGGGAGTGTGACCAACAATGGTTCTTCTGAGGCATTGTTGTGTGCACCAAGCATTTTGATCATCTGTGTCTAATCTATATTTTTGTGTGTTTTTTGCATTCTTGTGTTTGGAGAGTGGATCAAGTATCACAGCTGGCTGAGGTTTTAGTCAATTATGAGATCATTTGTTTTTCCCTCCACTGTCATTTTGAATCTCTCTACTGTTTGGAAAATTCCACTCTATATGGCATCATCCAACATTGGCATAATGATGCCAAGATCCCGTATTTTACAATATTACAGTGATCTACACATTTCAAAAGCTTCTAATGGGGAACCATCATTTGATCTCTTCTCCAGGATTCAGCATATCATTGGGGCGTCTTTTCTCATAACCTACTGAGAACGTAGTCAGGAACATCACTTCACATCAAAATTACATTTGGCAAAATTAAGAAATTGAATAATATATTGGAGAGTCAATTATCAATACTATGTTATCTACTCTTCTAGATAAACTACGTCATAGCCCTTCCTTCAATTACCATGGATACTTAAGAGATGAATGTCATCATACTTATACAAAAAATAATTTAAAAAAAGATTAATACCAGCTTTCATGAAGTGATGATTCCGTAAAGCACTTTTTCCCAAAGTATGATCTTGGACCACCTTCATAGGAATTATCTGGGTATGTTTAAGTAGACATCATTTCCTGGTCACCAATTCTGGAATTCTATTAAGTAGACAAGAGGAGTGTTTAAATAATTCAAATTACTTTTGGTCAAGCATGTAACTGGTAAGTAGCCATATAAAGAAATAAACATTCATGAAACACGTGAACATCAGTGGGCACCAAAGCTTGCTAATTTTTGTATTTTATGTGTGTGTTGGAAAGGACACTGACTGTGATAGAATATAGACGCTTACTTTTGCCTTATAGGTTGCAACACATATAATGAATATTAAATTTTTGTAGTTATATAAGCAATTTTTCCCATTGAAATGGTGCCAGAAAGAAATTGGTTTAATATCAAATTCAAAACGTTTACTCCTCCGTGTGGAGTAAGTTCCATAAAAATAACTTACTATTGGCTTCTGAATACACTTTGTACATTAATTCTGTTAAAATTGTGCTAGTTATTTTTCTAGCATGACATGTCCTTCCAATCCTCTGTTATTTTTTCTGTCCAGATTCTTGCTGTTGCACTCTTACAGAAAATGCGTAGCCTTTTAGTGTTGCTTCTTGGTGTTAAATCTTCTAATTCTTTGGTCACCTGTGTCGGTCAGTCATAAATTCTTTGGTGTCAGGAATTGTTTTTAGCAGCTATAATTTTATTTTTCTTTCAGAAACTTACTCCAAAGTATCAGTCTTTTATTTTCATAAGACGCATTAAAGTGCTATTAGAGTGAATTCTGTAATTTCACAGTAAATAGCAGAAAATGAAATAATTTTACTTTTCATTACTTCAAATTGTATTGTTTGTCTTTGCCTGAGTTTATTTTCAATTCTAACAGTAAGGACAAGGAGAGGGAGGAAGAGAGCTCCGGAAGAGAGCAAGATAATTTTTTAAAGATTCATTTTGAGTATATGTTCTATTTTGCCTGAAAGCCTTTGTGACTCAGCGTTTATGGTGTTTAGTCAACTTGATTAGCCAACTAAGAACAGATGGAAATGAAGCTCTTCCCTACTCTAATGCAGTCATTAGATGATTATCTAGTCCATTCAGTCACAAGTGCAAATTCATCGTCATTTTATTTCTGATCATCTACCTTTAACTGAAAAAGTGCTTCTACTGGAAAGTAATGGGATGCACATGCCTTGTATGAAACTTTTACAGCAGAGAAAGAGATTTTTATTTAAAAAGTAGCTTCCTTACCAGAGCTTGCACCATGTTCATTTTCAAGAGTTATTAAGAACACAAGGCAAGTATCAATATCAAATTGTTATGGTAGATGGTCATTTGATTTTGCATTCAAATCATATCTTCTATTTCTATTTGAAAATATTTGAACCATTCAGGATCTGGTTTATGAGGCACTTTTCTGTGACTATTACCAGTGGAGACCCATAATAATAAAACCAAGGACTTGAAATTGCTTTATGCTAATATTTTAACCTTGTGGAACTATACCTTTTCTTATTCTGGTTTTGAAATGTACAGCCTCATAGAGATGCATAACTTTTACCTACTCATTCTTAGCAAAAGAGAGGAGATTGCCACTAGAGTGGGAAACTTTGAATAAATTAAGGAATTAAAGAGATAGTAGTCTTTTTATCAAACACTAGGATTGTAACCATTCCTCCTTCCTGTTCCAGAAATTTTTCTCTGTTGATGTTTTATAAGTGGTTTGCTTCACAGTACAGATGTTTTTACAGATCAGCACCTGCATATTTATGCTCATTTTAATCTATATTTACATGACAGCTATCACTCTGAAATCAGTCTTTTGAATCATAAATTGGGATAAACTCAATTAGCTACATTGAGAAAGTTTGACAGCAAGAACGCTCAGAAACTTTTAGATATGGAGACTGGAGAAGTCGTTGAGTCCTTATACACAATCCCTACATCTTAAGAAACAGTTATCAGTTTTAACCCAAAAGGTAGTAGATGTCATAGAAGTTATGAAAAATAACAGGCTCAAGCAGAATCCCTGTCCTAAATGATCCTGTAAGCCAATCAGGAACTCAAAGTGCACACAACACGTTCCAGCTGTGGCACAGTTATCTAAAAGGGCTTAGTGTTGGCTGATGCAGCTGGAGAAGGCTTCTTTCAGGAGTAAAGAGAATTTTATGAGTATCAAAAGATAAAGAATAGTTAAGTTCGTATAGAAAAAGAGAAAGGTTATTTTAAACTGTAAATTCTGTGATGGTAGAAAATATATCCATTCACTATTACGTGCCAAGCACCTTCCACACAGGTTGGCTGAATTATTGGGAAGGAAGTTTGGCTAAGGCAGGAAGAAAGTTATGGAGTGTGCAGGAAATGGCAAAAGCCGACCTATATTGAGTGGAGAGTGTATTCTGGAACGATTAATTTGGATATGGGGAGGGGCCTGATATAGACCATATTATAAACGCTGGAACAGCAATAGAGAGTAATTATAAGTGAGTCGATGTGGGAGTGATTACTGGATGTTTTTTCAGTGAAATGTGGGTTTATCTGGTTGTACAGCAATGTGTACTTTTGATTGTTTTTCTATTGACTAATGTGTATTGTAATTTAATCTATACAGTAAGTTATTAAATTGCAGATAAAATTTGACCTCAATTAAGTAAAACAGTAAAACAAAAATATGGATCTACTGGTTGACGGTCTCCTGTGTCTGGCCCAGGAATCTGAATTTATAAATTTTCTTCAGATAATTCTGTTCAGCAGCCAAGTTTTGGAACCATTAGTCAAACTCAATAGTTTCTGACTTACAATAATTTATTTAGGAATCCGCTGTCTTCTTGCCTACTGGTATATTTGTTATTCCAGAGTCAGAGAGCAACTTACATGCTTTTAATAGGAAAACTTTTTTGGAAAATTTTGATTTCTTAGACATTTATTCAGTAAATATTGTTGCCCACAGACTATGTGTTAGACATGGTCACAGGCCCCGGGGATGCATCAACAAACTAGATACACATAAGTGACACTGATCCTTTATTTAAGCTGAGTCAGTGAAATGTAAATTACTATAATGTAAGCACATTCTAGCAACTTAAATCCTAATGGCTCAGTGTAAATAAATAAAGGGATAACTTTACATTTTAGTGGCCCTCATCTAAAGGAATAGCTTGTATGAATGGTGGAGTAGCTTTTCTACGACCTTACCCAAGTGTAACAGTTTTAGCAAACACTTAAATAATGCTGACTGTGTGCTCAGCACTATTCTAAGCATTTTCTATGTATCAAGGTACTTAATGACATCATTTATAGCAGATAGAAAGACCACAGAAAAGTATAATCTGTCTTCCCTACCCCCCTCATGCTCAACTCAGCCTCTTACTCCCACACAGGAATGCCGCCCACAGACCTGGTTATTTGACCCAATATTCCCTCTGTTTTACCTGTGCTGGAAGGACTTGACCTCTGTTCCACTATCTGTACTCCTCCTTTTTTCCTTCTGGTTCTCTTCTTCTCCAATCCACAGCCTGTTCATGTGGCTCTAAGAAGTGACCTTTCACCTTCATTATCTCTTATAAACTTTGCCGCAGATCTGTGAGTGAGAAATTAATATGATGTCTCACAGAGCAAAGCTTAGAATCTTTAAAGGTTCAGAAGTAACCCCAAAGTCTATATCATAGTCAATTTCTCTGTGTGATTTACAAGTGGTACTAACATGCTTTTGATTCATTTTCTTAAAAATGTAGAATCCTGAGCACCTCTGGGCTGATGAGAGAGATGTTGGATGATCAGGACCACTCTAGAAAGTTCAAGTTATGAGTAAAGTTCTAGTTATTATCTTGGATGAAATGCTTATGAGTGTTCATTATCTTATTATTCTTTACAAACAACATATATTACTTATAATATTATATATATCAATTAAATTAAATAGATTAAAAAAATAACAAAATAGCACAAAATGCCTGTTTAAAAATCTGGATAGAATAAACAGCAAAGTTGGATGATAACTGTAGTAAATATTTGAAAATACACAAATTCTAAGATACAGTTTAATTAGCTTTCTCTTATTCCTTAAATCATAGTGTCATCGGAAAACTAGTTTTTCACTAGAACTTCTAGTTCTATCACCAGAAATTTTGGTTGCACAAGGTTATTTATAGTTAAATAGGTTTCTTTTCAACTTTATATATTATTTAAGGTCCAGGCTAACCTGCAAAACTACAATGGCTTAAACAAAATATGAGTTATTTCTCACTCACGTTTGGTTCAGAGCTGGGCAGAAGATCCAGGGAAGGTAGGAAGATCTGGATTTCATCTCTGAGTCTAGATTAGTTGCTTAATTGTTACCTCCTCCCTGAGTTAAGAAAAGGGGAAAGCGAAGTGAGGGGAAGTAGCTTTCTTCCTAAAGAAGTTATCTAGAAGGTGCACACATCTCTTCCCTTCACATTCCATTAGTCACATGACCACTACCAGCTGCAAGGGAGGCTGGGAATTGCAGTTTCTGGATGGGGCAATGAGGGTGAGGGGCGCTCACAAAGGCTCAGTGGTGACAGGAGATTCTATAACTACGATGAGGAAGGGGAAAATGGATATTGGAAGGCATTTGGCAATCTTTGCCCAAATGTCTAAAAGCCCTAACACACTATTGTGTATGGTGAATATCTTGGCATGATGGCTGGGAGTGAGTGGGCTATGGAGCGGATTTGGTATGCAGAATTTCTTAAACTGATTTAAATTCCTTCTTTGTAATAGTTCAGTTTGGGGAACCAATGAAGTAGCCTGGGGCACCGATCACACCTTAGAAGTGATTTTGTCATGACTGGGATGTCGAGTCTTCCACCTGAGAGTACCCACACAGAGAGAACGACTTCCTAAGAGTGTAAAATGACAAAAATCATTACCTTAGTGACAAGCAATTATGTGGCCCTCAGTCTTCTAGGCCAGATCTGGACCTGCTGTGAGATGGCTTGTATATTTGTGAAGTAATAAGGACAAGGGAGGAAGGGTTTATTCCAGTCCTTTCAAACCCGTGCACGTGGGCAGATAAAATTGAATCCTCAAAAGCAAACTCTTACAAACGGAAAAAGCACTGGTTTACCAAGAACCAATGGTGCCAAATACACATTCTCCCCAGACTCGAATCACCCAATCTTGGTTCCAGGACATTCTCACGGTTTGTAGAGTCTCCATCAAAGAGAACATGACTGGTGAAAAATGACAATAATACCTCATTTAAGACTGTGGCAAGGTTGGACTGGGTTTCTGACAAATACCCCACCCCGAAGAATAGAATTAGATCTCAGGGTGTCATTTGGACAGAACAAGGTGGTTTGCATAATGGAGAAGCCTCATGCTGTGGCTATGTCTCAGTGTGTCTGTTTGATGCAAACTTCACATTCTTTAAGGAGAAGTAGGATGTGCCCTTCACTAGTCTTAATAAAGCAAAGGTTTGTTCCTCATTATCCTTTTTATTCATAAGAGAAACTTGTGTGTGTGTGTGTGTGTGTGTTCTCAATGTCTTTATCTTCCTTGAATATAAAAGTAAAATACCACCAGGAACTGAAATACTTTTGAGATGAACTATGACCAATATGAACATATCACTTTGGCTGTCTTACAGATTCACAGAGTACACAGTCAATGCAATGCTTGCTTTCCCCTCCACTCTGATCAAGGCAAGATAATTGCAAATGTACCTTAAAGAAATGCCTTTATACTGAGCTCCGGAAAACATTGGGGGGTTGGGTTATGAGCAATGCTACATAGACAAGGCAAGTGAGCTCATCCAGTGTCCTCCTGAGGGATGCTTTTGGAAGTAGGTTGTTGTAACTAATGACCGAGCAGTTCAAGGGTGAAAAAAAGAAAAAAGTTTAATTAGGAGTAAATGGTGAAGTCCATTAAGCATTGGAAGGATAATAACATCACAGGAAGTAGATTAAATTATGTTCAAGATCTAAAAATATTTGAAGATGTAATTCTGTTTCCTTCTCTGTGTCACGCCTAGACAAGAATCTACATGAAAATGCTTTTACATAATAGCTTGTTTATTCCTTTACTTCCTGTGAATTGCTTTAGACTACCATATCAGCAATTTTCTTATCTGTGTTATTTCATTGTTCTATGATAGAAATCTAATTTTCCTAGTTTATGAATAAAATTTAGCTAACATAAAATCTTTGAAGCATTATTTGGCTTTAAAATTACAGCAGGGAAAGTCTGCATCCAAAATTAATTAATAAAGAGTGTTCCATAGCATGGAATATCAGAAAAACATATTTTTCTAGTTTATGATAGCATATGAGTTGTTTTGCTAATGGATGGGGGAGGATGTGGAAAAAGATTTGTGAAGAGAATGGAGAACTTTTGAGCAGGACTCAGGTGTAAAATGGTCACAATTTTTTGTTTGCTTGCTTGTTTGTTTGTTCCAAGTCAGGCTTGAACAGAGTAAATTATGCAAGGATCCCCTGGACATCCTGAATTCAAGAATAGCTGCTAAGATCCTCAATCATATTAAATTTTCTCTCCTCCGTATAAGCTCTGATAATCACAGGAGGGAGAACTGCCAGGAAGTTAGAGTCCTGGCCGGGAACACTAAAAGCTTCTCAAAAATTCTGGGTGATTCTAGGATAGCTCTAGGATGTAGCGGCTTTTGTTTAGGGTTTTGTGTGTGTGCGTGTGTTTTAAAAGATTTTATTTTTTCCTTTTTCTCCCCAAAGCCCCCCGGTACATAGCTGTACATTCTTCACTGTGGGTTCTTCCAGTTGTGGTATGTGGGATGCTGCCTCAGCGTGGTTTGATGAGCAGTGCCATGTCCGCACCCAGGATTCGAACCAACGAAACACTGGGCCGCCTGCAGCAGAGCGCGCGAACCCAACCACTCGGCCACGGGGCCAGCCCCTGTGTGTGTGTGTTTTAAAGATTGGCACCTGAGCTAACAACTGTTGCCAATCTTCGTTTTTTTTCTGCTTTTTCTCCCCAAATCCCCCCAGTACATAGTTGATAGCTGTATATTTTGGTTGTGGGTCCTTCTAGTTGTGGCACGTGGGACGCTGCTTCAATGTTGCCTGATGAACGGTGCCATGTCTGCGCCCAGGATCCGAACCAGTGAAACCCTGGGCCACCAAACCTGAGCGCGCAAACTTAACCACTCGGCCACGGGGCCAGCCCCTGTTTAGTTTTTTTAATTTGTCCAAGGCTGAAGATACTTATGCAGATTTCAGTATCTTCAAGACCCAATATCATCTATTCTAAAAGAAACCAATAAAAAACAGATAAGATATAGCTGCTTAGGACATCTTCGTCCCAGCATAATTCTGTTTGTAAAAATTCACCCCAACCTCAAAAGATTTCTCTCAACCACATTATCTTTTACTATTTTTTTCTTTTAGAAAGAACCAATTCTCTGCTTATTTGTTCTCAAATCAATACTGTATTAAATAAAAATTACTTTCTTGTTACCTTTTTAATAATGAGTCACTTTTGTAAACTGCAGTTGACATAAACAACTTTATGAACCAGTTGCATATTTTACCAACAAAAATTTCATTGTTAATATTAAAAAACCTTGAAGTTTTTAGAGAGATTTAAGATAGTAGTATAACTGTTTATATTACATCTTCTCAATAGTGTAATCTTATTCTTGAGAAGAATTAATAGTCTATTTCTCAATAGTGACACTGTCAGAGTAGAATAATTTTGTGATAAAGCATGGTGGAATAGCTTTCGGATTCAGAGCCTTTTGCTGTACTGTTAGGATTAATAATCTCATTTATTCAAGAGCACCATGACTAGTTCCATTACACAGTTAGGACAATTTGTAAAAGAAACTATAAAATCCCACTTGGTAGAGTGTTACACTCTTTAGCACGCTTTGCTAAAATGCTTTTCCTAATAAGTTAACTTTTTGACACTGCATGAATTTGTGGTTATAAAAATGAGAAAGCTTACAGATGACGCTCTATATTTGTGGTATACTTAATATTATAATATTGCTTCTTAAGTATCATAAGCTACCATAGCATACAAATTAATATGTTTGGGTGAAAATCAACTTTTAAAGTTAAAGTTAGTTACATTTCTATGCAAACTAATCTTCCTTTCCTCAAAGCTAATTAGTGATTTAAAAATGCTATAAAACACCATCTTATCTTGTATAAGATATCCAAATTTAGAAGGCCAGCTCAAAGTCAATTTGGGCTGATTCAAATTATATTTTAGAAATTAGAGAGCTAAAATAATTTTTATAAAAACGGACTTTATAGAACCTTAACATGTTGTGATTAAAATTTCTTTATGTTTTTCTCCCTTTTATTTATGATCCTTGGAAGTCACTTGAGTTCTTGCTAAAAGCTTTCCTTTGCATTTTATTGCTTAATCACTCACAATTTAATGATTCATAATATTTCAGAATATTCACTTAATTAGTTTGGCCTATATTCCTATTGTAATCATGCTTATGGAATTAAGGGCATATTGAAAGCCTTGTAAAATCTGATATACGCAAGTTTCTTCTTCCTGCTGCAACAACTGCCTATGATATTTAGAGTTATATTAGATCAACTCTAAATAGCCATTCCAAGCAGAAATTGCATATATTTTTCTCATTATCTCATGCTCCTAACCTGTGAAGTAGAAACTTATAAATTATTCTGTTTAAGGCAAGCATGTTAATTTGGAATCTTTTCCTTTGCTGAGCAGATCAGAAGTGAACACTCCTTGAAAACACAGTTGCATAGAAGTGCACCATCTTATTGTTTATTGCAGTTTTCATCATGTCTGCTTGTGTATATTCTCGGGACAGTCACTGACTGGCATCACTCAGTGGTTGTCCAGGGCATCTGACCGCCTTTTAGATCACGCTCATGGAGAACACTTCAGGAAAGGGTCTCAGAGCCTTCTCAAGGGTTTTGCTGAGCCAGGAGAGCAGTTGAATTATAGATTAAAAGAACTAACACGTTTCAGTTGGCCAAAGGCTGTCTTAGTGTTCACGAGCTTGCCAAGCTCTCCTTCTTCCAATGAGGCATTTCCCTCAGACGGCTGTGATAAAGCATTCATTTGTTGTCATGAACAAATTACTTTAAAATGAGCTCCTGGCATTGCTCTAGAAAATAAGTTTTTTCTTCACACACACTCAGAAAGTAAGCTATGTCCCAATTTATTTGCTCAGTAGAGAAAAGAAATATTTCTCTGTCATGTAATTCAGTTCCTTTTTAGAACTGGGGCTGGGAGAATAAAAGCAACAGAAACTGGGGGAAAAATAAAAAGAGAAACAATGTAAAGGATCTGATGTAGGAATCACTAAGCTTGGCTAATGGACTGTGCGATAGAAATTTGCCAATGAGATTTTAGTCATAGAAGACTATATGGTGCATACGCTTTACAGTTGACGTGTGCCACCAGAAACCACAGGAATTTACAGAGGCAAATTCTGCAACTAGGAAATGGGAACTGAAATGTTTACATTCATTGCGTTCCTCCTCAAAGAACAAGGTAGTGCCATAGTTAGGAATTGGGCATTTGGCATGACACTGCCTTTGTTTAGTTCCTGGGTTTGTTATTTCTCTGTTTCATTTTTTTTTCACCTGTAAAATGGGAATAAGACTAGTAGCTAGCATGAAATACTGTTATGAGGTTTAAATGAGATAAATCCATCTAAAATGTCTAGCAGTGCCAGGCACACAGTAAAGTTTTGGTAAATATTAACTCTGTCCATCCTTGTAAGCACTTCACCTTCAACTCTGGAATTTCTGAATTATAAAATGGGAAGGTATTCAATAAATATATATGTTGTGCCTTGAAAAATAAGACCATAAAAAATTAAATACAGGGGCCTGGCCAGGTGACGTAGTGGTTAAGTCTGCATGTTCCGCTTCAGCAGCCCAGGGTTTGTGAGTAACAGATGTTAGCTCAGAGCCAATCTTCCTCAACAAAAAAAAAAAAAGAAAGAAAAAGAAGAAGAAAGAAAGAAAAGAAAAGAAATATAGAAAAGGAATGCTTTTTTTCCTAATATGTTCTGGATTGCACTGTAACAAAAAATTGACTCAACCTGTCTAAATCAGTTGGCTGCTTTGTAAGGATATGTCATGTTTCACAAGGGAGCCTGGATTAATACCAATTCATCACCTCCATTCATTCATTAATCCACTAAACAGTCCTTTATTTCATACCTACCACATCTCAGACCAGTGCTAAGAGCTGAGAACACGAGGACTAAATCACGCACAATCTTTGACTTCAAGAAACTAGAGATCTCATGTGAGAGATAAATTACAATTAACTGATGCAACATGTGCTACACTGGAGGAGTAAACCAAATGCTGGATTTTAATTCAATAATTGGATTGGGTAGGCTGACAAACAAAGAAAGGCATCCTTGAAGTGTGAACTCATAACCCAAGGAAGGAAGCGTGCAAGGAGATGCCAAACTTGGAAATGGAGAGAAGCTTAGTGCAGCCAAACTAGGACCGTATCGGGAAGGGGCTTCACCTAAGAAATCTGGATTTCTGATAATTGTTAGTAACCAATGGGAGATTTTGAGCAGGGAGTGACTTTGTAGCAGCAAGGAAATTGAACTAGAGTAGGAAGGAAGTTGGAGATACCTATGATATGCCTCTGATAAAGAGACTATGCTGAAGGCGGTTGCGGTATTCCAGATGAGAGATAACTGGCCTGGAAATGCTGAAGGAAGATAAGACTACAAAAAAAATTTTTGAAAGTGAGTCAGTAGTAGAATATTTAGGAGCAGAGGCCACCATATATTTCATTGGAAGAGCTGGTACCCTGTGATTTAGTGATGCTGTTCTCCAAAATTAAATTTACTTTACTCTGATATAAAACCTTAAGTGCAAAAGTTTGATACAGATATTTAGAATTTGATTTATTTTTAAACTAGCCTATAACTTAATGGATTTATTTAACAAAAATGGCTTTTTCCTTTTAGTCAGGGTTTTTTGAACCCATATGTGAAAGATGCCTTGATATAAAATCTGCACTTTTCCATTTTATGCTCAGTTTCTCAGGAATGCATCTAAGATGGGAAACCAGGTGGTCATATTGCAATGTGTTTCCTTCTAAATATTTTACGGAAAATGATCCATGATCTATTATATGGGCTTATATGATCTTTACTCATAAATATACATGAAGATAAGGCCTTCAAGCTCCTATTTAATGCATTTGTGAAAACTGTGCACTTTCTGGGAAGCCTTTCATTCAGGGCAGCTGCCTGGAAACACTTGTGATCCCTGAAGAGAAGCCTGGGACACACATGGGCGTTTTGTGAACTGGGCACTGCCAACGTTAAGCACCCAATATCTTTGGAGATCGCTACCCATATACTCTGAGCTTGAGGTGTCAAAGCATCGTCACATTTTCTGTAATTCTAAGTGATTAGATGTCATCCTGTTCTCTGCAGAGACTGTCTGCCTCCAAGTCCTGTGGGCATCTTATCAAATTTGGCCTCATCAAGATTCAGCCTCAAGTTTCTCCTCTTCCATGGGGCCTTTTCAGAACATTCCTGCATTCAGAAAGCTACCTATTCTCTGAAGTCCTGTTATATGCTGATGTGTGCCATTAGTGAACTATCTTGTATTGTTCTTCGATTTTTCTTAAGTGTTGGGCTTGTCTCCCTAAGCAGATTGTAAGTGCCCTGGAGGCAGCACCATGTTTTATATTTTCGGAGCTTCACACCATTCAAACACATAATGAGGAAAGTACTAAAAAGATACTTAGTGATTCATTTATTGAACTTGAAATCTGAAACTGCTTATTCCAGAATTGTAGCAATGAATTTGTCTATTCTCAGGCTTTTTGAATGAAAATACCTTAGGTAGTATTCTTTTCTATTCTTTTCATTTTCTTCCATGAACTAGCAGAGTTTTTGTCTCAAATATTTAGTTCTGTCTGATATTGAATTCACTACTTATTTTAAGAAAAAGATTTTGGAGAGAAAGTTGGCTTCTTTATCCCATTTTCCTATTTTATATCTTGGGATTTGTCCATGAGTTGTTGCTAAAGCAGGTAGAAAGAGGAGGAAGGACCTAACATTTGTATCATTCCCTGGAGCCCAGAAGATTTGGGGTTTGATTAGCCCATTAGATAGGGGTAGTTCTGCATGACAAATTAGAACTAATATCAGGGGTTACAGCTGTGACCATTGTTTCATTAGGCCAATATTTAACCAGGATTAAGTAGAAGATCTCCCAACAGGTAGAGAGGCACTATTCAAAAGTCTACACAGACAGTTATATCTGGAAAATCTCTTTGAGGGTAGAAGGACCTCATTTTGCTGGCAGCAGGGGCAGTAGATTTAGGAGAACTCCGGAAAGACAAACGATGGGTTCCAGGCTTCTCGAGGAAATGTTGCGACTAAATATCATTGGAAAAGGGATTTGGAATGAAGAGTAAGCCAGAAGCTTAGGACTCTACAGTGGAGCAGATAAGGGTCCCAGTGGGACCAAGTGTGTGCATCCTGCGGGTGGAGGAGATAGTGCATTTCTATAGTGCCTTGTCACCAGAATGACATTGGGAAGGGAGCTGAAACTCAGGGTACAATTCTAGGGGCACAGCATTCAGAGCCAGGGCAGCCTACCAAGGAAAGTGACACCTGCTGCTCAGTGTTAAGATGAGAGCATTGTGACTTAAAATATTTCAAATATTCTGTTTTGATTTATAAGAGTGTTGGGAGCAGTAGCTCTGAGACTGAAGACAGGATTTTCAGACAAACGTTTTGGAAAATATGGCAGGCTGGTGCATGGAGATAAGATCCCTGTCCTCTATTCAACCTAAAATGAAAAACAACCCTATTCCTGGTGGTTTTGTGGTACCATCAGATGAAATGCATGAGTGTTGATGGCCAGAACCATGAACAACAGCACTAGGATACAGGCTGTGTTAGTTGGGGTCTCCCAAGAAGCAGACACCAAGAAGGGAATAGAGGTGCAACAAATATATTAGAGGAAATACCTGTGGCAGAAGATGGGGAGGCAACAGGGAGAGGATGGGAGAGCTGTCAGATCATGACGCAAGTCTGACCCCCAGCAAAGGAGAGAGGGAAGGGAGAAAGGAAGGAAAGTTGGGTGGAGGCATCTTAGACTGCAGCACAGTTCTACGGATTCCTTGAGCCAAACTCACCATCAGAAGTCTCCTGTCTACTGGGAATGGGCCTGCCTTAGCAAAGCTATTGTGCTCGGTCATTGGCTTGGAGCAGCTAGTGGGAAGTATAAGATTCAGAACATAATAGCTAGGGCCCTTGGTCAATTAGACCTCATGTAGTGTATAGGTGGGAGGTCCAATCTAAGGACAGCCACACAGGTGATACAATACATTGTTATAAAAAAATGTGCTGTGTGGACACCAAAACACAACTTCAAGAAATGTCATGGGTGTTGATTCCTGTGTGTGAAGGGCAGCACCAGGGCTGCCGCACCTTAGCTGATATGGGGAGATGGTTGATTTCAGTAAAAATAATAGGCTTAGGAGAAGGTGTTAGACTCAAAAGCAGATCCTGGGAATTGCTGTTTGGTTCTTCATCAGGGAACAACCTGAAGATTCCATGATGGAGAAAGGGTCTGCAATGAATTAGACAATTTGATGAAGACATGCCATGCTCACCGTTTAAGACTAAAAAATATATAAATGTAATATTGCTACAAATGAGAAGATGGCTGTCTACAAGCCAGGAAGCGAGCCCTCACCCAGAACCTAATCTGCCAGCCCCTTGATCTTGGACTTCTCAGCCTCCAGAATTGTGAGAAATAAATGTCTATTGTTTAAGCTGCCCCATCTATGGAATTTTGTTATAGTAGCCTAATCAGACTAATACAAATATTTAATAGAGAAAGCCCTAGCAAAAATGAATGCACTTCTTTAGTTTTAGAAGGAAAATACTTCTTAAAAATCAAACTGCTAAAGACTGATGACTCCCTCAGGTGTTGATATGCTCTTCATCTCAATTGTTGCTTCTGATGGCCGACTGGCTCTGAAGTTGATCTGTCAATCATGTTTTTTTGCTGCAAGCAACAGAAGTCTACAGGGTCAGAATAAGCAAAAAACATGTTTATTAAGATTTGGGGTAGCTCACTGAGTCATTGAATAAATTAGGAAGTTAGACTTAAGGCTCTGGAACACTCTCTTAACCTCTGCTGCTTTGCTGAGAAACGCTCCAGCTGCAACTAGGCTTTAGATGCTATTGTTAGCACTGCAGCCAACTGAGCAGCCTTTACTTCTCCATGGAGCCCAGCCCTACAGCCATTGCTACCACCATTACTGCCAGAGACATAAGACGACCTCCCTCTCCTTCCTTTTTATGTTACTAGCTTCAGTTGGCAGAGCCTAACTTACATGCCTGTGGCTAGCTGCAAGGGAGGCTGAGAAAATACTGAACATTCCCAGCACTTCTAGGGGGAGAAAGTCTGTGCCCTACCAAGACTCAAAAGCTAGAGAATTCTTCAAAGAAAGAAAGATATTCAGTTGTTGAGTAGTCAAAATTCATGACAAATGTCCACTAAATTTGGATGTCATCTCTATCCTCATCAGCATTGCATCTTCAGTGACTAAAGGTGTGTCCTCTATAAATATTTCTTGAACAAATTAATATTTATAGAGAAAGGATGTCAATTCCAAACAATCTCAAATCATAATTCAAAGAATAGAATGTTTTATAAATACAGCAGACAGATTGGTGGTTGTCAGAGGTGGAGGGCAGGAGGTAGGCAAAACGGGTGAATATGTCAAAAGGAACAAACTTCCAGTTATAAAATAAATAAACCCTGGCAATATAATGTACAGCATGGTGACTATAGTTAATAATACTGCATTGTATATTTGAAAGTTGCTAAGAGAGTAGATCTTAAAAGTTCTCATCACTATTGTGGTGATCATTTTGCAATATATACACATATTGAATCATTATGCTGTACACCTGAAACCAATATAATCACATATGTCAAGTACGTCTCAATAAAAAAAAATGAAGGGAAGGTCTTACACAAACTCAGGTGTTGTATTCTTTTATGATATGAGATTTCTGGGTAGAAATTAAAATTGATAATATTATGGGACCAGTATTAGCCATTGGGGAGAAGCATTCTTTTTACCTCCTGTTCTCAAAGACATTTGAATTTTCCAAAGTCTTTGTCACTAGCTGCAGTTGACCTGCTTAGCTAATTCCTGTTCATCCTTTAAGCCTCTGGTTCACTTGCTTTCTTCCAGTGAGGCTCCATGGATGGTTGGTATCCTGCCCTTGGCTGTGCTTATGTCCCAGTAGACTGTCATTCCTTTGAGGTCCGGAATTGTGTGTCTGGCGTGCTGTATATGGTGTCCAGCACAAATTCTGTTGCCTATTATGCATTCGGTGCATATTTGTTGGACAAATGTATAAAATCATTTTCTATAGGCACTACCTACTTATAACAAATTGAAGAAATGATGAAATACGTAGTTATTACAGACACTCCTGTGGTATAGAGCAGATCTAATTTTCCATTAGGTGGTTTGGTTTCTGAAAATTTATTTATTCAATTCCCTTCTGGAGTGAGATTCACATGCAAAGCTATTAGATGAATATATTCATACCATCTCAGAGAGCCATAGGATGACAAATAATGTATAATGGTTGCCAATTTTCCTTTAAAAACAGCAATTTAAGCAACTGTTTTTCACGTTGTCCATTGTATAAGCAATGTAGGAACTCTGGCTTTAAATAGAAAAATTGAATGAATTCTTAAATCAGAACCTAACATATTTTGGGTCATTATAATTCACTCAAAAAGAGTAAATGACACTTCTCTGTTCCTCTATGTTCTTTGGAGCCTCCAGAGCAAGGATGCCAGGACATTAGTGGTGGGCACTATAAACCTGGCTTGGATTTGTTTAGATGATGTAAAGGGAGTGGGTAGAGAGGGTGGAACAAGAGGGATTCAAATTAACCATATCATTAATTATTGCTCTATATCTGTGACATCATGACTTTTTCCTCTCCTCATTTCTTATCCTATGGCTCTAAGCTCCCCTGTTATGACATGAGCTCTGGCATTAAATTTCGAGTCTATGATATCTGCTGAGGGGGTGCGTTCACGCTAACCTCTGCCCCCTACGCTCTTTGTGATCTTCCTCATCTTTCTCTTACTATCCCAAAGACTTATTCACATGCCCTGGCTTGTGGATATGGTTAGCCATATCTGCTGGCTATGCAGAACCCTCCTGTTGGCATTCCTGTAAGGTCTGGCATCCATGGAGAGAGCTCTTGTGTTGAAGGCTTCTCGCTGCCCTCCAGAGGCCCTATTCTACAGGAAGCTGCTCTCAGCAAGCTGTCCAGTTGGAAAGGAAATAATGAATCATTAGCTGAAAAATAAATAACTGATAAGGCTTCAGTGCCAGCCTTGACAATAGTGCTTGTATTTTCTGTTCAGAATGATTATTTGAAAAATAGAAAATAAAAGAAATGAATGATAGTATTTAAGTTCTAATGTGCAGGATAGTAAAGATTTGAGGAACAAATGGAGCTTCCTGATGTCAAGAAGGCCACATCTAAACTGCTTTACAGTTTAAGACCATCCATGAATTTTTATGACAATACAGTCAAAAAGAAGAAAGAAAATAAAAATGAGTGAACATTTCAAAAAAGTTATTTGACCCCATTTTTTTTTTTTGAGTGAATGGGAACCATAGTCACATTAGTGGTGTGTGTGGATACAGCTTTAGTTGTTTCTTGGGAATTTTAAATTTAATTAAACATGAATACAGTAAGCCTAAAAGACCTTTATTTCATAACGGCCTTTCCCCCTCTTCTGTAATCATAATAAGGAAATAATCTTCTAGCAAAAAAAGACTAAAAAACTTATAATTAAAGGGCTCAAGTCCAATTTCCAAACTTCTAAATTAGCAGTAAAATATTTCCTCTTCTTTTCTCCTTCATTCCTGCTGCAGAGAGTTATTTAAAACTAAACACAAAATATCCACCCCCACAGCTCACATAACCTGCATAAAAATAGAGAATATATGTCAACTTTCGACTTACCGATTCACCAGGTAAATGATAAACTTTTAATGATTTCAACACTGAGGAAGAACAGTCTTAACCACCATAAAGTTGGTGTCATTGGAAAAATAGTCTATTTTACGTCTCAATACTAGTAGGATTATCTGCACTATTGTTATACGTTTTCATAAACCGAAGAAAGTGGCTTACTTAAGTTTATTATTGGATGCAAATAAATGTTTTTTCTTAACACAGAAGAGAGGTTACTGGGTAACAAGCATCCAAGATGAAGCCAGAAAAGAAAATCACTCATTAAAAGTGTCACTTGTTACTGCAGCAATAATCAATAGAGCATTAAACGTCACATTTTATTGCAATGGATGGGGAATAAACATGAAGACCACAGCGCACTCTTGTAAATGGTATGACTTGTAAATGTCAGCAAGGACTTATTTAACACTAAAAGTCTATAAGAATTTGCAAAGGGAGTTTTAAAATTCATCCAAGGCAGCTGAAGGTTACATGAGGAAAGGGCAGCTATATATAGCATGCACGCACACAGGTAATGTAAAATATGAATGGATAAAAAAGACCCAAATTCAGTTCTAATTAGAGTGTTCATTATATCTGGTATTCTGGAAAGTGCATGCATCGAAGCCTGCAAGTTTGGCATTATGAATATTTTATTGTGTACCTTGTTTCATATTCACAGAAAGCAGACTTTCTTTTCTCAACATAAGCAATATATATATATATATATACCTATATATATATAGGTAGAGAGCAAAGAGCAGCCTGATAGATACATGCATCTGAGAACACGTCTTTCAGACGGATGGCAATCTCTTCCTAGGAAATTGTCTAAAAGTATATAATATGCAGCATTTAGCTGCACAAAGTTTTCATCTCTCCACCCAGCCGAGTTAAATTTGGCTTGATTGTTCTGAGTGTTGCTCTGCAAACTTGAGAATCAACAGGGAGGGTTCTTAGGAATTTTCCAAGCCCCACATTTTTATATTTGCAGATTTTCATGTAGGACAGTCAGGACATCCTGACATGGGAGGAGAATCAACATTATCTGATCACAGGAGCTCCCGTGGCTTAAATCCACAGGGAAATGGATAGCGTGGGTTTCAAAAACCACATCTGAGAGATGGCCTGGCCATTTTCAAAGCAAAACTCTTTGAAGGGACTGGTTTCAGTTTCTCTCCCTGGATTTACTTCAAATTGAAGACACTAGAGAAATCCCATGGAAAAGTAGGTATTGTATTCTGAATAGGTTGGAGCAGTTAAAAGTGCAATATTACAATTTTAATAATACAAGTTTCAGTTAACATTCTTCAGAAGAAAAATAGTGAAATAAAGGCTGGGATAGTTTCTACTTCAATCAGAAAAATTCATTATATTATCCAGGACTTTTCAGGGGTCAAAAGGAAAGGGAGGACTAATTGACGTGTGTGTCATCAGCTTAGCCCTTGAGAAGAACAATACTCCATTAGCTTCCAAATACATCACAAAATTAGCAGTCCCACTTTCTATATGAATGAATATAATGATTTAGCGTTTTATTTTAGTTGATCAGTGAAAACTGTAGCTTCCGACACAAGGGTGAGCGTCAAAGCAGTGCAGTTTCATTCTGTTTCTAGTAATTTCCAAAACAGGGGAGAATTTTCTGGGTTTTTTCAGATTCCATAGCCAAAAACGACACCAATAGGAACAGAAAGTTCATTTTCACACGGTACCTGAAATTAAATGACAGCAAGCTGACAAAATATATAAAGCAAAGCCAAGGTAGAATAAGAAAAATATTAGATGACAGTAATAGTGAAAATGATGCTATGTGGCAGGCACTGTGTTAAGTTCTTCCTACATGTTCAGGTAGTTTCCTTTTGCTGCTGTAACAAATTACACAAATTTGTGGCTTAAACAGCACAAATTTATTATCTCACAGTTCTGGAGGTCCCAAGTCTGAAATGGGGCATAGAGATGTGTCCCTTCCTGAGGTTCTAGCAAGGATTCTGTTTCCTGCCCTTTCCAGTTCCTAGAAGCTGCTCGCATTCCTTGGCTCATGGCCCGGCGTATTGTTCCAACCTCTGCTTTCGTCATTACATCTCCTTCTCCGAATTTGACCCTCTTGCCTCACTCCTATATGAAAGGACCCTTGTGATTACATTGGGTTCACCCAGATACTCCAGGATGCTCTCCCCATCTCAACATCCTTAACTTAATCACATCTGCAAAGTCCCTTTTTCTATATGAGGTAACATATTCACAAGTCCAGGTGTTATGACGTGGGCGTCTTCGGAGACCATTATTTTGCCTACCATACATGGATATTACAGAAATGTTGTATCATTTCTGGCCCTACCATACATCTACTAGTTGATCTTTATCATCTATTGCTTTGAAACTCCGTTTTCCTTACTGGGGGAGAAGGAAGTAGGCCAACTCAATTTCTGGTTATATAGGAACAGGAATGACATCATTTTACTAAGATCTTCAAACTCCATCCACACAAATCTTTCCTCAACCTGTCTAACATATAGCAAAACTGGTTCCAATATAAAAGGATCTGATTGTAATTTTCTTTTCTGCTCAACTCTGACGTGGTCATTTCTTACAAAGGGGCAAATGAGCTGTGAAATGGTGGGATTGTTAGGCAACATTTCTGAGAGAAAAGGAAGTTGGAAAATTGATTCTCATGCAAGATAATAAAACTATGATTCCTTTGAAAGACTATACTCCTACTTAACGAACAATGAGGTTGTAATTATTGAATTATCTCTGAGAAGAAAGGACATCTAGTGCAATTACAGGGGAATCACGCAAGACGGTGTCTTTTGCCATCCTGCCCACCATCTTACGTTGGTGGTGGGACTATGCTTTAACTTTGACAGAGACATGGCGTTTATTTCATTTTGGGGGGGAAAGAAACTAAGTGGAAAATTACTTAGGATCTTTTTTTTGGTCTCCTTTTCTATTATCTTGTGTACACTGACTTTTCACAGTAATGAAATTCTAAGTACTCATGTCCATGCCTTTAGGGTAGCTTAACCAGTGATATAATGAAGCTTACCTACTTAAGGCTGGTTTTGTGAAAGAAAGAAATCAGTACATAAACCTGTACTCCCAAAATTTCATGTCCTAGGGAAAATCATTTTAAATAAGGTCTAGTTTTAGAATCTGAACGCAGTTCTCATGTTTCCACTTTGCATTAAAATAAATTTTTAATCTTATATTTCTGACCTGAGTCACAAAGATATCTTTCTGTGTTTGAATAATTACTACTGTGGCCTCATCCAGGTTAATTAACATAGTTTCTTTCCTTCTATAAAGGCCACTCACTCCTTCACGTGTGCTCCGGGTCCTACCTCCTCTTACATCCTCAAGGACATCACTCTTTGCGTTATCTTGTCTTGATCATACATCCTCAAATTTTCCCTCTCTGCAAAGTGATTTTCTTCAACAGAGAAATACCCTGTGGTATAATTGATTTTAAAAAAACAAAACTAAATGAAAACAAACAAACATTCCCTTGATGCCTATCTTCCTGATGCAAATTCTCTCCACTCCTTTATAGTCCAACACCATCCAGTGGTTGGCTGCACCCGTTGTCTCTGCTCCTTTGTTCTACTCAGTCTTCCTCTGCTGCTGGGAGTACATCCTTTAGGCAATAAGAAAAATATAGAGAACAATATAATGAGCACTCATGTGCTTCCCACTTAGTTTTGTCAGATCTTAACATTTAGAAAAATTTGTTCCATATCTTTGTTTTTTTATGTGAGCCACTGCCACAGCACGACCACTGACAGAGAAATGGTGTAAGTCCACACCCGGGAACCAAACTTGGGCCACCAAAGCGGAGCGCACCAAACTTAACCATGAGGCTACCAGGGCTGGCCTGCTCTGTAACTTTTTAAGGTAAAATAATTCAATAAAGATAAACCCTTCTTATACCTCCCAAATCCCATTTCTCTCCTCCCTTCCAAAGGTATCCATGCTGTTCTGAATCACTTACTATCTTCTCTCCAGGTAGCTTTCTCTTTTCAATCTTATCTGACTTCTCCACTTAGATGTCCCACAGGCATGTCAAGTTTAGCATATCAAAAATTAGACTCTTAGCCCTTGTAGCTTGCTTCGCTTTCTCTCTGTTGTTCTAAGTTAATGTTATTGGGATCTACCTACTTGTTTAAGCCAGAAACAGGAGTGTCTTCCTTGACTCTACACTTCCACTTCTCTCTGCGCTTGATCTATTATTATACATATTCTATCTTCAGAGCATACACATAGGTTCCTGGTCTGTCTGTCCTTCCATTTCTCTACTTTCCATTGAAGGTGGCTGATTCCTGCATTCTGAATTTTCCGGGCTCAGGTGTAAGGTGGCTTCCACCTGGACTCTGTCAATGGGAAGCCCTGTGGGCTGGGTGACAGTGGGAGAGAGCTACAAGCCTCTTGCCTTGGGCAGCATCCCCTGCAATAGTTTCATCTCCTCCTTGGCTTCAGCTCCTTCTGAACTGGCCCACTGTGGTTCCCACTTACACCAGATGACGCAGCCTTCAATTCTGCTAATATCACCTCCACCCTCTGACCCTCCAGCCTTGGGGTGGTGGTGGCTCCTTGACTTTGTTAACCTATGGGATGACTTACCATCAACTCCTGTTTAGCGTCTCATCAATTCCATTATAGGAACAAGCAATTCTTTTCCTTAAATTCTGTCATTTTAAGATATTTTGAGTGGATTTTTCCTCTGGTTTGTTGCCATGGAACCTTTCAATTTGTCTCTCTGCTTTCATTTGTAACTCCCCAATTCATTCTTTTTATGCTAAGGTAGATCATGTCATTGACTTGTGTAAACTCTATACTGGCTTTTTATTGCTCTTGGAATGAAATATGAACTGCTTAACAATAGTTGCAGGCCTGGCCTTCAACTTTTCAATCTCAGCCTGTACCGCAAACCACTTTCCTCCACTCTCACTCAATACTCCATAGCTCTGCTGGTCCTTTCTCTTCTGTTAGAAATGATAAAGTCCTTTTTACTTCCGAGCCTTGGTACATGCTGTTCCCTCTACTTGAAATGCTGTTCCCCTCCCTGACTTCTGGCAGAGGGTGTTTCATCCTTCAGGCTTCAGTTTAAATCACCTCCTCACAGATCTTCTCTGATCACACAAACCAAAGCATATCCTCTTGTTACAGGCTTTTAGAGAAACCGTATTTTTTTCCTTCCTTGGATGTTATCACAATTTGTCTTTATGGAGTCACTTACACTTGGTTGGTTCAGTGTCTTTCTCCACTTTCTTTCACAGGTTGGAAGCTCCATGAACCTGGACTCATGATGGGTCTGTCCATCACCATGTCCTCAGTGCGTCAAATAGTATCTGACACAGACAAGATTCTCCGTAAGTATTTGTTATTATGTGTTAAATGCATAAATGGAGGGATTCTTAAAGTTTATTTGCGAACTAAATTGATAAATCGTTGGTTTGGATTCTTAAAGCTTATTTGTGAACTAAATTGATAAGTAATTAGTTTGGATTTGAAATTGAACACGCTCAAGAACAGCTCACGATTTGGCCCATACTGGTTGGCATTTTTCTCACAGACCTGAGACAGCGTTGATGTGTCTTCGCGTTGCCTAAGCTGTGTGCTCTGCCTTTGCCTGGGGTGCTTCTCATGAACTGTTGTAGTTGATACCTACAAAGAGCAAAACGAAACCAGACAAAATCTGGAGCTGACTGTCTTTGAATGTAAAGGGACTTTCTGGATTGAAAAAAAGGCTCTTTTCAATAATCGCCAGGAAAGTGTATTTTTCTTACCCATTTCCACGATTATTCTTCTTCTCAGCAGTCTCTCCTCAAAAGAGTTACCACTGCAGGTGAAAATGAACACTGCAGACCAGATGCCACTGATGCAGAGTAAGGGAGATGCTCAAGGGAGGGGCGGGTACCAGGTATGGCTGGGATGAAGGAACCATCAGCAGACCGTCTGTGAAATGAAAGGAACTGTGATTCAGTCAAGAAATTCCATTTAAAATTAGACACACGAAACGACACCTTACAATTTATGTATCACTTTATTTCCTGCAGAAATCCTTCCTTAAGCACAGAAGACCAATATACTGTGCTTTCCAATTCTCTACCTTTCTTTCTGTTTGAATAATGCCTTGTTGCCTAGGAACTGGGGTGATAGGTATGCCATAAATACATCTTCAAATCATCTTTTCTTTTTTTTTGCTGGATCAATTTTTTTTTCCACACTGCTTCTATTGTTATGAAGGCTCATTAGAATATCGCCCTATTCTCCATTTGTTTGTTTGGAATATGTACAGACTGTAAAAGCCCAATTAAGTAGGAATAAAATATTCTAGTTTCCATTTGTCTTTCAATTTATTATCTGACATAACTTGACATCTGTGGAAAGCAACTATTTATATATCAAGAAAAAATACATAGTTAAAAGGTGGATTATCTAGCATTCTATCAGCCGGAGCTCTTCTAACTGGTAATTTCTCCCACACAGAGTGCAATGAAAACTAATGTTTATAATGATGATATTGAACAAATAATGACCCTGAACCATCGCGAAATTAGCCAATTAATCCCATCCCATAAATTTATGCACCAGAGCGTGGGAGAGATTATCTTCCCCAAAACTCATGGTTAGTGACAAACCAGGGACTGGAATTTGAGTTCCGATACCCAAGGCAAGGTATTCACTATCCTCTTCCTTGCCTGAAATTTTCTTCCCTCCACAAATGTTGTTTATTTGAAATCTACCAATCCCTCCATCAGAGCCAGAAGTATCTCCGTGGTGTTTGAATGTCAAAAGCATTTTCAGAACTAGGTCCTTTATCTTGACATCGAGTCATAGTGATTGCTTATTTAATAAACTCTGATGAAAAGTCTCTTTCTAACCTTCTGTGTAATCAGAATCCTCTATATTGAATATTGTTTTCCTCTTCTTAAACTTTTTATTAGGTTGCAGTTGCCTGCAAACAAAATATATGGAAGCAAGTGTAAGTTAGTTAGATAATAATCACACAGACACTCATGCATTCACGATATAACGTAAGAACTAGCACATAACCCATTTAGTTGCAGCTATTTATCTAGCTCAAGATATTTTCAGTATTGTCAAAGGCTATGATGTCCAACAGGGCCTTGTTTCTTGGTCTTTAAATAGTAATAATATCCATCAAATTGAACGTTTACTGGATGTTAGGCACTCTATGATCACCATCTCTTTTAATCCTTATGACAACCTTACGAGGCGGTGTTCTATTTAGGGGATGTGAATTGCTGTACCAAGCACCCCCAAATCTCAGTGACTTAACAGAGAGAGGCTTATGACTTGTTCATTTCACACTCCCTTTTCTTCAGGCAGTGATTCTGGAATCTAGTGATTCAGGACTTCTTCAAGTTTGTATCTCTAGCATCCTACCTGAGCCTTCACATTCTCCATGAGATCGCTGCGTGCAGTTGGACAGTCAATGATGAAAACATGTAGGAGGGGTCCTGGGACATTTCAGGGGCCAGGCCTGGAAATGGCATACACTGTTCTGCTCGCATACCATTGGACGGAGTAACAGCATCAATCTGATCCAAAGGGAGCTGGGAAGTAGAGTCTACTTGTGTGCCCACAGAAAATGAAATTGTTTGGAAAACCCATAGTATTCTCTCTGCCACACTTAGATGTTATTATTATTATTATCCCCAGTGTATAGTTGAGAAAGGCAAGGATTAGAAAGATAAAATGACTTGCTCCTGGTAGTAAATTATCGGGCTGAGAGTCTAACTCAGACACCATGCCCTTACTCACTGCACAATACTACTTGCTAGCTAGAACTTGGACAAGTCAAAGTTAACTGTGGACCGTACTGCAACACAGTCCAAGCAATAGGGAAGACATGAATGGATTTCTTTTAGAAATTGAATGATTGCTAGTGTATGTTTCTAAAAACAAAGCAGCACAACGACCTCTTGCCTTTTTTTATTTTCTGAGCCATTGACTTCCAACCAAAAGATTTTGACTGCTCATAAATCAGATGGAAACTAATGACTTGTTTTAACTATATCAGTTATAATTAATTATTGGGCAATTTGAGCTTTTCCTGATTTTGTTTTGTGGGATTTAGAGTCACGGGTAAATATAACCTCCCTTAGTGATGACTAAATTAAAAGAAATTACGGCTGTCTTGTCTCCATGGATAATTGGGCCATCCACATGAGGTGCTTCCAATTTTGAATTAATTAATTTCGTGCTTTCTTCATAAACTATGTTGATGCTTTGCACAAACTTAAGTCTAACTAAAATAGTAGATCAAAAAATCTGTTTTGTCATTTTGATGATAGCGCCATACCCTTCATTTCAATTTTGATGCAAATCTTGATTTCTCACACTTAGTTGAATATATTGCAAAAATAATCCCTTATCTATAAATGTTACATGCGACAATCTTTCTTTGCCTATGAACTAATAATGTTTCCTAATTTCTCAATTGTCCCTGGATTTTAGCACCAAGAAATTATAGTCTGAAACTGAAGTCAAATGTTAAGGTAGAATTCAAGTGAGAGCTACATATCTGTTCCCCCTTTTAGCAAAATTGTTTGAAGTATCACTTTGATAAGCCCAAATTCATGATGTGATTTTTGAAATAAGTATCTGGCAATGTTTTTCAGAGTTATTTGATTCATAGAGCTATTCTGAAGTTTTCTGTTTGTTGCTTTTTTGGAGAGGAGCGTGGTAACAAGAGCAAATTTGTTCCTAACTTGACATAGAGTCTTTGAAAAATTGCTAAACATCTTACAGGCTCCTTGGTTGGCAAGTGTGGGATAACTATATTGACTTATGTGTCTCAGAGAACTCTAGACAGAACAAAATGAGTTAACAGGAGTGAAAATGCTTTGAAAAACAATATAAATGCTACAAGGCACTCTTGAAAACAATCTGAGTTTGCACTGGACATCTCTCAGCCAAAATGCTAGGATGGCTTTATGGGTTGAATTGTGCTTCCCTAAAAAGATATGTCAAAGTCCTAATCCTGTATCTGTGAATGTGACCTTATTTGGAAAAAGGGTCTTTGCAGATGTAAACAAATTAACATAGGATGGGTCTAACTCAATATGAATGACGTCTTCTAAGAAGAGGGAAGATTGATGCAAAGGCAGACACACAGAGAGAGGATGCCCTGTGATCACAGAGTCAGAGATCGGAGTGATGTAGCTACAAGCCAAGATGGCTCCCACCAGAAGTTAGGAAGAAGCAAGGAAGGATTCTACCAAGAATCTCAGAGTGAACAAGGCACTACTGACACCTCAATTTGGGACTTATTGCCTCCAGAACTGTGAAAGAATAAATTTCTGCTGTTTTAATCCATCCATGTTGTGGTATTTTGTTACAGCAGCCCTGGGAAATTAATATGGACAGCGTAAGTCAAATAAGGAAAAGGGGAAAAACTCCTCACGTATTTGCTTCTTGTTTATTTCTCTTAGGGTTAGGAGGAGGCTCCCTCCCATGGAGCCAGTGACCGTAGCTGACAGCATAACCTGAGGTCTGGCCACACTGTGAGTCTAGGTTCTTGGAATGGTTCATCAGGTAACCTCGAAGAAGTGGTGCAATCAACATCTGATTAAAACGCCACAAAAACGCAGTAGATTAAACACCTAAATGTCCCACTCCCCATGCTATTATGACACTGGGGGATGGAATTGGTAATAAAGTTGGCTGTTTTACAAAGCCTTTGTGAAGGATTAAAAGTTTGAAAAACTAACCAATGCATCTGCTCCCTTCCCCCACAAACCCTGTCTTATTTTCCTTCTAACGTCCTGTCCAGGCAGCTGGGTCATTCTCCCGTCTCAGACCTCAGGTTTAGGGAAGATGAGAGAGGTTGGAAGGCCTGGGACGAGCACCCATGTAGTCAGCATCAGAACCAGCACCATCAAGAAACTGTAATAACACTCGCCATCACTAGATGGCGCCGTGGCAGAGACCGCAACTCCCCAGTCTCCGTTCAAGTGAGCGCCCCCGCATGCCTGAGTGGAGGAGTTAAATGAATTCTCCTTCATCTGTGTGCACCTCTGTTGTTAGTAGCCTGTGCCTTTCCTATCAAGCAGAAGTAATGCCATTTGTGGTCTGAAGCAGTTTTCGGCCCTAGACAGGGCTCATAGTTCCGAGAGAATTCATAATCCAGCAGAAGCAGAAGGTGTAGGCAACACCCTCTGGATGATACGTTGATGCAGTAGAAAAGAAAGCCCCAGCACTTGTGCTTTGAGTCACTTCATGATGTCTCAACCCCCCTTCCCAGCTAAGACAGTGATGTTACTCCCTCTGCCTTCTCCCCTGCCCCATACATCCAATAGAACCCTTCCCCCAAAGTCCCTTTAGGATGCCTGTTGTCCTTCTGAGGATGCTTTTGACACTCAGTTTGGGTAGATTTCATCCAGAAGGCACCCAGGGTGATTTGCTCCAGGTCACAAAATATGGCTTCTGTAGCCCCCCTCCTGGCCTGAGTTACTGGAAACATGCGGACTGTACGTCGCGATTGACACGACCCTTCTTGTGACTTAGTTCTGGTCCACATTGTCAAAGTGCTAGGTTTCATGGAAGAAGCCAACATCTTTTATTCCAGTTGATCATTTCCCTTAAGAGGCCGGAGACTAAGTCAGCTACTCCCTGAGCTTTAAGCACGTTCACGATATATCATCATTTGTTTTCACATAATCAGTATCAACTCAGTTGAAATTAGTCCTTTTTAAGGACCTTTGGTTTAGAAGGAGTTTTCTCATTTGTGTTAAATGTAACACCTTGCCTTTAAAAGTCAGTCTTCAGACAAATTGAATAATGAAAATGGGTTTGGATTAATATAATTGTGAAAACTTAGGTATGGGAAATGTGAATTAGGTTCCTTATGAATCATTTGAATACAACAGAAAACCCAGGTTTGTTATTTCATTTACAAACTGCTTCATTTTAAAAGTCTATCCATTTCAAAATGTAGGCTTAAGAAGTCTATCATATGGTATTAACTAGCCTAAGAATTGCTTACGGTTCAGCCATTGACTTTTTTTTAACGCAGCTCGTGTTTTAGGAAATTTCACTCCAGTCTAGCTTATGGAATTTTACTCAAAATTAAGATTTTTTTAAGATATGATATTCTCTTTTATTTCAGTTTTAGATTCCTTCCCAAAACAGTAAAAATGCCTGCATAAAAGTAAAATATTACTGATTTAGTAGCACTGATTCTGGGGTAAATGTGCCACCTTGTGGTTACATGAGGAAGTTCACTTTTCAACTTGTAATTTAATGATAATGTGAAATCTGCCTTCTTTTGTCCAAAAAAGAGCTCCTGGAACATTCACTAAGAGAGACCATATCCTACATGATAAAGTTAAGTCTCAGTGAAACCACTCAGTTTGTTTTCTATCCACAATTAAATTGAATTAGGAATTGATAATAATAAATTGTTTAGAAATCCCCCCTCTCCAAAAAAAAGAAGAGAGGGCTACAGGTGGTGAAATTATCTACAATGTGTATATAGATCCACAAAGATGGAGATATCCACTATGACATGGTGCTTGCAGGAACCATATTTTGGGATATGTGGGATCCTCAGCAAATGACACTGGGTAAATTATCACCAAAATGAATACCCGGTTTGTCGCTTGAAGACTTTACCTCTGTTCAGAAAGTCATTCTACATAGTAAATTCTACATATTTATTCCACATACTAGACAACTAATAGCTGTGCATACTGTCCGGAAGTAAGTAAAATAGAGAGATGTTTGTGTGTGTACTTGTGTGTATTGGTGGGGTGGGGTGGGAGGACAAGAAATTAGAGCCCTGAGGGAAAAACTAAGTTAGTTAAAAAGTGGTAGTCCATGGCCTCTACTCCCAGAAGCCCCCATCCCCCACCTATGAGCCCCCCTTCTCTTGGAGAGCGCAGGAAGAGAATGGGTCCCATCAATATGTAATGAAAGTTCGCTCATACTTGCTATGGGGGGTTCCAGCCTCATCACTTCCTCCAGAACCTGCAGCCATCTCAGCCTGCCAGAGCCCTTTCAACAAGGTCCTTCCTACAGATGCTTTCTTCTTTCTCCCCTTTTTGCAGAAAGGCCAACCCTCATGCGTCGTCCAGCTTCCAGGAGCTTATTTTCCCTTTTGCCACAAAAATTTCAGAGGTACATTTTTTGGGGCACATTAAATTTTGACTAATATCTATTGCCTTCAGAATGATCTGTTTCTGCTGTCTACTTTATTTTTTTTTACTTTTAGTAAAATAGCATCTGACAACAAAGTGAGTCACAATTGGATCCCTTAATTTAAGGAGGGGGCAGTCCGGTTTGTTCATATTTGTGTATCTTGTTGTCTTTTCCTTTATAACGTAAGACTTTGAAGGAAGACCCAGGCCTCCGAGCCCCTCCCCGCTGTCTTTGTAAGGATGATTGGGGACTGCTGATGTCCAATGCCCTGTATGAGGAGACATATCGCTACAGCCCACTTTAACTTCTCCAGGGCAGGAAGAGAGGGAAATATTTTTGCTAAATGCCCTCACCTGCAATATTTTATTTTATTTTTTTAAAGATTGGCATGTGGGCTAACAACTCTTGCCAATCTTCCTTTTTTTTTTTTTTAAGGATTGGCACCTGAGCTAACAACTGTTGCCAATCTTTTTTTTTTTTCTGCTTTATCTCCCCAAACCCCGCCTGTACACAGTTGTATATCTTAGTTGCAGGTCCTTCTAGTTGTGGGTTGTTGTGGGACGCCGCCTCAACGTGGCCTGACGAGCAGTGCCATGTCCGCGCCCAGGATCCGAACCCTGGGCCGCCGCAGCGGAGCGCGCGAACTTAACCACTCAACCATGGAGACAGACCCATCCTGCAATATTTTAAAAGTGGCATTTAACATAATGTCACTGATATAGAACATTAGATGGAGACAGTTGGCTGTCTGATTAGGGGATTGCAGATGAAATGTAATGATGAAAAAAAGTAGCATTTTTGAAGCCTTAACCATGTGCCCAGTGTTTAAGAGCTTTTCAAGTAGGAACTCTTCTAGTTATTACAACCCTGTAAGGTGAGACTACTATTGTCCCCATTTATCAGATAAGGAAACTGACTCACAGAGTCCTTGTAAAACTTGCCTAATGTCATGCAGCTGGAAAGTGGTGGAGTCAGGATTTGAACCCAGTGACTCTCTGCCCTTAGCATCCTTGCTCTTCATCTCAACACTATCCTAGACTTTGTGGTGACAGCAGAAAATCAATCTCTCTCTCAGCTGCTATTAATTCAACAAACATTCGCGAATGCTGACTAAGTGTCTGGCGGTGTGATGAGCTCTGAGGGTACAGAGATGGATGACCCAGTCCAGCTGTCAAGCCTCTACTGAGTCTTTTTCAACCTTTGAACACAGCTGTGAGAAACTTCCAGCACCACAGCTTTCACCCACCGAGCACTTCCAACAAATGGTGTCTAGACACCACATACCATAGAGTTGCTGCCTTGCCAGCAATGAGGTCACACAACGCAGCCGGTCACCAGCACAGAGGCTGTGTTGGCGGTGTCTCAGCCCTGCTAATTGGGACAGGTGCAGAGGGTGATGACAGCAGGCCACCCACAGAGCTCTGGCAAAGGCATGAGGAGCAGGAGGAAGAAATAAGAGGAAGGCTGAACTGCAGCCCAGGCAATGATGGCTGGCAAACAAAAAGATGTCGGTGAAGGACCATCCTGGGATGTATCAAGAAGGAAAAAAATGGTCCTTTTTAGAAGGGGAATTCCCTAATCTCTAAAGCAAACAGTAGAGCCTCGGGAAATATATGCATCTATACAGCCGCAAAGTTGTCACAGTGTGGCGGCTGGGTGTTGCTGTGATGCTGAAAGCTATGCCACGAGGATTTCAAGTACCAGCAGGGTCACCCATGGTTGACAGATTTCAGTGGAGCTTTCAGATTAAGGCAGACTCGGGAGAAGGACCTAGCTACCCACTTCCAAAATACCGGCTGTGAAAACCCTATGGATAGCAGTGGCGCACCGTCTGACACAGCCCCAGAAGGTGAGAGGATGGCACAAAAAGACCGGGCAGGGTTCTGTACTGTGCTGTTCACAGGGTCGCTAGGAGTCAGAATCTACTCAAATGGCAATAACAACAAGTACAACCACAAACTTGCCAAAACAAAAAGATAATTCACACACACACACACTCACTCAATAATCACGGTACAAGCTGTGGCTCTTTCTAGGGAGTAGAGGGAGATGACGTTTTGGAGAAGACTCTTGATAATGGCACTTCAAATGGCTAGACAAGAATTAGAGATAAAAATATAAGAAACACCATCTCAATTACCACTTAAAAGTTGGTTAGAAGAGATCGTGAACGTGTTAAAGGGAAAGTAGCAGATTCGGGCTGCTCACTAAGAGAAGCAAGTAAAGAAATAAGTTTGACCTTCCTGGATTCTGAAGGTTTAAACTTCAGTAGAGTTTATCTAACATTGTAAGCATTGGTTGGAATGTTCTAGAACACCGAGAAGAATGAGAGGAAGTCGTTTGATTCCAGGAATTTACAGCATATTGGGACATGGCAAATAATTAGAAAGTTCAGAAATATACAAAGTTTTAGTGGAGAGATGTCCTTTTCTATGTGAACTAGTAGATATTAATTTGCTTTGAAATGTATAATAGCCGATATTGAATTTAAATCCTATAATTGCATGTAACATGCACTTCTGGTATGATCTGTTAAGACTTTAAAAAATAATAGACATAAAATCATGAGTCTTAATGAGATGCTAATTATGAAAATAATGTGCATATTTTGTTATGCAACTTTATTTTTAGTTAGGAGCCAAAAACAATTGCTTTCTTAATCTGTGTATTTATAATTAAACCATGAGTTGACCATCAGATACCTATTCATTTTCTCCCTCATCAAAAGTTATCAGTAAATCACAGATACTTAGAACATTTTAATAACTCACCTTACTTTATTTCAAAAGCTTGGACTTTACAATGTATTTGTCATCACAAAATACCTGACAGCTACTCTGTCTCATTTGGATGTTGCAAGAATAGAATTAAGATAATATTCATGAAGTCTTTCGAGACTCTTGTTACAGAGATTTTAGATAAGTGTTTCGTTGTAATTAGAAGAAGCTAAAGTAATCTACTAAAACTACACAAAATTTATTTTTTAATTGTGGGAACTTGAAAGCTATTTGGTTTCTCTTATAACTGAAATTTAAACACACAAAAATCAGAGACAAACTAAAGTAAACTTATTTGCTAATGTTTGCATTCATACGTGTGTATGTGTTAGGATGAATAATAGCCCACAAAGATATCCAGGTCCTAATCTCTGGGAATGTTACCTTATATGGCAAAAGAGATTTTGCAGATGTGATTAAATTGGAGATTTTGAGATTAGGAAATTAGGCTTGATTATCTGGGTAGGCCTAATGTAATCACGAGAGTCCTTGTAGTAGTCAGGATATATACATATGAAATAAGGAATTGGCTCATGCGATTATGGAGGCTGAGAAGTGTAGACCCAAGAGAGCTGATGGTGTAAGTTCCAGTTCAAGTCTAAGTCTGAAGTCAGGAGGAGACTGATGTCCCAGCTGGAAGAGAGGCAGAGGGAGAGAGTTCTTTCTAACTCAGCCTTTCATGCTACTCAGGCCTTCAATGGATTGGATGAGGCCCACCCACAATGGGGAGGGAATCTGCTTTACTGGTCTACCATTCAAATGTTTCATCCGGAAACACCGTCCCAGACACACCCGGAAATCAAGTTTAACCAAATATCTGGGCTCCCTGTGGCTCAGTCTAGGTGATAGATAAAATTAACCATCCCAGTCCTTATAACAGAGAGGCAGGAGGATGAGAGTCAGCAGTAGATGTGAGATGGAAGCAAGAGACTGAGCAATGTGAGGAAAGACACATGAGCCAAGGAATGCCCGCCATCACTAGACACTGAAAGGGACAGGGAAACGGGTTCTCCCCTAGAAACTGCAGGAGGAACCAGCCCTGCCAGCTCTTGTGAGACTGATTTCAGACTTCCGACCTCTGGAAGTGTAAGATACTAAATTTGTGTTGTCTTAAGCCAGTAAATACAGGCAATTTGTTACAGCAGCCACAAGAATCTAATGTTTTATATATATTATAAAATTTTTATTTTATTATTTTATTTATATTAAATTCTATTAAAAATTTATATATGTATAAGTTTTATATATATATATATATATATAATTCTTGTTTTAAGACAATTTTACCTACCATGGTATGGTTTCTATAAAAAAACAAAACAAGGATCAGCTCTCTTCCTCAAGAGTGTTATTATTTGTCAAAACTTCCATCATTAATATTCTTTAGAGACCATCCAGAAATGCTCTTCATTGAGAGAAGGGAGCCTTATTTATTTAGGGCAAGGTATTGATGTGAAAGAACCCAGACACAAAGAGTTCCTCAGTCCACGCTACTCTTCAACATAAAGTGACTTGGCCCTGGGTTCTCTTGGTCAGCACAGAAAACAAGGACAGGCAACTTTCAAGGCAAATTGCAGGTTGAGAAAGTTTGACATTAGCACTTTTCCAGACACTTTTCCTCTGTAAGCTTTCAGAGAACAAGGCAAGGGTATTTCTGGGTTTTGATATTCAACTCCCATTAAAATGAAAAAAATATGTTAGAGTTACTTTTTTTTTTTTTTTGGAGAGGAAGATTGTTGCTGAGCCAATGCCTGTGCCAATCTTCCTCCATTTTGTATGTGGGACACCACCACAGCACGGCCCAACAAGCAGTGTGCAGGTCCACGTTTGGGATCCAAACTCGTCAACCCTGGCTCCCCGAAATGGAGTGCAAGAACTTAACCACTATGCCACTGGAATGGCCCTAGAGTTACTTTTTGGCAGGAACTAACTGATAATAATGAGAGAACAGGTTAGGTTTTAATTTGCATTTTTAGGTCTCCTTAATTTGTTAGCTATGATTAGCCATAGGTAGAAGAAAGCTGGAACCTTTCACGTGATCAAGCCGTGCATAACATCAGTCCTGAGGTCTGCTTCCTCATTTAGGGTGCCTTGGTAAGCTCACTCAGAAAGGTACAATATTCTAAAGACTGATCCATAGCACTTCTTTGCTATGTGTGCTCACACAGGTGGCAAGAAAGATTGATAAATATCCAAGAATTCTTAAAACTGGTGGTTAAACCATTGTTAGCTTAAAATTGGCCATAGGAAAGTATTTACACCACAGAAATTGGCAAAAGCTACAAATCAGGGATTTTTTTTGTCCTCTTCCCCTAGGGAGCTGTTTTACCTGCTCATCACTGTTTATTTCCTTCTTTTCTGAAGAAGAATCTTTCTTCTGTTGTCTCCAAGTGGTAAGACATTTCAGTCTGGGACTTTGGGTCCACTCTGTCTGTAGTTTCTTCTTTGACCACTGCTATTTCCTGTGGTCAGGGCCAACTTATCCAATAGGCAGAATAGACACAGTGCCTGGAGCCTATGACACTTTCAGGGGTCCATGAAATGCTTAATTTCTTTTAAATCAGATGAAAAATATGAATCTAAAAATAATAATGCATAATAATGAATTCAGCCTGGGTTATAGTCATCTACATAACTAGATAGTCCTAAAACATAATTTTTGATTTTTTTTTTAATTGGAGAAAGGGGACCATGAAGGCAAAAGTTTTCAGGGCTCACAAAGTCATAACACAGTCCTGCTTCCAGGTCCTCATGGCCCAGAACTGATAAGGAATAAACCTGTTCTTCCAGCCATCCTCTCTTGTAAATGCTTGCCAATAGGGTATAATGCGTATTGACAGAAACACTTCAGATGTCTTTGAGATGGGCACTGCATTACCCCTAGGAGCCTGAGTTAACCCCACGTTTGCACGTGTCTCTCTCTGAGTCTATCTGTTTTTTTGACTAACACAGTCTCACCATCTTGAATTGTGATTCTTTCAAAAAGATGGTAAAGACCAACAAAACCAATCTCCGGATCCCAGTGAATAGGACATCTGCTGCCTTTGTCTTATAGTTCGTGTTCACGCTCTATTTTTTTGTTAAGCTGGCAATCATTCAAGCCAATAGTACGAAATTCAATGGCATCTCCTGTTTCCTTTGATGTTTTCTGGTTTATTCATACATAAGTTCCCAGAGGATTTATTTATTTATTTTTTCTTTTGTAAAGTAGAATCCTATGTCTACTAAAGTCTTGACAGGTGGACTTTTTTTAGGGGTGCCAACTAGAACTGGTAACTCTGTGGCGGGCTTTGAGGAATGTTGCGGGCTCCCTCTTTCTCAACAATATCTTGCTCACAGGCCTAATAAAGCACTTGAAACAGCCCCATCAGAATCAGTCTTTCTGGTCACAGTCTCATCTTTATTCAAATCCTTCTTTCTTCTCTCTCCTGACCTGCTACCCCTTCATTCCCTCATTCCTTTATCCCGTATAGAGATTACATCTCAAATTTTAATGTGCAAAGAACCACCAGAGGAGCTTATTAAAATGCAGCTATCTGGGCCCCACTTCTAAGGATTCCAGTTCAGTAGGCTTAGGCTGGGCACTTGAGATCATTTTTATTAGGTCCTACATGATGCTGAGGAAGGCAGGGAGAAGATGCCTTAACTTCTTACTGGCTTACACAAAAATGAGACTATTTTTCAAGTACTTTACAAATTGTGACAAGTCCAGAACCAAGTATTGAAAATGGTTAAGGAGGGACGACCCAGTGGCTCAGCGGTTAAGTGCACACGTTCCACTTCGGCGGCCTGGGGTTTGCCAGTTCTGATCCCGGGTATGGATATGGCACCACTTGGCAAGGCATGCTGTGGTAGGCATCTTACATATAAAGTAGAGAAAGATAGGCATGGATGTTAGCTCAGGGCTAATCTTCCTCAAAAAAACAAAGATTAAGGAAGACGATTGATGATACAAACCGACTGTATTTAACATTTCATGAAGCAAGCAGTCTGGGTTCTCAAGAGTCCAGAGGACTGCAAAATGGAGCAGAAGGCAAGAAGCTTTTATAGGATAAAGAATAAAGAACAAGGGAGAGAAAAATAGAAAATGAATAAGGAACAAGGAGATAAATATAGAGCTCGGACTTGGCTTGGCGCTTGGGGATTAGCTGATGATAGACTGCATTTCTGGTCAAGAGGTGCAGGAACAGGAACTTGAAAGTTAACTGAGTTTCAGTGTGCTGCCATAACTGCCGGGGCAACAGCATCTCCATCTTGGACCTAGAAATCTAGTTCAAAACGAGCTCTAAGAAATTTACAAGACTATGGAAAGTGACAATGAAATAAAATATTAATAGTTGTCATTAATTGATAGCATACAATATCTTCAGCATTTGAGACCTATTAATTTTATCATCATAACAATCCTAGGGGATAAGTGCTATTATTGCCATCTTACAATTAGGAAAGTGAGACTGAGAAGGATGGGCAAATTGCCCATCTTTTCATACAGTAAGTGGTCGGAGGACTTCCCATGTCAGTTCCACAGCAGGGCTTTTGTATTTGCTTTGCCCTAAGCCTGGGGTGTGTTTCTTTCTCCTCATGGCTTAGTTACTCCCACTTCCTCCTACAGATCCCAACCCATGCATCAGTTCCCTGATTTTGTTCACTCAGTGAAGTGCCTGGTCATGAGGCACCCACAGACCCTCATTCCTCTCCTTTGCAGCTCTTGTTGCTGAGGCATGTTTGCATTTGCTGGGGTGATGATTTGACTATATCTGCCTCCTGTACTGGACTGTAAGCTTCTTGGGCAGACACGGCATGTTTGTTTTTGGTTTCGATTTTTTTAAATGTGCATAGCAGCTTTATTCTTTTTTCAAAAATATTATTTTATTGAGGTCATATTGGCTTATAACATTGTGTAAATTTCAGGTATTCATTATTATATTTCAGTTTATGTATAGACTGTATCGTGTTCACCACCAACAGTCTAGTTTTTATCTATCACCATACATATGTGCTGCTTTACCCCTTTCACCCTCCCCCAACTCCTTTCCTCTCTGCTGACCACCAAGTGTTCCCCTTGTCTATGTGTTTGTTTGTTTATCTTCCATGTATGAGTGAAGTCATACAGTATTTGTCTTTCTCTGTCTGACTTATTTGGCTTAGCTTAATACCCTCAAGTTCCATCCATGTTATCACAAATGGCACAAGTTTGTCTTTTTTTATGGCTGAGTCATATTCCATTGTATATATTGTATTTATAGAGAGAGGGATATACCATATCTTCTTTATCCATTCATCCGTTGATGGGCACTTGGGTTGCTTCCACGTCTTGGCTATTGTGAATAATGCTGCAATGAACATAAGGATGCATAGATCTTTTTGAATATTGATTTCATGTTCTTTTGATAAATACCTGCTAGTGGAATAGCTGGATCACATGGTATTTCTATTTCCAATTTTTTTTGAGAAATCACCATACTGTTTTCCATAGTGACTGCATGAGTTTGCATCCCCACCATCAGTGTGTGAGGGTTCCCTTTACTCCACATCCTCTTCAACACCTGCTATTTCTTATCTTGTTAATTATAGCTATTCTGACAGGTGTGAGGTGATATCTCATTGTAGTTTTGATTTGCATTTCCCTAATAATTAGATGCTGTGTGTTTTCAATCACCATTCTATCCTGAGCATTTAGAATACTGCCTGGCATATATTAAGTGCTTAAAAAATATTTGTTGAATATGTGAGCAAATGAAGGAATGAATGTAAACTATGGATAATAATGGTTAATAATTATATAAATGCATGCACATGCAAAATATTACATTTTGGCATATTTTAAGGAGTCATCAGCATATAGTTTTTCATATAAATAAAATGTCATTTCAATATTCTGATTTACACAAGCGTAGCGTGAAATTTCTTATGATTTAAATTTCTTATATTGGGTTTTTGAATTACATGTTATCATGGATTTCATAGCTTGCTTAAAATTTTTTAAATGTATGAAATTGTATTCAACTAAATGGAGTGATAATAATGGATATCCTTTTAAAAGTCTTAATTTTATGAAATTCTTAAAATGCTCCAAATCATTAGAACTTAATATGTTAGCTAAAGCTGTAACTTATAAATCCTTAACTAATTTTCAGCCTTGCTGCGCAATATGGTAGCATAGCTACTTCATTGAACACTTGAATTGTGTCTGGATCATACAGATGTGCTGTAAGTGTAAAACATACACCAGATTTGGAAGACTTAGCACAAGACAAATTAAAAGAATGTAAATCATCTCATTAATAATTTTTGTATTGATTACATGTTCAAATGACAATATTTTGGGTCTATTGGGTTAAAATATATCTCTATTGGATGGAGCTGTCTTAGACAAATGCTAAAGTTAATTTATAAATAATCTTTGGATGACTGGAGACTTTCTAAGTAAAAAAATAGATACAAAACACTGTTCACTAAACAGAATCATAATTTGCCCTAATGTTTTGGAAGATCTATAGATTATAAGAATTTGAAAATTCCTTTGGAATATATTTTATACATGTATATACATGTATATGTAGTACGAATTGTTAAAAATGACATAGGATGCCTTCTTATGGAGAAAAAAGACAAAATAGTTCTTGCTCTTTTTTTCTGTCAGTAATATAATCAACAATATAAATGGCTTTTAGAGAAATATAAATATGCATTCGCGATAATGGTTATGATTTTCTTTTTTCATTAAGAAAGTTATTACTCTTTATCAAGATGGTCGATTGAGTATAAACAAAACTTTGTTTTGTTTAACATACTGATAGATTAATTACATTTTAAAGGTATCATTAAATGCTTTAAATTTATCACGTATTTGTATTTTATATACATGTATATGCCTAATACATACAAAAGTATATAAACAAATCTTTTACCACAAATTAAGTGACTAACGTATAAAAGGAGTCAAATTAAAATTTTGACCTTTTTTCTGCAAAATGACTAATTTACGCCCAGATTAGCAGAGGTTTTTCATGGCCCTTAAATATTCTGTTAACACTCAAGTTTAAGTGCAAGAGTGGTACAATAAATGACTATGAAAATGCTTTGTTTTTTAGAATTCTTGATTTATAAATCCCTCTCATTTTTACTCATGAAAAATAATTGTTATTGGCGTACTGTCTTAGTCAGCTTGGGCCGCCATAACAAAATACCACAGACTGGGGGACTTAAACAACAGACATTTATGTCTCACGGTTCTGAAGGTTAGAAGGTGTGGTTGAGTTCTGGTAAGAGCTCTCTTCCTGGTTTGCAGATGGCCACCTTGTCACTCTATCCTCACATGGCCTTTTCCTGGTGCGCATGCGTGGGAAGGAAGAGAGAGGTCAAACTGTTTTGTGTCTCTTTTTATAAGGACACTAGTCCTATTGGATCAGGGACCCATTTGTGGGACCACTATGACCTCATTTAATTGTAAGTACTTCCGTACTCAAAATACAGCCAAACTGGGAGGGGTAGAACTTCAAAACATGAATTTTGGCGGAGGAACTCAAACATTCAGTCCATAACAGGGTGCTGAGTCGATACAAACAAATCACCGAAAGCTCACTGCCCATTCCGGTCATTCAACAGATGCAATAGCCAAAGTATATTAACTTCATCCAAGAGCTATAGAAGCAGAGATAAATCTCGTGAAAGCTTCAACTGATTTAGTTCTAAGGTCTCAGTTAAAATGAATGATTTCCCATACAGACTCTTACTGACAGAACACATTCAGGATTTCTCAGCTAGTCACCTTCTTTCTCCTTCATGCATCGCTACCCATTGCTGCAATGCTCTAAACTCAACCCACTCCCGTTCTCGTACCAGAAGGATAATGTCATGATTGCTCACCTCTGTTAGGAAACTCTCCAAGCCCTGCAAAGACCCATTGGAGACTTCCTTGAATATCCCTAATTTAGTTTTGTTTGTTGATGGTTTAACTTCAAAAGAAAAACTGAAAATTGCCAGGCAGGTTATGTTATAACAGATCTGAATTTACTCTTGAAATGTAAGCCATTCCAAGAAATTAAATCAGTTCAAATGGTGCAATTAATTGTCATTGCCCAGATCTGCCAGCTAATAAAAGATAAAAGAGCAAATATTTACACTAAAAGTAAGTATGATTTGGGGTTAGTCCATGACTTTAAATACTATATTGTTTCCTAACTTCTACAGAAAGTCTTATGAAAACAAATTAAAGATTTTTTATATGCTTTTCTATTACCTAAGGAATTAGACACAGTAACAGTGGAGTTTAGCAAAAATGCTTCAGGACGTTTTCCACAGTAGTAGAGATAAATTGATAGTGATATTGACTCATCATCGGGGAGATAGTTTTAAGAGTATTTCAAAGGATGTTTGCAACTACTAACACCATAATTCTGATAAGATTGTAAAAATAAGAAATGGATAGAAGTTACATGAGCTATGAGTACATTCTGTTAATTGTTTATTCTCAGAATGGATTGAGACTTTTCCTGGAGACCCTGATATAATACATACACTCCATCCTAAAGGATGGCACCCCGTTATTCAGAGTGGTTTCTCAGAACTGGAGCTTCAGTTGCACATTCAGAAGCTATTCCAGCATCCTATGAGGCCAGCTGCCTCTAGATGGCACAGGGGGTTGTTATGGGCCACTCCTGTACTTTGGTTGGTGGCTATGCTGTGTAGGATTCTATGGCTGTGAATTAGGCCTCCTATGAACCCCTAAATAGGAATGCCAGCTGAGGTTTTTCCCAGGAAAGGCAAACCCATCTCTGAATAAGTGTTTGTCCTGGTGAGGTCAAACCACTGGCCTCCATGACAGAAAGGGTCCAATGTAACTAACTTGCCATTAAGAGTTTGAGGAATTGTGCTGTATCAGGGTGTTATGGGTGAATTGTGTCCTCCAAAATTCCATGTGTTGAAGTCACCAGTACCTCAGAATGTGATCTTTGGAAATAGGGTCATTGTAGATATAATTAGTCAAATAAGGTCATCCTCGAATAGGGTGGGCTTTTAATCCAATATGACTGGTGTCTTTATAAAAAGGAGAGATTTGGACACAGGGACACAAAATAGGGAGAACATTATGTGAAGATGAAAGCAGAGATCAGCAAATGCTTCTAGAAGCTAAGAAACACCAAAGATCGCTAGCAAAACCATCAGAATCTAAGAGAGAGGCTTGGACCAGATTCTTCATCACAGCCCTCAGAAGGAACCAACCCTACTGCCATCTTGAGCTCAGGCTTCTAGCCTCCAGAGCCATGAGACAATACATTTCTGTTGGTTAAGCCACTCAGTCTGTGGTCCTTTGTCATAGTAGCTCTAGCAAGCTAGTATGTCAGGGTCTTAGTGTTGGTTTCCTTTGATGACCAGTTAGACATTCATAGGCAGCAGTAGCTAGACCTACTTTGGTAAGTGAGAGTCCATGCTGTTGGGCTCCATCTCAGCCACCGTGACCACCCTTCCCATCCTGCTGTACTGGGGTGGCCAATGACAAAGACTGGCTGACATCACCCAGCCAAGTCACTTGGTCTACACGGTTGTTCAGTGCCTTTCCCATGGTGGATGTTTTGGCAGGCACTAACGTTTAATTCACATTTAGTACCCTCTCTTATATGTCATCCATGGGCCCCTACCCTAGACTTTCTTGACTCTGCTCTTCCTATCCTTTCCCTTCTAGGTCCTTGACCATTGTCCAGTGTACAGAAATCTGCACATACTCTCACTTTGGGTCACTTTTCCTTCCACACAATGTGAATGGCTAAGTACACTGCTCACAGCTCTGTCTATTAGGAAGAATTTCCCTTTCTACTATTTTTCAAGGCTACTTGTTATGTATCTATAATGCAACCACTGTCCATTTTTGGCTTGCACCCATGTACCAAACCAACCCATCTATAAACCAAGCTTGGAACTTTTTCTCATCTTTCAGCTGGTTGTATGGCTCCCTTCATATAGCCATGAGTGCAAGTCAGGAAAGGGACACTGGTGCAACTATGGGTAACATGGGAGTCTGAGCTACCTGCAGCCTATGCTGTCCTCTAGTCCTCCTCGGACGCATTCCAGGAGTACCATTTCCATCTTATGATAGATTGCTACTGGGCTCGCTTGAATTTATGACTTGGTAGGTCTGACAGAATCCAGCTCATAAGGTGCATTTCTGGGTACAAATTCACTTGGTATCCCATGGTTGAGCAGTCTATCTCTACTAGGGCTCAGTAATATGTCAAAAGTTGTTTCTCAAAGACTAAAATTCTCTGCTGAGATGGCATGGTCTAATATCAGAATCCTAGGACCCTGTGTTGTGATTCTCCCACTGGAGCTTGTCATAAGCTCCGTATTGCATCTTCTCTTACCAGTGACACCTTGAACATCACAGCATTGCTACAGTGCTCTTTCCTGCTCTCAGCTCAACTCAAAGCTGCTGGCAACCTGCTTTGTTACCCAGGGGGAATGCTTTGCTTACAGAACCCAAAGAGAACTGCCAGGCTCTATGCTTTCTTCTTTGTGATAAGGGATTCAATAGGTAGCAATTGTCTTCTACGTTTAGTCCAACATACCCCTGACTGCTGCAGGAGATCATAGAAGCATTCTTGCTAGGCTTTAAGCCTAAGGAAAAATAAATTCCAAATGGGTGACTGGGCGGATATGTGACCTGCTGATTCGCATAATCATTATATCAGATTGCTTGTGCTTTGGACTCTCAGGCTGGAGGGGAATATGTTATCGGGCATGAAGGCAAGGGGCTTAGGAACGTCCGGCCCTTGCAGGAACAGAATGCTGCCTGCATACCTTGCTGATTGTCCTTAAGATACTCCCCAAGGGAATGACCTGGGATGGGCTGGTGTGCTTGGGGGATGAAGAATAGAACCTTTGGACTCTGGCCTTCGTGTCCCTTCAGGCGTGAGTTTCTGCTATTGTAATTGCTTGTGATTCTTTATCCGCAAATAAATATGTGGCGATCCAAGGGACCTCACCTCAGTCCTTGAGGCTGATGGTCCCCTGTCCCATTGAATGTTATAGATTGTGTTCTGTCTATTGATTCCGTCCACTCCTTTGGCTGGCTGCCTAGCTGGTCTCGGCAGCACCTGACCACTGAACCTCCTAACAATTTCACTGAAGTGACTGGCCCCTGAATCTTAATAGGGGTTATCTCCCATCCTCTGGAGAGCATGCGTCCTACCAAGACCTCCAGCATCCCAGCCACTTCTTGCCTTTCTTTCTAATCAGCATGATGCCATGAATGTAATGGATGTGTAGTGTTCAGAAGGATGTCCGGATAGTCCAGATCTTTTTGTACCATATTATGACAGAGGATGGGAGAGTTAACATAGCCTTGTGGGAAAACTGTAAATAAATAGTTTAATCTGTCCCCAAATATTTCTGACCCTTTATTAAAATTGGAAAGGAAAAGAATGTATTTGCCAAATCAATGGCTGTGTACTATGTTCCCCAGGTCTTATTAATCTGCTCTAGCAATTTAACCATGTCTAGCACAGCAACTGGATCACTGCTACTACTCGGTTAAGTCTATGCTAGTCTACAGTCATTCTCCAGGATCTATCCATTTTTTGTAGGGTCTGGCCTGGAGACTTAAATGGATCTATTATAGGGGCAACCAACCATGTACCCTTTAGGTCTTTATTGGTATCAGTAATCTTTACCATTTCTTTGGTGGTTGGGTACTGTTTTTGATTTTCTATCTTGGCTGGTGTTGGGGGGAGGGCAGTTTCAAGTTTATATTTGGCTTTCCCCAAGTGGTAGCTTTTACTTCAGATAAGAGACCTAATGTAGGGGTTACTTCAATTGTCATATATATCAATTCCAATTATGCACAGGGAAAATGACTACTTAGTGGCCTGTGGATGCAGTGGGAAGGCTATGAGGCAGGACTCCATATTTCATGCACCCACAGACCCCCCACTCTAACAGGGAGGCCATGACAATGCTTTGGGTCTCTGATTATCAATGTCAACTCAGGACCTGTGTCCAATAATACTCTAAATGTCTTGGTATTTACCTTTCCCCAGCATACTATCACCTGAGTAATGGCCATAGATACCTTTAGGCAAAGACTTACGGGAATAGTTATGGTATATACTTGCAAGTCTTACAAGGTGTTACAAGGTGTTTCCTCTTAGGAACTCAACCACCTCTCAGTCAATGAATTGTGGGAACATAGCAAGAGGTCGTTTATTTAGTCTTTTAAGAAACTACCTCTAGCCTCCTTTTCTTCAGTTCTTGTTCCTTTGGTTACAGATGATAAGCAACATCTTGTTGGCTGCCAGTCTACACCATCTTCAGTTAAACAGCTCCACAACTTTCAGTGGATCATGAACCTTCGTCTGTCCCTTCCACTCTGCTGCTCATTGTGGTTATTGTGGCCTCCTGGTTTGCAGCCATCAAGTGTTGCCATGTGGTCTCTATTTCTCCAGTGCCCCATCATCCCCATGGATCTTAATGATCCTAGCTCTGTGACTGTGTCTCCTACCATCATCCCTGGGCTACAGAGGAGCCACAATTAAATTCTTAGTGATGTTTGTGCCCCTTTCACCAGCACATTCCTGATGACCTTGGTGAATGGTGTATCCTCTAGGTCCTCTTCTGGAACAAATCCTTTTGTGAGTCTCCGGCATTGTATAAGATAGCCATTCTAGCATACTCTTCTCAGCCTTTTTATTCCCTCCCTTAAGAGGTGCCAGGGCAAATCAGGAATTTTCACTTCATTGAGATTTGGCTGTCATTTTATTCCAGGCTTCTACAAGTAACCCTAGCAACAAGTTTGCCCTACCTCTGAAGTAGTTGAAGTAGTCTAAATCCTGAGTCCTGCGAGCAAGCACTCCCAGGTCAAGGAGTTATTGCTTATCTTAGTGTTAAATTCTTGTCCCCTCGATCAAGTGCCCTCAAAATCCAACCCCAGGCTATTCCCCTATCTCTGATGAGTACATGTCAGCTAATTCTAGCAATTCTTTCATCATAGACTCTCTTTCTTCCTTTCTCAGGATCATCATATCCCCAGGTCTTTTAGGCTGGGATTTAACAGTAGTTATTCACCTGGTGGCCAGGAGAGAAGACAGGGGCATCTCCTGACAGGAAATCTGTTGTGTCGGAGTGGAGAGGCTTCTACATCATATTCTATCACAGTGGAAGTGCTAGCTCTTACCAAGGAAGGATGAGCCACCTCTGTAAGCACAGAGGGCCCAAGGGAGGATGCTTGGAAAACATCATCAGAGGCATCCATCCAGATGTCTCCATCTCATGTTTCAAGACCCCAGAATTTTCTCACCAGGGCCTCAACCTTCATATAACAACCTGTCTTGGCTGAGTGTTCTGATATTCCTGGAGCTCAGAGACTAGCATCATTTGGACTTCCTCCCTCCACTCTGTTGTCTATACTTCCACTGAATGAGATAATGGCCTTTTTGTGAGCTTCCATCTAGACTCTGTCTCTCACACTTAGCCATTGACTGCCTGTTAGCAGCTCTCAATGTCTAATTTTCCTTCTGCAGGGCATCAATACATATTTGCAGTAGCCAGCTGACCCCAACTTTGCTGTCTTGCTGTCTTTGCAGGCATTGCTTCCCCTATATTTTTCAAATGACTCCATCATCACACTTACCATATCATTTTGCTCCACCAGGACATTGTCCCAGGTCACTATCAGTGCACTCTTTAGCAACTGACAGCATCATGTGTCAGGGACTATCTATGCCCTAATTACCAACCAGGATCCATGCTCTCATCCACTGAGAAATGGGTGAGCCATTCCCAAGTCCTGTTCTTATCAATTTTCTCAGATCACATCTGGTACCATTTGTGTTAGTCCAGGTCCTCCAAGAAGCAGATGCAATGAATTTTGCTAGGAGAAATGCCAGTGATAAAAAATTGGAAAGAAGCAAATCGAGGCTAGGAGAGCCATCAGACACCATGTAAAAGTCTCACCCTGAGTGAAGGAGAGGAGAATATTGGGTGAAAGCATCTTAGACCAGTGTGCAATCTAAGGGAAGTTCAGCAAGGCCATTGGGGAATCCACAAGACTAAAAGTACCCATTAGAGGGGTTCCTTGCCTCCCAGGATTGGTACTGCCTTAGTGTCACTGAGATACTTACTCACTGGCTGGCAACAACCTATGGGAAGCATGCTGTTCACTCAAACATGGCGATGGATTTCAGAGAGCAGCAGCTAAGGCTCTAGGCCAATTACACTCCCTCTAGTTGTAGTTCTGCAAAGTGTATTCTCATGGCCACTAAAATATCCTTCTACAGCTTCCTCCTGGCGAATACCTTATGTAATGAATCCAAATTTCAATCTTGTAAAAATTGGACCTTGCCCTAACATCAACAAAACATTTCTACTAAAGTTTCTACAACCATTCATCGGCATGCGACTTGTGCAGTTTCACATAGCCCTGTCCTTAGAATTTCAGGTTTAATGCTTATCTGTTGCCATTTTGAAATTCTTAATAATATTTGAACAAACAGGCAGCTATTTCATTTTGCATGGGGGCTTGCAAATTATGTAGCCAGCTCTGTCAACCTTACCAGCAAAGTTTAGTCCATCAAGAATGAGAATAAATATTGGGGATACCGTAGCTAAAATATTTTGTTTGTTGTCTTTAGAGACACTCCAGCCAGCTTTTCAATAGCTGTTTAACTGCACTCCGAAAAGTTTCCCATTTTTAAGAGACGAAGCACTAGCTCACGTCTGCCGAGATATTCAATACTTATCTTTCTGCTGGATTCTATACCCCTTTACATTGCTGCTGTTTATGAGAACACAACTTCTGTCTGGAAGTCCAACAAAACAGTTCGAATTCATTAGCCAGAGTTGTCATGGTCAACTTCTGAGTATTTGATGTCCTTTTAGCTAGCCAAAGGGCAGTTTGTGCTTATAATAAATACATCTGGCTATAACTATATAAATATTATAGATCGAGTGAAAAAATACATGAGTGGGGGGAAAACCCAGTCAGATCTATAGTAAAAAAGACCACGATCGGGGCTGGCCCTGTGGCTGAGTGGTTAAGTTCGCGCGCTCCGCTGCAGGCAGCCCAGTGTTTCGTTGGTTCGAATCCTGGGTGCAGACATGGCACTGTTCATCAAACCACGCTGAGGCAGCATCCCACATGCCACAACTAGAAGGACCCACAACGAAGAATATACAGCTATGTACCGCGGGGCTTTGGGGAGAAAAAGGAGAAAATAAAATCTTTAAAAAAAAAAAAAAAGACCACGATCAGTGTTGGGACATATTTTCATTGACAGGGTTTGGTAATTCAGGCTCTTGTTTCAGGTTCTTTTACTAGGATTAATCAGCACTTTTTCTCCTTGCCAGTTGCCTGTTACAGTTGGCCAGTGGATTTTCTCCAGAGTCTTAAATATTACTGCACAGCTATTGTCACAACAGATGGTTCAACAATTCCTCCTCTAACAAAAGGAGCAAGAAGGACTACCCCAAGTCCAACTATAGCCATGTGCTGCATAATGACATTTTGGCCAATGACAGACCACATATATGATGATGTCCTGTAGCATTAGTGCCATACAGCCTAGGTATGTGGTGGGCTATTCCATCGAACTTTGTGTAAGTACATTCTATGATGTTTGCACAACAATGAAATCATCTACTGATGCATTTCTCAAAATGTGTCCCTGTCACTAATTGACAAATGGCTGTATAGACAATCTTCTCTAGACAAACAATTGAGAGGCAAAACATGGCTCTGATAATGACCTTGATATTCTACATTCAGGTCCTACAGGTCCACTTGTCCACTCTGAGACAAAAGCGGGTACTGAGAAAGACGAAAGTATCCCTGGTGTCTGTCAGCTGAGCTGGCCTGGCTCTAACAACCAGGCCATGCTGTTCTGCTGGACACAAAGAATGTCACAGAACACAGGAGATAAGGCCACTCTGTGACCACAATGGAGCAAAACCAAAACAAGACGAGTCCGTAATCGTGTCTTAATGAGCATAGCCAAAATCAAGAACACAGTCCAAACCACAAAATTATCAGATGTCCCCCTCCCTTAGCTTCATGAACGACAGGTGCTTCTTTACCAATGCTAGATTTACCCTCACTCCTCCTGCCTTTAGATTAAAATTATTGAGCTACCCCGATCATGGAATGGCGTTACTTCCTGATAGCACTTAATTCAAAGCAAAACTATTCTTCCTTGAACTTTCTCCAAAATCATATATAAGCCCCAATTCTACAACACTCTCTCCACTCAAAACCCCTTCAGTGAGATGGTCGATGGCTCACTGTGGTGTGTGTTCTCCCTCACAGCAACAAGACACTAAACTCAGCTTTGTTTGACTACTGGTGTGTTTCTGGTGGACTATGGCTAGAGGGCGCTGAGAGTTCTTATCTCAGTCTTTAATTTTGATTGTATCTTTATCGGTATGGCTATTTTTTAAAGTTGGGCTCCTCACAGAATTGTAAAGGCAGGAATTGTGTTGACTTTGTTCACATTGTATTCACAAAGCCTGATATTTTGTGGTCTGTAAATAAATACCTGTTGAATGAATGGAGAACAAAAGAAATCTGAGAATGGAAAAAATCAATATATTTGACTTGAAAAAAAGTTTTCAAAAACAATCCTCTTTACTGTATAAAACTCCATAAACAAATTGCAGTAAGTGCAACAAGCCTAGAATCAGTACCTTTGCTTTATAGAGACTTACCTGAAAAACATAGGCACCACAATGGATGTTATTCGGCCATAAGAAGGAATGCAGTACTGATACATGTTACAACATGGATGAGCCTTGAAAATATTATGCTAAGTGAAGGAAGCCAGTCACAACAAACCGAATCATATATGATTCTATTTACATGAAATGTCCAATAGGCTAATCTATACAGAAAGTAGATTAGTGGTTGCCTAGGGCTGGAGGGCTACGTGATTTGGGGGTGATAGCTAAAAGGCATGGGTTTTTTTTGTGTGTGGGGAACAATGAAAATATTCTAGAATTGATTGTGATGAGGGTTGCACAACTCTGTAAATGCTCTAAAAAACATTGAATTGTATAGTTTAAATGGATGAATTATAGGAGTATAAGTATGTAAATTATATCTCATAAGACCATTACCAAAAAGAATGACCATCAATACAGCATTTTACATCCACTAGGGCGTATATTCTTGATGTTTTTAATGATATGGAAACACATTATTAATATAATGCTATGCAAAATGGCAAGACACAGAAATGAACACACAATGTGATGTGAAGTATATTTATACACACACAGAGAGACTAAAAAAGTACCCTAAAATATTAATGCTGTTTATATCTCCTCTTCAAGTGATTTTTATTTTCCATTGCATAGTTTTCAAATTTTCCAAATATTCCATAATAAGATGATGTTACTTATAATCATAAAAATAGTACAAAAATATTTGGCTAAAATACTATGGTTTTGTCTTGACACAGTTATAATGTAAAATAGAAAAAAGCTTTGGTTTCAAGGTAATCATGCATCACAGAGGACACAGGAAATACATATATATGAAAAGGGTATTTTTTTTTTACACATAATGATCACTTTCTCAAGAGACTAGACTTCCAGGAATTAACACTTTCTGACGGTATTTGGTGATGGCATTTGAGTCAAAATTACCCACAGAGTCAAAGGCAAAATCTTAATTTTTCATAACTCATCTTAAGAATAATATGTCCTTGAAGAAGACATCATAAAATACTTACCATTCCATCTACGACTTCCCAGAAAGAAAAAAAAAAAACCCTGATCTTAAAAACTCCAAGATCTTCTTTAAAATGTAGTTTAAGAAAATCTTAAGTCGTGTATAAAAACTCTAAATACTTATAACTTTTGCAGGGAAACTTTGAAAGCTACAATGATGTGTATAGAAGAAAGAGAAGATTAATTTATAGAGGAAGAAGCTGGAGAAAACGTGAAGTCTAATATGAGGAAGGATGTGAGAGAAGACCAAGAATTTTGGTAAATAATTGAAACACTAACATTGTACATATTATAGGATGCAATTGGCTGCTAATATAGCCATTTAGATATGTACATAAGAAATGAGCAAAAGAAACCATGAACAAAATGGAAAGACAACCCACCAACTGGGAGAAAATATTTTCAAATCATTTATCAGATAAGAGGTTGATCTCCAAAATATATAAAGAACTCATACAACTCAACAACAAAAAAAGAAACAACTGGATCAAAAAATGGGCAGAGGAAATGAACAGACATTCTTCCAAGGAAGATATACAGATGGCCAACAGGCACATGAAAAGATGCTCAACATCACTATTTATTAGGGAAATGCAAATCAAAACTACAATATGTCACCTTACATGGGTCAGAGTGACTCTAATTACCAAGACAACAAACAGCAACTGTTGGATAGGATGTGGAGAAAAGGGAATGCTCATACACTGCTGGCGGGAATGTAAACTGGTACAGCCACTGTGGAGAACAGTATGGAGATTTCCCAAAAAATTAAAAATAGAAATACCATATGATCCAGCTATCCCACTACTGGGTATTTACCCAAAGAACTTGAAGTCAATGATCCAAAGAGATTTATGCACCCCTATGTTCATTGCAGCTTTATTCACAATAGCTAGGATGTGGAAACAACACAAGTGCCCTTCAGAAGATGAATGGATAAAGAAGGTGTGGTATATATATACAATGGAATACTACCAAGCCATAAAAAATACAAAGTGATCCCATTTGCAACAACATGGATGGACCTGGAGGGTGTGACGTTAAGCAAAATAAACCAGACAGAGAAAGAGAAACACTGCATGATTTTACTCATATGTGAAAGATAACGAATACATGGATAAAGAGAACAGATTAGTGGTTACCAGAGGGGAATGGGATTGAGGGGTGGGCAAAAGGGACAAAGGGGCACATATGTATGGTGATGGATAAAAATTAGACTACTGGGGGTGAGCACGATGGTGTGTATTCAGGAATTGATAAAAAATAATGTATACCCGAAATTACGCAATGTTATAAACCATTATAATCCCAATAAAATTACTTAAAAAATAAAGTAAAATAATGAGCACACTGAAAAAAAAAAGAAAAGAAATAAACAGCACAGTCCCTGATCTCAAGAAGCTTCATGCTAATTGGGGACACTAAACAAAGACAGGTTCAAAAGTACGTCAGGATGCTTCTGGAGGGATATGTGGTCAATAGCAAATTCACATTATGAATATAATTGAATATCAAGCATATGCAGCAAAAGAGAGGGAAGTAGCCCTGTGGTTCATCTCTTGCAAATCAAGTAGTCAGATGAGCAGCACATCCTGGAGCAAGACGTGAGGGGTCTTCAGGACCCAGAAATAGATTTCATTCTCCTCTGAAAATGGTCTTAGCTGACCCAACTACCTTTATTCATTAGTTCTCTTGTCAGAGCATTCTTAAATAAATACTCCCTATCTATGCACCTCTGCTTCCATTTCCCTCCTGGTATACTCAATTTTGACCCTGATTTTACTTCTGCCTAGAATCTCAGTCTGGTGCATGTTATGGACTAATTTCATACGGTCAAGCCCTAACCCCCGATGTAATGGTGTTTGAACATAGGGACTTTGGGAGGTAATTAGGGTTAGAATAGGTCATGAGGAGGGAATTCTCATGATAGGATTAGTGCCCTTATAAGAAGAGCCTTCGGAGAGCTTGCTTGCTCTCTCTCTGAGATGTAAGTACACAGCCAGAAGGTGGCAGTCTGCAAGACAGCACGAGAGGCCTCACCAGATCCTGACCATGCTGGCACCCTCATCTCAGACTTTCAGCTTCCAGAACTGTGAGAAATAAATTTCTGTTGTTTAAGCCCCCAGCATATGGTATTTCGCTAGGCAACCCAAACTGACTAATACAGTAGGTTTTCCCCATTGCCCCATAAAGAACTTTCTTTTTAAGACATTTTAAGTATTGGAGCTTTGGTAGAAAATTATTGAGAAAATCAAGTGGTTAAAAGTGTCTGGAATAGCGTAATTAGTGTGTTTGTAAATTTTGTAACATTCCCCAACCAAAAGCAAGGATGTGCCTTGATCTCTCATTTGTAATTTATATCTCATATACATTTTTTTTAACTTTTATTGAGTTAATGATAAGTTAAAATCTTGTGAAATTTCAGTTGTACATTATTGTTTGTCCGTCGTGTTGTATGTAGGTGCACCCCTTCACCCTTTGTGCCCACCCCCCACCCCACCTTTCACTTGGTAGCCACTAATCTGTTCTCTTTGTCTACATTTTTTAATTCCTCATATGAGTGGAGTCATACAGAGATTGTCCTTCTCTATCTGGCTTATTTCAGTTAACATAATTCCCTCAAGGTCCATCCACGTTGTTGCAAATGGGACAATTTTGTTCTTTTTTATGGCTGAGTAGTATTCCATTGTATATATATATACCACATCTTTTTTATCCAATCATCTGTTGATGGGCACTTAGGTTGCTTCCATGTCTTGGCTATTGTAAATAATGCTGCAATGAACATTGGGGTGCATAAGACTTTTGAAATTGCTGACTTCAAGTTCTTTGGATAGATACCCAGTAGTGGGATAGCTGGGTCATATGGTAGTTCTATTTTTAATTTTTTGAGGAAACTTCATACTGTTTTCCATAGTGGCTGCACCAGTTTGCCTTCCCACCAGCAGTGTATGAGGGTTCCTTTTTCTCCACAACCTCTCCAACATTTGTTACTATTGGTTTTCGATATTTTTGTCATTCTAATGGGTGTAAAGTGATATCTTAGTGTAATTTTGATTTGCATTTCCCTGATGATCAGCGATGATGAGCATCTTTTCATGTGCCTATTGCCCATCCATATATCTTCTTTGGAGAAATGTCTGTTCATGTCTCCTGCCCATTTTTTGATTGGGTTGTTTGATTTTTTGTTGTTGAGTTATGTGAGTTCTTTATATATTATGGATATTAAGCTTTTGTCAGATGTATGACTTGAAAATATTTTTTCCCAGTTAGTGGGTTGTTTTTTGTTTCAATCCTGTTTTCATTTGCCTTGAAGAAGCTCTTTACTCTGATGAAGTCCCATTTGTTCATTCTTTCTATTGTTTTCCTTCTCTGGGAAGACATGGTGTCTGAAAATATCCTTTTAATACTGATGTCAAAGAGTGTACTGCCTACATTTTCTTCTAGAAGCCTTATGGTTTCAGGTCTCACCTTTAGGTCTTTGATCCATTTTGAGTTTATTTTGGTGAATGGTGAGAAAGAGTGGTCAATTTTCATTCTTTTACATGTGGCTTTCCAGTTTTCCCAGCACTATTTGTTGAAAAGACTTTCTTTTCTCCATTGTAGGCCCTCAGCTCCTTTGTCGAAGATTAGCTGTCCACAGATGTGTGGTTTTTAAATACTGTTCCATTGATCTGTGCACCTGTTTTTGTGCCAGTACCATGCTGTTTTGATTACTGTAGCTTTGTAGTATGTTTCGAAGTCAGGGATTGTGATGCCTCCAGTTTTGTTCTTTTTCTCAGGATTGCTTTAGCAATTCGGGATCTTTTGTTGCCCCATATGAATTTTAGGATTCTTTGTTCTATTTCTGTAAAGAATGTCATTGGGATTCTGATTGGGATTGCATTGAATCTGTAGGTTGCTTTAGGTAGAATGGACATCTTAACCATGTTTATTCTTCCAATCCATGTACATGGGATGTCTTTCCATCTCTTTATGTCTTCATCCATTTCTTTCAGAAAAGCGTTGTAATTTTCATTGTATAGGTCTTTCACTTCCTTAGTTAAATTCACCCCGAGGTATTTTATTCTTTTTGTAGCGATTGTGAATGGTATTGTGTTCTTGAGTTCTTTTTCTGTTAGTTCGTTATTAGAGTATAGAAATGCTACTGATTTATGCAAATTGATTTTATACCCTGCAACTTTGCTGTAGTTGTTGATTACTTCTAAAAGTTTTCCAATGGATTCTTTAGGGTTTTCTATATATAAGATCATGTCATCTGCAAACAGCAAGAGTTTCACTTCTTCTCTCCCTGTTTGGATTCCTTTTATTCCTTTTTCTTGTCTAATTGCTCTGGCCAGGACCTCCAATATTACGTTAAATAAGAATGGTGATAGAGGGCATCCTTGTCTCATTCCTGTTTTCAGGGGGACGGTGCTCAGTTTTTGCCCATTGAGTATGATGTTGCCTGTGGGTTTGTCATATATGGCCTTTATTATGTTGAGGTAGTTCCCTTCTATGCCCATTTTGTTCAGAGTTTTTATCATAAATGGCTGTTGGATCTTGTCAAAAGCTTTCTCTGCATCTATTGAGATGATCATGTGGTTTTTATTCCTCAGTTTGTTGATGTGGTAGATCACGTTGATTGATTTGCAGATGTTGAACCATCCCTGTGTCCCTGGTATGAATCCCACTTGATCATGATGTATGATCCTTTTGATGAATTGCTGAATTCGGGGTTGCCAAAATTTTGTTGAGAATTTTTGCATCTGTGTTCATCAGCGATATTGGCCTGTAGTTTTCTTTTTTTATGGTGTCCTTGTCAGGCTTTGGTATCAGCGTGATGTTGGCCTTGTAGAATGTGTTAGGAAGTGTTCCATCTTCCCTAATTTTTTGGAATAGCTTGAAAAGGATAGGTATTAAATCCTCTCTGAAAGTTTGGTAGAATTCCCCAGGAAAACCATCTGGTCCTGGGGTTTTGTTCTTTGCGATGCTTTTGATTGCTGTTTCAATCTCTTTCCTTGTGATTGGTCTGTTCAAATAGTTTGCTTCTTCTTCAGTGAGTTTTGGGAGATTTTAGGAGTCCAAGAATTTATCCATTTCCTCTAGGTTATCTATTTTTTTTGCATAGAGTTTTTCAGTGTTCTCTTATAATCCATTGTATTTCTGTGGAGTCTGTTGTTAATTCTCCTCTTTCATTTCTGATTTTGTTTATTTGAGCTTTCTCCCTTTTTTTCTTTGTATGTCTGACTATGGGTTTGTCAATTTTATTTATCTTCTCAAAGAACCAGCTCTTTGTTTCATTGATCCTTTCTACTGCCTTTTTCATTTCAATAGCATTTATTTCTTCTCTGATTTTTATTATTTCTCTCCTGCTGCTGACTTTGAGCTTTATTTGTTTTTCTTTCTCTAATTCAGTTAGGTGTAGTTTAAGATTGCTTATTTGGGATTTTTCTTCTTTGTTAAGATGTGTCTGTATTGCGATGAATTTACCTCTTAATACAGCTTTTGCTGTATCCCACATGATATGGGATGTTATCATTTTCATTTGTCTCCAGGTATTTTTTGATTTCTTCTTTAATTTCTTCAATGATCCATTGCTTGTTCAATAGCATATTGTTTAGTTTCCATATCCTTGTGCCTTTCTCAGCTTTTTTCTTGTAATTAATTTCTAGCTCTATAGCATTATGATTGGAGAAGATTCTTGTTATTATTTCAATTTTTTTTTAATTTGTAGAGGCTTACCTTGTTTCCCAACATATGATCGATCTTTGAAAATGTTCCACACACACTTGAGAAGAATGTGTATTCTGCTGTTTTTGGCTGAAGTGTTCTATATACGTCTATTAAGTCCAATTGTTTTAGCTTTTTGTTTAGCTCCACTGTTTCCTTGCTGATTTTCTGTCTGGATGATCTGTCCATTGATGTGAGTGGGGTGTTGAGGTCCCCTACTATTATTGTGTTATTTTTAATATCTTCTTTTAGGTTTGTTAATAGTTGCTTTATGAACTTTGCTACTCCTGTGTTGGGTGCATAGATATTTATAAGCATTATTTCTTCTTGATGAAGTGTCCCTTTGATCATTATATGATGTCCCTCTGTGTCTCTCTTTACCTGCCTTATTTTGAATTCTGTTTTGTCTGATATAGGTATTGTGACACCTGCTTTGTTTGCTATTAACTTGGAGTATTGTCTTCCACTCCTTCACTCTGAGCCTGTGTTTGTCCTTGGGGCTGAGGTGTGTTTCTTGGAGGCAACAAATTATTGGATCTTGTTCTTTAATCCATTTTGCTACTCTGTGCCTTTTTATTGGAGAGTTCAATCCATTTACATTGAGGGTGATTATTGATGCATGAGGGCTTAATGCTGTCATTCTGTCACTCGTTATCCAGCTTCCCTGCATTACCTTTGTTTCTCATCCTGTGTGTTTTAGCCTACCCATTGACTTCTGCAATTTCTTATGCTGGGTTTCTTAGATTTTTCCTTATTTATGTTTTGTATCTCTGTTCTGTTTTTAGTTTACTGGCCTCCTGAAGTTTGTATTCAGAATCTCGTATATAAAATAGTTCATTTTCTGGTGATCTCTTACTTACTTGGCCTAGACTGATTTAGTCCTTTTCCTCTTCCCCTCCTAGATTATTATTTTCATCTCTTATTCCAACTTGTGTTGTGAGTTTGTGGTTAGAGTGATAAGGTCGTCTTTGCGTTGGTGGTGTCCTTCCTTTTATCCTAGTGCTGTAGTTGAATATTTGCTATCCTATTCTGATTCTATCTATCTGTCTCCCTCCTCTGTGATTTGTGACCCTTTCTCCCTTTTTTCCTTTTTCAGGTATGAGAGCCTTCTTGAGGATTTCTTGTAGTGGAGGACTTTTGGTTACAAAGTCCCTTAGCTTTTGTTTGTCTGGAAAAGATTTAATTTCTCCCTCATATCCCAAGGGTATTTTTGCTGGATAGAGTATTCTTGGCTGAAGATTTTTATCCTTTAAAGTTTTGAATATGTCATTCCATTCTCTCTTAGCTTGTAAGGTTTCTGTGGAGAAATCCACTGAAAGTCTGATAGGAGTTCCTTTGTAGGTTATTTTCTTCTGCCTTACTGCCCTGAGTATTCTTTCTTTGTCATTCATTTTTTCCATTTTTACTACTATATGCCTTGCAGTAGGTCTTTTTACATTGACAAATCTAGGAGATCTGAAAGCTTCCTCCACACACATTTCTTCCTCAATCCCTAGATTTAGGAAATTTTCTTCAATTATTTCTTTGAGCACTCCTTCTGTTCCATTTTCCTTTTCCACGCCCTCAGGGATTCCGATAATTCTTAGATGGGATTTCCTCATTGAATGTGCTATTTCTCTGAGATTTTCCTCATTCTTTTTAATTCTTAGTTCTCTTTCTTCCTCTGTCTGGAGCCACTCAGCCTGTCTATCTTCAATTATGCTAATTTGTCCCTCTATGGTATCTACACGTGCATTCAGGGAATCCATATTCTGTTTTATCTGATCCATTGCATTTGTCATCTCTAGTATTTCCGATTGATTCTCCTTTATAGTTTCAATCTCTTTTGTGAAGTAACTCCAGAACTAGTTGAGTTGTTTCTCTATATTTCCCTTTACCTCATTGAGTTTTTTGATGATAGCTACTCTGAACTCATTTTCACTTAGTTTACCTATTTCCAAGTCCTCAGGACTTAATTCTGTGCTTTTACTATTTTCCTTCTGGCCTGGAGCTTTTATAAATTGCTGGATGTTAGAGGAGCGGTTTTTGCGCATGATGCTATTATTCCCTTGCAGTTACAGCCTGTCACCACTAGATGGGGATCGAGAGCCAGGCATTCTGAGCCCTCTGCCTTCAGCTGCGATGGTGGCACGCAGCATGGGTTGGGGGAGGAGAGGCACTTTCTCTCCCTCACAGACCTGGATTCTGATCAGCTCTCACTCTTTGGTTTCCCGGAGCCCTGGCTTGATGGGGTCACTGCACGTGAAAGTTTTCCCCCATTAGTGGGTTTCTGCTGCATGGGCGGTGGGAGTCCTGGACAATCCCATGGACACACGGCCAGTCCCCTGCTGTTTCCCTCACCGGCAGCAGTGATCCCAGTCTCTAGGGGAGGGAGTGAAGTTCTCTCTTACCCTGTTCCAGCTCCTCCGAGTGTGGCTCCAGCCTCTCCACCCTCCATGTTTGGCTGCTGTGGGTCTCTGATGATCCCTGTTTTATTAGAACTATTGGTTGAAATTCGGTTGTGCGTTTTTTGGCTGTAGTTTGGTGGGGAGAGAGTCCCGGGTGAGCTCACTCCACCATGTCACTGACATATCTCATATAAATTTTGTATCTTAATTGCTTGACACCAGTTTTAGATTGTTTGATTCTGTTAAAATAGAGATGAGAAAAAGTATTTTCCTGTATACTGTCTGCTCCTTTTCATTATGATAAACAAGAATGACCTGAAGAAACAATGGCTTTGCTATTTTTTGTTTCCAAAACATTAATGAACAGTAGTTTTGAAAATTTGTCTTGGAAAGACATTTTCTATGGATATTGAACTGCACTCATTTAGGTAGTCAGCACAAATCAGTCTTTCTAGATGATTTATTTGATCAACTTCATAAACCTGCCTTTTGTAGTAAATCAGTTTGGCAGGCACATGGGGAGATCATGTTCTTAGAGGTTGGTTCTTGTTCTGTTGTATTACTGAGGTTTTTCAACTGTCCTCATGTGCATCTGGGAACAGAAGCTATGAACCTTCCTCAGAGTAAAACCATGTTTTTCATGCTTCATGGTGAGGAACTTTGAGTCCTCATTCAAGCATGAGTGCAGGACATGAAGGAGAGAGAATCTGCATCTTAAGAGCCTGGTTGTGCCTATGAGCATGCTGGCAGTTCACCTGCCCTGGCATTTCACACAGTGCTTGGTTTCCAAAGCTAAGGAACTTCAATTGCTGTGTCTAATTAACAATAAAGCATGCCCACTATCTCAGTCCTAGGTAAAATTACCCTGCTACTCAGTCTGGCATAAAACTTCTGTCAAAGTCCTGGTAGAAAGAAAAGACATTTCCAGAAGATAATCTAGGAGACAAGCTGCATGACCACTTGTCTAAGTAATGTAAGTGCAACCTTTAGATCAACGTATCATATGATGGCTGCGTATTTCAGTTACAGAGCCTGAGAGTGTAATAGATTCCCCTCACTGGACTGCATTCTAATGTGCAGCTTTGGACTTCCTATCAAAGCCACTCAAACTGGGGAATGGAATTTGTTGTAACACCACTTATGTGAACATTGTGCATTGTGTCACCCTATAGCTCCAACCTCATGTTCCAGAAGAAAATGTACATAAGCATTTGGGATACCTGAAGCCTGTGTATGGATTGAGGAACTTATATATTTCTCTGTCTCAAGTAAAGAGAGCTATGGTATTTCATATTTTCCATTCCCTTTGGGTTCTAAGAGGCATAGTTAGGACTTGTATTGCTGCTAAGTTAAGGCATAGGGTATTTGCTTATCTCCTTTTAGTTCTATTTTCTTCCTTTTCTATCTTATTAGTTTTTATTGTGTGGCTGTTTGCCAATAACTCTCTCCAAATACTTTTTCTTTAATAATAGGAAAGTAGAAATATATGATAAATAATTTGATTTTTAAGATTAACATTAAAAATGAGTATTGTATAAAGTTACATTGGTTTGTTGTCTCCTAAAGGTTCGACTCCAGAGACTCCCCTTAGGAAAGAGAAATCAGCAACCATCTAACCTGACAGTACAAGGCAGGCCACCCCAATACTCCTCACAGAGATGGTAGAACAGGTATTACCAAATGCTGAAAAATCTTGCTTGTAGGAGACAGACAAATGATTATGGCCTCCTTCCTCTCAATACTATGTGACATTTCATGAAATCTAAAGGCAGTTATAGTTGTCAAATAATTGCAAACACAAGAGCTTATGAAGTTGTACTCAAGTCTCCACAAATCTTTAACATTCATCCTGATACTATTTATGTGGACTTATGAATAAAGCGTGGAAAATTCTGGTTTGTTATTTTATCTAAACTTTACATACTAAGATTAAAAATTGCTAGGTTCATATACTCTTTTCAATATTGTTAAATTTCAATATATTTTATATCTTAATTTCTGATTAAAAAAGGAAAACTTCGGCTTCACGCAAAAAAGGGAATAGGGCTATGATTAATTTGTAAATACAGACTTTTTCCTTTTCCTTTTAACCAGTTCACAATGATTTGCCTCATTCAGTAGAGTTTGTCTAATAAAGACAAATTTTTACAACTTGTCATCTTTACCTACTCATTTGACATTTTCCTGAAATGTCCAAAATGTTGAAGGAAAGAGCACATGAACAATTGCTCAGAATTCTCTTTTTAGAATTCAGGGCATTTCAATGTGGGGCTTCCCCATATTGATGTTTTCATGAGGATTGAAATTTACAGAATAGCAAACATAAAGCCAAAGACCTGAGATTATCTGTCAGATCACAGGCTGATGTAACCAAAAGCTAAGTCCTGCGCTTCCATCTTCATCTCTTGGCTTGACATCTTTGTTCTGCCTTTTTTCTATGTTGTCCCTGAACACTTCTTCTCTGTGATGAACCCTGTACTCACAGATGAGTGTTGAGCCCTGTTTAAGAGAGGCGCTAGCTGCCAGGTGTTGAGCTTTTTTAAATAGAAAGCCAGACATCAGACAGTTTATTTTCAGAACCCATCAACCACGCCCTAATATACATGACAATAAAATAGGCCTAAGACAAAATTTTCTTTATAATCATCACAGGACTTGACACTAGCTCTTTGGATTTCTTATAAACTGTCGTCAATAGGGCTTAAGGCCATATTTCATTTTAGTTAGAAAAGATAATACGCCATTTTTAACTCCCCATTGTCATGTGTTAAATTGAGATATGTGGCATTAAATTTTGAGCCACATCTGAATATAGTTCATTTAACTTTTTTTTGTGTGTGATAATGTGGGCACATTCCCAATAATACCATAAACATATGAAAAGAGCAAGAGGACTGAAATAAGGTGTGGGAACTGTGGGTTCCCTTCGCTCTTGAGCTTGTTATCATTGAACAAGCATGAAGAGCTTGCAGAAAGATTCTTGCTTAGAAGTATAGCTCCCTTGTTCTCCCTGACTTAATTATACCACTTTATCCAGAAGTTTATCTTCCTCCACCGAGCAGTCAATTTCCGGAGCCTGTAGAATGTTACAAGATGAAGTGGACTACCGCCGTCATTCCTACTCAGAAGTCGGAAACTATGTCTAATGTGAAGACATTAAGCAATTATGCAATACGTAGCAGGAGATTTTACGCAGAATGATTCTGTTCCCAGGAATTTATATAAAAACTATATACAAAAGATAGCTTTGTAGAATTCTTAATATTTGAGAAAAATTATGAACAACGTCAATATGTGATGACATGGAATATGTACATGCAACATCCGGGGAACCCTCTTCCCCACTTTTCTACATAAGATTATCTGTTTCCTGGATCCCATGTTGTTCTCTTTCTTGGCCTTACTTTTGTTTTGCTAGATCGTATCTTCCAATAGTTTCTTGAGAAAGAATGAGGAGAAAGGATAAAAGTAAGGTGATTTAAAAAAATATTTTGTGGGTCTGAAAAGGGCTTTAAATTGCACTTATACTTGTTTGGATGCTGAATTTAGTTTCAACAACATTTTCTGTTAGAGTTTTGAAGATGTCTTGCTTTTGACTTCCAGCTCCTGATGTTGCTATAGGGAAGTCCCATGTCATTATGGTTTCTTGTCCTTTGCGTGTAACATTTGTCTCCAGTGTTCTGAAATTTTACAGTCACATGACTTGGTGAGATTACACTTTCATTATTGTACTTGACTCTTCGATGGGCCTTTTAAATCTAGAGTTCCATATCCTTTAGTTCTGAAGAGTTTTCTCATATTGTTTTCTAATATCTTTTTTCTCCTCTTCTCTCTGTCTAAAACTCAACATTTGATTTATTGGATTGATCACCTAGCTTTCCTATTTTTTCTTTATAATTTTGCATCTCTTTCTATTTATGTTTTACGTTATGGGAAATTTCCTAAATTTTATTGTACAATTATTTTATTAATTTTTTTATTCTTATGACCATATTTTTTGAATTTCCAGGAGCTCTTTCTTTCTGTAAATTTGCTTTTTACCATTTTGTTCATTCATTATTATAGTATGGTATGGGGCTTTTCTCCTTATCTCTAAATTTCTTTTCATATTTTCATTTGTCTTTTAGAGTTGCATTTTGTACAAATTTCTTAGTATATATGGGATAATAAAAAAGAACAAACTTTTGTCATTGCTGATCTTTGCTATTGTATATTTGGGGACTATTAATTTCTGCTCTCTTTCTTTTAGTTTGTTTTTCTGTTCTTTTTCTAACATTTAACAGAGATGTTTAGTTCATTAATTTTCAACCATTCAATTAAAAGATATGCTCCTGAAGAAGTACAAATAATAATGAACCACAAATTGACTTAAAACATATATGATTACTTTACTAGATGCAGAGGAAGTGTTTGACAAAATTCAACATCAATTCATGACTTAAAAACAAAACAAAATTAGAAATAGAAGATTACATCCTTAACCTTGAAAATCGTATCTCTAACACATTATTTGGCAAACATCATAGTTAAGAGCAATATGTTGAAAGTATTTCCTTAAAATCAACAACAAAACGAGAGTAACAACTAGCAGTACTTCTGTTCAATGTTGTTCTTCACAAGCCAGTGCAACAAAATTGTAAAAAAAATACCAACTCTAACAGGATAAAAATATAAAGTTATTCAGAGATGGCACAAAAAATTAACCATCATGGCTTTTTCATATATATGCTATTTTTTTCACAATTCTTCATGAATTATACAAATTAGAATGGAGGAGGGAAGATTCTCACAAACGCTCTAGGCAACCAAAGAATTCTTTATCTTTTAGCGCTGTTTGCATATCATATTGTCATGTTTCGTTATTTGATACAGAAAAGAGTTTTCACTATGATGTTTTCATTACAGATATGACCTTTAACAACATGAAATTATTTACTTTGTTTCCTTTAATGATTTTAAACTTAAAGTATTTGTGTTTTCTTTTGTTAGTGTTTCCCCGATAGAGATTTTTGCTTTTATTTTATTTCTAAATTATGTGTGTAATTTTTAATGAATATTACTTTTAAAAGCATCTAATTTAATTCTCAGATTTTACTCCTTTTAATGGGCAATATATTTCACAATCCAAATTTATTATCAAAATAGTGTTGTTGATTTTGCTTCTACCACTTTGTTTTAGACTTCATTTAGTTTTATTTTTTCTTGTTTGTGTTTCTTTTTGCTTTTTCATGTAAACTCTCTTGATTATTGTTATTGTATTTAGCAATTTAGAAGATAGAGATCCTGTCTTGAATTCTACATGTTGTCCATAATAGTTTTTCAAAGCTGGTGCTGGTGGTGATGGTGGTGATGGTGGTGGTGATGGTGGTGGTGGTGATGGTGGTGGTGGTGGTGGTGGTGGTGGTGGTGGTGGTGGTGATGGTGGTGTTGGTGGTGGTGGTGGTGGTGGTGGTGGTGATGGTGCTGGTGGTGGTGGTGGTGATGGTGGTGGTGATGGTGGTGGTGGTGGTGGTGGTGGTGGTGCTGGTGGTGGTGCTGGTGGTGATGGTGGTGGTGGTGGTGGTGGTGGTGGTGGTGATGGTGGTGGTGCTGGTGGTGATGGTGGTGGTGCTGGTGGTGATGGTGGTGGTGCTGGTGGTGGTGGTGCTGGTGGTGATGGTGGTGGTGGTGGTGGTGGTGGTGGTGGTGGTGGTTGTGATGGTGATGGTGGTGGTGGTGGTGGTGGTGGTGGTGGTGGTGGTGCTGGTGGTAATGGTGGTGGTGGTGATGGTGGTGGTGGTGGTGGTGGTGCTGGTGGTGGTGGTGGTGGTGCTGGTGGTGCTGGTGGTGCTGGTGGTGGTGGTGGTGGTGGTGGTGATGGTGGTGGTGGTGGTGGTGGTGGTGGTGGTGGTGGTGGTGGTGCTGGTGGTGGTGGTGGTGGTGGTGATGGTGGTGGTGGTGGTGGTGGTGGTGCTGGTGGTGATGGTGGTGGTGGTGGTGGTGGTGGTGGTGGTGGTTGTGATGGTGATGGTGGTGGTGGTGATGGTGGTGGGTGGTGTAAAGAAAAGTGTCTGTTTTTACTGAAGCTGGGACTTATGCAAAGTTTAGGACTCAGCAAAGAAGCAAATGATCTGGCAAGCAAACATGAGCCTGTGATAGGCTTCCATGGACTCTACCCCTCAGGATCTGGAAAAAAATAGTGTAAGCCTTTTGAAGGTATGATTTACTCCAAAATGCAGCTGCTGGTTGTCTAACTCATTCAGCTGGCACAGCTGCAGCATGAATTTAATTGCAGGTAAAAAAGACTCTACAAACTTTTTAGACATTATTAGAATAATATTTGGACCTTTAAATTGCAAGGCACCTGCTTTCAATATGCTAAAGCTTTCTGACAATTTGCTAGCTTTATATTGTTAGGCTAGTCCTGGGTAGGCAGTAGTAAGTTCGCTGCCTCAGATTCTGGATTTGTGTTAATAACCAAGGAAGAAACAACTGTGGAGAGGCTAGCCTTGGATTTATGGGGCTGTCCACAAGCTGTAGTCACTCACTACATGGTCTAGAGAGGACTTGAGATTGAGCGATCCGCATCAGGAAGTGCCATAGGAGTCAGGTTTCTCAGACCTAAGCAGTTTCTTGTAAAGAGGTAGTGGAAAGAGACACAGGCCCAGGACTGAATATGAATACTCAAGAGAAAGTTTGGAACTACTGATGACCACAGTAAATTTTTATTCTTGGCTGAAAGGCAGCAATGGATCAAATGTGACTCTGAAAGAGGTGTAATATGCACAAGATCTCCCCCAACGTGGCAAATATACACAAAATTACACAAAATTGGTAAATCTTCCATGAATTAACCTCAAACTGGGAGGAGTTTTTCCTCTTGAATGTAAACTCTCAGGTTCCGTGTTCTTGACGACTAGCGTTGGCCAACTGGCATCCCATTGTGGCTGAAGTCAATGTGGTTTTCTCTTTCCCTCTGACATTTAGTGTGCCTGCTATGGCTCTTGACAACACTAAGTGCTGGATCCTAGGAAGATAGTTTTGGCTAGGATGATAGCAGAGGGGCTAGAGATGACTTGTTTTCTAAACATGGTTGGTGTGGGGCTAGTGCTGAGATAATCTTGTGTCTCTTGTAAGATCTTTGAATGTTTTATAAACAAGGATCATGGGGTAGGTGGTGTTAAATTACTCCAAGCTGTGAGGGTCTGGAAAAGATTGCACACATTCCAGTGATAAAGAGCCCAGGCTTCTGAAGGGGTAGTTCACCACCACTCAGGCTAAAAGAACTACTTTCCTGGAAACAGGAAAATAAGAAATTTGAGAGGATAATTGTTAGTCATTAGATTAAAATTTTTGAACTCTGAAACTTGTGAGACTAAGAATATTTGATTTTAGATTTTAACTGTCTTGGACTTTACCTTCTTTGTGCTTTAATTTGGAAGAGTAAGATTTAAATTTTTAAATGTTTTGGAGCCTGATAGTGGAGGAGATTTTCTTGACATCTCTATTGGGCTAGAATTTTTATTTTTAGATTGACTTTGTATGCATTTTAAAATTGAGTATTGCAATGTCATTTAATCTTATTCCAGACAGTTGCTTCTGGGTGATGGTGTATAAATCCCACAAGCGTAAGTTCGTTGCCTTGGTCCTTTTTCTGTAAAAAGAATGGTGATCAGGAACATTGTTAGGTGTGCTGAGGTAATATGATGAGGGATGAGGAATTGATTAAGTAAACAGATGGTGGCGATGAAAGATGCATAGTGAGTGGGGAAGGCAAATCTACATCCAGAATTAGTCTCTGTTAATGTGAGAACAAACTGAGCCCCTCCCATGATGGAAGAGATCCAATATAATCAAGCTTCCATCAATTAACTGGTGGCTCTCATTTCGTTATGCTGCCAATTTTAAAAATCATCATTGTTCTCTACTATTGGCCATTTGGGCAATCAAAACTGGTGGTAGTTAGATCTACTTTTTAAAAAAATTTATTTTTTATTGAGGTAACATTGGTTTATAATGTATAAATTTCAGGTGTACATCATTATATTTCAATTTCTGTGTAGGGGAAAGGGGGAGGGAGGAGGGTGAAAGGGGTGATTAGGCACATGTGTGTGGTGACGGATGGTAATTAGTCTTTGGGTGGTGAACATGATGTAATCTACACAGATCCACTTTTTTCAGGGGACAATTCACATTGTTGTGCCCTTGCATAACCCCTGGCTCTGGCATCACTGCCAGTTTATTTATAAGCCCATTAGACAGGTGCTGGCTGTCTTGGGGAAGGCACAATTGTACATTCACAGGACAGATCATCTTGTGCAACACTTCACTGAGAAGATCCTATGCAGTCGGTGCCCTGTGGGGAGTGTTTACATGAGACACAATTATTCTCCCTTGGGCATATTGTTAAAAGTCCACATCCACTTATGTCTCAGATGTCTTTGTAACAAATATAATCATTCTTTCCTTCCAAATCTTTAAACATCCAGTCAAAACATTAGTTACTGCCCATGAATCAGTATGGACACAGTTCTGACCATCTTTCCTTTTGTGGAAAGTATACAGCCAGATGAAAGTTTTGTTCTGCTCACTCTCCCTGTTCAAGGATGTCTATAATCCTACAGCACTCCATGTCTTCTTTAGTTTTGAACTAATTATAAGCCAGATTCTTTTTTTTATTTTTTAAAGATTGGCACTTGAGCTCACAACTGTTGCCATTTTTTTTTTTTTTTGCTTTTTTCCCCAAATCCCCATAGTACATAGTTATATATTTTAGTTGTGGGTCCTTCTAGTTGCGGTATGTGGGACACCACCTCAGCATGGCCTGATGAGCGGTGCCATGTCCGTGCCCAGAATCCGAACTGGAGAATCTCTGGGCCACCGATGCAGACCACGCAAACTTAATCATTTGGCCATGGGGCTGGCCCAAGATTCATTTTATTTTTCCTCTATCAATTGGTCATGGAGAACTCACCATTAAGCTGTAAATGTGACCTAAGGGAGACATGATATAGCAGTAGAAGTAGGACTCCTGGAAGTCTGACCAGCTGGTCATAAAAATTACTTGTGTCGTCAGAACTGGCTTTGTCCTGATCTTGTTTATAACCGTTCTCCTTACTGATAGAGTACTGCTATATTCACACTCAACTTTATGACTTGGAGGATCAGATAAGAGCCAGCCATGCTGGGCAGCACAGGTCATATGGTCATGTAACACTTCATGGTCGGGAATTCAGTCTTTTCAGGGACTCAGTAGCAAGCCAGGAGCTATTTCAGAGAGAGAGAGAGAATGGGAGTGAGAAAGAATATTTGTTTGTAGAACAGAGTATGGATTCCCGCAAATCTCTACGGTTCTGCATTGTGATTCTCCTCTCCGGGCTTGCCACAGCCTCCATGCAGAATCCTAAACTGCCACAGATACGTTGGACACTATTTTATCTGCTAGGTAATGAAGCCCCAATGGCAAAGCAACTTGTCCTGTAGCCGGGACCAGCTGGAGAGTCTTTTCTTGATCTGACCCCCGTTCAAAGGTGGTATCTTCACAGGATCCTTGGTAAATGGATCAAAAGAGCTCACCCAAAATTATTCACCTCCGGAATCTAAAGAGTAAAAAGTATATGCCTCTTTCTTACAGGAATGTGGTACAGGATAGAATAAATTCTATTTCACATTGTATTGGGATCTCTTTATCTTCCCCAGCTCCCTGGACCTTCTAAAATTTTCCTGAAGTGGCAGACTTCTGATTTTTTTGTGAAATTCTATGCTGCCTAGTATCTGTCTTACCAAGGAAACAAGGGTGCCTGCTACTTCTTGCTTACCAGGTACTATTGGCCCATTTCATCAATAGAGTGAACCAGCCTATATCTTGTGGGATGATGAGGCAATCAAAGTCCTTGAGAATTAAATAATAACAGAGAATCAGAGAATTGCTATAGTCCTAATCAGAGTAGAGGACATGCATCGCTGTCACTGACAAATGAAAAGAAACTGCTCTGGTGGTCTTTACTGATAGATGTAGAGAAACAATAATTGCATAGCAGGAATTTGTAGCTTTTTTGATTTACTACAGTAAAAGGACAAAATCTGGTCTCCTATTGCAGTTTAAGTCACCACCTAGTTTCATTTAAGGTAAATCTACTTTCATTCCCAGAGCCTCATGTGCCAGCTGTACATGCCATCCAGGCAAGTCAAATGAAGATGTATAGGAATTGTCACAGCTTCAACTCCTAAACCTTTGAAGAATGTAATATTACTTTGGTTTATTCATCTTGTAGGGGGGAAGAGAATTCTCTGAACTCTCCTGCCATTTTGGCTCTTGCTCCATGTTTCAGGGAGCCAGCAGAGTCTAGGGGTTTTATTTTCAACTACGTGTTTGGGATCTGGGTTCTTCGTCCTGTGGGATGCAATGAACAAATTAATGGAATTCCTGGCCCCACTGTAAAATGGACTTGAGTCATAATACCCATAAAGTCCAACTGTAATTGATGGACATTGGTGATGTCTGGGTCTATAGAGATTGGCATTAGCTCAGGTCTAACAATCACCAAAAGGTATGGGTATTTCCATTCACCACTGTATGTTCACCTGAATACATAGCTACGGATCTCTTTGGGAAGGGCTGGAAGGGAGATCAATAGTACATGCTATGGCAGTGTCGCAGGATCCTTGAAGGTATCCAGATTTCTCTTTATTCAAGGGTCTTTAGGTTTGTTATACAGTGTAAATCTGGAAATTGGGTAATGGATGAGGCCTCTTTATTATTACAATTCAAATGTAGTCTCCATTCAGTGAATCTAGAGGTTTTATATTTTCAGTTACTTGGGTAAAGTGGGACTTTAGAATACTTCTCATCTAATTCAATTTTAAGAATCCATAATTAATTTAACCACTGCCATAAATCCCTGAGGGTAAAAGATTGTGGTTACTACTATAGTCTTGCTGCTAACCACAGTAACTACAGCCACTTTATCTCTAATAGTTGCATATTGTCATGTAGCCTCTCTCACTCCTATTCCCATTTCCCCTGGAAACATGGAGCCCAATTCAATGATGACATTCCCCACTGAGGCAGATGTTGCCAGTGCTCCAGCCATATCCTTGCTGACCTCTGATCTTGTAGGACAAAAGTGTACATGGTTAAGATAGGGTGACCAAGTCCCTCACTGATGGCTTTGAATGTGTTGGAGTTCCCAAAGCCCATTTTTATTTGCTTCATGGTATGTGAATGAGTCAGCACAGTCAAAGGCACAGACTGGAGGAGATCAGCCTACTCTTATCATCTGAATTTTGGCAAAACTTAAGGAAGAAAGACAGACTCTCAGGCAACTTCTGTTTCAAAAGCAGCAGAACCAACCCATAGGTTGAATGAATAAACAAGCTCCTAGATTGGCCTTATCTAAGATTATGAAAGTCAGCGACTTAATTGTGCAGATATGTGCCCAGAGGTTTAGAATCATAGCAACTAAAGAAGATCCACATCTCTTATCAGTAGGGTAATGGGATGTTATCAGTTTGCAGGCTTGGCATAGAGTGCAATGACATAAGGCTTCAAGATAGCTCAAGAAACTCTGGTGAGCCATGGCTCATAGAACAGTATTTCCCAAGGGTGGTGGTGTACTTCTGCACAATAGTGTCACAAGTTTCTACAGCACCACTTGCTTTAACCCCACCCTTTTGACACAGAGAGAAGATACGGTATTGTATATTGTATCTGCCTAGGATTAACCTTCAGAATTAATTTACTTTCTTAGGTGTAGGATGATGTGTAAGTCAAATGTTTGTTCAAGGAGTCATAGAATTCCAGAGAGTAGACATACAGAGTTCATCTGGCTCAGCCCTCAGATTACAGGAACACAAATGAGACAGTATTTCTCAATCATTATGTTGAATTCTGTACCACTTTGTGTGTATTTTCCTCATTTTTTGCTCCATGTTGTAGTTGAGAAAGGTAGGAAATACACAATCAAGCACTGGTGTATGGGTTTTATTAATGTTACATTGGGAATTATAACATTATGTTTATATTTTAGGATCAGCAAAACTGACTAACGGAAAGCACTGGTTGTACTAATGGTAATGATATGCTATAGGTCTTATGAGACCAATAGATATAGGATTTTAATAAACAGAAGATTAAGATCATTTCTAGAATGGAGATGGGGGATTCTTTAAAGACAGTTACTTTCTAATAAATTATATTGTATATTATTTTATGTGCTGTGTTATAATTTACCACAAATTTAGTTGCTTAAAATGACACACATCTATTGTCTCACATTTTCTGTGGGCCAGGAGAGCAGGCACGTCTTAGCCAGGTCCTCTGTAAGACTGCAGTCAAGGTTTTGGTCAGGACTGTGTTCTCATCTAGAGACTCAACAAGGGAAGGACCCACGTGAAGCTCACTCAAGCTGTTGGCAGAACTAATTGCTTTACGGCTGTAGGACTCATAGAAGCTTGCTTCTTCAATGCGAGCATAGAAGAGTGTGATGGTTAATTTCATGTGTCAACTTGAAGGGTGTTTTTGGATGAGATTGACATTTAAATTGGTAAACTTTGGGTAAAGCAGATGGCTTTCCATAATTTGAGCGGTCTTTGTCCAATCAGATGAAGATCTGAATAGAACCAAAAGACTGAAATCCTTAAGCAAGAAGGAATTATCCAGAAGACTGCCTTCCAACTTCCTCTGCACCATAGGCTCTCCTGGGTCTTCAGCCTGCTGGACCACATGGCAGATCTGGAATTGCCAGCCTCCATAATTGCACGAGCCCATTCCTTATAATAGATCTCTCTCTCTCTCTCCATATACAAATATATATATATATATATATATATATGTGTGTGTGTGTGTGTATAGTAGTCCCCCCTTATCCATGTTTCCCTTTCTGAGGTTTCAGTTACCCATAGTCAACAGTGAGGTGAAAATATTAAATGGAAAATTCCAGAAATAAACAATTCATAAGTTTTAAATTGCATACAGTTCTGAGTAGCATGATGAAACCTTGTGCTGTCTAGCTCCATCCTGCCTGGGACATAAATCATCCCTTCGTCCAGGGTATCCATGCTGTGTCTGCCACCCACCCGTCAGTCACTTAGTAGTTGTCTTGGTTATCAGATCGACTGTTGCGATATCAAAGTGCTTGTGATCAAGTAATCATTATTTTACTTAGTAATAGCCCCAAAATGCGAGAGTAGTGATGTTAGCAATTTGCATATGCCAAAGAGAAGCAGTAAAGTGCTTTCTTTAGGTCAAAAGTTGAAACTTAATCATGAAAGAAAAAAAATTGTATGCTGAGGTTGCTAAGGTCTGTGGTAACTTTTATTACAGTATATTGTTATAACTGTTCAATTTTATTCTTAGTTATTGTTGTTAATCTCTTATTATGCCTAATGTCTAAATTTTATCCTAGGTAGTTATGTATAGGAAAAAACATAGTATATACGGGATTCAGTACTATCTGCAGTTTCAGGCATCCACTGGAGGTCTTGAAACGTATTTTCCATAAATAAGGGGGACTACTATATATATGTATGAATCTATCTTATTCATTCTTTTTCTCTGGAAAACCCCAACTAATAGAGATTCTAGAGCCAGTTAGCTATCAAGATGGAGTGTTATATAACATACGGTAATCAAGAGAGTGAAATCCTATCACGTTTGTCATAAAACATAACCTAATCAAGAGAGTGACTTTCCATCAGCTTTGCCATATTCCATTGACTAGAAGCAAGTCCCAGGCCCCATCTACACTCTGGAGGAGGGGATTATACAAGGGTGTAAACACCAGACCTTGGGGATCTCTGGGGCCACCTTAAGGTCTGTTCGGCACATCCTCTATACTCATAAGCGAAAAGCAGTGTGGAGTAGTTGAAAAAGCCTGGACTTTGGAGAAAGCCTGGACTTTGGACACAGCCACGAGCTTATATTCTGGGCCCTCAGCTTAATACCTACATTGCCTTGAGTATTTGTCAGCATGGCAACTGGCTCTCCAAAAGAGAAGGACCAAATCTGCAGCCCCAGTGGGGGTGGTCTGGTGATTTTCTATGGGAATGCAGGAATTTACAGTTGAAGATGAGGGCAACACAGTGGAATGAGGAAGTGAATCTCCCTCCAGGAAAGGCGAGGAGAGACAAGGCAGGAAGAGGGACTTATCTTTTCTTCCGGAAAGGAAAGTGCCATCAACACCCTCAGGCCTCAGAGTACAGAGTTTCTAAGAGGCTGGAGGAGTTTGAGTTGCAGAAAAGCGAGGAGAGTGAATCCTGCCAAATGTTCCCAGCCTTTCGGGATCATGGAATTTGCTTCCAACACAGCCCTGGGAGTAAAAGGTGTTGACAATGACATAAGAAGCACTCAACCTGGTGGCACTGAGAGTGGTGGCCAAATTCCCAACACCCAAAACAGAGGGGGATTAGAAGGAGATTCTAGTCATTCATCCAACACTTTCCCAGAGGGGCTTTCCCCAAAATTTGATTTTGTTGCCAATAGCGGAATTATCTGTAAGCTCTGCATTATACTTCTCCAGGCTGATGGAAACTATGAAAACTTACCTCACAGGATTGTTATGAGGATACAAGAAGACAGAGTGTGAAAGTTTCCAGCATGTATTCAGCACTGGGGAAAAAACATTTTCATTTTTAATTAGTGAAAAGAAACATCCAAACTTGATAACCCTAAGCTATTTTTGAAGTTGACATGATTGAATTGACTAAAACTTTTTCATTTAACATAGGACTGGGGCAAATTCAGACAGCCAAAACAATCTGCGCAGTTTTTTTTTTTTTTTTGACTCTAATCTAAGCTCTTCTACTTCCTTCATGATTGCACGTAGCTGGAAATTGATTGACAGATGTGACAAAACATACGTAAACAAAGGCATATTTTTTTTGTCTTGTTCCTATTGGAGTGGGTCGGGGGAGAGAGTGCTGGTGGGCTAGCCCAGGGGAACCTGAACTAGGATAGGATCCTGGGAAGCCCAACAGACTTGCTGTGGACACGACCTAGAGCTTCCCATGAGCGAATGTAATTCAGAGACTGAATTGCATCTTATTAGAAGAGCTGAAGCAGAGCAGTATTGAAAGGATACTAGCAAGTATGAGGTACAGGCTGTAACCAATGACCAAGAAAGGAGTGGCAAACTGACTAGAATAAAATCCAATGGAAAAACAGTAAAACCATCCAGGCGAGGCCAGCTTTCGGGCGTGTGACCCACACGGTCACACTAAGGTCCCATGCTTAGTTTATGTTTTGCCATCGTCATCTTGAACTTCTTAATAATTTTTCAATAAGGGACCTCTCATTTTCATTTTGCCCTGGACCCCATAAATTGTGTAGTCAATCCTGCATCCAGGGCCCAGGCCTTTGATAAAGATGAGGGATAAGGGATGACGTCTTCTAGCAGGATGGCCTCAGGGGCAGCTGGAATAAAGGACAGAGCCAAGTGGGCATTAGCAAAAGGGAAATATGACAGCTCACCTTGAATGACCTGTTATTCAGTCTTCAGGGTCCAGAGTTTACCAATCAGAAAGTTTTCAGAGTCAAAGAATTATACCTGTACTTTTTGGTTTTTTTATTGTTGCTATTGTTAAGTTGGATAGTTCTTTAAAAAGATTTTTAATGTGCCCCCTTCTCTGACCTCCCAGACATCGTTTGTGACTGTTTATTAGTCTCCTTATCAGGCTGCAAACTGCTTATGTTAAAGGAAAGAGCTGTGAACATTTTAAAGGGGAAATCAGTTTTAAAAACGCACACACACACACACACACCCCTGTGTTAATACCCAAGAAACAGAATTCTGTTACTTTCAATGTAATATACAAATGAAGGCTTGTTAATATGCAACACATCACTCTGTGATTTGTCCGTTTTGTGAAACCAAAACTTACTTTTTAAGTGTATTTATACATGTAGTTTCCAAAGGCATTGACATTTTCCATAAAGGAGAGTGAAAAACAATACCCAGGCAGCAAAAATAAAAACAAAAGAAATAAACAGGCTTATTTGTTTCTTCATTTACTATACATACAGTTTCAGATAGCAATTCTCAGTTATATACAATTTATTATGGAAACTGTAAATAATGTTAACATTACTCTTCCGACAAGAGTCTTTTTCTAGGCTTTCTCTCTCTTTCTCTCTTTCACACCCACACTCATACACACCCACCCTCATAGCCACACGTACATACATTTATAGTTCATCTCTCTTCTGCCATCATCCCTATTTACTAGCCTGAGCCAGCAGTAGAATAATAATAGGAAAAAGTGGCCCTCTGTAAGAACCTATAAAGGCGAGTTTACATTTTCCATTTGGAGCCAGGAATTAGCATGAAACTAACATGCTGTGTTGACAATGGCAAATCCCTTAGATGATGCTCTCTCACCATTCCTGCTCAGTGGAGGTGGGCTGTTTGGAATGTAGCATGTTACTATGCATACCTTCTACCTCTAATGATCCCTCCCAGTGAGGTGACCTAAGTTAGACTCCTGGGTCAGAGCAAGAATGGATTATCCATGTGGTCATATTTCATGCCTAGATAAGTACAAACTTAATGAGTCTCATTATCTTCTCTAATTATTTTTTTTAAAAAATCAACAAATAAATATTTTACCTATTACACTGTCTAGCAGAAAGAGACAAAGGGTTCATTCAGACTAGATTAAAAAAAAAAGTCTATCACAACCACCAACACAAAACAAAAGCAACATGCCCCAACCAGATAGACAGCAAAACACACAGCAGTTATTTCAGCCAGAAAGATACAAATGTAGTTGCCTGAACCCTCTAGAGAATGTATGGATGCTCTCCATGCTTCCCCACCCTTCGAGGGAATGAGCTTTCTGTAGCTAGTAAGGAGCAGCAACCCTCACAGTGCAGGTGTTTCTGAGTCATCGTAGCAGCAGACAGCCCACAAAGCTATAATTGATTAAGATTTTTAATCCATTTCTTGCCCTAAAGGATCTGTTAAGAATATTTCCTATGAGGTGGAATCTATGCTTAGTCATCAACTCAAAGAATAGGGATACATCCCTCCAAATGGCCGTGAAGTAGCTTTTCGGGAGGTAGCAAATGTCAGCTCACCATGGCCAGCAACACCTTCCTTCTCTGTTTGTGTGTTCCTTCACGTGTTCTCCTCTTATCTCTAACCAGTTTGGTCTTAAACTCAGAGTCTGGGTGATCAGTTGAAGACTCATTATTCCAGAATCACAAAAAGCATCACGTTAATAAAATGGAAAGAGCATCCATTTCATAGGATAGAAAAGGCCATTTCAGAAAATGAAAAGGGCATTCATTCCATTTCAGCACGTAGCATAATGTTGGAAACATTCTGGTGAATTACAAACTTTCTTTGATTTCTAGGACCAAGTCAGATTGAAGATTTTAGTCATGTAGCCATGAGCAGTATGTCTTCATGGTGATCCCCCTTTTCTGTAAATTTGCCTGTTATTTTGTCTCAAAATGAGTTTCCTTGGGAATAGCCAAAAGAATTGCAATTCAGGATGTGCATGCTATGGCAAGCCATAGACAAATCCAGAAAAGAAAAGAGGGAAGCTGCTTTTGTAGAGAAAAAGGGGGAGTAGGGAAGGGCTGTTCTAAATGAAAATCCTTTGGGGGAAAGTAGCAGTTTAAGGTGGCAACAGCTTCTCATTGGCTGGGCTACAGCATTTCTTATTGCCTGGGCTGTTGCTGGGTGGGGAGAGAAGTCTTCCTTCAGTAGCAAAGTAGTTTTACTTCCACTGGAAGATGCAAGCGTTTGTCTCTTCCTTTTGGTGTAATTGATGGTGTGTAATAAGACACCAGAGCTTCCTCTACAGGCTTTCCCAATTCTAATCTGGTTAAGTTTCTTTTATTAATTTCCACAGGTTCCTAGTAGTGGCTGAAGTTCAAGGTTTCAGTTTTCACATCTCAAAGGGAGGGATGTACACTTCACTTACACACTTCACAAGATTACTTCGAGAAACAAGAGCAACGTTTTATGTGAAAGCACTTTCAGATCCATATTTCACAAGCACAGGTTTCTTTGTCCACAGCCATATCTATTATATTGAGAAAAAGAAAAGTGGTTGAATTCAAACATAAATTGTTCAGTGGAAATTTGTTTTTCACAATGTTAATGTGAATTCAAAGCAGAGAGAAAAAAGTTGGGTCATTCTAATCATAGGGAAATGATTTCCTAGCAGACAGAAATTGTGTTTTAAACACACAATAATATCTTTTAGACACCTAATAAATGCTAAGCAATTTTTCAATTTTCCTAGAATACTGGCGTATCTAAAAATTAGGTTAAGAAGTGAAGACAGTTTTCTTAAACGTATTTTATCATGGAAAATCAAACACAAGAGAACATCCACATTTATTTTAAAAAATTGCCCAAAGGACTTCATAAACAAAGTATGTGTTTTTCATTTGTTCTAATAGCTCAATTATGTGATATATTATGTGCATGTCACAGAACACATCTCCTAAAATTTATTAGTCCCAAATATCACAGTCTTTTCACGTTATGATCTTCAGATTCTATCCATAAAATACTCTCCCTAGTGAGTGTATAACTCTTTTTTTGGCTTAAAAATAGTTTCATCATACATAGTGACTTAAAGTTAGAAAAATCTAACAAAAAAGACTAATCTGTATGGAACAGTATGCAAATACTCTGAATTTTAAAGCTTTAAATGATAAACCTACCAAAAGCTATTGTTATTGCCCTTTAGGGAAGAACAATTCTTTGTTAAGCAGGAATGTGCCAAGCATTGCAGGATGACTATCAACCTGGCCTTCATGCACTAAATGCCAACAGCATTCTAGAGTTATTGTGAAAACAGGAAATGCCTCCACACGTTTCCGCATATCTCTAGGTAGGTGATACCACCTCCAGTTGAGAACCATTGAGTTAGACAAGGAATGAAAGGTTAAACCCAAAGAGAGTAGAAATACGAGATAAGAGCAAAATTAGGAACATGATAAGAGTAAAGTAATGCACGAGAATGATAAAATACAGAGGATAAAAAAAGTTGTTTTTATTGAAAACACTAGTAGAATTAGTATGGTAAGTTTGGTCAAGAATACAATAGAGAACATGCAAAATAAAACAATATAAGAAATCAAAGTAGTAGCGTACATAACTATAGACTCTGGAGACTAAAAGGATAATAAAACACTATCTTGAGTAACTTTATGCCAATACACTTGAAAAGGTAAATAAAATGTACAGTTATATGTGAGTGCATGTACTTATATATGTATGTCTTAAATATGTGTATTATGTGTGTGTGTGTGATCTTAAAAAAACTCAGGAAGGAGTAGAAGACTTAAGTTCCTAAAATCAATTTAGAAAACTGAATTTATATTTGCAATCTTTCCCACAAATAAAATAACTATCCTGGACTGTTTCTAGGCTAATTCTACAAAACATTTAAGGAACAATTACACTCACACAAAATCTCGAAGAGGACAGAACCAAAGTAAATCTCAACTTACTTTATGGAGCCAGCATAACCTCAGTAGCAAAACCAGGAAAGGGTAGTGTGAGAAAATTAAATTGTAGGACAAGTCATCCGTGACGATCAAGGCAGAAATTCTAAATAGAATATTGGTAAACCAGGGGGGTCCTGTGGCTGAGTGGTTAAATTTGTATGCTCCACTTTGGTGGCCCAGAGTTTCACCAGTTCAGATCCTGGGCATGGACCTAGTGCCACTCATCAAGCCATGCTGAGGAGGTGTCCCACATAGCCCAACTAGAAGGACCTACAACTACAATATACAACTATGTACTGGGGGGGATTTGGGGAGAAAGAAAAAAAACAAGATTGGGAACAGATGTTAGCTCAGGTGCCAATCATTTAAACAAAAATAATATTGGTAAACCAAGCTGGCAAAGTGAACAAGAAAATACACGACAATGTTGGGTTTAACCTAGCAATGCAAGATTGGTTTACCACTAGAAAATCAAATCATGCATGAACCGTATTAACAGATTAAAAAGGGAAAGGTATGTGATGATCTCCATAGATACAGAAAAAGTATTTAATAAATTTAACATTTATGGGGGCCAGCCCAGTGGTGCAGTGGTTAAGTTCCCACGTTCCACTTCTCGGCAGCCCGGTGTTGGCCAGTTTGGATCTCGGTGCAGACACGGCACTGCTCGGCACAAGATGCTGTGATAGGTGTCCCACATATAAAGTAGAGGAAGATGGGCACGGATGTTAGCTCAGGGCCAGGCTTGTCAGCAAAAAGAGGAGGACTGGCAGTAGTTAGCTCAGGGCTAATCTTCCTCAAGAAAAAAAAAATTAGCATTTATGTATGATAAAAGCACATGATAAACTTGGGGTAGAAGGGAATTTCTCTACATTTTTAAAGAGAATCGAAAAATATTGCAAACATTAATTATGAAACATTAAGTGTTCTCTTTAAATTTGGAACAAAACAAGGAAATCCAGTATAGTCTCATGTATTTAAAACTATAATAAAGCCAGTGAATACATCTGGACAAATGTATAAATGTAAAAACATATAATAAAGTTATAAAACATGTAAAATGAGATCTGGAGGATACTTAACATATAATAACGCTTGTCAACTTAAAAAGCAAATTCACCAGGTTTTTTACCTTCAAAGCAAGTTTATCTGGAAATAGCCAAAAGAACTGCAATTCAGAATGTGGACGTTATGGCAAATTGAGAGAACGTAGAAGGGAAGTTTGCTTTTATAGGGAAAAAGGGGGTGGGGGGTTGGGAGGATAGAGAGGGGTTGTTCTAACTGAAAGTCCATTGGGGGAAAGTAACAGTTCAGGGCAGCAACAGCTTCTCATTGGCTGAGCTGTGGTGGTCCTCATTGGCCGGCTTTAGCTGATTGGAGAGAGAAATCTTCTTTCAGGAGTAAAGTAGTTGTACTTCCTGTGGGAGGAGCAAGCATCTGTCTCTTCCTGCTTGGAGTAGTTGATGATGTATGCTGGGGTGTGAGAGCTTCCCCTACAGGCCTTCCCGACTCTTATTTAGTTAAAGTTTCTTATATTAATTTCCTCACACTATTGCATATTAACTTGAGTTTATTCTCCAGGAAAAAAAAATCTATAATTACTATTATATGAACCTGTAACCTCAAAATGTTGTATCACAAAGTTTTTGTGCCTTAGCCCAGGGTAAATACAGAATTATAATGGATTAAAGAGGAATTACAGAGAGGGTGGCAGTTTGAGAACCACTCTTGGCTCCCGGTCTCCTGATTCTTTATGGAGGTAATGGTAAATGAAGACGAATCACTCTTTAACTGAGAGTCATGAAGTTTTTTTTTTTTTCGCCTTGTTTTGTTTTATTTCATTAATTCCTTGTTTGGTACTGAAGAGGATACACAGTCTAAAGGTTTAATCTACACCAAATTAAATGTGATGGTTAATTTCATGTGTCAACTTGGAGGGCACTTTTGGATGAGATTAACATTTAAACTTGTGAACTCTGACTAAGAAGATTGCCCTCCATAACGTGGGTGGGCCTCATTCAGTTAATTGAAGGCCTGCAGAGAGCAAAAAGACCGACCTCCTTGAGCAAGAGGGAAATTCTCCAGCAGACTGCGTTTATACTTCAGCTGCACCATTGGCCTTCCTGGGTTACAACCTGCTAGCCCAAACTGCAGATTCCGATTTACCAGCCTCCGTAATCACATAAACCAATTTCTTGTAGTAAATCTCCTTCTAAATATATATACATCCTATTAGCTAATAGACCCCAAATAGCCAAAGCAAACTTGAGAAAGAAGAACAAGCCTGGAACTATCACGCTCTCTGATTTCAAACTATACCACCAAGCTATTGTAAAGAAAACTGTATGATACTGGCACGACAATAGACACATAGATCAATGGAACAGCATAGAGAGCTCAGAAATAAACCTATGTCTGTATGGTCAATTAATCTATGACAAAGGAGGCAAGAATATACAATGGGGAAAAGACAGTCTCTTCAATGAATAGTGCTGGGGAAACTGGAGCTCCATATACAAGAGAATGAAATTGTGCCACTTTCTTAGAGCATATACAAAAATAAACTCAAAATAGATCAAAGATTTAAATGTGAGACCTGAAACCATAAAAATCCTAGAAGGAAACATAGGCAGTAAGCTCTTTGACACCAGTCTTAGCAGTATTTTTGTAGATCTATCTCCTCAGGAAAAGGCAACAAAAGCAAAAATAAACAAATGAGACTATATCAAACTCAAATGTTTTGAATAGTGAAGGAAATCATCAACAAAACAAAAAGGCAACCTACTGAATGGGAGAAGATATTTGCAAATCATATATCTGATAAGGAGTTGAAATCCAAAATATATAAAGAACTCATACAACTCAATATAAAGAAAAAAAACAATCTGATTGAAAAATGGGCAGAGGACCTGAATAGACATTTTTCCAAAGAAGATGTACATGAAATGGCCAACTCACACATGAAAAGATGCTCGACATCGCTAATCATCAGGGAAATGCAAATCCAAACCAAAATGACACATCACCTCATTTCTGTCAGAATGGGTATTATCAAAAAGTCAACAAATAACATGTCTTGCAAGAACTTGGAGAAAAGGGAACCCTCATATACTGCTGATGGGAATATAAATTGGTGCAGACACTATGGAAAACAGTATGGAGTTTCCTTAAAAAAATAAAAAATAGAACTACCATACAATTCAACAGTTCCACTTCTGGGTATTTATCCAAAGAAAATGAAAACACTAATTTGAAAGATACATGCCCCTCTATGTTCACTGCAGCATTATTTACATAGCCGAGATATACAAGCAACCTAAGTGTCCCTCGATAGATGAATGGGTAAAGAAGATGTGGTATATATACACAATGGGGTATTACTCAGCAATAAAAAAGAATGAAATCTTGCCATTTGAGACAACATGGATGGACCTAGAGGATATTATGCTAAAGTGAAATAAGTCAGACAGAGAAAGACAAATGCTGTATGATTTCACTCGTATGTGAAATCTAAAAGACAAAACAAACAAACAAAACAAAACAAAACAAAACAAACCTCATAGATACAAAGAACAAACTGGTGGTCACGAGAGGGGAGGGTGAAATATATGAAGGAGATTAAGAGGTACAAACTTCCAGTTATAAAATAAATAAGTCATGCGGATGTAATGTACAGCATAAGGAACATAGTCAATAATATTATAATAACTTGTGTGGTGACAGATGGTTACTAGACTTGTCATGGTAATTATTTTGTAATGTATGTAACTGTAAAATCTCTGTGGTAATCTAATAATATAACACAATAACGTACATCGACTATAGTTCAATAAAAAATAAAAGCACTAAGGATGGGAAAAAAAGGGTATACAGTCATGTACTTCTTTCCCTAAACTTGCATAATTTTCTTCTTTTGTATATGGGCATTGATTTCTGTGAAAAATTTAGATCTCTTCTTCTTAAGATTCTCCAAAATTACATAAAATTATGTTTTCTTCCTTATCCTTATATGTTGTTGCCCTATAATGAGGAAGAGTAACGCTCTGTGATCAAGAAGAAACATTGGTTCAAGTGACAAGCAACACTGTGTACCAATTTAAACAGGAACTTCTAAGCATCCTCATCCGGAACATTTCCAGTCATTTCCTGCATGAATCTTTGCCTAAACTACATGAGTTGATGGACCAGAGGACTTGGGGTAACAGGAACTGGAGGTTCATTTTGAAGTTGTCTTAATGGAGTGCTACCTGTCCATCTAATGCTGCCTGTTCTCATCATTATGGTGGCACCTGACTAATTCTGCCTTGACAAAAAAGACAGACTAGATACATATCTATAACTTTGCTATGGTGCTTCCTCAGCTGCCTCTGTGAAACGATTCCTTCTGGTTACTTGATTTTGAAGGAAGAAATTCTAGTCATTGGCACTCATATTAGCACATGTTACTAACTAGCCTAGCTACTGAGCTACACATTTGATGCCAAACTAAGCAACCGATTTGATTGCCAGTGGAAGGAGTATCTAATAAATTAGATTATTAGGAAACCAGTAAGTAGAATAAACAACAACAAAAAACCCCTTGTTTGAATTTTCTCCAGTTCATGTGATATAAACCCAGGAAAAAATCATCTCCTAAGTATAGAAAATTGTGTATATTTGGAGGCTATCATAATTTATTTCTGCTCCATTAATTTGAAATATGCTCCCTGACTGTGTTTTTCAGTGCTTGCTGATTCATCTCTTATATATCTTTTGGGGGGAAAATATGTTAATGTGCTGGGTCAAAATGAACTGTTGAGATTAATGAAGTTAAGTATAATTTATCTACATGAAATGATTCAGTTACGAGAATGTGCACTGGGTGAATCCAGGAAGTTTACTATTTATTTTTCTTAATTAATTTAGTGTCAAGAGTGTTTATAAAATTTGTGAGACAGTGAAAACTTCATGTCTCTTTCCAGATTTCAAACATATACAGCAAATGTATCTGTCATGAAAAATTAAAATTGTTTCCCCATTTTGATTTGCAGCAGTGACATTTATCAGACTCCATTTTGCAATTCTATAGTATATTTTGCTTCATGAATGAGCTTTACTGATAATGATTAGACACTTTCTTCCCGTTTTAAAGAATTTAAAAATGATGTCTTTGTGTATTACGCATTTTTGGTCTACTTCCAAATAATGACTGAGAAAATGTTGTTATTCTTTTTATTTAGCCTAATTTTGGCAGAATAGTTTCATAAGAAAGAAAACATTTCATCTTTGAAGTAATATTAGAAATTACTGGAGGGTCAGCATCAGTTGACTCCCACTATACAAATTCATTTGTACAAAACAAAGGAATCATAGTTTGGATTTGTTTTAATCTGATAATGCCTCAACAAAACAGAGCCAAAGATAATTTTTATATATTAGTGCCTATTAAAGTCACCCAGGAAACACTGCCCAGCCTTTAGGGATGACTATCTTTAAAGCCAGATTTCATCGTTTCAAAGCTGAAGGCAATTTAAAATTTAACAGTCAATCAAAGGAAGGTCTTATTTACAAGTATGCCCTGATTGAAAGTGAATTCACGTATACTATGCCAAGTTATGGAGCACATTTTTGTGATATTGAAAAACAATTCTATTTCTTTGGCTTTAAATGTCTCATTCAGTTAATCTACTGACTAATGTGCAAAGGATTTGGATTTTGCTTAAATTGAGAACTCTTTAACTGTTTCCCTTGCCAATCAAATTTTAATCTCTGTTCTGAAGACTTTCAGTTATCTTTTACCTAATTCAGAGGCTTCCTGTATTAGTTAGTTGTTGCTGAGTAACAAATTACTGTGAAACTTAGGATCTTACAACAACAACAATTTATTACTTCTCATAAATTTACAGAATGTTTGGCGAGGTCTATTGATCTTGGCTGGCTTGGCTGGCCAGCACTAGCCTCTTACCTTAAATAGTAAACAAATCCAAAATTGCTCCTATCTCTGGGCATTCATCTGGGACTCACTTACGTATCTGGTGGTTAGCTGACTGTTAGGTAATTTAAGATGGCCTCAAGGGGGAAAATTTTCACTGCTTCATGTTGGCCTTTCATTCCTCAGTAGGCTATCTGCGTCAGGGTCATCAAGACCACTCCCCAGATGTAATGATGCACTAGGAGTTGTCATAGGACTCAGCATATAGTCCTACTCATGGCTATGTTTATTGCAGCAAAAGGATATGAAGCAAAACAAGCAAAAGTAAAGGCATGTGGGACAAAGTCCTTAGGAAACCAGGTGCAAGCTTCCAAGAGTCCTCTCTTAGTAGAGTCACACAGGCTGTGTTTAGTTCCTCCAGCAATGAGTTGTGACAATACATAGGAAATGTTATCTATCAGGGAATTTCATTAGAAACTCAATGCCCAGGGTTTGTGTTAGGGGCTGCTCAAGTCAGCACCCTCTGCCTGGCATGTACCAACCAAAAGTCCAGACTTTCAGAACAACAGCAGATGTTCTGCTTAAACCATATTGTTTGCACAAACATTTTAGGCACAGTGAGCCACTCTTATCAGTTGGGGTGGTTAGAACAATCTCAAATTCCAGGTTTGTAGGTGCCAGCTCAGGGCCCATCTTACAAAGAGGTCTTTCCAAGGATAGCAGTCTCAGGCCTGCTATGTTAACATTTTTCTGGATACTGTCCCCGGCTCATTCTCTGTCTATGGCCAAAGTTCCAAGAAGGCAAATGGAACTTAAAAGGCCTCTTGAGGACTAGGCTAGGAATTGGCACACACTCACTTCTGACATGGCGTATGGCATACTGACCAAAGCTAGTCCCAAGATTCAAGAAGAGAGAATATAGGTTCCATCTCTTTATGGAGTGGCTGCAAGGTTTCATTGCAAATGGCATAGATAGCCATTAGTTAGGACCATGAAAGAGATCAATTTACCACACTTCCCAAACATCTGTCTTTTGTCTTAGAAAGTTGAGAGAAGCTTTATGACTTGCCTTGTCCCACTCATATGGTCCCATTCCATAATGAGCTTCTATCACAATTCTTTTCCAGTCATCCATGGATAAGATTCTTGGCATTTTCCAAAAGCTAATTCTCAGCCTCAGTTCACCATGGTGTCTCTCACAAAGTTGGGTGCACTGGACCAATCATTTGAGTTCTTTGATTTCTTTCTTCATCCTTAATGTGTGGATTTGCAATAAGACAGCTGCTACTTCTCAGGGATTTGGGAGATTACTCCTCAGGCAATCCAGAATGGATCTCCATCAATTCCAGTTACAGAGACTCAGTGTCTATATCCCAGTGATGAGCTTCAGTCACTGTCACACCCAAGAGGTTTGAAACTCAACTGGACTCAATCCACTACAGACGAGCCAAATCCAGGACCGATCCCATCTCTGGGAGTCCAATTCCCTAACTTTCCAAGAGCTCATCCAGAGCGTCTTGGGCAGCTGGTGGAGAACATTTCAGGGAAAATTTCGGGACAGTCCATTATAGATCCCCAATTCTGCATTTGGAGGAAACTGATTACATGGAAATTAGAAATAATTGATGCCTAACACCCATTCCTCTTGACATTTTCAGGCTAGCTATGATCAAACGAGAGCATGTCACTAGTGGGAGACCTTTATGGCTTCTATTGGTAAAATGTCACAGCTGTAATAGTTTCTTTTTAGTGGAGTACAGTTCTAATACCCAAAATAGCAGATTTTAGCATGGACTTTAAAGGAACATTCCTCTTAGGACTCTTTCCCGGACAATATAATTCCTCCCCACGACATTTCCTTGGCAGGACAATCTGACCAACTATGTCTCAGCCCAGACATGACAACACTAACTGCTCTTTCTCATGAGCTAAGGAACTCCTCTCTCTGATTACCTTCTTCCTGCATTCATTTGGCCTGACTTTTAAAGTTAATTCAACAATTTCATGCCTGATAGAATGATTTTGAATAGAAAATCATTTCTTTAAATGAAAAAGTGCTTATGATATTTTTAAGGGTTGAAATTTTGGAGTGAATTTTTGATAGAAGGCTTTCATGCTGTACACAAATATCATAAATGTGTAATTTAATATCCAAAGTAAAGACACACAACTGAAAAGATATTTATACTTAGTCAAAATTGCTCTAGTCTCAGTTAGGATCTCAATAAGTTTAAAGGGTGAAATAAAATCTTTTCTCATCTCAATGACATTTTTTTATGCAATATTCTTTGTTAAAACTGCCTGAAAGATGGTATTTTTCTGATTCTGTTTTAAGTAAATTATTTAAAAATAAATAGCTAGCTTACATTTGAGTACTTCTTAGAGGAAAGGCATTACATAGAAGACTTTATCTATTTTATCATATATATATATTAACCATAAATCAAACCACCTTGCTTAGGGGTACCATTTTGCCATTGAAAAGGCTAAGACTTACAGAGGTTTAGTGACTTAATCGAGAACATAGTGACAATGAATAGCAGGCTCAACGTTGGAATTCAGTTCTGTCTCACTCAAGAGACCAAGCCTGATTTAAAATAGTCAGTAAAATTAGACGTGTACTAAATACCAACACATGGGCATGAACAGACACACATATTTAAATTGTATCTGAACACTTTTCAACTTAAAAAAATATAATTACCCCCAGAATGATTTTATTATCTTCAAAATATTATTATTTAATACTTTAATCCTGTGCCATATCAGGAATGAAGCCACTTAAATATGTTATACTGACTATATTCTGGAATGTTCCCTTAGATTCTAAGACACAGAAGATTGTTGCTAAGATTTTATTTTTTTTTCCAAAATGATGATTCTTGGCAGGCAGAGTATGATTTTATTCACAGGAACATTGTCTTAGGGAATTTTCTTAGTAGGAAAATTTTGAAGAGAATTTATAGAAAACAGTGCTCAGAAAACTTCCTTTTCAAGGCAGTCTGTAAGAAGATTGGCCCTGTCAGAAAAAAACACCTAAGAAAAGATTCCAAAATGAATCATGGAGACTTTCTCTAAAATATTCTAATAAATATTAAGAACATACACCCTTACTTGGAGATGAATTTAACTTTACTCAATGGAATTTTATCTAAAGCATTATAGAGATAGGCTATTATTGTTTTTTCCTTTGTTTCTTAGCTTTATCTGTCATGTCTCATCTTAGGAATTTGGTCGTGGGAGGTCTGAGCAGGGGGAAATACATTTTGATTTATCCCGAATGATTATAGGCAGGTTGACCATAATCTGTACCCCTACCCATCATGCACTGGTCTTATAAAGACATTTTGGAAAGTAAAAATGTCCCTTTGGAGATGAGAACAAAGTAAAGAGCACCTGGAAATTGTTGTTTGTTTTGTTGGTTTATTTGTTTGTTGTTTGGCAAATCTTCCTCCTAGTTCAGATCCCCAGAAGAAACAGTATAGTAACCCACAAGACGGCACTTTGATGTTGGAGTCCATCAATTTCTTACCCTATAGAACATCCAAGACTCAGAGCCTTTGTTAAAGGAAGACCCTCTGGTGTGCAGGGCACATGGTGGAACATTGGCAGGGCTCGTGGAAGCAGGAGTGTGCAGTAGTTCCAGAGAGAGAAAGTAACCTTCGTTCCATCCTGAGATAATAGGATAATTAACTAGCACTCATTTGAAGCATGTTATAATCTAAGCACTGTAGTAATCAAATTGCATGTATTAATTTAACAAATCCTTGGGGTACTTTTATTCTTTCCCTTTTACAGATTAGGAAACTGAGAATAGAGGTTGAGGAACCTGTCCACATTAACACAGAGTCAATGTAATGTAGCCACTTGAACAAGTGGCATCATTTCTCCAAATCTTTTCCTCCCATTCACTGCACTATCCTGCCTCCCAAATAAAACCAGAACTGATGAGATTGAGCATACAGCCTTGGAATCATCTTTCACTAGTAGAGGCCCAAGGGACTCTGGATCCCACTCAGAGCCGCTTATGATTCTAGACAGATCCTACAGCTAACAAGAGAGGAAGAAACTAGGAGAACTGGACATTCTCACCAAACCAAATCAGTGTCACTGCAGTGACAGCCCATCTAGTATAATCTGAATTAGTGCAGAATGATTAGCTCCTTGAGAAATGACCTACTGCACGCAAAATCTTTTCTGAATCTTGCCCAGACTTCTCTACATTGCCAAGAAGACAGCAAGAAGACAAAGATTAAGGTGAAGGCCCACCACACTACATCCACCTTCTTACTACGCTTTTATCATTCTCTTCTATTCTTCTCCTTTCTCCCTTCCTCGGGATGGTTTGTGTCCTGCCAATCTATCCCTTTCCAAAGTCCTTCTCTCCTTTGACCTATTGCCAAAAACTATTACTAAAAGTGATTTTCCACACTGGAACTGTGAGCGATACAAATCAGAAGAAAGTGTCCTTAGCTTGTCTCTCTTCCTTCTGGTATTTTCCTTTGCATTTATGACAACTATTTTCAATCCTATGCTTTCCATGATTGTCTCCTGTGCCAATGCCTCATTTCTGCTCATGTCCCATCTCCGGAATTTAAAATTTGGAATTTTTGCTTGAAAGAAAGATTCTGAAAAACAGTTTATCTGCCAACATTCAGGTAGCAAATTCAATAACCAGAAAGCAAACATAAATAAACTCAACCTTCTAGACATAACCTTATATTAGGAAAGTCCAATGCAGAGCACAGACATCTCAGCTATGTGACATGCTTGGTTCCCCTCATCAATCATAACTATTTGGAGACACATTTAGGGTGTACTTTCAAAGAATAATTCTGTCGGACAACAAATGCTGGTAAGAGGAGTTTGGAAAGCCCCCTTGGAGAACTATGGGTTGTCTTCCTTTGTAGCATGCTGCTCTAAGCCTCAGTGTATCCATTCAGATTTCATTTATAGGAATTTTGTCCTTGTTGACAGAGAGATATTTTTTCTCCAGTTTCTAGAATATTTGATTTGTAATCCTAAAGGACCACATGTTTTAAAACTGTGTTTGGAAAATTTTCACAGCCTTTGAGATTTCCACTCCCTAATTTTCAAAATGAACAGTTTAAATTATACTATTCTAGTTTACCAGCATAATCCATATCCAGAGCTTATTAGATGTTAAAGCCATCACGTTGAACATATATTTGAAGAAAATATGTACATGAAAAGAGAGAAATTTATCTATTTAGATGATTCATGTGTGCAATTACAGCCACTCAGGCAGCTCAGACACCTGAGTAACCGTCCATTTTATGACTCTATAAAATATTTCCTTAGGAAAATATAGCTATGGTATTCTATTTTTACACAAAAACAATAAATACTTACATTTAGAATGTATTAGTATGTAGGAAGCTTAAAAGTGGATGGAGTTCAATTCCTCTAAGTTCCTTTTAGAGGAACATAAAATTAAACTTCTGAAGAAGTTAGAGTCAACCCATTTCACAGAATGTCAGTTTCTTTTATTTGCCTACGCATTATGTGACCTTGATGTAAAATCTGAAAATGTTTCCATCAATATTTTTATCTGAAATTGCTGCAGAGTTTTATATATTTTCAAATATAATTTCACTCTTATAAGTATAATTCATTTTATCCTTATTTTATAGATGTCAGATTCAGACCAAATAATTATAATCAAGGTTTAGGCAGTAATTTACCTCTCTAAACACATTAGGACTAGTCGATTGCTAAAATGCATATCAATATTAGAAATATAATGGAATATTTTAATGTAATGAATGCAGAGGTTATAAAATCTAAGAATCCTAGTGTTCAAAGGATCACTAGAAAGTTAAATTATTATAAAAATTGCCTTTTCAACGTTTTGAACAATGACCACATGGCCTTTTCTGGAACATTTATAGAAACTCACTAGTTCATGAAACAATTTTGGTTGGTAAGGCTTTTCATTGTGCTGAGCACTAAATGTCTCTTTTTGGTCCAAATTTTGCCATCTGGGCCAACCCAGAACAATTCTAGTAATTTTTATCCAAGATAATTCCTCATATATATAATAATAGCTATTCTATTCTATAAACCTCTTTAAAATTCTCCTTTACAGAAAGTTTGTAGAAGTCTTAATAAGAAAAATAAAGACTTATGATTTCTTTAGATACATCGTGTCTAATTTATATTTCATATATTAAGAAGAAAAATTAAAATAAAGGTCGGGACAAGGAAAGCATTAGTAGAAAACAAAATGCGTATTCGTTTTTAAGGACAGATTTTTTCCAATTAAATATTATAAGTACTGTATATCACATATTTAAGTCCAGTATTTTATAATTTAAAAGCTTGAACTATGATATTAATATAATCTAAATGGTTTTTATTTATTTATTTTTTCAAAGATTGGCACCTGAGCTAACAACTGTTGCCAATCTTCTTTTTTTTCTGCTTTTTCTCCCCAAATCCCCCCAGTACATAGTTGTATACCCCAGCTCTGGGTCCCTCTAGTTGTGGTATGTGGGATGATGCCTCAGCATGGCCTGATGCCATTTCCGCGCCCGGGATCCGAACCAACGAAACCCTGGGCCACCAAAGTGAACCCAACCTCTCAGCCACGAGGCCGGCCCCTACATGGTTCTTAGTATTTCCTATTTTAAAAACATCCAGTAATAGACTTTATTCAATATAAAACATCCACCATATTATTTTTATCTTTATTGAGTTAAGATGAGACACAGACAGCTGAACCATTGTTTCGCGAAAATGATTTCTTTTTGAGATGTGAGTGATTGTTTAGTTTAGTTTAAAAATAACAGAGCTAATCTTAAAGAATATAATAGACAATTCTATTGGCTTTGCTACAACAAATGGAACAATAAATTACTTAGGATGTACTTGTTATTACTGAACAAACATAAAGTTAATGAGATGGTGTCTTAAGAGATAAGCAGGGTTCTCATGATGTTAATGAATTTAGATTTTAGTCTCTCTATGTAGAAGACTCCAATATCTTAGTTTGTTTTGATTTTATCACTATTCCTTATGAATTATTCCTTTTGACAGGTAATTTTACCTAACAGTATCCCTTGACAGGCAATATTCTAGAAATGTAATTTTTGTACCTTTTATTTTTAAAGGGTTGGCCTCTTAGATCATTTCCCTAGGATGAAGTAATATCATGAGAAAAATAAATGTTCTTTCCTGGCCTTCAAAGTGACTGATTTCCTATTAGTGCTAATTTAAGTTACTAATGTATTAGTTACATTGTTAGCAAACTTGATCATATATAGACTGAATTTATCCGCAGTTTTGAACAATCATCCCCAAAGCCTCTACTGTGCTTTATATTATCCTTGAAAATCCTTTTCTATCCTACACATACTCAGTTTTGTATCTCCTTCACTGTTTTTCACGTGTCCCGTAACATCAACTGCTAACATTCACGGTCCAAACAGTTAACGTTTGTTTATATTTGGTTTCACATTTGTATTTGGTCCATGATTTACATAATTGACCCTAACTTGAGTTGCCTTGGCGTTAGCAGTCAAGTTGGCGAAGGATACTATCAACAAACTACTCTGCTAAAAGTAGATGTACTCAGTCTGGGCCAAATTTTGGCCGTCAGTTACTGCTACACACAACTTCGGGGTCAGTTCCTGCCCTTGTATTCTTACGCACAATTGCTGTGGAAATCAGATTGATGCAACTGGAACTGAGCATGAGTGTCTCAGAGAGGGTTTGGCGTGGAAATCACTGACAACAGAACTTGGCTCCGAATTTGTTTAAATGGAGTACCTCATGTTGAACTACAGGAAAGGAGGGAAAAAGAAAATAAAGAAAGGAAACGTCTGCCTGTTTGGGGATTGTCTGGCAGGACAAAAAGCTTGAAGTCTCACTTACAAAACAAATGAATGTATTAAAGGAGATGTTGTTATATGATATTAAAATACAGAAAGTCTACATGACAAATTTAATTTCTTACAATGAAAAATCCCCAACATGAAATACATAGAGCAGTAAATGGATAATTTTATTCATTTTTACATATTTTCAGCATATTCTTAGATCTGTCCATAGTCCCCTAGTTTCTCTTCCCAACCCTAGGGTCAGCAAATAACTCTGATTTCATCCAACATAAATTCTCTCAAACCCTTCTCTCTTGCTCTCAAACTGTCCTTGGCTTTGTACTTGCTTTATTTTCCTCTCTGTTGTAGATATGAAGGTATCTTTCTTCTTAAACAGGATTCACCACTCACTGGCTTTCTTGGTCGTGTTCTCACCCAAATCCTCTGGGCTATAGCTCTCTCCATCATTGTCCCTTTCTTTCGTCTTCTCTCTTGCCTTTGGAGTTTTAATTAGGATTTTGAGTGCTAGAAACAGAGATTCACAAAGGATAGTTCAAAAGCAGGTAAGGCAGCCCATAATAATATGAATGTAGAGAAAGTGGAAGGAGTTATGAGGCCACATCAATGACTTCAGAGGAGGAGGTTGTGGGTCTTCACTTTGGCGTTCTACCATCAGCTTGACTGGCCCACTCTATCTGTGTTTCTCTTTCGTCTTCAGTTTTTTCTACCAACTGGCTCTTTCACTGTTTACTGTGAGCATGTTTCCTTCCCAAAGCTTCTACTTACTTGTACTTATGTCTCACTCACAGTGTCTCCTTTACAACAATGACTCATCTTTATGGATTTGCTCATCTTCTAATCCCACTGTTAACTACGTGATTCTCTGTGCATTCTTGATTCAGATATTTGAGAGCTAAAATCTCTGATGTAATTCATACCTAATTGGACAGAGGATTTTGTCATTGATTACCTCATAGGCTATAGTTAAACGGTTAAATGTTTGTCTCTGATGCCCAATTTGATTTCAATCACTTATGGGCTGAGTGAATAGGATTATATAATAATAAATATTGATACCTAAAGCCATGAAAAGGATTGAATAGCTTCATTTATTCTGGTCTGTGAGTATTTCCAGGCTGGATGTTGAGTGTATGTTTATTGTTTTCTCCTCTACCATCAAATTTCCATATTCACAACCAGTGTCTCATTTACCTTGAGATCAAAATTTAAGGAGACATCAAAATACTCAGTAATCAAGATAAATAATATTTCACTGCAATATTTTTAAAAATCAAAATTAATGCAAAAATCCATGGTGAAAAAAATATCAAAATATTTAACTGGTTTTTCCTTTTGTCTCGGGCTTCAATACGGCTTGGATGACACTGATTGCAATGACTCCAATGAAAAGAAAATAAAATTTGACCCTTTTTAGTTACAGTTTTATTTTTCTGCTCTTTTTTTGCAAGCCAAGTCTATTTCCTTGAAGCCTATTTCTCTTTAATCTGTTTTGGAATAGCAATATTTGGAAATTTAATTCTATATGGTTACCAGTGATTTCCTAATTTAAAACAGAGCTGGTGATTGCATATAGTTAAGAAAGTTCTTACTAGAGAGACTCACAGTTCTTGCCAAAATTGGGAGGACAAATAAAAGGGAAATGATTCAGACAATAAGAAAGCATAAAAATTTTGGGACAATCATATAAAAAAGATGTTAGCGCATCAGAATAGCATTTAGGGCTGCTAAGAAAACACAATTGTTCTTCTATTCTTATCTCTTCCCTCGAAGGTCTGGATCACCCTTGACCTGACTGTAGCACTCAGTGATTTACACTGGACTCTTCCAGTTGAAATCTCTTCTAGCATGCCAAGCTCTCAAGATTCCCTCCTACTTCTCGGCCACTGCCCTGTATCTCTTTTATTGTCACTGCTTCTTTCTCCCACTTCCTTCAGGCAAGTGTAATGCAAGGCTCAGTCCTCAGAATTCTTGGTTGTCTTTTTCATCATCATGACAACTCTTCAACCCTCACAGTTAAATTTTCATCTCTCCAGAGACCCCTCTAGAAAGGAGGATCCCTCCAGAAAATACATCTCCAATCCTGGACTTCTCTAACAGCTCTTAATTTGTCCCTTTGTCGCTGTTCCGCTACCGCACCCTCATACACATCCATATCACTGCACACCTAGGCTTTGTATTTAGGATATAAAGGATGTTTATGTAGTTAGCTCCAAAAATACTCTTTTTTTGTTATTTCATTGAAAGATATCAATGTTTTATTTGCTTGAGAAAAGTTAGTTGTTATAAAATTTCATTTGAATATTTCTTTCTTTCTTTTTTTTTTTTTGAGGAAGATTAGCCCTGAGCTAACATCTGCCAATCCTCCTCTTTTTTCTGAGGAAGACTGGCCCTGAGCCAACAGCCGTGCCCATCTTCCTCTACTTTATATGTGGGATCTAACCACAGTGTGGTTTGCCATGCAGTGCCATGTCCACACCCCTGATCCGAACTGGCGAACACCAGGCCACCGAAGCAGAACGTGTGCACTTAACCACTGTGCCACTGGGCTGGCCCCTGGATATTTCTTATAGGGAAATAGTCTGTTAAATGGATTGTTTACTAAGTGTCCTGAAATATTATGAGCAAAAAGACTGTAATAGAAACCTCCACCTTCTAACAGGCTCCACTAGCTGGTGAAGGAATGCAAATTACAGGTGTAGTAACTTGAAGAAACTAATAGTCAGTTGGGAAGATTTGCTTAGCAAAACTCACTCTTTTGCTTTCTTTTTAACTGTTGATTTTAGAGAATTTCAAGCCATGCAATATATAAAAAAATAATTTAATGAATTCAATTTACCTATTACTCAGCTTTGTCAATTATGGACTCATGGAGAATCTTGTTTCATTTCTACTCCTTCCTCTTCCCTTCCACCCCAAATGAGTCTCATGATCTGTTCGTACCTCTCTCTTTTTTTTTTGGGTCCACTATGCCCTGGCCCCCAAATGTGGTGCATTTACATCTCACTTCTTTAGTTCCTTGGCTTCAAACCCCTGATTTTACTCACTATTTCTTCCATCTGTCCTGGTGTCACATGATCAGCAATCTAATAACAGACTCCTTTTGGGGCACAATCCTTGTATCAGTTAGCTTTTCTTCATAACAAACCATCCCAGAACTTAGTAGACTTCAACCACAGCTGTTTTATTTAGCTCTTGATCTTGTTCTGTCTCGAATCTTCTAGGATATGTCTCTCTCAGTCGTTGTCCCATTCATCACATAAAATCGAAATGTAATTTTACTTTCCAGACATGGGCTGGTGAGATCAAGGACGTCAGAGTTACATTCCTTTCTGTTAAAAATTTTGTCTGAAAGTAAAAAGAATTACTTGGTCATCAGGGGTGGTTTTGTGCAATATTAATTTTTAAGACTGCAGAGAAATGAAAGCAACACAAACTCTCAAATTATCTCTTAACTTTGAAATTAATTCCTTGAATTACAAAGCAGTGTAATTTTAACCATCAGATTTCCAAGCCATTTCCAGTGACATGCTTAGTTTCTTTTCATCTCTTCTCTGCCAGTTTCCCTTGCTCCACCAAAGAACTCTGGTTCTTGGTTGAGTATCCTGTTGACATAAGCTTACATGTGTTCCAATGTATAATGAGGAAGATGATTTCTTACATGAATCAAAGATTAAATGGATACATAAAGGAGATGATGTGCACAGGTGAGTGACAATGCAAGGCTTAGAGTGTTATGGTAAAAGGGCAGGCAAGATAAAGACGTGTTCCTCTTCAGCTCTGTTCTGTTGTTGGTGTGGCAAGGTGGAGCTGTGTTTGCCTTGGGGTACAAGAAGACTCTTGTCTTAAGAGAATTCTTTAGGGCATAGTGGGATCTGGGGTAGAAGGCACAAGAACTGGTTATCCATGTCTGGATACCATCTGGGCTTTAAACAGGGAAATCATTACAGTTAAACACTGTCCTCGCTAGCCTGTTCACCAGGTCAAGAAGCAAAATTGTGAGGGGGTGAATCATACATTCTAGCCAGAAAGAGTACATATGTGCTAATCTCGTTTCCTGATTAGTTTATTTTTTTCAACATTCAATAAATATTTCTGAGTTCCTACCATGAACCAGGCAATGGGGCTAGGGCGAGATTTAGAGTACGGCAGTGAATAAAAGAGTGAAAAATGTGTTCCTTAAGGGAGCTCACACTTTAAGATAGCTCAGCCATATAACATATTAATGGCAAGGATTGCTAAAGAAAGAATTAAAGCAAGAGGGTGTATGTGGAGGAAGGGGTTGGTCATATTAGTTAAGATGGCTGAGAAGATAACAAATGAGCAAATAACAAAAGAAAGTGAAGGGGTTAGTCACACAGAGATCTGGAGGAGACAGAGGGAAAAACAGGGGCAAAAGACCTGAGGAGGGAGCATGTTTAAGGAACAGCAACTACCGCCATAGCTGAGTGAATAAGGAGAAAAATATAGGAGGTGAAATAGGAGGAGAAATGGTGGGGGTAGTCAGATCAGGGAAAGCTTTGTTAGACATTGTAAGAACATTGGCTTTTACTCTGAATGAATTGGAAAGGAAGATTTTGAGCAAAGAATTGACAAGGGTCTATTTATATTTCAACAGGTTCATTCTGATTTCAAATCTGAGAATAGATTGGGGTGGGGAGGACAGAAGTGGAGGGTGGGTGACCCATTAGGAGGCTATCACAATAGTCCAGGTGAGAAATGACAGTGGCTTGGACCAGAATGGTGTCAGTAGAAATTGTAACAGCAGCTGGGACCGGAAACTCTTTGAAGGCAGAGACCATAGGATTTGCTGATGATCAGAGGTGAGTGTGAGAAAGAGGAGAAGTGAGAAAACTCCATGGATTTTGGACTGAGGACTTGGAAAATGGAATTGCCATTTCCTGAGATATGGAAGACTGCAGAGGAGGCGGCCTTTTTATTTACTTATTTTTAAGTAAGAGTAGTGGTGATAAAAGGAAAGAGATAAGGAGCTCAGTTTTGGATGTACTGATTTTGAAATGATTGTAGACATTCAAGTGGAGGTATCTAATTGGTAACAGGATATAGGAGTCTGCAGTTCAAAGGAGATCTATAAGCTGGAGATATAAATTTGAGAGTCCTCAACATAATAATGGTACTTAAAGCTGGGAGATGGAATGAAATCATGAAGAGAGTTAGCTAAGATACAAAAGAGGAAAGACAGCTTTTAGAGATTAGGGGAAAGAGACTGAGAAAGAGCAGCCATTAGGTAGGAGAAACATCAGGAGAGTGGTTTCCTGGAAGCCAAGTGAAGACATACTTTCAAGGTGGGAGGAGTGATCAAATGTGTCCAGTGCTGCTGATGGCAACTACACAAGGACTATGAAGTGACCATTGGCTTGACTCTTGGGTCTCATCTCTAGGATTGCTTACATAGACTCAGGAAGAGGAATTGGGATTCAAAAGATGAGCATAATTCGGCCGTGCGTCTATCTGCTGTTCTCTGGTGTAGATTCACCTCCTAAGACTGTGCTAAGCTTCATGGAGATCTCCCTTCTCCCACACAATTCCATGAAGGAACTTTCCAAAGTTTAGATCAGGAGGATGGCTTTCTCCCGAAAATACCTGTCCTTTGCTTGGAGATCTGTTTCTCCGTTAGTACCTAGTGAACGGGAGGGGCAAGATGTCTTCCAAGACTTCCATCCAATTTCTCAACGCACCACAGGGCACAGCGGGACTGTGGGAGATGAAACACTTCTCATTAGAAAAACAGTTATTTTCAGAGCTGTCATTAAAATTTTTTGAGCACTTAAAAAGCGGCTAGAAAGCAATTACAGATTGAAAGCCATCTCTTTATGAAGGAATAGCCATAGAGACAATGGAGAATGTGTACCGACCAAGCAGCTGCCACAGTGTTCAAAGGGAGCAAGGCTGGTCACAGATAGAAGGAAACAGCTGAAGTTTTCTTTTCTTTTTTTGAAATTTACTTAACGTATAACACTGTGTGAGTTCAAAGTGTACAACATGTTGATATGATACCTTTATATGTTACAATATGATTATCATTGCAACCTTGGCTAACACCTCTGTCATGTCACATAATTATCATTTCTTTTTTGTGGTGGGAATAATCAAGATCTTGTCTCTTAGCACATCTGATGTTTATAATACAGTACTGTTGTCTCTAATCACTATACTAGGTATTAGATCTTCAGAACTTATTTATCTACAAGTTGCAAGTTTACGCCCTTAAACAACATCTCCACAATTCCCCCGCCCCCCAGGCTCTGATCACCACTATTCCACTCTCCACTTTTACAAGTTTGGCTTTTTTAGATTCCACATGCAAGTGATCTCATCCAGTATTTGTCTTGTCTGTCTTATCTCACTTAGCAGAATGTCCTTGTGTGCGTGCTAATGTGCATGGTTGGAGCAGGGGGGCGGAGAGGGGTTGTGAAGAAGTAGTGGGAAGGCTGCCAAAAGGATTCTTTCTCTAGAGATAGCTAGAAAGAGAACATAAATAAATAAAACAGTGATTCATTCTTGTGATGCTATAAACCTTGTCCAGCAGGCCTTATTTACGTAGGAGAGAGGCCTGTGATGATTCCAGTTGTTTTTGAGAGGGTAGAAAAACTATTGGATTGAGCCGTAATTTGACTCAGATTACCCAGTCCCTCAATCTCTCAAGGTTTTTTCCTTTGGGAAACAAAGAAAGAAAACAACATACTCTTAGGACAAACAGAAACTCATGTAAGATGACGGGCAATGTCCAGAAATTGGTATTTAGCTTTTCAAGGAACTGCTTATCGAACGAATGTCCAAGTCTTTGAAACATGTGGTGTTTCTAATTGAAGATTTCTGAACAAAGGCATATGTCTCTTATTCACTCAAATAAATCATGTGAAACTATATCCTAAAGGACATTGTGTTTTTAATAAAATCTGCTACAACATCTTCCATCCATCTCTCTCCCTCCCTCTCTCTAGCAAGAACATATGTCAATGATTACAATATTTTGACATTTTCCTATATAAATAAATACAGCCTATATTTCATTTGCTTCACATCCATGAAACCATAGCAGAAATAGATTTTGGAGTTTGCACAAATAAAAAATCAAATCACAATTGCAAATACTTTCCTCTATTGACAATTATTCAATGCTTTCATGTGATAACACTTGAAAATCAGTTTTCCTTCTCCCAAGTTATTCAAAAGATGTCCTTTCTTTGACCTAAATCCTTCCTTATAATTGTTCCAGATTTTAAGAAAAAAAGTCACAAATGTGCCCTGATAGATGCTCATCAATTTACTGATTTGGGGCTATCAGTGGCAGTACTTTCCTTCCTTTTGCCAGGACTGGAAAGCTGAAATTACACAGCAGGTCAAGAAGACTCCAGTGGCTGGAGGCAAAGCTCCTTTTCCGGGAAAGAAGCCCACCAAACACTGGTGATGCATGCCATTCTGCCTTTGCCCAGCGTTGGAATATGAGTCTAGATACATAGTATGACTTCTATAGCCTCTACCTATCCCAACTATAAACTGATGTTTGAAATGCCAGCTTACGGAGTCTGTTACAAACTCAAAGAGCAGGGGTCGGGGGTAGTAGCCTGAGGACTTTCTTTTTTCTTGATTATTGTTTTATTCTTGTAGGCCAGTTGCTATCAAGATGTGCAATCTCCACGGCCTGAAAGAGGTGGTAGTAAGGATATTCTCTTCTATTTTTAAGAATGGTGACCTGGGAATCCATAAGCCATTCCCTTAAACTTTATAAATAGTCATTTTTCCTTTTTTTTTTTTTTAGGAAAATTAGCCCTGAGCTAACATTTGCCACCTATCCTCCTCTTTTTGCTGAGTAAGAGTGGCCCTGAGCTAACATCTGTGCCCATTTTCCTCTAACTTTCTATGTGGGACACCTGCCACAGCATGGCTTGTTCAGAAGTGTGTAGCTCCGCACCTGGGATCCAAACTAGCAAACCCCAGGCCATCAAAGTGGAGTGCATGAACGTAACTGCTGCACCAATGAGCCAGCCCCTAAATTGTCACTTTTTGTTTGCTTAGCACCAATCCTAAGCTGACACAGACACACCAACAGATGCCTAGACAGCTACAAAGGTAAACATACAGCTCACACAAACACAGACACACAAACTTGCTCACACATGCTCATACACACACCCTCCAGAGGAAAGTTTCAAAAACTCCAATTGATCCACTTTTCCCGTGTCTGATGGCTCTCCAGCCTGAGCCGCCATCATCGGTCCTGCAATATTCCCTGATTAAGTGCACGATTCCCAGAGTCGGACTGGCTGTCTTTGAATGACCGAGGGCAAGTCACTTCCATTTGCTCTTCTGCTAAGTGTTGTTTATGTTAGTACCTGCCTGAAAGGATTTGAAAGAATTGACTCAATTCACGCCAAGTGTTTAGAACAGTACCAGCACCCAACAAATATCACCCACCTTTACAGAAGAGTGTATTGGTTTCCTATTGCTGCTGTAACAAATGACTACAAACTTAGTTACTTAAAACAACACAGATTTGTTATCTCACATTTTCGTAGGTCAGAAGTCTGACATGGATCTCCCTGGGCTAAATCAGGGTGTTAGTAGGGCTGCATTCCCTTCTGGAAGCTCCGGGGAAAAATCCATTTCCTTGTTCCTTTTAGCTGTAGCAGCTACCCACATTCCTTGGCTCATGGCTCCCTTCGTCCATCTCCAAAGCCAGCGATATTGCATCTCTCTGACATTTCTTCCATTGTCACGTTTTCATCTGACAGCTAGTAGAAGTTCTCTACTTTTTAAGGACTCATGTGATTCCACTGAGCCCACTTAGATAATCCAGAATCATCTCAAGGTCCAAAAGCCTAATCACATCTGTAAAGTCCCTTTTTATTTGTAGAGGAACATATTCACAGCTTCTAGGTAGAACATGTGCACTTTTGGGAGGGAGGGTATTGTTCTGCCTACCACATTGGGAGATCTTACCAATTATAAATCTGAATGGAAAATGTGAATGTATTCTTACCACATTGACTGCCCTCTGTGTTTCTATCCATTCATTCCTCCCTTTAACACTATACTATAAAAGGCCCTTGGTGAGCAAGTCTGTACCCCCATAGAGCTGGCAGTGTTATGGAGCCGTGCCACCATCACGGTCCAAAAGGTAGAGCAAATTATTTTAAACCAGCCTTCGATAGAGAATAGATACATGCAATTATAAGATCTACATATTGCACATTCACTTATTTGTTTTTTCAATCACTCAATAAATATTTATCAAGTGCTTACCATGAAAAAGCCACTCCACAAAAGGAAATCTTGATTTCTGACAAGCTTTCAAAGCCACAAGCTATGACATAATCCTCTCTCGAACAAATCAACCATTATAAACATCCCGGAGAGACTTATGAAGGCTTCTCGACAGAAGGATACTTAACCAAGGGCATGTGCAGTGGCTCCAGGAGTCTGGGACTTCCTGGCAAGTGCATGCAAAGTTGTGCATGTCTGTGTGTCTGTGTTTGGGGGAGAAGGGGGGCGGGTTCATTGTTTTTTTCCAGTTCAAAACGAGTCAGTGATCCACCAGAGGTTAAGCAGAGCAGCTCCAGGGTATTGCATTTGGGATGCCAAAGATCTTCCTGCTTGCTTCTACATTTGGCACAAGAAGCTTTTTTGTGGGACTGAGTGAATGATGCTGTCAATTACTTGGGTTCACCTCTTGAATTACTTCGCAGCATCAAACTCCCTCGCTCTCGTGATGAATTCCTCCCATTCACTCAGTTCTTAGGCTGTGAACAAACACAGCTACCTCTGCTTAACCATGTACCATGTGACCAAGGAAGGTTCAGAGACAGACAACGCAGAACTCAAGGATGAGCTCTGGCTTCTCTGACCCTAGAAAATTGCCCTTCTTATAGTCTTACTCCATCAGTTATCTACATCCAGTTTTATATTATAAATCATGTGTGACAAGAAGCTATCAGAAAAGGGATGGGATGAGTACTGTATTTAAAGCAAGGACCTATGCTGCCCACATCAAAAAAAAAATCAAGTGAAGAGAGAAGTAAATGAAATTATATCCTTTTACATAGATTAAATAAAGAACCACTCCTTTCTACTGCTCCCTTTTCAAAGCTGAAGATTAAAAACAAGCATACTCTTTTCAGAAAATACACTTGATTCCTGTAGGTCAAGGCAGCTGTGGGTGGTTTGTTCTGTGCTCACATTTAGGAATGCCTCTGATCCAGACTCTCCAGACCCATTGCCTTCGCTGTTTACTCCTCGCTCATTCCCTCTGTTTCTGAGAAAAGCACGAGGATAAAACATACAGTCCCCTTTCTGGGTATTTCAGTTGTCTTGTATAGAAGGTGCCTCCCCTTGTGTGGAAGGCAGCCCTCCCCCCACCAGACCTCAGAGCAGAAGAGGCCTGACTGCTCTGTAAAAGCCTTTTGTGGGCTCTCAGATAGCTCAGCCTGTGGAAGTCCAAGCGGGTGGCAGGTGGATGACGTGCTGTATGGAGATATGTAGGTGCATGCGCTCATATGCATTGTACACAGGATGTGAGCTGAGCCAATGTATGGCTTTGTTGTGTATTTTTTGTTGTTTCACTTTTGTCTCTACTCCTCATCTCAAGCTCTACTCCATTGCATATCATATTCCTCTCCTTAGACTCAACCCCATCTACTTGCATTTCCTGAACATGACATGAGCACAAGCTATGTTTTTGTCGATTCATTTTATGACTTAAAATCCGTGTTATTTCACTGGGCTGGTAGTATCAAAAACAGATAGAAGGAGGAAGACAAGGAAAGAGACGAAAATTAATTGTCAATCTAGAGCTTGGTTTCTAAGTGACCTAGTTGAAGACGATGAACACAATTGATTTGTGGAATAGCCATGATTTTACAGTATTTGGAGATTATGAACATAAAAGGGTGGGTTATATCTCGTATTTGTTTTATTAGTAATTGAGTATCCATATTGAACGAATTTATTTTTATAAAGGACTCTGGATCCGCTATATAACCTCTCCTTACTCTCTTCCTCTGTCTCCAAGATCACATGATCATGCACAATGTTTCTTTCACTTTATTCAATCTGGAAAGTTTCCAGAAGACTGAGAAAGAAAATACTAATTTGGGAGTTTACTCAACTTCATATCATTTTGTAATCCATAGAAAATGGATCTGTGCAAATGGCCAGATAAGTATACAACGAGGTCAGGGTCCCACGCTCTGGTCAAATTCTGTTTTCTCATGAGTGACCTTCTCATGACTGAGCCCTGGACTGCATTTGGGCAAGATTCAAACATCACAACATCTGCTAAGAGCCAGAGAGAGACTTCAGGAGAAAACTACTGTGAAACAAGTACACAATTAGCACAAATTAAAAGCAGCTACATGATTAACTTGCTGTCCTGGTCACTACAGCCTCAGGACATATTGGAAAGTGCCAGTGATCTGTTACCATTCACATGTTCCGTACAAGTGACAAAGTTAAAAAGAAAATTATGGCTCCAAATTTTGAAATGTTTTTTCCTACATGTTCAATTCCTGATTTGAAACAGTAAAAGAAAAAACTCAATTGAAACTGAATGCATTGGCAAACTAGAGATGATCAAAAGAGAGAGCAAACGATGAGAGATTTTTACAGACGCCGATAGGGAGAATTATGCAACTTCCTACTCTGCGAACTTTTGTAATTGTAACTTCTGATACCTTTTAAGGAGAAAATACCATCAGCCTGCAACTTGAGAGCTTTTATGAGAACCATGAAAGGGCTTTTCCTTCCCTCACATCTGTCTTCATTTGCTGGGTGTATGCTGCAGATTTCATGCTGTTTAGCTAAATCTCAGAAGTTAAAGTTTGCTTAAATCAAGCAAATGAATATATCCTTAGGCCATAAATGTTTTAAAAAGTTACTTGAGAAGAGACTTACACTGAACTATATGGTCTTTATTATTTGTGACCATTGTTCCCAATAGTACATGAGTAGAAATATCAATATATGAAAATTCATATATTTTAAGCAGGGCTCAGGCTTATTTAAGTGGGTGAGAAAAAGGATATTTCAAGTGACATTTTTAGACATCTCCAGCACATTTATGTTTCTAAGTAGCTGAATGAATACCTTAAAGAGTGCGTATTTTTGTTTTTGTTTTGTTTTTTGGCTCCTTCCCTGAGACCCAGGCAGTTAGTATCATGGAACCATAGAAACTCGTTTTATGATGATTTCACCAGGATCTCCGACATCTTTTTGATAATCACTTTTTCAGGTAATCCACATCAGAAGCTTTGCTATTTCATTTTATTTGCTCATCAATATTTGCTTTTCAGTCTAAAACACCTGCATTTCCAATAGGAATTCATCTGTTAACCGGTTACACGACAGATTGAGAGTCAGAACCGTGTGATGGATGGCATATTGATTTATCTTTGATGAATATTCCATAGATGTTAATCTCTCAGGTGCATGTGTGTTTTCAAATTACAACATACTTAACATGCTAAGCATTATATGAAAACTGAAAAATTGAATCAATTACCGATCAGCCAGGTCTTGGTACCAGGAAAACCCAATCACAGATCCCTATGGACTGAGGACGTGTTTTTGTGAGAAACTAAGCTACAGGTTGTGGGTATGCAGCCATGAAGCAGGAAGACTCTTCTTAAGGGGATATCATTTCTTTGTAGAAATGAAATATCACGTAATATATAATTGACAGTGTAATTTGAGTTTTGATATTATGATTTTGATTTTTATATTTAGTATTATTAACATTGTTATTTGTGTTTGAATCCAACAAATATGCCCAAATGAAGAATAACTTATAGAGTTCTCTATTTAGAATAGCACCACTTTACTTCTGGAATTCAAGAAATGTCTCAGAATATTTGTAAAACTCGACAATTACATTAACAATAACACAATTAATAAACCTGTCTCTGAGCTCTGCCTTACCTTCCCTACTGCTGATATATTTATTCTTGTCTACTTGTCCCTCTCCTGTTCCTTCTCCTTTCAGATTTGGCATAACCCACTGCCTAGTTGCTTTATGAATTGGGGGAAACCTTTCGTTTTCTTCTAAAGCTAATTAACCTTTCTGAATTTGACAAGGTGCCATCGGGCTTTGCAGCAGCAGAAAGTATGGTGCACCTGCCTTTAGGCATCTGTGAAAGTGTTCTAGAAGTTGCTTTTGTAATATTCTGTGGCTTCCTTTTCATTTCTTTCCCTGCCTTGCCTTACCTCACTGTTTCACACTTTCCCAAAAATATCTTCCCTGAACTTAACAAAGAATATCTTGTAAAGAAAAAACATAAATGCAAAGGAGGATAATGACTTTTGGAGGGGTATGTTCTAGCCAAATATTTTTTTCATCTGTAAATATAATTTCTGAGACTTTTTTCTCCCAATGTTTAGAACCCATTCTTCTCTTTTATATCACATATGGTATCTATTGTACTTTTTCTCCAAAATGACCAAATCAAGAATAGCCCTGTGGACTTTTGATGCTACCCAAAAGTCTCTTCACAGATCTTCAGGTGGGAAATTGTGCCTATAACTTCTTGGCTTCCTTCCTTATGGTGGGAAGCTAAACTCCTGGGATGCACACTTAAGATATCTATTTAGTTAAGCAAATTACCACTAAGTATTATAAAATGCAATGTGTTTAAATGAATTAATGTACCCAGTCATGGCCAACCTAATTCAGTCAACTCTAGTTCCTGGGTGGGGACAAGTAGGAAAGGCTCAATACATAAATACCGAATGAATGAACTGATTCAGATTCACTCAGGGAAACAATTTTGATGTGCATCTGAGTGGTTCTGGCACTAGAGAGCCTAGGCTCCCGGGTGAAACAAAATGAAGTGTTACTGACCAAATATGTGGTACCTATTATAGAGCTGTGTGCACAACCAGTGCTCCATGAATGTTTGATGGATGAAGCTCATTTCCACTCCCACTCCATCGTAGATATCTCTGGTCTATTGACTCGACCCACCTTTGCTTTGCCAAGGGAATCTGATCAATTCCAAAGGCTCCTGCCAAAAGAGCAGAGGTGATATTCAAAATACTTATCAATTGGGACAGGATGTACCTCAACCAGTCAGGATCAGCGCTGGCTGTAAACAACCTGCACCAGCTGTATTGGGGCTTCCCTACTGAAACTAAGCATGGCCCTCAAACCCTGTGATCTCAAATCCTCCTGGAGGTCCATCGGTCTCTTAGAGGCTGCTTTTCCTTGCTATGAGAAGATCTAGCCCCTAAATACATTTATTTTTTACCAACCATCTTAGAAAAATTCCTGGGAAATTTGTCAGAATCTATGTAATCATCATTAATTTAGCAATTCTCAAAGGTAACCCAGAGTTCATCCAGCTGCAGTTTATTCCATTGATCACAATAATCTACCCCACCCAGAACTTTCCTCATGAAAGGAATCTTCTTGGAGCGGCCATCTGGATCCTATTATCTTAATCAGAGTGTGTACAGCATACAAGGTGCAGACACTCTTTCCACTGAAGAGTCGGGCTCACTGATTCTTGGATGTGCTCTCCCCTTTCCTTTCACCTCTCTCTTTCTTTTATCTCCACTGAATGGGTATTTGACGGTTTTACTGAAATTAAAAATAAAACCGCAATAAATTTTCCTGTCTCTGCATAATGCACATGACTGAAACTTCTGCCCCCATTTATACACGTTAGGCCTGAGGAGGGAGTGGGGCTAAAGCTAAAAGCAAAGCCCTTCCTATTGGAGATAATTATATAATCAGCAAAAGCTTCAGTTCAAGCTTGGATGGGGCCTTTTTGCCAAATTGCAGACCTCTGGCCCCAAATGTAGCTTACAACCTTTCTCTATGATTGATTTCCAAGAATGTTTACACAGATATCTGCATATTTTCAAGTGTACATATGAATAAACAACTTTATCAATATAGTGCAGTGAATGTGAAAGTACAAAGGTACTGGCAAATGGGAACTTACAACTGGAGTATTAAAATATTTCATTTTTTGGTGTTTCTAATTTAATATCACTAAAGTCATGCAAGTTTGATTCTCTTCTTCTTGTTCCTAACTTAGATAAGGGATGAAACTTAACATGTGTCAAGACCAACCAATTAATATGTTCGGATATTTTTATCCCCATTTCTATTGCCCTGCAATGAAAAGAAATAAAAGGCAATAGATATAAATATGGTATTCTGTCTTTCAAATAAACATTTTCCTTTCAAGGGATCCCAAGTAATTAATGAGTATTTGATCTTTGTTCTGTACCACCAGGATGATCGAACAAATGTTGGGGGCTCATTTTTACGTCATTCTGTAACTCATTGAAAAACAGTAAATTTAATTTGTATCAGTCAAGGAACAGGGGGGCAGCTTATTTAGAATAGTAGAATATGTTCCACGCATATCAATTTAGAAGCCAATAGGCTTCATATGAAAGAAAACCAAACAAACAGTGGCTTAAGTAACTAAATGACATTTTCATATGACAAAAAGTCCAGAAACTGACAGCCCAGTGCTTTTGCAGATGTCAGCAAAGCCATCAAGGAACCAGGCTCCTTCAGTTGTCTCGCACTACATTTGACCTCATGGTCAAAAAATGACTTTCACAACCCCAGCCATCATATCCGCATTCCAGACAGAAAGAAGAGGGCAAGTGCAAGGGCCAAAGCTTTCGTCTCACAAGGTTTTGCCCTTCTTGTTAGAGAAGAATTCTCTGAGTCTCATTGGCCAAAACCATCTTACACCATCACCCTAGCAGCAAGCAGGACTGAGAATTTTATCTTAAATTACGGTAAGCAAGAATGAAGGGGTTTGGAAGAGGAGTCGAATGAGCCAGCTCAGAATAATTTGCTACATATGCTTCTGACCAACAATAGGCAGCTCTTTATGAATATAACATGTTTTCCCTCAGACCACACAAGTTTTAGGGCAAAAATATGAGTCACAATAAGTTTCCTTGAGAGTTTCTCTGACTTCTCCCCCACTTGCTATTATAGACCTACAGGAACCTTCATCATCCCTCCTGAATATTTCTGGAAGTCTCCAGAGGATGTCTTGTGAGTACGCACAAACTCAGCTCTGAAATATACCATCCATGTCCATTTTTCTCTTTTCCTGCACTGGCTTCACATAGTAATCAAGATTGAGGTGCCTGATGTTTCTAAAAGTGCCATAAGCCAGTGTCAACACCACTGCATCTTCTTGTTTCTTATCACTGCTCTCATTGGCAAACGTGTCCTGTGTAGCTTCCCTGCAGAAGATGTCCCACAGCATCCAAACCCATAATCCAGCTAACGGTGACTGTCTTCCTCTAGACTCCATGTGGTGAAGACATATCTCAGAAGTTATGACTATCCCTCTCCTCACCTTTGAGTTTCCTGGGTCATGTCATCCTCCTCTGTGCTCTCAGTTCCTTGCAGAGTTTTGGTTGGAAAAGTTCTTTCTGTTTCTAGTTTAGTCCACTGCGTAGAGCTCAAGTAAAATTGCATAAGTCTTGGCCATGGGAGCAGACAAGTGGCAGAGAGCCTGCCATACTCAAATTGACCCTCCCTTTAATTCTTGGGACAATGTTCTTGGACTAACTTCATATGCCTTAACTTTTCTCTGTGGGTGATTTTTCATCTAAGAGAGCTCTCATAAGCTTCGTGCAAACTACCCACAGATACCGGGCACCCTCTGATTTATTTGAATCAAGGGGTAAACTCGGTTTGGCTGCCAAGCTGGGATTGCTAGCATTTATCACAAAGATAATAAATGCTAAGTGTAGTATATCTTTCTTCATCTTAACTCCGTTGTCTGCAGCCATCCACATCTAACCATATTTCAGTTGTCAGAAGAACTTTTCTATTCAAACTCCAGGTTCCACACACATTTGTGTTTAAGCTCTCTACCTCTTATGTCAAATCAATATACTTATACTCTTGAAATTATGAACCCAACAGGTCACAAAATGTTCACATACATAGAAAATCACAGTTTACTGTTTCAGATCTCTTTATGTCTCTCTGCATGGAGAAGAAATTTGATGACCACCTTCATTTTTGAAAACCTCCTTCAAGCGAGTCCCAGGAGCTCTCACTGGGGGATATTTGTAATAAAGGGAAACTATGTCCTTATTTCTCCTCCGATCCCCGAATCTGGATTTGAAGTCTCTGACAAAGTCTACTTGGGGTCGGGAAATATCCAGTAGTGTTGTAGAACCAAAGCTTGGAGTTTAGAGATGAGAAAAAAAGGGAAGTAGAAGCCAGAGCACCACAGACCTAATGCCACCAATAACACAACCACAATACAGCTGGTGAAGATCAATGCTGACAACGAATGCCTTCGAGCTCATTAAATCCAGATTATGAGAATCTAAACTGAAGTTAAAAATACACACAGGGAGCAAACTGAATACAAAAGTGTAATACAGTTATTAACACAATATTTGGAAAGCACCCATCTCCACACATAAATTGGATTTTCAGCTTTCCTAGCACAAAGGAAGTTACTTGGGAAGAATGTATGTCTAGAATGAGAACAAATGAGATAACATTTTTTAACTTACCGTAACAATAAATACTCCTGAACAAGCTGAGTATCTTGTCTTTGTTTGCGATTACCTCCAGAAAGATCTGAAAATGTATGTGAACTGGGAAAATGTGCCAATGCTGAGTTTTTATGACGGCCTGGGTTTTGTGGTAACACCTTTTAAAATCAGAAGAGCCTTGACATAGAAACAATACAAGACATGGCTCCAGACCTTACCAGTTGACTTCAGTGTTGCACTTTTGGGATCCATTCAATAACCAGGTTCCCAAGTCTTGTTTAGAGACCTTGCTAGGTCGAGAGCCACACCTTTACTTCTTTTCCACCTGAGATAAATTATTTCTTCCAAGAAATGACTTTTATTTTTTGGCAAGTAACCTCCTGAGATGCTAAAAGGAACTGGAACTTTGCAATCGATAATTCACCTCAGATGGGCTATGCTATTTATTTCCAGAAGCCAGTTTAAATTTTTATTCTTTACTATAACTATTGGGTCAAATCCTTATTAATAAAATGTGTGCTACTGGAAAGGAAAGACACCTTTGTTACTTAATCCATGTGCAGTCATTTATATTTGGCATGCATAAATGTCATGAAGAACAGGAAAAAATATAATTCATGAACCAAATGCATTTTTATGCTATTGTCTCCTTGCCAAATTAAGTATTATGGTTGGAAATTTAGGGTGGAGGCTCTCTTTGGAAAAAAAAGCAATCAAATTGTCCTAAGAGTTGCTTTCATCATCAAAGGCCTTTTGTGCATTTGGATGGATCATCAATTCCTGATTTGGTAGTAGAGAATATTCTTACTTTGTACAGCTGCAGCAGAATTCTAATACAGCTTGGTTAAAATTCTTTCTTTTGACTAGAAGCTTCTTTCACATTTTTTTAAATATTCAATTTTGAGACAGTCAAAATAGCATGGAAAAATCCATCGTCTACCTCAGAAACAAAGCTTTCTTGAACTTACCTAAATGATGCTCTCTTGATGGGCTTTTCCTGTCCAAATCTATTTATGAAAGATTCATTAATCTCCAGATTTTAAAACAGAAAGGAAAATTACAATACTTTGTTTCTTTAAGTGAGGAGAAAAAGTGCTTGAAATTTGTCATTAACTTTGTTATAAGGACAATGTTGTTCTAGCCGTAGCCATTTAGGATCTGAGTATAGGCACCCATGGCCCTGTTGGAAAGTTCTCTTAGTTCAACAACCAAACAAACAAAGAAGCAAACAAAAACCAACTTCATATTGACATTTTTTTTTTTGCTGAATGTATTAGATATTCAATGTGATTTTTTTTAATTTGGGAAAAACTTACTTTTAAACACTTTCATTTCTTAAACTGAAGTCAAAAACAAACATAGAAGTAGTGGCACTTCTTTGACCTGTTCAATCTCCAAGGTCCTGAAAGTCACTTGCTCCCACAATGATGCAGTGGGTGAATAACAAAGACACTTGATTTTTTTCTGTGCATGCATCCTTTGGTTACAAAATCTGAGATAGGTCAACAAGAAATATTTATTAGATTCAGTAGTTGTTCTGATATCTAAGTTGATAGCCTCTGATAATGGTCCTTTGCTTAGAAGGTCATAGATTTTCTATGACAAATATCCAGCATAAAAGTATTTCCTGCACTCTTCACACACATTCTTCAGATATTCACAGACTACCCTTTCATTTATAGGCTCTTTAAAAGGCAAAGTATAGTGGGAAGTCACAAATCCATCATCGTGATTTTATGCTGTAGAAATTACCTTCCATCTCCACTTACCTTTATGACCAAGGTCAAAGCCATTTTCATTGAAACTCCCAAACTCCACATCAAACAGGACAAACCAAACTCAAACCATTGTTAAGAGTTTGAAATTTGTGTTGCAGACATCTGACAGACGCTATCTACTCCCCAGCTGTGATCTAAACTTGTCATTTATTGTTCATATAAATTGTGAGCAAGGTTTGATGTCTGAATGTTTATTTCTAGTCCCTGGGATGTCCGCATATGATTTTTGTGCAAGTATTCATCACCACAATCCTATATGGTAAGAAAAATAAATTTAAAGTTGCTACGATTCCATTTCGTTTTCTATTATATATGATGATAGTACTCACTTTAATTTTCTTAGGGCTTATTAAAAGGATAAAAATTTTTTTTTTAAAAAATGAAGCGTGTAAAGAAAAATACCAACACATTAAGCAAATTTTTATGGATGGCATGCAAATTGTATCTGATGAGCTTGGCAACTGAATGTGATCATGTTTTTAGCACCAGAACTCTCATTGTCATGGATAGTGTAATCCAAATACATATTTTAGTTCCCAGTGAAAGAGTCAGGAATAAATACGATAAACACTGCATATTAATTCCAGCCATGGAGTCCGAGCATAACAGAGACTTGAATAAGGAAATCTGGTTTGGTATCAAGCCCAATAAAATGAAGAGATGTTTGTTGATGAGCTGTGTTCCCTGCTGAGAGAGTAGTTTGACTTTGGACAAAATAATATTCAGCTTCAGTTTCTCTTTGGATTCATTATTGCTCCTGGATTCTCTCTAATTTGAACCTCGTAGGGGTCATCTGTGCCTCTGTCATCTCTAATATTCTCCACTTCAATGAATCATACTTCACACTGCCAGGATGACCACCCAGAAGTCCTGTTTACGTGGGACTTGGTTTCTGCAGAGGAGTTCATCTCAAGTCCTGAACAGCTGAACTGGGAATTCCACAAGGGTTTCCTGTTTGTTTCTGGGCATGGATAGAAATACGGTCATCTATAAGGCCTAAAAATCATCTGGAAGTTCATCTGTTGGAATTCTCTTCTTCTCACTGCGTACATTGGACTGTGCTATAGCGGGCGGGCATTTTTCTAGAGGGCTGTCTTGGTGGAAAAAAATGTATGTCCGGCAGGTCAATCTGCATATGAATGAGGAAGTTGAGATGAAAAGCTTCCAGAAATAAACCATCAGCCAATTTACCTCTTCCTTCTATCTGATTTTATAGTTTTACCCTTTTGACTACTAAAATATTGGAAAATGAATGGGCCCTGATTGGTTAGGTCAATAATGATGTTACTTTAAGACTTGGGAAAGATTGTGGACGACTGAAATGGGTAGAAAAGATTATTGAATATCCTTTCAAGGAAATGCAAGAGCCTTAGGAGATTTCCTGGTCCTACAGGGGTGTGACTTCATCTTTGATTAGGCTCTTGTACAACTCTATCGAGACAGAAACTAACTTGTAGAAACTGAGAGAAATGGAAATAGTTCTTGTTCACGAAAATGCAAATTGTGGCCCTTAGATTGCAACTGATGATCACCCTATGGGTATTGAACAGTTTTGTTAGTTTTATAGACATTTGCAAATTCATTTCAGTATTTCTACCATAAATGTGTGGTCCTTTGAGTTCTTTGAATCTGTTATAACATCTCATTGTTTCTCTCATTGATTAACGAGTTAAATAAAATCTTTGGCACATATCTATTTTATATTTGTATGAGAATCACAATTTTATCTTCTTTTAAAATTCATCCTTTAAGAGATATATATAGTAAGCTTTCCAGTGTTCTAAACAGATGTTAACTTATTATAACAATTATTTGATAGGATCAAGATGAATTTCAGGATAAGTATCAGGGAAATAAAGATGAGGGAAGAATAATATGACACTATCAGCCATGATTATCAGAAGAGCACTTTCAGGGGCAGAGATGATGAAGTTTCTAGAATTGACATTTAGAAGATTTGAGGTTCCTTAGAGGAGTGGGTGGAGTAAAGGAGAAACTGAAAAATTGATAACGTGCCAAAAGTAAACAATATCATAATATCACTTTTAGCAGACTCCATGTATTTAAGTTTGATATTCATTTTAAATTTAAATAAACTTAACTAAACTTTTTAAACTTGTATTTAGCTGTATTTCTTGTTTGTAATTTCTGGGTTGGTAGATTGAATTTGCCCAAAATGACTGCAACAATATCTTCTATTTCACATGCTCTGCTTACAGTGTGATGCTGACAATTGTCCCATTGAGAGGTGGGGTTCTATGTTCCTTCCCCCTCTTTGAATCTGATCTTGGGGAACCCATGACTACAGCAGAAGGGACGTAATATGACTTCCAAGGCTACATCATGAAAGGAATTCTCTTGGGACTGTTACTTTTGGAATCCAACTACCACATTGTGAGGAAGCCCAAGCAACTTAGAGAGATGCCCAGCTGGTGAGAGGCCCATGAGGAGAGAAATAACTTGCAGCCTCAGATGAGCTCCCAGCTGATAGCCGTCCCGGAAGTAGCTCCTCAGATTGAGTTGAGTTGTTCCAGCTGATGCCCTGGAGCGCAGAGATGAGCCTGTTCTCTGCTCAGACTGCAGACTTGTGAGCTAAACAAATCATTGTTGTTTTAAGTCACTACCTTTTTAGATGGTTTGTTTATAGCAATAGACAACCAAAATATCTTGCTATATCAGGCATTTCTGAAAATTTGCATTCTGAATATTTCTAATGATTTAAAACTCCTCTAGTAAACAAGTATTGGGAAATGTCTATAATATATTGAATTTATCTATGTGAAATAATAAATGCTGTCAAATGTTCTTCTGGATTCAGTTGGAGCTCTATGTTTTTTGACTATAATCATATGGACGTTTCAAGAGCAAATTAGGAAAGATTGTTTGCAATCACCACTATTATTCATGAATAAATATTTAGATGGAAAATTCCTGTGTGTGTTTTTGTGTGGGGGTGTATCCTCTGAGGGGCTTACACTACCCACTACAATGTGTACTTTGGCTTGTCCAGTTCTTACTGGCTCAGGATATAGACACTACCATTGTCTTGAGACCCTCAAGTTCACATTCAACACATTTCTTTATCTCCTTCCAATATTTGTCCTAGTCTAGTTATCTTTCTCCTCCTAAATTCAGGATGTGTTTGCCAAACCCTGATAATTACTCATTTTACTCAGCCCCCTTTGCAGGCTCACTTGCCTGCCCAGAAGAGAGGTAATATTTTTTTATTGTGGTAAAACATAAAATACAAAATTTTACCATTTTAACCACTTTAAGTATATAGCTCAATGGCATTAAATGCGTTCCGGTTGTTGTGCAACCATACATCTCCAGGACTTTTCATCATCTCAGACGGAAACTCTGGTACCCATTAAACAGCACCTCCTCCATCTCTCCTCCCCCAAGACCTTAGTAACACCATTCTACTTTCTATGTCCATGAATTTGATTATTCTAAGTACCTCGTATAAGTGGAATCATACAATATTTGACCTTTTGTATTTGGCTTATTTCACTTGGCATAATATCTTTAAGGTTCACCCATATTATAGACGTATATCAGAATTCATTCCTTTTTGTGGTCAAATAATATTCTATCACGTGCATATACCACATTTTGTTTATTTGTTCATCCATCCATGGACATCTGGATTTTTTCCACTTTTTGGCAATTGTGAACAACGGTGTTATGAATATTGATGTACAAATATCTGTGTGAGTCTCTGCTTTCAATTCCTTTGTGTATATTCTTAGTAGTAGAATTGCTGGATTATAAGGCAATTCTTTGTTCAGTTTTTTGAGGAAATACCATACTGGAAAAGACGTACTTTGAAGGAGGAGCAGCCTTCTGGTAAATATATTATTTGGTGACATAAAAAATAATGTAATTTTCGGGCTGGCCCAGTGGCGCAGCAATTGTTTGCACATTCTACTTTGGCGGCCCTGAGTTTGCTGGTTCAGATCCCGCGTGCGGACCTATGCACCACTTGTCAAGCCATGCTGTGGCAGGCGTCCCACATATAAAGTAGAGGAAGATGGGCACATGGATATTAGGTTAGGGGCAGTCTTTCTCAGCAAAAAGAGAAGGATTCGCAGCAGATGTTACCTCAGGGCTAATCTTCCTCAAAAAACAAAAAATAAAATAATAATAATGCAATTTTTCTTTTTTCCTAATGGTTGCATTTCACCCACGTTAATACTTAACATGAATCCTTGAGTCTAGACCACTCCAATACTGCCTGTATTGGAATTAAAGACCATTTTCTCTTTGATTTCCACCTTTAATTAACTTCATTTCTGATCATGCGTTGAAATGAATTTTCCGTTCCAGACAAAAAAAGGTAAAAGAAAAAACAGCCCAACAAAACACATCTGAACTTTGATGGAGTGCTCCCCATGCAGAACTGCCTTCATGTTTTACAACATTTTGCTGCCTTCATCCTTCACAAAATTCTAACAACCTAGTTCACAGTTCTATCAGTCAGGGTTCTCCAGAGAAACAGAGCCAGTAGGATGTGTGTGTTTGTGTATGTAGGTGTATATAGAGATAAAGAGAGAGAGAGAAAGGGACAGAGACAGAAGTTTATTTTAAAGAATTGGCTCATATGATTGTGGAGGCTGGCGAGTCCAAAATCTGCAGGGTGGAGACTCGGGGAAGAGTTGACGTTGCAATTTGAGTCTGAAGGCAGACTATAGGTAGACTTCCCTCTTCCTTGCAGGAGGTCTGACTTTTCCTTAAGGCCTTCAACTGATTGGATGAGGTCCACTCACATTATGGAGAGTATCTGCTTTACTCAAATTTTACTGATTTAAATATTAATCTCATCTAAAAAATAGCTTCACAGCAACATCTAAGCGTATTTGACCAAATATCTGAGTACTGTGGCCTAGCCAAGTTGACACATAAAATTAACCATAATAATGATGCACTTCTTTGAAAAGAAAGGGATGGATTTACAGGAAATTTAAATTTTGCAACTTCATTGGTTTATCGTTTCCTAGCTTTTCGTTTATTTTAGCCATTAATCAGGTTTCGTATTACTCATAAGTTATTTGTATTTGTTTCCAAGTATTTTTGAGCACAAATTCTATCTTGACAATTGAATTACATTTTTCTTAAAGCTTGGGTCAAGATTTACTTTTTAATATCCTACTGATACCAACTTATAGCATTCATACAAAAGTCAGGGTTCAGCAAACACTGATATGCAGCTTCTGAAGCCTCAAGTTAATGCTGAGCTCCTTCCTGGTGTCACCAGTGTACCACGTACGATATCCATCAGGTTTTCATGGAATCCCCATTACTTACAGTTGTTATCTTCATTCTATCCCAAGTCCAAAATGGTTTAAAGTGCTATTTTTTTTTACCATTTCTCTCCACATTTTCCCTAAAAGAAACTACTGCCCTAAGCTCATTTCTACCTCTAAAATGTTGCTTCGGCTCCTGCCATATCTCTAGGAATTCCATTTGCCTGTCCCAATCCCACCCTTTGTTTAGGGCAGAGTTCAAATTCCTTTTCCTCCACAAAGGCTTTCTCAAGCATCCCGGTCTATAGTTCTCTCTGTTCACGCTATTGCCCATTTCATCTGTAACTCTTACCGTGGGTAGCAAAGCATATACTACATTTCATTGTTGTGCGGTAATTTTCTCTGTAGTTGACTTCCCAAAGGAGAACATAAACATGGAGAAAGTCACTCTTTTATCTGCCTCACCTTTCCCTCAAAAGCAAATCCCAAGTTCTATACAGAGATACAATTAGCAAATATTTTCAAAAGAATGAGTTAAATAAAACGTACTGTGATCACACTCAGTCTAAGATCAATCCTGCACATTTCTGAACTTCACCTTGGGTTTGTCGTAACCGCATGTGTGGTAGGTAAGTGTTTTGGAATTTATGTTTATGTATGACTTTGGGAACATCACTTTGTCATTTTGAATTAGTGGCATTTTGATGATCATGTCAAAACCTTATCTTTCGAACATTATTTTCCTATTTGAGTTCAGAACTGTTTCATTTGAACACTGTGTTGATGAAGCTGAATAGTCTCATGTCCTCTTGGACAGTCTCCAACCAGAGTTATCTATAAATGGTAACTCAGGGATCCTCTTTGCACTCAATCTGGTTTTTGTTCTACAATGCAAATAAATAAAGCTATAAATTAAAGTACATGGAAAGCATATGATCTCAAGTATTTCTGTGGCTAACTCACGGATGGCTGTTTAAATCTGTGCTGCCCTCTGGGTTCTGTTCACAGTCCCATTATGAGTAGTTTGTGTGAGCTTCCTTTAGCCATTTCTCCTCTTCAACTTGATCTCATACTTCAGGAGGTACATTGCAGCGTTTATCATTTTGTCTGGGGTTGGGACAGTGACACAGCACTTCAATATTGCTTTCATGTCCTGGGATGTCAAACAATATATAAATGTCAAATATTTTTGTCTCTGCATCATCATAGCTACAGGATTCCAGGCTCCCAGTGTGAATTTCATCCCCAGGGTACAAAATCATAGTGAGTCATTTCACTCGGGAAGAAAGGAGCTTTCCATCCAAGCGATATTTGAGTTTTCAAACTGTATATTAAATTGCCTAAAGTATTATAGTCATAACAACAGTTTTTTTCAAATTTCATATCTGTTTTCATTGTTAAGTATTTCATCTAAAGATATAGTAAAACGTTACTGACTGTTTAAGAGGTAAATATGCAGGTTTTAAAAGTTACTGAAACCTCGACATCGTCTAGGCGAGAATTTGCTAACTGTGGAGATTAAAACAGGCAGTCAGTAAAACAGTTTCCACTGGGCTCCACTAGAGGTCTCAGTTTGTATGATCTTTTTCAGGGAAAGCTAAGATACTGGTGTGGTGGGCACTCTGATAGCAAAATGTTGCTAAAAAGCACAATCACCATAAGAATAACAGGACTTTTCAGAGTCCATTATAAATGAAAACAAGTTCCAGTACCTGCCTTTTTTCATTGTTTAAACTTTTGCCGTACTTTTCCCCTTACAATAACACGATCATTAAAAAAACCTTTTTAAAAAGTCACAATACTCTGTGTATATGAACAAATAGAGATAACATTGTTTTTCTTTATGTGAAAAAAAATTCACAATAAGCGAGAAATTTATTTTAATAGTGAACTCTTTTTAAAAATAACCTACAGGCTCCCTCTTTCTTATGACTATGATTTGATATTCTAGAAGCTCTGACTTGTTATTAACCTGATTAATCAAAAGCATGCACTATTTATTTTACAATTTGTTATGAAACATGAACCAAGGAAAGCGGGAACGTGGAAATCTTATTTCAAGCCCTTACTCAGTAAGTATAAGCAGAAGTTCAAGACCCTGGTCAGCTAGGATAGCCATCACCACCATCAAAATTGTCTCAATTATAGCGAAAATAAAATTCCACAAAAAGATGCTTATGAAGCTGGCAATTGGCTAAGTTTAACAGTAAAAAAAAATTATTTTTACTCAATTCAATACTTAGAAAAATAGATTTATCCTATATAATGGAATTCACCACTCATTGCTTGCTGCTGTTGGAGCACACTCCAGGGCATGGTTAACTTTAGCTTGTCTATGCTTTTATTGGAGCTGATAAACTTGTTACCTTCTAGAAGCTTCTGAACGGCGATTTAACTCAGATCAGATCTTATTACTGAGAAACCTTCTGAAATAACTGAGTTGTTGCGTCCATAAATCAAGATGGGGTTGGGGGCCATGTGCTCCAAATATTAATTTTGATAACAAGTAATATTTTTCTGGTGTGCCAGAAGCTTTACATATAAAATCTCATTTATTTTAGAGCAATCTTTAAGGTAGATCTTCATTTACAAAAGAGGAATCTTAAACTCAAAGAGATTACGTAATTTGCAAGCTTCCAAAGAAATTTAGAACCACAGATATGTTGTGCTTCTACTTCAGTAGCAGCAAGGGGACAGATTGCCCTGCAAAGCTATTTTGGCCAGAGTAACTGGGAAATGTTTGAAGCCATGGTTGTTCTTTGCAGAAAGCCCATATGTTTGTCAGTGAGTAAAATTTTATTGAGTTTCTACTATGTGTGGACTACAATTCTAGGAACTCAGCAGGAGGGAGAGCTATGAAAAAAAAAGTGTGGTTTTATTATTAAGAAACATACAGTCCACTTATAGAGAGACAGCAAAAGAGCATAAAATCCAGATGAACACTTACGGAGAATGCGTGCCTGCTGCAGGATCTAGCACATGAAAAAAAAAAAAATAGTTGAAAGTGAAAAACTTCAAGTGATTCTTAGCTAAATAAAGGTCATTTAAAACAGGAGCCAGTCTTGTGGCCGAGTGGTTAAGTTCGTGCTCTCTGATTCGGCAGCCCAGGGTTTTGCCGGTTCGGATCCTGGGCGCGGACATGGCACCGCTCATCAGGCCACGCTGAGGCGGCGTCCCACATACCTTAACTGGAAGGACCTACAACTAGAATATACAGCTGTGTACTGGGGGGCCTCTGGGGAAGAAGAAGAAGAAGGAAAAAAAGATTGGCAACAGATGTTAGCTCAGGTGTCAAACTTAAAAAAAAACCAAATAAAACAAATCTAATAGTTCTTTTTTAGTAAACAATTTAAATAACAATATAATGGGGGGAAATTGAAAAAAAAAAAACATTTTAAAGGAAATTGCCTGGGCCGTCACAGTGGTATCTGCCTTTGTGTGCATCTTTGTGAGTTCAAGTCCAATATCAGGATATAATTAATTACATGTGACTTTTGGCTTAGACCACAAAGATAAGATAATACAATGCTTGTACCTTGTTGAAGAAATAACTGAAACTTAGAGAAACGAAGTGAATTGCCCAAGGTCACATGTTTAATTAGTAAGAGATCCAAGACTTCAAACCTGTACACTGAAAGCAGAAAGGACTGAAGAAGTGTTTGTTCTTAATGTGCTAAATTATAGCATGAAAACATGGTGAGATCTTCATGCTGGGAAACTGTAATAGCAGACAAAGCAAACTAGTATACACAAGGACTGATTGTTTCTCTGTGAACTAAGATTGTGAGGAAATTGTGGGTTTACCCTGAAGAGCTTTAATGAGCACTGGGTTCTAGCGAGGGAAAAAGATGGTTTTATGCAAAGATGTAAGGGACTCTAGGTTCTTCGTGGCTTCAGTCAGACACATAATAATTATCATAAAGTAGCCCCATCTCCTTCTGGCACAGATACAATGATGTGCATGCATATTACACATTCTCTAAGTATACTCCCTCTGTCCATAGATTTATACACTCATTTGGTGGCACCAAATGTTTTATGACACAGGTTTTGGTGTCAAGTTGAAACACATCAGCCAGCATGGAGAGCATAGTCCAGAAATACAGATGGTTCCTTGAGACAAAGTACACAGTCAATCGTGGCAGAGTTGTACATAACTAATAACAGGGCTGGTTCCAAAGGTCTTTGTCCAGAGAACAGAGGATGTTCATCATTAAGTACTTCACTGCCTCCATGCCAATCTTGGAACTACTTGGAAGACAGTAGTTTCTTGGAACTACTGTCTGACGCTGTAACTGCTACTTTAATATCTACCACCACATAAGGATTAGTAGTATTTACTATGGATTAAACACTTTGCAGGTATTGCAGAATTGAATTCTTATACCAACTGTAAGTTACTGTTATCATTATATAGGTGGAAAATTGAGGTAAGGCAAATTAAGAGGAAGGCAGGTAAAGGGAAGAGCTGGGATTCAAACCCAAGGAGTCTGAGTCCAGATTTTGCATGTTCAGTCATTATGTCACACAGCCTCTCAATACGACTGCATCCTTTTCAGCAGACAAACCAAAACCCACATTTGAAAGCTCTCTGGCCCTTTTAAGGTTGTCATTTGGGAAGTGCATACACCTTTCCTACTAATGCTGCCACGGCTTCAATATTTCGGGAATGGATCCATTGGAATTACCTTTAGAGCCTGCAGCTCATTCTTGGCATATCTCCTGTGGTAGCAAATCTCTCTTTGAAGGAGGATTTTATTTTGGACAAAATCAAAGTCCTTTGCAGCCAAGTACGATGACTAAGGTGGTTCTCTAAGCTGGGTGATGCCATTTTTGGTCAAAAATGAAACATGACTGAGAGGCAGGAAGACAGGTTGCTTCTCTGAATTGGCTCTGAGGACTGTTCCGTGGAGAAGTTCCAGTCCTTGGAGCAATGGCTGCTCTGGGCTCATGACTTATGGTCCAAAGTGATTAGGCTTGGGAAAAGGGGGCTGTCAATTACACATGTGAGTGTTGGCGTATTTATCTTCAAAGGTCACATCACTTGCCTCTGTAAGTTCGATTTATTCTTTAAAAATTTGTAATATCCAAATATTCAATCATTTCTCTAGGTAACTTTTTAGCAAATTAAGTTGACCTATCTAGTTGAATGAATTAGGATGAAGCTAGCAAGGTAGGAAGCATCCTTCTGTGTCTATTACATACACTCTTTATTCTTCGCTCCATCCCAGATGGGTTTCCTGTTCCTCACTCTGCCCAACCCAACTGGTGACATTATCTATGCATTCCACTTGTCATTACATAGAGCTGAGAAAGAACTAGATCACATAAATCAGTAACTTTGACTACTGTTGTTCTTTCCCCAATATGTATAACACACCTGCAGCAGACTGAATGTTTGTATTCCCCCAAAATTCATGTATTAAAATCCTAACCCCCAATGTGATGGTATTAGGAGTTGAAGCCTTTGGGAGGTTATTAGGTCCTGAAGATGGAGCCCTCAGGAATGGAATTAGTGCTCGTATAAAAGGAACCCCAGAGAGTGCCCTTGCCCACTTTCCGCCGTATGAGGACATAAGAAGGCGGCGGCCATCTGCAACCCGGAAGAGGGCTCTCACAAGAACCTGACTGTGCTGGCACCCTGATCTCAGATTTCCAGCCTCTAGAACTGTGAGAAATAAACTTCTGTTGTTCATAAGCCACGCAGTTTATGGTATTTTGTTACAGCAGCCTGACCCGACTAAGACAATATCCCCTGTCTATTTCAATTCCATTCAACCTGAAGTGTCATGTTTACTGTTTCCACTCCTTTGAAATTTTCCTTGAGCTACAGTGACCTCTCCTTTCTGTACTTCTGAGCTCACACTGTGCATGCATACAGTTCGGTGGACTCACTTCTTTGTATTGTTAATTAACTTTCCATGAGTAGACTTTATTTCTCCAGCTATATTGTGAGACTGAAGGCCAGATTGTCTTTCTTTCTCCTTCGCTCTCTCCCTCTCTTCAACCCTTTCATCGTCTCCTTTCTTTTTTTCCTTTCCTGTGGGCTCCTTCTCATTCCCTAGGACAGGGCTCTGTACAAACTAGGGGCTCAGTGATATTTACTGATTCTTACCCATATTTTGATATCCCTGGAATGATAATCTAATTGCCCACTTTGCAGATTTACCTCGTTTAAAGTAACTTTCTTAAGAAAATAGTAAGTGCGTTCTTAAAAATTTTTTTTATTTTACTGAGTTCATGTTGGCTCCCAATATTGCATAAATTTCAGGGGTACATTATCATATTTCAGTTTCTGTATCGACTGCATCGTGTTCACCGTCAGCAGTCTAGTTTATATTTGCTCTTGAGGGGTGGGTAATTATATTTAGGGGAAAGGCAGCCTGAATTAACCATTCTTGTTAATTGTTCAAAGTGATTAAGGGAAAATATATTGCCAAGAATTGATCCTATCTTCTTAACAAGTGATGTTTTTCTTAAATACTTGCTGTTAAAATATAATGGACTCTTCTTGCTGCATAAAACCTTTGGGGTTGACAAATTTGATTCATTAGCAGTCTCTACCAAAATATTACTTACAAGTAAGCATTTACTTTAACTATTAGTTTCCTATCTTCTTTGAGTTTTCAGTATAAATAAATGTAATATCTGGTAATCTGAAGACAAACAACTTTATTATAATTGATGCTCTGTAATTAACAAAACTTCACAGTTTGGACTGTATCTTTTTTGTGGTTATTGATAATTAAAGTCAGATATGTTAGAAAGAATTAATGGTATGGTACTTTTTTCTCCCCTAAGATCCCACAGTCATGGAGGGCAAAATTCATCAGAGAAATAAATGTTCAGTTCTCTAATTCTGAACTGTATAACGCTTTTTTTCTTTTGTAAAATTATACCTTTTGACTTCTCCTAGTCCTGCTAAGAACTGAGTATTACTGTGTTTCAACCATGCCTGCAATTTTTAGTGTAGTCCAAAGTGAGGTTTTTAGACGTGTTTACGACTTCATGGGTTCAAAAGCTTTTCCAGGTGTTCAGCTTTGTTTACATTTTAATCTTTTAAATGTTTCACATGCACATGTTTCTCAAAGGAAAACAATGCAATGCTATTATGACTTTTGGTAGAAAAACCAATGGCTTTTGTTTTCAGAAAGCAAAAAGGGAAAGCATAGACCAAAGATAAACAGGATATTCTGTGATTTCTTTAACAATTTTGTATAGTTGTATCTTATATTCAGAGCTCCAAATTAAGGGCATGATGAATGTCCACACAAGAAAATTCTATTATTACTACCTACATATACGATATTAACAATGTAGAGTATTAGAATATCAGTTTTACCGTAAGAGTATTTTAATTAGGAAAACACAGGATTTAGCTAATAAATACTCTACTTCTAAAAGAAATTGTCCTAGTGTTATAGAGAACATTCCAGAATATCTTGTACTTTAACAACTAGATATCATCTTTATGGCTCTTTAAGAGCAAAAGACACTGCCCATGGACTTGGAGTTCTAGCATTTGAGATTGGATGTCCTTATTGTTTGAGATGAAGGCCTCCAGCCAACTTCCATTTATTCACCATTTGTTTATCAAGCTGATGAATGATGCATGTCCCTGCTCTTCTTCCCTTTCCCCTCAAGTGTCCCGTGGAATGAGTCTCGTTTTTATCGTTGCCTCTGGCATGCTCTGAGAAGAGAGGAGATGAAAGCCAAGCCTGTTGATTCTCCTCTTGTTAACAAATTTGGTGAAAATTTTGAAGCTGAAAGGTTCTGGAACATTCAGAACTGAGTAGACCAACTTGAAATAAGTGAAAAGGCAGAACATATTATAACGTTCCTTACTGTAGGCAGTTGCTCAGTTCTCGTGTGCTTTATTCGGTGCATTTTTCTGCTTTAATTCAACATGAAGCTGGGACCTGGTAAATTCTTAGCCCACTTTAAAGAAGAAAAATGGAGAAAAATTCTGCACACAACTAATCTACTACATCTGGTGAAGAGTCTCAGATGGCAATCAGAGTTTCCTGATACTTGCCCATTTATTTAATCTTTCAGCTAAATTTCTTCATCAGCAACTTCAAGGTTGCCAAATGTGGCCTCTATCTGGGTCTACTGTTGTGTTCCTGCTTCACCAATGGTCCTGCCTCCCTCACTTGTGGGAACCGAGAATCCCTGAGTGTCTTCATATTAATTCCCTTCTCTTCACTTAGCTTTTCTTTCATATATTTACATATATGTATTTTAAAAATCCCTTGGTGTTTACTTCATCTAGCCATAACAGTTTTTTTAATCCTTAAGATTGAATTCTGAATAATGAAAGCAAAAAGTGACTTTCCATTTTCATTCTCTCTACTTAATTTTCTTCCTCGTGGTGTAAAATACAAGTTCTAGGAGGCTATAATGTAAAATAGTGAATTTTTTTATGGCCTATGATAATATTTAAATCAGGCTTCTGTAGAAAAAGTGGCAAATTCACAGCCCATTATAACAGAAAACTCATTTAATTGCTCTATAATTTAGTGCTACAAATAAAAAGCGTCGTTCTCACTCCCTCCCTGCGACCGTCCTTTCTTCTTGCTCTCTTTTTTTCTTCCTTCCTTCCTTTCTTCCTTCTTTCCTTCCTTTCTTCCTTTTTCTTTCTCTCTTTCTTCTTCCTTCCTTCCTGTCACATGATCTCCTCTTGCACTCTGTACCAAGCTGGTTTAGGGAGTGTTTCTGTCTTTTTTAAAGTATGTATACTTTAAAAAATTTATTCTCCCCCCAAAACAAGCAAAAGAGTAGAAAAGAACACCAATATATGTCATATCTCAAATTATTTAAAATATTGAAATTGATTTGTAAATTGGACAAAAGAAATAAAACTTCTCTTTAGTTTTTTTTACTTTTTATTATAGAAAAAATTACACGAAAATAGAGAACAAAATATAATGAGTCTCTATCCATCACTCAGCTTTAACCATTACCATCATTTTCTGATCTAGTTTCATCTCTCCCCGCCTTTTCTATTTTTGCTTGAAAATTTTAAAGAAACTCCAGATATATCATTTTCCTTCAGTACCTAGCTTTTGTTTTTGAAACTAGAGGCAATTTAGAATTATCTACCCCGATTTTGAGACGATAGGACTTTTCTGCCGAAGGGCTGTTTAAGGCAATAAACCCACCTGCATTCATAGGCCATTGCTCCATCTTAACATGTTAACTATGTTAGTGTTGACTGGATATTCTTTTATTCTACTGCTAAAAGAACAAATTTCTCTGCCTCTCTGATGGTTTCCATAAAAGAAAATGAGGACAACTGAAAAGGTCAATTTAAGCAATTTTGAAAGTTATTTTCACAAATCTTCTGTAACAAAGAGCAATATCATTGTCACACGTTGGCATTATTCTTTATACATATGTCTACAAGGAAAATTGCAGTTTATTCTTGTGTTCTTAACTTTTGGTGGACCCTTTTGATCCATAGTAATCTTGGATAACTGAGAATGTGGGTGTGCAGCTGGAGCCCAGCCTTTTCCTCAGTGCCGACATTTGGCTACTTTTGCACCCTAGACAGCTGTGGAACACCAGGACTCAATAACACAATGAAACTCACACAGGTAGATACACGGTCTATGTGGATTTTACGCTTAATAGGAATCCATGAGTTTGATCATCCTGGATCTCCTGTGGTTGCTAGGTTCACATTTTTTCTTTAAATTAAAGTGTCAGTAATCTAAATTCTTAGGGATTTACTGACGAATAGAGATAGAGAAGTATAAAAATATAAATTGGTAGAAAACTCAAACATTTGAATTTGAAATGTGATTTTTGTACTTTTAGTAACATATAGTATATGTCTCTTTGGAAAAGAAGTTAGATACTGAAGTTACAATATGAAGCCACTTAGTACCAATTTACCTATCTTGACTTCTGCCTCCATGCTTGGACTGGCTATTGTCATCCAAATACCAACAAAACTGACTTTTGTTTGTTAGTTTAATTTTTGTTTTTATTGCAGTAACATTGGATTATAACATTATATAACTTTCAGATGTACATCATAGTATATTTCGAATTCTGTGTAGATTACATCACTTTCACCACCCAAAGACTAATTATATAATCCATCACCACAAAGGCGTGCCTAATCACCCCTTTCACCCTCCTCCCACCAATCCAATCTCTGTTGCTATGTCGTTATTTTTATATTCTACTTATGAGTGAGATTATACGGTATTTGACTTTCTCCTTCTGACATTTCACTTATCACTATACCCTTCACGTCCATCCATATTGTCACAAAAGGCCAGATTTCATCATTTCTTATGACTGAGTAGTATTGCATTGTGTATATATACCACACCTGCTTTATCCATTTGTCCTTTGATGGGCACCTAGGCTCCTTCAAAACTGACTTTCTTGTATCATATGGTACTGCGAAAATGCTTCACCCTTTTAAAGAGTTCTTACTGGGGACAAACTAAACAAAAACAGAAACTGTTTACAATGTCTGTAAATTATTG